>NC_059114.1:13634985-14242069 GCF_020740685.1 Jaculus jaculus | reverse complement strand
CTCCTGAGACCTCACAGGCGTGGGGTCCAGCTCTGTCCCTCCAGCCCGAAGATGCTGGGACCCTTTTTGCTGCTGGACAAATGACTCAATTCTGCTGTGGCTGGGGTTGGCACAAGCCTGGCTCATGGCAGAGGCCCAACGACCAACAGATGAATGGGCGATGCTGGCACCGCATCATGAGAGAGTGGGAAGGGCAGAGCGTGTGGAGTGCCCTGAGGTTTATGCTTACGACTTCACTGCGGTGGTCTCTGTTAATCCCAGAGAGCTAAATTACCTCCGGCTGGAGCATGGGCAAGCCAAGCGGGAGCTGGCACTCCAGCCTGTCCGGCTGGCCTGGGTTATAGACAGAGTTCCAAGGCCAGCTGGGGCTCGAGTGAGACCCTGCTTCAAATATTCCTCAAACAAAAACCAACTGTTTTGGCAGGAATTCAGGTATTTTTACAGGTGAGAATTCTGGGTAAGAGTGAGAATAAAAGGCCCTATGTTTGTTTTCATTCTTCCTTCCTTTCTTCCTTTCTCTCCTTCCTTCCGTCCTTCCTATTTTAATATTTTATTTATTTGCAAGCAGAGAAAGAGGGGGAGAGTATTTATGGGCATGACAGGGCTCCTAGCCACTGCAAACAAACTCCAGATGCATGCGCCACTTTGTGCATCTGTCTTACGTGGGTATTGGGGAATCAAATCCAGGTCGTTAGGCTTTGTAGGCAAGTGCCTTAACCACCGAGCCATCTTTCCAGCCCACCTATGTTTCTTAGCTGGGAGCAGCCACCCACCCATTTTACATGAGGAGAAAGTGAGGCGAAGGATGAGCTCAAAGCCATCGGAGAGTCAAGTGGAGCTGGAGACTGCAAACTGTGGCTCAGAACCCTGAAATGGAGGCTGCCTCTGTTTTCTAACTCAGCTCCTTTCTCTTCACCTGCACTCCTCCCCCCCCCCGAGACTCTCCCAAGTTATTGATCACCAGGGCAGCCTCCAGTCAATACCGTGCACTTTCCTAATTAATCTCTTCCAGATAATTGCAGGAAATTATTGGTTGGTGAGAACAGAGAGTGGAGAGGCAGCCTCTGTCTTGCCACCTGCCCAGAGCAGATTCCGGTGGCAGCGTCCACCCTCTGCCCACCCTTCCCTTTCCTCCCTCTGCTTCTACCTGGGGCAGATAAGCCTAACTCCCTCCAGAATCCTCTGCCCAGGACCTCACCAACTCGGCTTTCTGGCCTCCACTCTGGAGAAAATAAGGAGCATTGGGGGCAGGATGGTCTAGCGTTCAAATCTCAACTCTGCCAATGACTAGCTCCGTATCTGCGAGTGGGTTGTTTAACTTCTCTGAGCCTGGCATGAAAGACAAAATAGAGTTTGCAATGTGTGCATCATGGGCTGTCATAAGGATGGAACAAAGGAGGTATTTTAAGAATAACCCATTAAAAACATTTATTCATTTATCTGTTTATAAGAAGAGAGAGAGGAAATGAGTATACCAGAGCTCTTGCCACTGCAGACAAACTCCAGATACATGCTCCACTTTGTGCATCTGGCTTTATGTGGGTGCTGGGGTCTCTAATCCAGGCCAGCAGGCTTTGCAAGCAAGTGCCTTTAACTGCTGAGCCATGCCTTCAGCCCCAAGAGTAATTGTATACAGTGGACACCAGGCTGGACAATGACAATCCTAATGACAGCTGACGCCACACTGAGCCTTTGCTAAATGCCAGGTACATTCAGAGTGTCTGACAGGCGCCAGGACCACTCCATTGCATAGGAAGGGAAACTGAGACCCTGGCTCAAGGTCACACAGACCTCAGTGAGAGGCAGAGCCTGGATTCCCGCTTAGTGCTAGGATGCCAATGGCTGGCCCACGGTGTCACTGAACCCAGTGCAGTGTGAGGCACACACAGCGATGTCACCAGGAGCCAGCCTTCCGCCAGTGGTGCCCATCTTACAAGCCAGCTGACGCTAACCTTGTGTGGGAAGGATGGGTGCCAGGAGCACCTGAGGTGTCCCCTCTAAACTTTCTCATTCCCAAACACTACCTTTTTTTTTTTTTTTTTCTTTTCTAAGTAGGGTTTTACTCTAGCCCAGGCTGATCTGAAATTCACTATGTAGCCTCAGGCAGGGCGGCCTCAAACTCATGGCAATCCTCCTACCTCTGCCTCCTGAATGCTGGGATTAAAGGTGTGCACCCCCACGCCCGGCTTCTCCCCTTGTTTTAAAGGCCCAAAGAGTCACCAGGCCCCATGGACTTCAGGGCCCCATATTTGCTAATCACCACTGGGCATGCCTGGTGTTATTCCCCAACACTTCGGGGTCTCTCTTCCTCCTAAACATCATTTACTACATAACCACCAGGCCCTACCTACCTGCTCTAATAAACTTCTACGACTTTAATGAACTAAATAGCAAATTACTTTTTTATTCAAGAATGAAATTTCATCATATTCATAATTCATATTTTATTTCAGACATCTGCTGCTGATTACATTACATTTAACTAAAATTAGATGATGCTCAGAATGCAATTAAGGCTCTGCCAAATTCTTCGGCCCACCAATGCCGGCGGAGCTCAGCGGGGGCCGCCAGCAACCTAATATGTAATTAGGAGCTATTTTCTAGCTGTTTTTAAAGTCTGAAAATTAGCTGCCTTTATTAATCACACAGACAAATATAAAGTGGAACCAACGCTCACTGAAATTTCTAAAAGGGATTTTTTTGTTTAATTATACACCGCAGAGCGCGGGGACTCGTTTCGCATGTTGATTTGTTGTGCGCTGACATTTTGACAACTCGTTCTCAATTTGTCTGTGGAGTCAGGCAACAGCAAGGCGAACGGTAACACTTTAACTTTCAAAACCTTCAGTGTGCCAGGGAGAGGAGAATGGCATGCCTCTCTGTGGGCCCGTGGCTCGGGCTCATGAAGCCAAGGGGATGGGAGACACTGTTGGGGCCGGGGGAGAGCCAGGGAGGTGGCAGAGGTCTCTGGTGACAATGCTGGACCCGGGAGTCCAGAGGCCGAGGCAGGAGTCCCTGCTCAGGGCTGTGGCTTAGCCCATCCCTTCCCATCTCTGGTCTCAGTTTCCCTCTTCTGTTGAAGTCTGAGATTCGTAAGGAATCTTCTAGACGTTAAAATCCTGCCTCGTTTTCTTCACATGAAGTGGCTTTTTTTGAAGCATCATGTGGCTTCTCGGATTCTCATATATTTTAAAAAATCATTTATTTACTTGAGAGTGACAGAGAGAGAGAATGGGCGCGCCAGGGCCTCCAGCCACTGCAAAGGAACTCCAGACGCGTGCGCCCCCTTGTGCATCTGGCTAACGTGAGTCCTGGGGAATCGAGCCTCGAACCGGGGTCCTTAGGCTTCACAGGCAAGCGCTTAACCACTAAGCCATCTTCCCAGCCTGTATTCTCATATTTTATGGTCCCACTGCACAGGGGACGAAAGTGAGACTCCAGAGGTTTGGTACCTTGTCTTAAGCCAGCCAGCGGTCATGCCAAGACGCAGGTGCACATCTCCTTGACTTTGGCCTGTGTCTGTTTTATTCAAGCTCTATCTACTGTATCTGCTCTTTCTGGCTTAGATGCCCTGGGCATGGGTAGCTCTGGACCTTGGTGTTCTAGTCACACTACTTGGGATGGGGAGGTAGCATGGGGAAGGACACGTGCTCATGTACACTGTGCCCAGGCATGGGCAAAGATTGAGCCCCTGAGGAGGGGTCTCTCAGCCCCACAGGAATCCCTGAGCTCACCCATGCCTGAGGCGCATCCCGTAACATCAGCCAGTGTCCAGAGGATCCTTAGCACAGGGAACGACCACTGGGGACCCAGGGTCCACCACAGCAGTAACTGATGGCCCCCTCAGGTGCCCAGCAGCAGGTTAACACTTTCTGCAGTGTCCCAGCCTGGGTTCAATGCCAGCCCCTGCCTCTTCTCTGCTCACCTTGGCCAGGATGCCTGATTTCTCTGAGCCTGTTTGTCTGTCATTAAGATAATGATCTTGGGCTGGAGAGATGGCTTAGTGGTTAAGCGCTTGCCTGTGAAGCCTAAGGACCCCGGTTCAAGGCTCGGTTCCCCAGGTCCCACATTAGCCAGATGCACAAGGGGGCGCACGCGTCTGGAGCTCGTTTGCAGAGGCTGGAAGCCCTGGCGCGCCCATTCTGTCTCTCTCCCTCTATCTGTCTTTCTCTCTGTGTCTGTCGCTCTCAAATAAATAAATAAATAAATAAATATTAAAAATATATATATTAAGATAATGATCTTGGGGGCCTTTGCCTTCCTGGGTTCTAAGAAGACCTGAACAAGATAATGGTTCTTGGCCCAGATTAAGCCTTTACCGATGGAAGTGCCTATTACAACCCATTTGGCAGATGGGCATGTTGCGGCTCCACAGGGGGAAGGGCCTCCCGGGGTGGGTCTGGCATCATGGCCCATTCCTCCTAAATGTCTCTGGGAAGGAGGAGGGCCTGGAATTCTGTGTAGCAAGGCTGCCCTGTCTGGCCCATGTCTCCCCCCCATCGCCCCAGGGAGCTCTCCATATTCTGCCTCTCATTGCCCTTTGTTGCAGGAGGGATTGCTACACAGTAAGGCCTGGGGTGGAACCCATCATAAGGTTTTCTGCCCTGCTCACCCCAGGCCAGACACACCAACGCCCCGTTTTCTCCTCTGCCTTCTCCTGCCCCTAGACCTGTCTGATGAAAATGCCACCGGGCTGGGGAGATGGCTCCACAGTTAAGGCATTTGCCTGCAAAGCCTAACGACCTGGGTTTCATTACCCAGCACACACATAAAGCCAGTTACACAAAGTGGTGCATGCACCTGGAGTTTTTTGTTGTTGTTGTTGTTACTTTTGTTTATTTATTTGAGAGAGACAGAAAGAGGCAGATAGAGAGAGGGAGAGAGAATGGGCGCGCCAGGGCTTCCAGCCACTGCAAACGAACTCCAGACGCGTGCGCCCCCTTGTGCATCTGGCTAACGTGGGTCCTGGGGAGTCGAGCCTCGAACTGGGGTCCTTAGGCTTCACAGGCAAGCGCTTAACCACTAAGCTGTCACTCCAGCCCGCACCTGGAGTTTTTTCCAGTGGCTGGAGGTCCTGACGTGCCCATTCTATCTCTATCTCTCTTCTCTCCTCCCCTCTGCTTGCAGATAAATAAAAATATTTTTTTTAAAAAAAAAGAAAATGTCAAAAGAGAGGAAGAGGGCATGGGGCGGGGGTTGACAATGAAACTGCCAATAAAATGTAGACCCAGAGCTGGCAGTGACTGTTTCACCGATTCTGACAGTTGAGCTCTGCTGGGGAAGAGAAGTGACAGGCATCTGCTGACATCAACGTCACTTCTCTCGAGAGCAGCCCTGGGGAGAGACCTGCCTTGCCCCGTGCCAAGTGGGCCGTGGCAGCTGCCGCTGCAGACAGAACAGGCTGGGGTCCCTACCAGAGTCCACTCGGATTTTGCTCTCTGAGTCCTGTATGAGTGTCACATGTTGGGCTGGGGATGGTCGGTCCAAACAAATCCGCAAACCGCTTGTCGTGGGGATGGGATAGGCTCGCGGCCCCTCCGAAAAAGAGGCATGGGAGGCCTGGTTCCCCAGTCTCGGTGCTGTGGCCTTATTTGGAAATTCAGGTCTTTGATGTTCAAGGTTAATATGGGGATACAGAGTGGGTCCCAACCTAGGAACTGGTGTCTGGGAAGAGGGCATTCCCATGAAGACTACCACAGGGATGATGGAGCCTCTGCCAGAAACTGGAGAAGCAAGGAAGGGCTCTGTGGTGGTTGGATTCAGGTGTCCCCCATAAACTCAGGTGTTCTGAGTGCTAGGTTCCCAGCTGATGGTGATTTGGGAATAAACGCCTCCTGGAGGTGGTATATTGTTGGGGGGGGCGGGTTTATGGGTGTTATAGCCAGTTTTCCCCATGCCAGTGCTTGACACACTCTCTCCTGTTGCTATTGTCCACCTCACGTTGGCCAGTGGGTGATGTCCATCCTCTGCTCATGCCATTGTTTACCCTGCCATCGTGGAGCATCCCTTCGAATCTATAAACCAAAATAAACCTTTTTTTTTTCCTCTCCCAAAAGCTGCTCTTGGTCGGGTGATTGCTGCCGGCAATGCGAACTTGACTGCCACAGGCTCCACCCAGTGTCTGGGGGGGGGGGTTGCTCCTGTTCATACCACCTTCATTTCAGACTGCCAGCCACCAATACGAGGCACTTTCTTATAGCAAACAGCCCGAGGAAACTATCACCGAGGGCTTCCGTGCCAGCTGGGGACAAGCTGAGAGCCTCTGCCAATGCAGGAGAGGGTGAAAACATGCATAGAAACAGGGGAGAGGGGCTGGAGGGATGGCTTAGCGGTTAAGGCGTTTGCCTGCAAAGCCAAAGGACCCAGGTTCGATTCCCCAGGACCCACATTAGCCAGATGCACAAGGGGGCGCACACGTCTGGAATTCATCTGCAGTGTCTGGAGGCCCTGGTACACCAATTTTCCCCCTCTTTCTCTGTCAAATAAATACATTAAAAATATTAATAATAGGGCTGGAGAGATGGCTCAGCGGTTAAGCGCTTGCCTGTGAAGCCTAAGGACCCCGGTTTGAGGCTCGATTCCCCAGGGCCCACGTTAGCCAGATGCACAGGGGGGCGCACGCATCTGGAGTTCGTTTGCAGTGGCTGGAGGCCCTGGCGTGCCCATTCTCTCTCTCTATCTCTATCTGCCTCTTTCTCTGTCTATTGCTCTCAAATAAATAAATAAAATTTTAAAAAATATTAATAATAAAAAAAGAACCAGGGGAGACAAGCTGGACCCAGAGGCAAAAGGCACCTCCAGGTGCCAATGTCACCTTCCGTGCTTTTGGCTGTAATACCACGGCCCCATCCAGCCATTGAATGCCTCTCCCCATTCCCACTCCATGCCACAGCCAGAGAATTCCCTAAGCGTAATAGTGACCCTGCCTCCAGCTAACATCCACCCTGGACACCCAGAGCTCTCAGGATCTCCTTCGCTCGGGGTGGCTCCAGGGCCTGCTTCATGCTCACTACAAATGCCATGTGAACCTGGCAACATTCTGTGCTAACAGTGTTGCTTGGGTACCTCTGCCACCTGCAATGCCCTCCTTCACCCGCTGTCCTGGTCTAAATGCCACTCAGGGCTCTGGAGATATAGCGCAGTTGGGAAAGCGCTCACCTAACATCCATGAAGCCACAGGTTCGGTCCCCAGCACCACATAAACTGGGCGCTGTGGAGCTGCACACCTGTAACCCCAGCACTGAGGAGGAGAGACAACAGCAAGCCTGCCCCTGGGGGATGGCCCATTTCCTGGGGAGACTCATTGCAGCCTGTCAGTCGCCAACAAAGGACAGCCACCTCTGGAGAAGTGCCCCAAAGAGAGCTGTTTAGAAGGCAGGCAGGACCCAGGGGAAGGGCTCCAGTGAACTAAGGGAGTGAAAGGGATAACAGGGGCTGTTTTTCCTCCCAGTTCCATCTGTCCCAACTTCCCATGTGATTCATGAGGCACCCAAGGGAGTCCATGTTTATATTTTCACGTCCTGCACTGGGACTGAACCTTCTTCCAGGCTGACAGGGACAGGGAGGGGACTGCTTGGCCCACCATTACTTCCACCAAAGGTCCTTCCTCCACTGTTACTGCCAACCTAGAAGCCCCTAGCACGGAAGCGTCCCCCCACATTTGGTGAGTGAGCAGGCATCGTGAATATGCAGGCAGCTGTCACCTCACCTGAGTATGCACTTAACCACCAGGCGAGAGGGTTCATTGTCTCCATTTTCCAGATAAAGAAAACTGAGGTCTCGGTAGGTTTGGTAAGAGTCTACCATTGATCTCAACACTTGGGAAAGCTGAGACAGAAGGATTGCCACAAGTTCAAGGCAAGCCAAGACTACATAGAGAGAAAGTGTCTCAAAAAAAAAAAAAAAAAAAAAACTAGGAAAGAAGGAAGGAGGAAGAGATGGAGGAAGGGAGGGAAACAGGGAAGAAGGGAGAGGGGGAAGGAAATGAGACTCCCAAGAGGAGATGCTGCTGGTCTGTATCACACAGCTGGCGAGTGGAGCACTTGAGCTTTGAACCCAGTTCTGTCTGGCTCTTCTTCCGGGTCCCCTGCCCAGGCTCTCAGGCTCCGGGATCTGCAGGGGATCAGCAGACAGCAAGCCACCCTCTCCCTCCCCAGCCCCCTTCCCTGCGAAGGAAGCAGGTCCCAGAGGGACCTGACTGTGGCCACTCCATAAATAACCCAGGTCCCTGGGCCCTGGCGGCAGCTGCTCTGCTGTGGAGAGTGTGTAATACAAACAGCACTAATCCCCTGTCAGTTAGACTGGATATCAGAGGAGACAAGCTTCTGAGAGGGGAGGCCTAATTGAATCGAATTGAAAAGACAGAATGGGCGGCCTGGCCTCGGAGGAGGGAAGGAGCGAGCCCGGGCACAGCTGGCTGTGCCTCTGTGGCCCCCGCGGGGAGGCATTCTGGTCCTGCTGCAAGGAGCCTGGCTAGGGGCGTGGACCGGGCTATTGGGGGGAACCCAGCCAGGATGCTCCACCCCTCGGGCTTCCCCTTTATCTGCTGGCTCTGCCGTTTTCTCTCCCTCGCTGACCCTTTTTCTGCTCCCTCTGTTATCTCAAATAATGTCACTGCCTCTTTAGAATCTACTCATCAGAGCAGAAAGAAGTCAATGCTGACACTGATAAAAAAAAAAAAAAAAAAAACCATCTGTGCCTCCCGGGGACGAGCTTGGAGCTCCGCACCCCTCTGCTGCCGTCCCTGCCTGCCACTCTGCAGGGGAGTCCTCCCAGAGACTCATCCGCTTGGTCCTCCCCGGGGCTGCTCTCCCAAGGAGGTCTCACCCTGGGAACGTTTGCTGTTTGCAGAAAGCTGGGCTTGGCTGTTTAAAAAGAAAAAAAAGGAGGGGGCTGGAGAGATGGCTTAGCGGTTAAGGCGCTTGCCTGCAAAGCCAAAGTTCGATTCCCCAGGACCCACATAAGCCAGGTGCACAAGGTTGGCACATGCATCTGGAATTCATTTGCAGCGCCTGGACGCCCTGGTATGCCCATTCTCCCTCTCTCTCTCTCTCTCTCTCTGTCATCTATCCATCTATCATCTCTCCGTCTCTTTCTCTCTCTCAAATAGATAGTAATAAAATATTTTTTACTCAGAGGATTAGTGTCTATGTGAAACACATGTTCCCTCCATGTGGTCCAGATGCCACCACCTTTGTATGTTAACTTCCCCTGGAGCTCTGCAAGTAACGGGGCCATTTCCTTGAGTGGAGACTGTGAGCCATATTCCAGACCAGGCCCCAGACCTCCACTGGAGCCATAGCTGCCCTCAGGCTAACAATAAGCAAACTGGGGTCCAGAATGGCTCAGGACCTTCCCATGGTTTTACTTCTTGCCACAGGAGCAAGCAGACTGGAATGGGGTTGAAAGCAAGGCCTACACCGAGAGGCAGTTTAGGGGTGACAGGATCCCAAAATGAATAGCCTTCGTCTTCCACTAAATGTGAGAATTGTCCTTGGGTCTTTAGGGGAACATGTAGGTCGTTACACTTTACTACAGGTCAGAAATGGTAGAAAGTTCTGGCCTTTCCTGATCTTTGCCCACTTAGGAAGTCCTTCCACTTCCTTCTGAGAAGGCGCTTCCTAGAGAATTAAGATTTCTTAGAAGGGCTGGAGAGATGGTTTAGTGGTTAAGGTGCTTGCCTGCAAAACCTAAGAACTGGAGTTCAATTCCCCAGTACCCATGTAAAACCAGATGCACAAAGTGGTGCATGAGTATGGAGTTCATTTGCAGTGGCTGGAATCTCTGGCATGCCCATTCTCTCTCTCTCTCTCTCTCTCTCTCTCTCTCTCTCCTTACAAATAAATAAATAAGTAAATTTTTTTAAAAGATTTCTGGGAAGAGTACCCTTTTCCAGAAATCCTGACTCGAGACACCTGGTGTCAGGACTAGACTAACTAAACCAGTTGCTCATCCATGGAGCTCATTTAAAAACAAAAACAAAACAAAACCAGCTGAGTCTTGAGGTGGGCTTCTTAAGCCCCCTCTTGCTTCCTTGAGCAAGAATTGTATCTTCCTTCCTTCCCCTCAACCTCCCCCATTCTCTTAAACCTCTCCATGTTAAAGCTCTAAGCTATAATAAAGTCTTTATGGGTCTGGAGGGATGGCTTGGCAGTTTAGGTGTTTGCCTGCAAAGCCAAAGGTCCAAGGTTCGATTCCCCAGGACCCATGTTAACCAGATGCACAATGGGGCATATACATCTGGAGTACATTTGCAGTAGCTTGAGGCCCTGGTATGTCCATTCATTTTCTCTCTCTCTCTCTCTCCCTCTCTCTCCCTCTCTTTCTCTGCCAAATAAATTTAAAAAAAAAAAAAACACCTTTAAAAATCAAAAAACAGGGCTGGAGAGATGGCGTAGCGGTTAAGCGCTTGCCTGTGAAGCCTAAGGACCCCGGTTCGAGGCTCGCTTCCCCAGGTCCCACGTTAGCCAGATGCACAAGGGGGCACACGCGTCTGGAGTTCGTTTGCAGAGGCCTGAAGCCCTGGCGCGCCCATTCTCTCTCTCTCCCTCTACCTGTCTTTCTCTCTGTGTCTGTCGCTCTCAAATAAATAAATAAATAAATAAATCAAAAAACAAATATTTTTTTACAGAAGAAGAAAAATTAGGTGTTTTTTTTTTTTTTCTTGCATGCTTAACAGTGTTTCAAAACTAAATTTCAGGCTGGAGAGATGGCTTAGCGGTTAAGCGCTTGCCTGTGAAGCCTAAGGACCCCGGTTCGAGGCTCGGTTCCCCAGGTCCCACGTTAGCCAGATGCACAAGGGGACGCACGCGTCTGGAGTTCGTTTGCAGTGGCTGGAGGCCCTGACGCACCCATTCTCCCTCTTCTCTCCCTATCTGCCTCTTTCTCTCTCTGTCACTATCAAATAAATAAAAATAAACAAAAAAAAATTAAAAAGAGAAACTGGCTGTCCACCTCTGGCCTCCACATATGTGTACTCACAACCTGCATGTACCTGCATACATATGCACCACACACAACATAATAATTTTAGGCCAGTCATGGTGGTACATGCCTTTAATCCCAGCACTCGGGAGGCAGAGGTAGGAGGATCACCATGAGTTCAAGGCCACCCTGAGACTACGGAGTGATTTCCAGGTCAGCCTGAGCTAGAGTGAGCCCTTACCTCAAAAAGCCAGTAATAATAATTATTATATATTATAATTATCATTATTATTTTTAAAAAGTAGAAAGCAAGCTGGGAATAAGGCTCAGTGGTAGGGTCCCTGCTCCCTAACATATATGGGGCCCTGGACTCCACCTCCAGCACTCGACAACAAACTAGATAGAAAGACCTAGACAGTGAGGCATCACCTCCCCACACGCAGAGCCCCAGTGGGTTGGGGCTGGGGGCAGTCACCTCCTGTGCCCTTCCCCAGGCTGGCTTGTTTGTTGCCCGCTGGCCCCTAGAGATTGGGGAGTTTGAGAGCCCTGAGCCGGGAGACTTCCTCAGAATGGTGCTGGGAGCCATGGAAAGCAAGACCAGGTATGGAGACTCAGGCCCAGAAAGGAGAAGCAGCTGCTCTGTCCCACAGCTGTGTGTCAGCTTGGTCCCTGGACAGTGCTCTCCTAAGCCATGCGAGGTAGGTGGGTAGATGGGAAACCCCAGTCCCAGCTTCTAGCCCTCTGGAGCTGACAACTCTGGTCACCTCAGAGGGACATCTGTGGAGGAAATGGCATCGCCCCTGGCCCTTTCTCCCGGCACTGGGGCTGTCCTGGCCGGACCCAACGCCCTGAGTCCCTTCTGGCAGCCTACATCTTGCTATGAGCATGTCACGTAGCCATGGCAGGTCAGTTCGTAGCTCTGTGCCTCAGTGTCCCCATCCACACGCAGACTGCGAATCATGCTATTCCCCTCTAACAGCAGACTTGCCTCTCTCGGACAGATGGCAGGAGATTAGCAACCTGGTGGGGCGAGAGTCACTCGATGGCTACCAAGGGCAAGGGTAACTGTTTGCAGAAGGCCCCCAGCCTGTGACGTTGAAGAGGGCATGGAGCAGATATGCTGTCTAGCATAGCAACAGGTGGCAGGGGCATGGGTCCAGGGGATCCTCTTCCTCCAAGGTTACATCCTCCAACTCAGACCCTTGACCATTGGGTGGGCACTGCGGCCTTGGGGACTCCCTCTTGCCTCCAGACCCGTGGGGTTGAAAGGGTGGCTCTTCCCTCTAAAACCCAGCCTCACTCAGTCAGGAAAACAGAGGGAGCCCCGGGCATTGGAGGCAGATTTTACTGGGTTCAGATCCCAATCTGGCCTAAGTGCTCACATGCCTCTCTAAGCCTCAGTTTCTCCCTGCTGTGAACAAACACTCCTCTTCCTGGATGTTTACCTGCAGGCTCCAAACTACAAGTGAAGACTGGCAGAGAGGAACTGGAAGTTCAGAGAGGGACGAGGTGCTAAGGTTCCACAGCTAGAAGGGGCTGGGCCAGAGACAAAGCCGGACAGCCCAGCCCCGAGTCCAGAGCTCATCAGTGGAAGAGTTAAAGAAAACACGAGGGGTCTGGAGAGATGGCTTAGCGGTTAAGCGCTTGCCTGTGAAGCCTAAGGACCCCGGTTCGAGGCTCGGTTCCCCAGGTCCCACGTTAGCCAGATGCACAAGGGGGCGCACGGCATCTGGAGTTCGTTTGCAGAGGCTGGAAGCCCTGGCGCGCCCATTCTCTCTCTCCCCCTCTATCTGTCTTTCTCTCTGTGTCTGTCGCTCTCAAATAAATAAATAAATAATTAAAAAAAAAAAAAGAAAAGAAAACACGAGGGCAAAAGTCCTGGCTCAAGGAATGGGATGCCTTCCAGTGAGTTGTTGGCCAGGGAGGTCCCTGATGCCCCCAAAACATTACAGGCCATTGCTGAGGCCCTTGGTTTCCCACCAGGAATAAATAGATGGTAAGGCCCTATTGCTGAAGACTCCACATACTTGGGCTGCAAGGCCACTGAGAAATCCTGCTGGAACTGAGCTGATAACCTCCTCCATGTAGACCAGCTGACAGAAAGCTGGAAGAAGCCATTCTGCATGCAGTTCAATGGGAGAGAAAGAAATCACCAGTGAAGATACTCAATAGTGAATACTGCAGGCCTTATATTTTGCCAGCCAGGCCAAGTGAGCCAACGGTGCAATAGTGGCACGTCTGTCATGGTGGAAACCAACTGTCCTCTAACTGGACTGGAGGCCTGCTCCATGGGAGGGAATACATCCCTGATACTGAAAACCTAAAACAGGGGTAGTCATGAGGCCTAGGGGTGTAACGTCTGCTGCTGTCTGGCTAAATGTATATGCTATACTCATCAAACTGCCCAGTAAGCACTTCTCTTAATGTTCATACCCGTATATTAATGCTACTCTCACTTTTGGTAGAGAACCTTCTCTTTTCAGATGGCAGTGACCTTGGGATGACTCAGAAGGCATCTTGGTGCTGGGAAGAGAGAGAGAATGGGTGTATCAGGGCCTTCAGTTACTACAAATGATCTCCAGACATACCTTGTATATCTGACTTAAGTGGGTCCTGCAGAATGGAACCTGGGTCCTTTGGCTTTGCAAGCAACCATCTTAACTGCTGAGCCATCTCTCCAGTCCTCCCTGTGGTTTTAAAAATATATTTATTTATTTGCAAGGACAGAGAGAATAATAAATGAATGAATGAATGAATGAATGAATGAATGAATATGGATGTGCCAGGGCTTCCAGCCACTGCAAATGAACTCTAGATGTGTGCACATCTTTGTGCATGTGGCTTTATGAGGGTACTGGGGAATTGAACCCAGGTCATTAGGCTTTGCAGGCAAGCACCCTTTCTGCTGAGCTATCTTCCCAGCCCTCCCTCTCTCCCCTTGTTCACATCCAGGTCATCTGGCTTCTGTCACAAAGGCTCGCCCACCAGCTTGGGACAAGAGAACGGGGAGTCACAGGAAAAGCACCGTCTTTGGAGTTTGACTTCCGTGACTTGGAACAGGTCCTTCCCTTGAGGGCCTCCACTTCCTCGTCTGGAGATGGGCTCACACACTTTCTGCATGGGCTTGCTCTGGGTGTAGATGTAGAGAACCAAGGACCCAGCAGGTCCCCAAAGGCAGGAGCAGCTCTGGTCACTTCCCTGGGGCCTAGTTCAGGTCCTTGTGGGTGATAGAAGCACGCATTTCCTGTTTGCAGGATGAAAAGTGCTCATTAAACTTGGGGCCACTTGGAAAGGACTTGGTCTTCCTTTAGACAGGAGAAGTCCACCAAGGAACCCTGGGAGGCTGTCTTGCACTCAGCATCGCCAGTCCAAGCATCACACAAACTCCCGAGAATAATGTCCGCTTGCTTGCACATGTAAACGTTGCATTGCACACACATCTGAAGACCTCACAGCGAGGGGGCCAGAGACAGTGACCTGTAACCGATCTAGCTGCTGGCTATCTCTCACCTCTAAGTGCGCAAGGTGGCTCCCCGCTAGCCTTTAGGTGTGGGAGAGAACTGATGATTTTGGATGTCACTGCCCCAAGAACTGGGGTGGGGCAGAGCTGGAGGGGAAAGAATCGCTTTCCCACCCTCTCAGGCTGTGAACCCCCACCCCTCCCCCGTCGGTGTCAGTTTGCAGAACTCCAAAAGGGCCCAGGAGCTGGAGGTGGGGCCTGTCCCCTGGACCATCTACTTGCAGTCTCTATGGTGGAAATAAAACAGATTAGATAGGAGACTCTGCTTGGACTCAATGGCTCGAATAAGTGGCCCCAGGCTCCTCACCTGCAGCCCGCACTATGCCAGACAAGGTCCCCATCAGCACGGTTCTAGGTGACAAAGATGGACACTGGTCAACCCAGGGGCTTCTGTCTAACCAGATGGTCAGGGGCTGAGACTCAGCTAAGTCACTGAATGTGTGTAAGGACACCATGGTCTGCTTCTTGGCAAAGTGAAAAGATGATTCTGCTGAAGACCTAAGATGCCCTGAAACCCAAGGCGACGTACCTATAGTCACTTGTCAGCAAACCCAACGGGAGGCTGACAAATCTGCCAGTGTTATCTATGGTCTTTGCCCCATTCAGTGGGACTCTGCGTACCTTTTGCTGAAGAGCCAGGGCAGCTGGATCCGCCCCAGATCCTACTAGGGAAGAGACAGATAGGGGTGTCAACTCCCAACGCCCCCCTCCCAAACACTGGGAATCCCACCTTATGCCTACCTAGGACTTCAGACAAGGGTCTGTGATCCTGCCAATCGCACCACAGGGGAGTTGGGACACACTGCCTACCAGTTTGCATGTGTGGAAAATGAGGCCCAGAGCTCAGGGGAGGAATCCCTGCTTCAAGCCATGCGGGGTACCGGAGAGGGGACCCTGAGACAGTCCTTGTGTGCGACAGTTCTCCCAGTGACATGCCAGCTATAGAAAAACCAAAGGTGAGGAGAGGGGTGAGGGCTCTCTTGCCCTCTTGGGCTTGCACCCATGTAATACCCAAGAGTCCTGTTTAGCCTGGTGCCTAGGAATTCTAACTACCAGCAAGTGACAAGTCCCTTGAGTGACGCTGGTGACCACTGCACTTGTCTGATTCTGTTATTTTTTGGGGGATGGGGAGTGGAGGGGAATGGGTGTGCCAGGGCCTCTAGTGTCTGTAAACAAACTCCAGACACATGCACCACCTTGTGTATCTGGCTTTATGTGGGTCCTGGGGAATCAAACCTGGGTCCTTAAGGCTTTGCAGGCAAGCGCCTTCACCGCTAAACTCTCTCTCAAGCTCCGCTTTATCTTTCGACACAATACAGTTAACACAGTGGACATTTGTTGAGTGCTTCCTGTGTGCGCAGTACCAAGGGTTTGGTGCGCATTTCCTCGTCGGATCTTCACACAACCTCTCTGAGAGTCATCTCACCTAGGGGGCCGCAGCCTGAGAAGGTGACTTGGCCCAAGGCCATGTGGCAAGGGCGGTGGTGAGACACAAGTTGAGCCCTGAGCAAAGCTAAGAGCTCAGCCCCTGCGCTGGGTGGCAGGCAGAGGTGACCCTGTCCTTCGGTTTGGTGTCCTCAGCCCTGGCTGTGCATCAGAATTGCCCAGAGCTTTAAAAGCCACCAGTCGGGCTGGAGAGATGGCTTAGCAGTTGAGCGCTTGCCTGTGAAGCCTAAGGACCCCGGTTCGAGGCTCGGTTCCCCAGGTCCCACGTTAGCCAGATGCACAAGGGGGCGCACGCGTCTGGAGTTCGTTTGCAGAGGCTGGAAGCCCTGGCGCGCCCATTCTCTCTCTCCCTCTATCTGTCTTTCTCTCTGTGTCTGTCGCTCTCAAATAAATAAATAAATGAATAATTTTTAAAAAAAAGTTTTAAAAGCCGCCAGTTTCCCCCAGACCAGCTGAGGCAAAGTGCCTGGGGTGGAGCCTGGCCCTCCTGGGTGTCTCTCAGAAGCTCTGGGGTTATTCAGACATTCAGCTGCACGTGACCGCTGCATTGAGCAACAAGAAGCGGTGGCAGCTGCCAAGGGCTTTATCAGAAGCAGGTGGCTGGCAGCGGTGGCACTAGGGCCCTGGGGTGGCTGGTGGTGGCAGCTGAGCAAGAGGTCGTACTGGCCAGGGCACACAGGGGGCTGCTTCCCAGGGCCAGAGTACCGGATCACTCGCTGCCCCAGACTGGCAGCCTTGTCCCCAGGAAGCGAGGAGAGGGGCAACCTCGAGGTGCGGGTGGGCTCTGGGGGGCTCAGCCTCCAGACACTGCTACTGCGGGCTTTAGGTAAAACCTAGGATTCCAGCCTCCCCCACGCCACGCCTCCCAGCTGATCCCCCACACGCCCAGCAGCTCAAATTGCGTGGGGTTCAGGAAAATATTCGGGCTTGGACCCAACTTGACCCAGTACATCCGAATCCAGAGGAAATGAGCCCAGGTGCAGAGGTGATCAGAATCGCCCCCACACACACCACCACCTGTGGCAGGGTCAGGCCAAGGCGGGTGCAGGGTGGGCTCTGGTGTCAGGTGGTCACCGATGCTGTGTGGCCTTAGACAAATTACTCAACCCTTCTGAGCTCAGTTTCCTCACTTGTTAAGTGAGGATGAGACCAACGATTATGCTCTGAAGTTGGCCAGACTGAAACGTGAAAGCAACGTGCAAAGAAGGGTGGCCAGCTGCTGGTAGTCCTCTGTATTACTGCTTTGTGCCCTCTCGAAAGTGCAGGGGAAAGGAACTCCCATTGGGGGTGCGGGCCTAGTCTCTCCTAAAGCCACTAACTCCAGCCCAGCCGGTGAGCCCAGGCAGTGGAACTCAGCTCTGGCTCTCAGGCCAGCCCCAGCCCGGCTGGGGAGGATGCTGGGAAAGGCACCAGCTGCCCCCTAGCGGCCAAGGGCAGATGTGCACAGAGGGACTTGAACCTTCAATGAAATCCCACCTTGCTGGGGCCTGGGCAGACTGGCTGCGGGGCCACTTTTCCAGGAGAGTTCGGTAGGCTGGGCCAGTGCCAGGCACATGAAGGAAGGGCGTTCCTTGCCTGGCCCATTAACCTCAGGCAGTAAGGGGTGCCCTGGACGCAGTTTCCAAGACTCCAGAGCTCTTGTGATACTAGGAGCTCAGAGCAGCCAGATGCTGCGCTGGGGACCAAGAGCCAGATGTGTCCCTGTCCCTCTCCAGCAAACGCTACCTGGGGAAAGCCACCTCCTCCCTGAGACATGTACCAGAGAGGAGGACAGACCACTGGAGAAGAGGCGGGGAGGAAACCCACGCAAAAGGCCCAGAGCTTTCCTGTAGTCTCTTTTATTTCCTCTGCCAGCTTTCCTGCAAATCCCTCAAGTGATGACAGGGCAGCCAGCACCACCTTCCTTCGGCCAGTCACGGTCCAGGCAGCCCCTGGGGAGCCATCTCAGGACAAGAGGGCAGGCTGTACACAGGCCACCCCACCCAGCAGCCACAGAGGGCAGATGCACGCACTGGGCACCCCAGGGAGTAGAGTGGGGCCGCAGTCTGACATCTCAGGGAACCCCACCAGGCCCAGCTGCTGGATCAGATCCAGAGAAGGAAGAGCGCAGACGATCCGCCTCAAGGACTGGTGGGTGCAACCAGCAGGAAGAGTATTTCAGAGGGCTGGGGCCTGCTGAGGTCAGAAGCGGGAGACTGCTGGCCAGCACAGAGGGCAACCCCAATGTCCAGAATTCTCCAGGGAGAGGCTTCCCGGTGGCGTGCCAGTGTCGTGGGTCATCTCAGGGGCCTCCAAGGGCCTGTTGGACAGAACTGTCCAGGGAGGCAGCCGAGTGGACGGAGACTCCAGGTGCCCCGATGCTGGTTTCCCAACAGTCAAACCCGCAGTCGATCAGGGCCTGTTTGGCAGCCTCCACTTTGGCCTGCTCCAGACCTGGGGAGGGGGAGCAGTTAGTCCTGACAGCCATGGCTTGGGGAGAGGCCTAGTGCCCAGGCCCTCCTGCCAAGCATCCTGGCTATGGCCTGCCCACCCCTATGCCAACAGACCCTGGGTGGCTCCAGTCTCACTGAAGGCCCCATCAGGCACCGGGACCTGGAGCCCGGCCACGTGGCTTCAGACAAGCGACCTCCCCCTCTGGACCTCGGTGTGTCCATCTGCGAGTGGGGCTGACAAAGCCATCCCCTGCAGAGCTACAGGGAGCCTGAGCTGGCTGGGATGGTGGAGTGCCCTGCCAGGGCCTGGTATACTGGGCATGCCCTCCGCGTCAGCATATGTCCTGCGCCAGGAACCACCCATTAGGGCCAGCTGGTGTGAGGATGAGCTGTCTCCTGAGGCTGGAAGCCAACATTCAGGGCAAGAGGACCTTGGGATCCCTGGTGGGCTTGGGGAAGGAGGGATGGACAGAGGAGGAATGTCAGAAGAGTGGGCAGAAGCAGGTGGTAGCAGAATGCCACAGCATGAGTGGCCAGATGTGGCATAGTGAACAGCAAGAGTCCCTTGCATCCTGGACACCAGTGTGGTATAGGAGCCCTAAGCTTGCTCTTCGGTCTTCTTCCCCCAGACACCAACCAGAGCAATGCCTTTATTTCACAGTAGGACCAATCCCACCCCCATGACATGTTGAGTGGGATGGGACCCTATCCTGGTCGTTTCTCGCCCCCTCGGGAAGGTGGAAGGCACCGCCACGGTAGGGTGCCCGCTGCCCTGCCATGACGTGGGGATCTTCAAAAGCACTCCTCCCTTGACTCTTGATAAGCCTGGCGGGCTAGATGCTATCACGCTTGATTCGCACACACACAAAAAGGAAACAAAGGCCTAGAGCCAGGTCTCCTCTCCATTCTCTCGTGTAACCTCCACCGGAGTACCTGGCCTCAGGAGAGTGATGCCACAGCCGCCGCCTCCTGCGCCGGTAAGCTTGCTGTGCAGTCCGTGCGCAGCCGTGACCTGGCAGAGTTGGTCCAGGGAGGCATGGCCCACGCCAAGCGCGTTCAGGTGGTGGTGGTTCATGTCGATCAGCTCCTGGGGGAGGGGCCATCTGTCTCCAGCTGGCCTACCTGACACCCAGGCACCCTGCCCCACCCAACACCTCCAGGTCCACCTGGCAGCTGCTGACTCTTTTTGTCCCACTTCCTGTGGGACTTTCTCTTGGGGCTTAGACAGATGGAATTGAGTTCATCCTCCTGCCAGTGTGTCCACAGTTAATTCTGGACCTTGAGATTACTAAGGAGGTGTATGTGCAACCCAGGCTGGTAAAGCAAGGGCCGTCCCGGGGGTACTCCAACCTATTTCCACTGAAGTTGCTGAAATGAGTTAAGCTTCAGACACAGGCCGCCAACACTGTCCACCTACCATGTGGCCAGTGATGTATTCCCTGGTGCGTCGTTTCAAGCACAAGATTGGGCTGTCCCTCAAGCCATTCCCACGTCTCCTCAGTTAGGAGACAATGAATCCTTTCTGCTAACGTCTGGCGGGGACAGGTTTCTGTCATTTGTGAGAGAAACAAAACCCTCCAAATGCTATGCCACGCTGCTGCTGCCTCGGGCACTGATTTTCAGAGTAAGAACTAGGTTGTAGCTCCAACAAGGTCATGAGGGAGGGAACTGCTAAATATTTGCCTATAGTTCTTCAATTATGTGTAATGAAATTCCTGCTTGCCAAGGACCAACAAGACATGCGTGGATGAAATGCTAAAAGCAGGCCTGTGTGTCTTCTATTCACCGACACACTGCATGCCGGGCACTGGGCAGACGCTGGGCCCTGGGACGAGCGCCCCGCAAGGACTTGCTCTCTGGTAGGCCTGGGTTTCAGGCTCAGCTGGGCACCCTCTAGGTCTGCGTCTTTGGGTGGGGTGCTCGGCTGGAGTTCTGCCCCCTTGGGAACGGACTGTAAAAGCGTCTGCCTGTCTCAGAGCCATGACCATGCTCCCACCATCATCCCATTTTACCAGGGGGGTTAAGTGAGCATGGGGGAACAGTGACTGCCTACAGTTATCTAGCTCGTAAGGTCTGAGGCAATGCCGGATACGGCTCTGCGCTGTCAACCCTGCCTGTGAGAACTGGCCCCCCAACCTCCAGCACTCCTGCCATCTTCTCTTCCTGGGGAGCCAGCGTGCCCGGCAGCATAGGCTCTCTTCTGGACCCGGGATGCCTGCGTGACCGGGAGTCGCTTATCACCAAGGCCTATCTCTGCTTAGGGCCACCACCAGGTGCTCCTGCCTAGAGCTGGTCCTCCCCTCATCCAGCGCCACACCCCAGCCCTTCTGACAAATGGGCAGGATGGCACCGTGGCAGCCCTGGGTGCCTCCCACCAGCCTGGCGGGCTGCTGGCGAGGGAAGACTCCTGGGAGCCTCTGCACGCGCCTGAGCGCCAGGTGTCAGGCGGCCGAGGCAGGTTCCAGACACCTGTCACATTCTGATCCAAAATCTGTCAAGGATCAGGTGACAGCCTGTGACATGGGAGAACAGCTCGCTGGTTCGAGCGCAAAGCTGTCCAAGAGTGGAGCGGTGTGTTTCAGTGGCTGCCGCAGCCAAAAATATCCGTGCTATATAATCAACGCTCCGTTCCCTGGCATTCGCCGGCGCTCCACAGGGGCGGATGTGAGCCGCGCTCTATCATTATTAATTTCCTGCTCAGGGGGCCTTGCGTTCCTCCTTTCCACGCGGAAGGAGCAGAGAGCGGGGGTGGGTGGGGGGATGGGGGTGGACACTTAGGGCATGAGGACAGGGGTGGAAGAAGTTCCCCAGGAACTGCAGCCAGCACACAGTAGGTGTTCATTAGAGACCTGCTGAGTGGAGGAATATTCAAACTAGTTTGGCCCCTGCTCTGCGGCTCAGGAGCTGGGTAACACAGGAGGTGGGCCCTGAGGGGGCGGGGGCGGGGCACTGGCTGCAGCAGCCAATGGGGTAGTGCTGAGGGCCATCCTGAGGAAGAACACAGGTCCTCTGGAGCGGGCCCATCTGCACCTCCAGGTAACAGGCAAAGATACCCAGTCCTGCCAGCCAGGGGCTGTGGGTCCCCTCATGCTTCAAGGGAGACCAGATGGCTTTTAACTGTCAGTGCAACCACCAGGCTAGAACCTGAGTGGGAGCCAGGCACTGTGCGGGTGTGCCACCCAGGGAACCTTGGAGCAAGCTCACGACATTCCAGACACTCCAGCGAGGTCACCAGGGGGTGGCATGGGTGGTGACAAGGCTGCAGGAGGCCAGGACAGCTTTAGAGCACGTGTGACCTGACACGGTGGGGAGCTGACCTGCCAGGACTCTCGTGAGCCCTGGTATGCATGCCCGGTGGGCTGCTGTTCCTCGACTCCGTGACCCAAACCTGCCTGCAGGGCCTCCAGCATGCTGTAGGGGTGACACACAGACGTGTGCCCCGAGCCCGCAGCGAGTGAGTGTTGGTCAGGGACAGGGCCTGGCTTGCTTCTGGGAGACTGAGTGGTCAGTGGGGGAGGCGCTGCTCTGGACGGTAGTGGACAGAGAGCTGGTCTCTGTGGCCGGGCGGGCTTACTTCCAGCAGCAGGTACTGCTCCGGGGCAGGTGCCGTCGACATCTCTCTCAGCACACGCTCGCACTCCAGGGATATGGCGTCTATTGAGGTCAGGAGCGGGGCTACGATCTCAGGGAACTGCAGGGGAGGAAGGCAGGTAGGTTTGTGAGGTCCAGGGACATGGGTGGACAGGCCCTGTGCCAGCAGTGAGGAGCCACCCATCTCCATCCCCAGGGGAATTCCCTCTCCATCCGGCCTGGCGTTGGCCCTGCCATGGACAGGAGGATTCTCAGCACAAGGCCAGTGTGACCAGTGAACCAGGGCAGCGTTTCAGGAATCCATGTCGTGCTTCCGGCCAGGGTGTGGGCATTTTGGAAATGCCTTTCCTACCCCAACTGCCACTTAGGTACCCGCAGCACCTTCTGTCCCCAAACTTGCCCACAAAGCACCTTCAGCAGTCTGCTCCGGACACCAGCCACCAAGGCCTTGGTGCTTCGTGGGACCCTGGTGTTGGTCAGCAAGATCTGGAGAGCTGGGGTCCTGTGGAAGAAGGGGCAGGATGAGGCCAGAGGAGGAAACAAAGGTCCAGGAAGGGGAGTACAAGGTAGGAAAGCCAGCTCAGCCTGGGGACAGGACAGGGAGGAGGAGGGAGGTCCTTGAAGCCTTCCCTACTGTGAGGTGTAAGTCAAGAACTAAGGAAGGGTGAAAGCATGGAGGAAAGACTGTGTCAAGCCTGGAGGTGGTAAGAACTCCTCACTGAGTTACAAGTTCAAACTGGCCAGAGCAGAGTGCAGGGAGGGCCCCAGATTTCAGTCATTCAGGCCCCTCAGGGGGCTGGAGAATTAAGATAGCAAAAGCCAAGGGACCTTGGAGGAGGTGGGGGGGCACTGTGCACAAGGTTCTGTCTAGGGTGTGGAGAGGGAGACGCTGGACCGGCCAGTCCAGGTGCAGAAGCATCGTCAGAGATGCTGGATGCAAAGCGGCTTCGGGGATTCTGGAACATCTGTGAGGGCATTGTGGCTGAATGTGCTGATCCAAAAAATCTGAAATGCTCCAAAATCCTAGGGTTTTTTGTTTGTTTGTTTGTTTTTTGAGGTAGGGTCTTGCTCTAGCCCAGGCGGACCTGGAATTCACTCTGTGTTCTCAAGGTGGCCTTGAACTCATGGTGATTCTCCTACCTCTGCCTCCCGAGTGTTGAGATTAAAGGCATGCGCCACCACACCAGGCCCAAACCCTTGTTTTTGTTTTTGTTTTAGCTTCGTGTTTGCTTTGGGATTTCTGGGTCAGGGTGGCTCCCCAGTAGCGTAATTGTGGACAGTTTCTACAGGAGAGTCTACAGAGAGGTGGCTTGGTCTACCAAGGAGGCCAGCCCTCAGCACGCCCACCTCCAAGGTGCTTACCTCAGCACTCTAGGCATGGGGAACCCAGCTGTGGTCACAGGGAGTCAAATGGCCCCTGGCTGTCACAGTGAAAGGAGCAGACTAAGACACAATCCCAGTTGTCCTTGTGCTGAGCTGTCTTTGGGGGGATGCCACCCACCTTGACTTGCAGAGCCGAGGAGGCCAGGCTGGAAGGTGGAGAACCTGGGTGTACTCTGGCCACACTGGCCAGAGACCCGTGGGGCCCTAACACCCTTGCTGACGCTGTCGTCACACCCGACAGGACTGGGAGAGGCCACAAGGGACCTGCTTTGTCCCCCACCTTTGCCCCATAAGCCCATGAAATTAGTATCGATTCTCAGCCTGAAGGCAGGCGCTCGTCTTTTTTTTTTTTTTTTTCAAACTTTACAAAGATAAACATTCTATTTGGCTTTTCTCTTCCCTTTCAAGGCAGGCCACTGTTCAAAAGGGCAAACATTCTGGGAGGCCACATCTCCATCCTCTTCACAAACAATGTGCCTTTTATAGAGTGGCACCACACAGTTGTTTGTTTGGGGGGGGGGTAAAGGTCTCCTCTAAGCCATCCATAGGATGAAGGGCCCCCCCGAGCTCTGTGGCCAGCCTGCCATCTGCTCACTGTAGCGCCCGCAGCAAGTGGCAAAGGCTGGCCCTCGCTGCCGCGCCTGGAGGGGGGTGGGAGCTTGGGCGTCACGTCTTGATCTCTGAGACTCATCCTCTGCTGCTGGGCCTGCTATCAGTTCCACAGAACCTGGGGCTCTGAGACACCCAGTCTACCCTTGGGGCTCTGCCTTGGAAGTGCTGTGTGATCTGGGCCTGACCTCACCTCACGCCATCTCCTCCCAGCCCAGCACCCTCCACTCAAACTCTGGCCTCCCAACTGCCGTTCCATACACCAGCACTGCCCCACCCAGGGGCCTCTGCACTTGCATCCACCCCGCCAGGAGCCTGCCCTCAGACCCACAGCGACAAGAGCAGCTCCTCCATCCATTTAGACCTCTGCTATAAGGTGACCTCAGCAGAGGCCCCCACAGCAACTCACCCAATCAACTCCTTCCCCTGCTTCCAGCTCCTCACCCTGCTGTCCCCTAAAGGCGCCTGTGGCTTTGTTCCCCACTGAGATGCCCACAGTAGGTGCTCAGTCACCAGTAACTGTGCAGCACATAAACTGTCAGACAAACGCTAAGTGTGATTCGGCAGCGACTGGCAGCTCCCCCTGCCTCCAGTGCTCATCTCCTGACACCCCAGGACAGAGGCTTCTGTTGGCTGAGTCTGATCTGGGGCTCGGGACACACAGGTGCGTGCGCTGCCCCGCCTCCTTGAGCACACCCAACCTGAAGCTTGAATGACAGCACTGCTGTCCTCCACAGAACCTGTTGGTGCCCGGTCTCTGATCACAACTGTGCCTTCTCCAACGGACGGACGGCAGGCTTCTGGGGGCAGGCCAGGGTTTGGGTGTTTGGGACCTCCCCTCTCTCCTGTCCCTGCTCCCGTGGCCCCAGCACAGGGGCCGAGGCCAACTTCCTCTGGGCCTGAGGCGCCGTGGTCCCGCATTCTCACGAGCAGGCAGAGGAAGCAGCAACGCTGGCCTCTGGGCACTGAGCCAGGACAGCCCCCACCACAAGGCAGGCCCCAGCCCCACAAGCATGGAGAGAGCCCGGCTGGCGATCCCCTGACGCTGAGCTGTGGAGGGGCAGTTTAGTTCCCAGAGGCCGCAGCTGGGAGAGGAAGACCTCACAGCAGGGGTACCATGAGCCAGGAATGGAATGAGGGGGGCCCCCCCACCCCCATGAAGACAGCAGGAAGTGCAGAAGGCAATAGAGTGCTCGGGCCCGCCTGACACACCAACCACCATGCACCCTGAAACTACACCTACCTCCTGCTTGCCGTGACGAAACCCCCGTCATGCTTGGGCTCCAGTGGGTGGGCAGAGCCATGCAAAGCCGACAGACCTGTGCAGCACCCTTTACTCTGAGCCTCCCACTGTGTAGCCCTTGGCCCACGTGGCCCCCGCGACAGCCCACTCTGTCCTGTGGTAGCTTCTGTGCCTGTCCCACCTCACTGAGAGCCCTTGGAAGCACCTCTATGCTCCAGGGTGTGTCATCGGGAAAGCACACGTTCACTACAGGGACAGGGAGGGAGCAGCCGGGGCTGTGCGTGAGGACCAGCTGCTCTCGGGAAGGACGGGGGACAGCCACATGATTTGCCCCTCGAATCACAGCTGAGGTGGAGGAGACAATGGCCCACACACTGGGAGGGCCATGGCGGTGGGGGGGGGGAGCACAGGGACACCTGCCCCTTGCAACTTCTCAAAGGCACAAGGTTCTCCCTGGACGCGTGGAGGCGGAGCAGCAGGTCAGGCCACTCTGCCCCATTTACCTCTTCAGGGATGCTATCTTCCCTTGCTGGTAGCGCAGAGCTCCTCCTACAGAGAAGGACAGCAGTCAGCACTGTGGCCACGGAGTCTGGGCTTTGGGGCGGGTCAGTCTGGCCCCATCAGGGACTGGGCTGCACACACCTCTCTGGATATCTAGCTTCAGGGCCTGGGGATGGGGTGGGAAACACCGGGGCCCTCAGCAAGGTTTTGGGACTCTTGGCAGGCCTAGGACTCTGGCCCTCTCAGCCCTCTGGGCTGCCCAGCTTCCCTCCAAGTGGTCACAAGGTGAGGCTGGGGCACAGCATCAGCAGCAAGGCCTGTGGGCAAGCGTCATCTCAGGATAGGAGGCTGCCTGGCTGGCTGGGTGGTGAACTCCATTGGAAGGGATCCCCTCACGCCCCTGGGGAACCTGAGGCTGGTCCCTCCCCAGAGTGAATTACAAGGTGAGAGGCAGAGCCCACAGATCATTCCCATCCCCCAACAGGAGTGCTCATCTCAAGCCAACAGAGCCAGGATGCTTAATAACGTACTGAGACCATGAAAAAGAACAAAAATGGAGAGCGTACACCTACCCCAGGTGCTGACGGCATTGTCCACGCCTGAGGGGTTCCCGTGGATCACCCTCTCACCTTGGAAGGCCCACTTGTTAATTGATTGCAGATCCTCCTCAGGCCACCTGAATACAGGGGAACATCTTAACTGTGGTGGTGGGGGGCGTGGGGGGGGGTGGCCAGGAGATGTGTGTGTTTCACATAGTGGGGGGGTGGTCAAGGAGCGCAGGAAGGAAAGCAAACTGCACAGCCCCCTGGGTGGACTCTTGGCTGAAGACAGGATGGAGTCTTCTTTTCCCTTTCCTCCGAAACCCTTGTGGTGCTGCGGAAATCATGGGAACGTTGGCTGCCCCAACCCTCCCCATGCTGTCTCTCTCATCAGCTGAGTGACTCCGGGCCTGTTGCCTGACCTTACTGCAGCCCACTTCCTTCAGTGGTGGGATGGTTAATCCCACTCTTCTTGGGGGTGAGGGGCCTGTGTGGCAAGGGGTTCGGGCCCTGCTGAGCCAGGCTGGGAAGCTTGAGTGGTGGTGGGACTGACTGCTTCCTGTGGCCTCGTGAATAGGACCTGAAGTCCACGCATGACAACCGGTGTGACTGGAGATGTGGCTCCGGAGTACAGCGCTCACCCCGGCGTAAGGACACAGAAATGAAAGGTAAAGAGCGAGCCAGGTGCAGAGGCTCACGCGTGTCGTCCTCGTGCGTGGGAGGCTGAGGCAGCAGGGTCAAGACTTCAAGGCCACCCTCAGCTACAAGCCACTGTCTCTCAAAACAAATGAAAACAACCACTGTGAAGAACCCAACTCCAGTGCCCTCGATGCCCGGCACTGGATCTCCCCAAAGCATTAGAGGCGTCCACTGTGGGACGCAACTGTCACCCCAACACTTAGGAGGCCAAGGAGGGAGGATTGTAAATCCAAACTTGGTTACATAATAGGATCTTACCTTAAAAGAAAAGAAAATCCTACAGGGAAGGGGAAACTGAGGCTGGGATAAGTAAAACAATGTCCCAAGATCACTGTGTTACTCGGTGCTACTTTGGAAAACTCATCTACTGGCTCGGAGTCCAAGCTCTGCCCTACTAAGCGTGGGGCGAGGACTGATTACCTGCTGGTGCCGTCCCTGTCCTTCAGTGGGTTGGTGATCTCCTCACATATGGTCAGGAAGGCAGCTGCCAAACACACCGAGTAGGCGGCACTGGAGCCCAAGCCTGCCCCAGGGGGTAGCTCCGACCACAGCACGACGTCTAGGCTGGGCAGGGTCCTGAAACACACAGGATGCACAGCAGGACTTCCTCAAAGGTGCTGAGAGGACGTGAATCCCAGCATGGGGGAGGCAGAGGTGGGAGGATCACCCTGAGATTACACAGTGAAGTCCAGGTCAGCCTGGACTAGAACGAAAATCTCTCAAAAAAACAACAACAACAGAAAGGCGTTGGGATGCCAATGTGAACCCAGGGCCAGGACATTGGGTGGGCTTGACTGTGAGCATCTGGCTCAGTCACTCTGGGACTCAGGGAGATTTTCTGACCCCCAAATCAAATAGCACTTCCTGGTGTGTGCTTCAGATCACCTAAAAGGTCAGTCATGCCACCATACGTGCACTTCATTCAAGTGTGACATGTCAAATTTAGGTTTGGGGTTGGGCGTGGTGGCACACACCTTTAATCCCAGCACTTGGGAGGCAGAGGTAGGAGGATTGCTGTGAGTTTGAGGCCAGCCTGGGACAATATAGTAAATTCCAGGTCAGCCAGGGCTACAGCGAGACGCTACCTTGAAACTACCTCCCTCCTCACCCCTCTCCCCCTGAAAGAGCATGAAGGGCTGTCCACGCTCTGCACAGAACTTAACTCTGAGGATTCTGTGCCATGGCAGGTACTGGTGGGATCCATTTCTATATACACTTTCAGTCTCTCTTATTGTTTCTTGAGGACATTAATACATTACTAATTAACCTACTTTTTGGATTTTTTTGTTAATTTTTTTTGTTGTTTATTTGAGAGAGAGAGGGAGAGGCAGATAGAGAGAAAGAGAGAATGGGTATGCCAGAGTCTCTAGCCACTGCAAACGAACTCCAGACGCATGTGCCCCCTTGTGCATCTGGCTTGTGTGGGTCCTGGATAATAGAACCAGGGTCCTTAGGCTTCGCAGGCAAATACTTTAACCACTAAGCCATTTCCCCAGCCCTACTCTTTGTTTTTTTGAGACCAAGATCTCACACTATAACCCAGACTGGCCTTGAACTCACAGCAATCCTCCTGCTTCAGCCTCCTGAGTGCTAGGAGAAGAAGCGTAAGCCACCAACCAGCTCTGGGGAAATGATTAAGGAGGAGGACAGCTAACATTGGTCAAGCTACGTGCCAAGCTCTGGGCTAGGAGTGTGAGACAGATTTAGACGTCACAACAACCCAGTGAACTTGGTGCTACACCATAACCATTTTACAGATGGGAAAGTTGAGGCTCAGAGAGGGCAAGTAGCCGGGGTTTTAGCAACACGAGCTGTCTCTGCAGCTCATGCTGGAGCTCTGGGTGATGCTGCCTGAATAGTGCCGCGTTCCACCACGGGCACTGGACCCCGGGAAACAGGTGCAGTCTTCACTCTGTTGGCCATAGCATCCTTTCAGCAGTGAGATTAGGCATGCTGGTGCCTCTCCAGCCATGCCATGGAGAAGTAGCCCTAGAAGCCAAGAACGCAGCTTGGGAAGCTAGAGAGGATGCTCAGTGGTTAAGGCACTTGCCTGCAAAGCCCAAGGATCCAGGTTTAATTCCCCAGTACCTACTTAAAGCCAGATACACAAAGTAGCACAAGCATCTGGAGTTTGCTTGCAGTGGCTAGAGGCCCTGGCATGCCAATTCTCTCTCTGTGCCTCTCTCTCCTCAAATAAATAAATAAACAAAATAATTTTATGTTTCTTTTTTTTAAAAAAACTATTTTATTTAAGACAGTCTCAAAATAGGTGCGCCAAGGCCCCTAGTCACTGCAAACGAACTCCAGATGCATGCGCCACCATGTGCATCTGGCTTATGTGGGCCCTTGGCCATGGAACCTGGGTTCTTTGTACATGCAGGCAAGTACCTGAACAGTTAAGCCATCTCTCTGGCCCAAATAAAAAAAAAATTTTTTTTGGAATTATTTTGGGGGGAGAGGGCTTCAAGGCCGCTCTCACTCTAGCTCAGGCTGCCCTGGAATTCACTATGTCGTCTCAGGGTGGCCTCGATCTCACAGTGATCCTCCTACCTCTGCCTCTGGAGGGCTGGAATTAAAGGTGTGCACCACCACACTGGCTAAGATTTATTTTTATTTATTGGAGACACAGAGAGAGAGAGAGAGGGAGGAAGGGAGAGGGAGAGAGAGAAAGAATGGGCACACCAGGGCCTCTAGCCACTGCAAACTCCAGACATATATGCCAGTATGTGCATCTGGCTTACGTGGGACCTGGAGAATTGAACCTGGGTCCTTAGGCTTCACAGGCATGTGTCTTAACCA
Source organism: Jaculus jaculus (assembly GCF_020740685.1). Lineage (NCBI taxonomy): Eukaryota > Metazoa > Chordata > Mammalia > Rodentia > Dipodidae > Jaculus > Jaculus jaculus. The sequence continues at coordinate 14,212,384 of NC_059114.1, read as the reverse complement.
CCAAGCCTTATCTCCAGCCCAGGAATTTTTTTTTTTCATGAGAGAGAAAATATTCACGCTAGGGCCTCTAGCCACTGCAATCAAACTCCAGATGTGTGTGCCACCACGTGCATATGTGCAACATTGTGCGCTTGCGTCACCTTGTGCGTCTGGCTTAAGTAGGACCTGGAGAGTGGAACACAGGTCTTGAGGCTTTGCAGGTAAGTGCCTTAACTGCTAAGCCATCTCTCCAGCCCTCTTAAATATATAAAGTGCTTGCTTGCAAAGCCTTAGGAGCCAAGTTTCATTCTCCAGTACCCACGTAAAGCCAGATGCACATGGTGGTGTATGTATCTGGAGTTCATTTGCAGAGGCTAGAGGCCCTGGCATGCCTATTCTCTCTACCTGCCTCTCTCTCTTACACACACACTCAAATAAATAAATAATTTTTTATATTTCTTTCTTTTTTTCTAGGTAGGGTCTCGCTCTACCCCAGAATGACTTGCAACTCACTATGTAGTCTCAGGATGGCCTTGAACTCGTGGCGATCCTCTTACCTCTGCCTCCCAAGTGCTGGGATTAAAGGCGTGCACCACCACACCAGCTTTATGTTTGAAGTTTTAAATAGCAGTATTTTAGCCTTAGGGGTATAACGTCTGCTGGTATGTGGCTAAATGTATATACTATGCTCACCAATCTGCCCAGTAAGTACTTCTCTTAATGTTCACACCCATCTATTAATGTACTCTCACTTTTGGTTAGAGAAGCTTCTCTTTCAGATGGCAGTGACCTTGGGATGGCTCAGAAGGCACCATGGCGCTGAGAAGAAGTGACAGAGGAATGCTCAGCACTAAAATATCTCTATCACACTTTCCAAGGCTCAGGGTCCATTAAGGAAGAGGTGGCAGAAAGAATGTAAGAGCCAAAGAAAGGGTAGGAGTCCTTATAACATGTTCCCCCAGGATATCCTATGACCTTGCAGTGCCTAACACTACCTACATAAGACCATCGTAATAGGAAGAAAATATCATGACATCAAAATAAAAGAGACTGATTGAGGGGGGGAGGGGATATGATGGAGAGTGGAGTTTCAAAGGGGAAAGTGGGATATTGGTTACAACTATGGAAGTTGTCAACAAAAAATATTAAACTGAAATTTAAAAAATAAATAAAAATACTTTATTTGGAAAAGAGAGAATGGGCACACCAGAGCCTCTTAGCTGCTGCAACCAGACTCCAGACACATGCTCCACTGTGTACATCTGGCTTACATGAATCCTGAGGAATTGAATCTGAGTCCTTAGGCTTTGCAGTCAAGTACCTCAGCCACTAAGCCATTTTTACAGCTGGAATAAAATATTTTTTAGAAAAGAATGGAGCATGGCTTTGGCCCTACCAAACTGAAGCAACAGAGGCGGTGCAGGTCAGCATGCCTGTGTCCACCAAGGGCGAGCAGGGTTATGTCCCGGCTCACCCTCCTGACTGGCTGAGTGGCTTCTGGTGTCTACTTCCTGAGCCCCTCTTCCCCAGGTGCCCGGCATGGAGCTTGCCAGGAGCACAGTGTGGGCAGCCCATGGCTGCTGTTTCCAGAGGCTGAGGAGACACAAGGACCCTCTAGCAGCAATGACACCCTGAAACTCTTTCCGCTTCCCAGGAGGCTTGACAGAGACTCCCGCAGGCCGGGCACGCACCTCTGCTTCCGGCAGATGCCCAGATACAAGTACAGGAAGGCCATCACAGCCAGGCGCCTGGTGGCCGCACAGTCCTCGGGCACGTTGGCTGCCTCCTTCATCTTCTCCAGCTGCTCGGGGATGGGTGCTGTCACATCGCCTTGCTCTGTCACGTGGGCAAACAATCAAACATCGTGGGTGAGATGGCCTCAGGGATAAGCTGCAGAGTCCATAAAATCTAGGAAGTCATTGGGCAAGTTTGCGGGGTGGTCATGTGGTCCGAACCCCGCAGCAGGGTCTGTCGTTCAATCTGAGATTTAGGGGACATGCAGATGTGGCTATGAGCCAAGTGACCTTCTGTCCTTGGTAAAATAGGGATAGCCAGAGTACCTCTTCACAGGGTCATGAAGATAAAGACGTGTAAGTCTCTTAGGGCGGTTCCTGGCATACGATAAGTGCACAATTAATAGCTCACACACATGCCAAGTGCAAAAGCCTGGGCCTTAATTTCCATTAAAAACAAACAACGAAACAAATGAAAGGTAGTATCAGGGCCAGAGAGGTGGCTCAGTAGTTAAAGATGTCTGCTTGCAAAGGCTGGGTTCAATTCCCCAGGACTCACACATAAAACCAAATGCACAAAGTGGCTCATGTGCCTGTGGGTTGTTAGCAGCAGCAGGAGGCCTGGAGCGCCCATTCTCATTCTCTCTCCCTTTCTCAATTATATATATATACACATATACATATACATTTTTTAACTATATATATGTAAATATTTAAAGGCAGTATTTAGTTAGTCCCTAGATATTTCCTCCCCCCTCCAAAAAAAGAGCTGAGGATATTGCTCAGTGGTAACGCAGTTGCCTCGAATGTGTGAGGTCCTGAGTTCCAAATCTTAACATCCCAACAAAAACAATAACAAGGGCTAGAAAGACGGCTCAGCAATCAAAGCACTTGTCTGCAAAGCTTAAGGACCAGGTTTGATTCCCCAATACCCATGTAAGCCAGACGCACAGGGTGGAGCATGCATCTGGAGTTTGTTTGCAGTGGCTGAAGGCCCTGATGTGTCCATTGTCTCTCTCTCATCTCCCTCAAATAAATTCAAAAAAAAGAAAAAAAAAATTGAAAAAACAGTGAGACACAAAGACAGAGATAATTATCAAGAACAGAAACCTAAGTCAGGTGCATGGTGGCGCACGCCTTTAATCCCAGCACTCGGGAGGCAGAGGTAGGAGGGTCACCGAGAGTTTGAGGGCACCTGGAGACTACATAGTGAATTCTAGGTCAGCCTGGGCTAGTGTGAGACTCTACCTCAAAAAAAACAAAATAAAAAGAACAGAAAGCCGGGCGTGGTGGTGCGCGCCTTTAATCCCAGCACTCGGGAGGCAGAGGTAGGAGGATCGCCATGAGTTCGAGGCCACCCTGAGACTACAGAGTTAATTCCAGGTCAGCCTGGACCAGAGTGAGATCCTACCTCAAAAACCAAAAAAAAAAAAAAAAAAAAAAAAGAACAGAAACTCAAATAAAAACTGTGAATGTTGCTTAGGTCGGAAGGAAAGGCAAAGTAGCAGGTTTTTCCCAGTGACACATAGAAGCCTGGGCCACCTTTCCTGACATCAAGGAGGTCAAGCAAGTCCGACCACCTCACCTTTAGAAATCACTCCTGGGCTCGGGTCCAGTCTTGCAGGGGCTGTAAGGTTGGGTGTGGCATTTGGGAAACTTCAGGGCGTCTGGCTGGGGCTCAGTACATGTGTGCTGAATGCATTCACATTAATCCAAGCCAGAGGAGCACTGGGTTACAGAGAGCCCAACACCACAGAGCTCCATGATGGAGAGGGACCGATGTCTGCATCCTTTCTGTACATCTGAGTGTGGTCATGGATACTTGACCTCTAAGCCTCAACTGTCACACACATGCGTAAACTACTCACTCCTGGGAAAGCCAGAGACCTCTAAGAGTGCGGGCATGTAAGATCATATGCACTATAGCCATTCACTGCAGCTGTCACTATGTGCTGAGAGCATCAGGCATTAATGGAGGCCAGCAGAGCCCTGCTAATTGGCAGCAATCTGTCTCTAAGACTCCTTAGTCTCCTCTGTGAAGCCGACCAACAAGTGCCAACCCCTATATTGGTCCTGATATCACAATCTTGATACCTACCCCCCATCCTGCTGGGTTCCCACAGCAAACCTCAGCCAGAGCCCACACCTTTGCCCCGAGGCCTTGTCGGCAGGCTGGTAAGCTCCGCCAGCGTCTGGCAGCTGCCACCCAGTCTGGCTGCAATTGTGTTTTTGGTTTGCTGTCTGTTCCCTGAGGTGAACAGACATGTGTTTTGCATTTCTCCAGGAAAAAAGTTTCCCATGACACCATGGGCTGGGGTCTCAGATTAAATAAAAAGGAGGAAGTCCGGGTGTGGTGGTGCGCGCCTTTAAACCAGCACTCGAGAGGCAGAGGTAGAGGATTGCTGTAAGTTCGAGGCCACCCTGAGACTACATAGTGAATTCCAGGTCAGCCTGGGCTAAGGTGAGACCCTACCTCGAAAAACCAAAAAAAAAAAAAAAAAAAAAAAAGGAGGGAGGGCGGCTGGAGAGATGGCTCTGCAGTTAAGGTGCTTGCTTGCAAAACCTGATGGTCTGAGTTCAATTCCCCAGTACACACGAAAAGCCAGGTACACAAAGCAGCATTTGTGTTTGGAGTTCATTTGCAGGGGCAGGAGGCCCTGGCACACACATTCTCATTCTCTGTCCCCCTCCCTCCCTGCTAATAACTCATTATTTTTTTTTTAAAAGGAAGAAAGGCAGGGTGTGGTGCCCATCTTTAATCCCAGCACTCAGGAGGCAGAGGTAGGAGAATCACTGTGAGTTCGAGGCCACCCTGAGACTACACAGTGAATTCCAGGTCAGCCTGGGCTAGAGCGAGACCCTACCTTGAAAAAACAAAAAATAAAGTAAAATTATAAAGCAAAAAGAGGAGGAAGGCGGCATGGTGGCGCATACCTTTAATCCCAACACTCAGGAGTCAGACGTAGGAGAATCACCGTAAATTCAGGGCCACCCTGAGACTACCTTGAAAAAAGAAAAATGAGCACCAGAATTATATACAGTCTCTGCCTCCGAACTGCAGGTGCAGGGTTGGGGCTTTAGTGCAGTGGATGGGCGCTTGCCTAGCAAGCGCAAGGCCCTGGGTTCGGTCCTCAGCACCGAAAAAAAAAAAAAAAAAAAAAAAAAAGACAGAATCACAAAAAGACCAAAAAAAAACCCACAAGGGAATTAACTGCAGATGCAGTAAGACCACCATGCCTTCCTCCCCATCATGTGCCCCTTCAGACTGAAGACGGAAAGAAACACTTCCTCCCTTTGTCAGGTAGTTTGTCACAGCAACAAAATACAATACTGTCAACCAACCATGGCCCTGATTGATCTGTACACAGCAGTCTACAAAGAGCTAGGGCACAGTTTTGTACAGTTAAAATATATTAAAACAAGCTGAGCGTAGTGGTGCACACCTTTAATCCCAGCACTTGGGAGGCAGAGGTAGGAGGATCACTGTGAGTTCAAGGACACCCTGAGACTACAGAGTGAATTCCAGGTCAGCCTGGGCTACAGGGAGACCCTACCTCAGAAAACCAAAAATACCCCAGCACTCGGGAGGCAGAGGTAGGAGGATCACCGTGAGTTCGAGGCCATCCTGAGAATATAGAGTGAATTCCAGGTCAGCCTGGGCTAACATGAGACCCTACCTCAAAAAAACTAAATAAGTAAATAAATAAAATATATTAAAACAGAATATGAAATGAGTGAGCCTAAGCGTCTGGGGCCAGGACAGAATCCCCTCAGAGCAGCTGACTTCTGGCTTCTTGGAAGCCAGCCTGGAATGACCCAGCTGCCTGCTTCCCCCTCTCTTCAGGGACCAGGCTCTTACCACACCTGGTTCCTCCTCCTTCCACTAACCCAGAAAGCTTGTGTCCAGCAGCTGAAGTTGGGCCACATCCCAGGTCTGCTTAACATCGATGTTTGGCAAGCTGAGGCTCACTTTCCCATCGCTTCGGGGCTGGAGCCGGAGGAATGTTCTCAGGTTTAAGGCCACTGCCAGGGCAACCTGTAGAGTGAAGGGCAAAAGCGGTCAGTCTGAGGGGAAGTGGCATGGACACCATTGTCAGTGGGCTGAGCAGTGGGGGCAAATACTCCCCCACAGGCTGCTCCCACCCACACCGGGGCAAGCACTCTGTTAATCAACCTTGGGCCCACTCTCCCACAGCCTCTACCACTGAATTAGTTATCATCTACTTATATTTGCTTTCCCAAGAAACTTCAGACATTCTCAACCGTCTCCATAACCAGTGCATTTTAAAATGAAATTTAAATTAAAAGCATAAAAAATGGGGGCCAGAAAGATTGCTCAGTGGTTAAAGGCACCTACTTGCAAAGCCTGATAGCCTGGGTTCAATTCCCCAGTACCCACATAAAGCCAGATGCACAAAGTAGTGCGTGCATCTGGAGTTCTATTGCAGTAGCAGGAGGCCCTGGCAGGCCCATTCTCTCCCTCTCTCTCATTGCAAGTAAATACATAAAAATATTAAAAACAGTGCTGGAGCCGGGCATGGTGGCTCATGTCTTTAATCCCAGCACTTGGGAGGCAGAGGTAGGAGGATTGGCATGAGTTCAAGGCCACCCTGAGACTACATAGTGAATTCCAGGTCAGCCTGGAAAAAAAAAAAAAAGTGCCAGGTGTGGTGACTCACACTTGCAAGGCAGAGGTAGGAGGATTGCTGTGAGTTCGAGATCACCCTGAGACTACAGAGTGAATTCTAGGTCAGCCTAGGCTAGAGTGAGACCCTATCTCAAAACAAACAAACAAAAATGTGCTGGAGAGATGGCTTAGTAGTAAAGACCTGCGAAGCCTAAGGACCCCAGTTCAATTCCTCAGAATCCACATAAGCCAAATGCACATGCATCTACAGTTTGTTTGCCATGGCTGGAGGCCCTGGCATAGCCGTTCTCACTCTCTCTTATAACTTAATAGAAATTTTAAAAAATTTAAAAAAACACAAAGAAACAACAGTAGTGCCAGGTGTGGTGGCTCACACTTGTAACCTAACACATGGATGCAGGTTCAAGGCCAGTCTGGTCTACAGAGTGAGCTCCAGGCCAACCAGGGTTACACTGTAAGACGCTGACTCAAAAATAAAATAAAAGAAGGCTGGAGAGATGGCTTAGTGGTTAAGGCACTTGCCGGTGAAGCCTAAGGACCCATGTTTGACTCTTCAGGTACCCCGTAAGCCAGACACAGTGATGCAAGTGTGCAAGGCCACATGTGTACACAAGGGGGCATGTGCATATGGAGTTTTTTCTTTTCTTTCTTTTTTTTTGAGGTAGGGTCTCACTCTAGCCCAGGCTGACGTGGAATTCACTATGGAGTCCCAGGGTGGCCTCGAATTCATGCGGTCCTCCTACCCCTGCCTCCCAAGTGCTGGGATTAAAGGCATGCGCCACCACGACTGGCTAGTGCATCTGGAGTTTGACTGCAGTGGCTGGAAGCCCTGGTGTGCCAATTCTCTCTCACAATCACATTAAAAATAATAATAAATAAAAAATAAAATAAAAAAGAATGAAGAGCTGGGCGCAGTGGTGCACACCTTTAATCCCAGCAGTGGGGAGGCAGAGGCAGGAGGATCACCATGAGTTCAAGGCCACCGTGGGACTACATAGTGAATTCCAGGTCAGCCTGGACTAGAGTGAGACCCTACCTCAAAACACCAAAAAGAAAGAAAAAAACTATAAAAAAGAATGAAGAGATAGGAGTGAGAGAGTTTGAGGGGAAGCAGACTTGGGTTCACTCCTAACTCCAGGGAAGTGTAGGTTATGTGACCAGTTCCCTCCTAAGACTCCGCTTTCATATCTATAAAACAGGAGAATAAAAGGTTGTGCGTTTGGGATAGCTCTAAGTGTTCAGTGAGATAGAGCACATTGCCAACATCTTTGCTACACAGATCATCTTTCCAACTTTAAATACTGGAGTTTCCCAGAGTTCAGTCCTTAAACCTCACTCCTCCCTACCACAGCTCACTTCCTAGATGATTCCATTTTACTTGTAAGGCTTTATATCGGCCCTCTTTTTTTTTTTTTTTTTTTCTTCCTATCTTCCTGGGTGAGGTCAGAGAAGTTCTTCAGTAGCTTAAGATCTGTTTTTTCCCTGCCAGGCTGGAGAAGTCTTCACTGATTTGTTTTTAAGCTGTACCCTAGGGCCCTTTTTAACCTTCTTCAAAACCAGCCTCAGGGAGCAAAGGTACCAACTCCTTTTTTACCTTGCCGTGAACCACAGCGTGTTCTCCATGAAGAATGACTTTCCCAGGAGCAGATATATGCAGGACTTCTGACAACATGATTCTTGGGACTCCTGAAAGGGAAAGTGGGGGGGGGGGGTAGAAGATCCCTAGATATTAGAATCACCAGGAGATCTTGGAGAAAACCACTTTAAGAACATCATCCTTACAACAAAAACAACAACAAAATGTAGCTACCACTCAGCACTTGCTACGTAGCAGGAAGGCAGTGCACAAAGATGGATAACGAAAAACATCTGGGTTCAGATCCCAGCATTTCCACTCCCCAGTGATGCCGTGTTGGTTAAATGGACGATGAATCTTAGTTTTTCGTTGTTTTTTATTCTCAATAGATTATACAGGGACAATACTACAACCCGCTTCAATGGGTTATGAAGCAGCAGTGTCTGGCACACTGTATCCACTCCATCACCCGTAGCAACTTGCTACTGATTCTGTTCTTGACTTTTACTACCATCCACTATTTAAGGTCGAAATTTACATGAGAGCTGGGCGGGAAGCGCAGTAGTACAGTGCTTGCCAAGCCGGAGGAAGGGCCGTGTGTTTGATGGAGCAACGGACTGAAAGGAAGACACTGACCTGAAATCACAGAGAAGAAAGAACTTTCTACTGGACAGTGAGACTGTGTCACAATCACAAACTAAACTTCAGGACACACCTGTTACGCCCCGTTTTTATGCATTTAAAGCAGGAATTTCTGCAAGACAGAGTCCCAGAAACTGGCTTGCTGGGTCTACAGATGTGTGCGGTTTACATTTTTATTGAATGCAAAACAGCAAGGAAGGCTTCACGTAGAGCGTGTGCCTAACACTAAGATCCTCGTTTCTTCGGGGACTGTAGATGTAGGACGCCCACCCTCAAGAATGAACCCTCAGAGTTGAGAAAACTAATCCAAGGAAGTGGGGTGCCCGGCCCGGGGAAAACTAGCGACCTCACGCCACCCCGTCCTGCAAGCCCAGCCTCTCACCTGCCGCCGCCACCGCCCCTCGGCGCCAAAGCTGGAGCGGCTACGGCCCCGCAACGCCTCCATCCCCGAACGCCAGCCCCGCGGGAGGCTGTCCTTCCGGCCAGCCAATCAGAGCGCTCGAGGCGGAATCCCCTTACCGATTGGCTTGAGCCTAAGCCAATAGGTATTGCAGCCAGGCTGTCACGGATCTTCCCGCCCCTTTATTTTCCTGATCCAATGGGAAACAAGGTCCCAGGAGTGTGCCCGCCCTGGTGCGAGAGGCGCAGACCAATAGGAAGTGGCAGCTCCGCGGTGGCGAGGCCGGCTGTGGGTGGAGTCACTCCCGGGCCTGGACGGCAGCCTGTCTGGGTCAATCCTGCACTTGGCTATGTGGGGTCTGGGAGGTCGCCTTGGCCTGCGGGCCTGGCTCGGCGTCCGCAGGCCACTGTGGCCTCGTTTCCAGAGCCGCGGCTGTCAGAGCGGGGAAGAAGGGGACAGGTGAGTGTCAGGTTAGGAGGGAAGCTCGAACATCTGTCGCGAATCGCGGTGGTGTCACCGTGGACGCGTCCTGCTGGCGACGTCACCTCTGTGTGCTGACGTCACCCTGGGCAGCTGGCAACTGGAGACCAGGATTTCTTTGCACAAGTCCTAACGCAGCCCAGCTGCCATCAGGGCCGTGCATGTGCCTGAAAGCCGGAAGGACTATCGACGAGGATTCTGACCTGTCTCACAACCAGTTTATACCCTCGTCGTCTGAAGAAGGCTTAACTCCATCCCCGAGACCTTCTAGACTTCAGAACTTGCAGCGTACCACTAATTACTAATTGATGAACATAGTTCCTATCCAGTCATTTTACCTTTGAATAACCTTATAAAGTCACATTTTATTTGCTTTCGGTTTTATTTATGAGAGAGAATGGGTGTGCCAGGGCCTCTTGCTACTGCAAACGAAGTCCAGATGCAGTACCACCTTGTGTGCCTGGCTTTACGTGGGTACAGGGGAATTAAACCTGGGTCCTTAGGCTGCGCAGGCAAACACCTTAACCACTAAGCCATCTCTACAGCCCTGTGTTTTTTTTTTTTTTAATGTTTTTATTTAAGAGAGAGAATCGGTACACCAGGGCTTCTCATCTGGCTCTATGTGGATACTAGGGAACTGAGCCTGTGCCATCAGGCTTTGCAAGCAAGTACCTTTAGCCACTGAGCCGTCTCTTCAGCCCCATAAAGTCACATTTTAATATCAAGCTGTGAAAAGTTATATGTTGTCACTTGAAAATGCTAGTCTCTTGGGGGGGGTGAGGGGCTAAGGAGATGGCCCAGTGATAAGGTCTGCCTAGCATACCTGAGGTCCTGGATTCAGTCCCAGTACTGCAAAACAAATAAAGTAAAAAGCAAAATTGCCATTCTTCAATCCCTAGTTGGCCACTTTTCATCTCAGAGTACACTCAAAGCCACCTTAAACAATGGGAGTGGCCCAGTGTCCTTCCCAAGAGGCCCTGACAGGGTATTAGAGGGTCAAAGTTTTGATAGAGCAGAGGCAAGAGTCTGGGCATGATTTGGGCATGAATCCCAGCCCTGTCCTTCCCCGCCTTGTGACCTAGGAAGGTAGCAGGTAACAGCTAACTTTGGAGCTGTGGAAGGGTCCAGTGGTAATTCCAGGACATGATAGCTAGTGTCTACTATGGAGCTAGGGTTATATGTCTGTTCTCCCAGCAAGTATTTATTGAATAGTGTACTGTAGCCCCTACTTTACAGGTAGAGATGCAGGTGAGATGCAGAGCTTGTGACTAGAAGGGATGTGGGGAAAGATACCAATGAGAGGGAGGGGTAGGTGCTGCCACTAAGGTCACAAGCAGCAAGCTGGGACCCACTAACCAAGGCACTCTCTGTAAGCCATCCCCATTCACCACGTTTATTGTTTTTGTTTTGTTTTTTGAAATAGGGCCTCGCTCTAGCCCAGACTGATCTGGAATTCACTATATAGTCTCAGGGTGGCCTTGAGCTCGCTGCGATCCTCCTACCTCTGCCCCCCAACTGCTAGGATTAAAGGCACCCACCAACACACCTGGCTTCACTCACCACCTCTTAATGTCTGTTTCTTCTTAGGCTACAGCCTTCCTCGAAGATTCCCAAGATTTATACCAAAACAGGAGACAAAGGTAGGGTGAGGACAGGTGAAAATTTTAACAAGATTTGTGATAGACATCATTAGAAAGTTCTTTCAGGGGATGGAGAGATAGCTTAGCAGTTAAGGTACTTGCCTGAAAAACCTAACAACCTGGTTTTGATTCCCCAGTACTCATGTAAAGAACAAAGTGGCATGTGCATCTAGAGTTCATTTGCAGTGGTTAGAGGCCCTGGAGTACCCATATTTTCTCTCTCTCAAATGAGTAAATAAATATTATTTGAGAGACAGAGAGAGAGAGAGAATGGATGCTCTAGGGCCTCCAGGTGCATACGCTACCTTGTACATGTGACTTACGTGGGTCCTGGGGAATCAAGCCTGGGTCCTTAGGCTTTGTAGGCAAGTGCCCTAACCACTAAGCCATCTCTCCAGCCTAAATAAAATACTTTTTAAAAATAAGGTTGAGCTAGGAAGATGGCTCAGTGGTTAAGAATACTTGCCATTTATGCATGAGGACCCAGCAAATTTCACTCCTCGAAACTCATGTAAAAAAAGTTGGATGTAGCCAGATGTGGTGGCACATGCCTTTAATCTCAGCACTCCGGAGGCTGTGGATTGGATGCTCTCTGGAAGCAGGGTTAGTTTTGTAATCAGTTTCGTAATTTTTTTTAGAAGGTGAGAGAGAGAGGCTGGGCATGGTAAGCATACTTGGTAGTCGGGAAGCTGAGGTAAGGGGATGGCTGTGAGTTAAAGGCAAGCCTGGGCCTACAGAGCATACTTCATGTTGAAAGCTTTTTTTTTTAAACATGTAGATCAGTGAGCTGGAGAGATGGCTTAGCAGTTAAAGCATTTGCTTGGGAAGCCTAAGGACCCAGGTTTGATTCCCCACTACCCACGTAAGCCAGATGTACAAGGTGGCACATGCATCTGGAGTTCGTTTGCAGTGGTGGCTAGAGGCTCTGGTGCACCCATTCTCTCTTTGTGTCTCCCTCTGCCTCTTTTTTTTTTTCCGAGGTAGGGTCTCGCCCTACGCCAGGCTGACCTGGAATTCACTATGTAGTCTCAGGGTGGCCTTGAACTCATGGTGATCCTCCTACCTCTGCCTCCCAAGTGCTGGGATTAAAGGTGTGTGCCAACATGCTCTGCTTCTCTTTCTCAAATAAATAAAGTAAAAATATTTTTAAAACTATCAAACTGAGGGCTGAAGAGATGGCTTAGTGGTTAAGTACTTGCCTGTGAAGCCTAAGGACCCCGGTTCGAGGCTCGATTCCCCAGGACCCACGTTAGCCAGATGCACAAGGGGGTGCCTACATCTGGAGTTTGTCTGCAGTGGCTGGAGGCCCTGGCGTGCCCATTCTCTCTCTTTTTCTCTCTCTCTGCCTCTCTCTTTCTCTGTCTGTCGCTCTCAAATAAATAAAAATAAACAAAAATAAGTTTAAAGAAACTATCAAACTGAGTGTGGTGGCACATGCAGGAAGCAAGAGGATCAGAAATTCAGGGTCTTCCCTGGCTACATACTAAGTTTGAAGCCAGCCTGGACTGCATAAGATGGGGCCTGGAGAAATGGCTCAGTAGTTAGGGCACTAGTCTGCCAAGCCTAATGGCCCCAGTTTGATTCCCTAATGCCCATGTAAAGCCAGATGCACAAAGTGGCACATGCATCTAGAGTTGGTTTGCTGTGGCAGGAGGCCCTGGTGTACCCATTCTTTATGTGTCTCTTTTCCCTCTCTCTCTGCTTGCAAATAAATAAAAATTAGTGTATCAGGATGTTAAAGACAGTTCTAATATGCGGAGTTAAATGTGTTTCTCCAGGGTTCTCCAGCACCTTCACGGGAGAAAGGCGACCCAAAAATGACCAAGTGTTTGAAGCCGTGGGAACCACAGATGAATTAAGTTCGGCTATTGGGTAAGGAGGACAGAACTGGCCTTGAGGTCACATTGGCATGGGGTATTGGTAAGTGCCATCGGCACCCTGGGAGTCATCCTCCCTGGATGGACCTGACCCAGCCACGAGTCTAGGAAGGTCAGCTCCCTCAGGCTGCAGGGACCCTCCTCTCCCGCCATGCCTGCTCCTGTGCCGGCACCCGCCCCTCTCTTACCATGGGAGGCCACCCTCTCCCTTCATCCCTGGTACCCTCACTTTTTAGGTACACACATGGATCCCATCAGGATACGTGTAGGAGGGAAAGAGCAGAGCTAGGGTGGTTTGTAGTACATCACGTCATACCTTTCCCAAAGGTTGATTTTTTTTGTTTGTTTGTTTGAGATAGGGTCTCACTCTAGCTCAGGCTGACCTGGAATTCACTATATAGTCTCAGGGTGGCCTCAAACTCATGGTGATCCTACCTCTGCCTTCCAAGTGCTGGGGTTAAAGGTGTGCGCCACCAAGCCTGGCTTGATTTTTATCTTATTTAATTTTGCTATTTTGAGGTTGGGTCTCACTCTGGCCCAGGCCGACCTGGAATTCACTATGTCATCTCAGGGTGGCCTTAAACTCACAGTGATCCTCCTACCTCTGCCTCCCGAGTGCTGGGATTAAAGGCGTGCGTCACCAAGCCTGGCTTGATTTTTTTAATTAAATATTTTTTATGCGAGAGAGAGAGAGAGAGAGAATTGACACGCCAGGGCCTCCAGCCACTGCAGTTGAACTCCAGGTGTGTGTGCTCCCCTGTGCACATGTATGACGTGCATCACCTGTGTGTGTGGCTTATGTGGGACCTGGAGAGTTGAACATGAATCCTTAGGCTTTGCATGCAAGCACCTTAACCACTAAACCATCTCTCCAGCCCAAAGTTAATTTTTTTAAATTTTATTTATTTGACAGAGAAAGGCAGGGAGAGAGAGAGAATATGGGCACACCAGGGCCGCTAGCCACTGCAAATGAACTCCAGACGCGTGTGCCTCCTTGTGCATCTGGCTAATGTGGTTCCTGGGGACTCGAACCTAGGTTCTTTGGCTTTGCAGGCAAATGCCATAACCGCTAAGCCATCTCTCCAGCCCCCAAGGTTGATTTTTAAAAATTTTTATATTTTGTTTACTTGAGAGAGAGAGAGAGAGAAAGAGAATGGGCACGCCAGGGCCTCCAGCCACTGCAAATGAACTCCAGATGCGTGCGCCCCCTTCTGCATCTGGCTAACGTGGGTCCTGGGGAATCGAACCTAGGTCCTTTGGCTTTGCAGCCAAACACCTTAACCGCTAAGCAATCCCTTTCTACTCTGCATTCAGGCCTGTCGCATGATGGCGGCCTATCTGTTCTACATGGCTTCTTTTGTGGGTTCCAGGATGATAGGGCTCATCCTGTCTTGGGTAACACAGGCCCTGGTGAAGCTTCCCTGAGATGTGGCCTGGCCCCTGGAAATCATGCAGACCTGGGTTCAAACTTTGTATCACATCCACTAAGTATGTCATTTAGGCAGGCAAACCAGCTGGCCATTCAGAGCCTCAGTTTATGGTTCTGTCATATGGTCATAGTAATACTTTCTCTCTGTGTTCTTATAAGGGTTAAATAGATAAATCCATGTCTTCATCCCTGGGACAGTGCCTTGCACAAGTAATAACACCATTATTAGTGTCATTGTCATGGTAACGTCCAGGCTGATGGCTGTCATTTCTCAATGGCAAGCAGACAAGGTAGAGACTTTCAGGGCTGGAGGCCCTGGTGTGCCCGTTCTCTCTTCTCTACCTGCCTCTTTCTATCTCTCAAATAAATAAGTAGAAATAAAATTTTTTAAAAGAAATATTATTATTATTATTATTTTAAAAAAGACAAGACATTTGGATTGGGGCTGGAGAGATTGCAGTGGTTAAGGCACTTGACTGCAAAGCCTAATAATCCGGGTTTGATTCCCCAGTCCCCACATAGAGCCAGATGCACAAAGTGGCACATGCATCTGGAGTTTGTTTGCAGTGGTTGGAGGCCATGGTGTGCCCATTCTCTTTGTGTCTCTTCACTCTTTGCTTACAAATAAATGTTTATTTTTAAAAGAAAAATATTTTGAGAAACAGGTGCCTCTGTTCAAATAGAATCCAGTTGTGCTGGTATGAATGTAAACTGTCCTCCATAGCTTCACGTGTTTATGGTTAAGTCTCATTAATCTCTAACTGGTACAGCCTTTGGGAGGTGGAGTCTTTCAGAATAGGCATGTCACTGGGGGCAAGCCTTGGGGCGCTATAGCCCAGCCCCACTTGCCAATACACTCTGTCTCCTTGCTCTCTACTTCCTTCCTGCCACTTTGGAGATATGACACCCCAGCTCTGGGCTCTTGCCCACTTTCCCCACCACAATGAAATTTTCCCTCAAAGCTGCAAGCCAAAAGCAGGGTGTGGTAATGCGCACCTTTAATCCCAGTACTCAGGAGGCAGAGTTAGGAGGATCACAGTGAATTCAAGGCCACCCTAAGACTCCATAGTGAATCCCACCTACCTCGAAAAACCAAAATAAATAAACTGTAAGCCAAAATTGAACCATTTTCTTCCATAGGTCGGGTGGTTTTTCCCAGCAATGAGAGGGCGACAGCTGTACCTATGAGATTTCCTAAAACTGTCAGCAAGAGAAAGCCGCCCTTGGCTGTTGTGGCTCTGTGAGCTTACTAGCTCACAGCAACATTCTGTCAGCCAGTCCTTCCTTTCCCTTACAGGTTCGCTCTGGCGTTCATCACAGAGAAGGACCACACATTTGCAGAAGAGCTTCAGAAAGTGAGTGACATTGTCTTACCACAGGATGAGCTCTTCCATCCCTGAGGCCTGTGGCCATCACTGCATTCCTCACCTGTCCCTTGCTTCCTGTCTGTCATTGGGTCTAGTCACTCCCTCTGGGCATCGCAGTTTCTTCATCTGTGATACAGGCCAGACCTAATGTTCTTCACAAGTGGAGGCTGCGGATTTTCCTGAGAGGGGAGGGTAAAGATGCTGCCAGTGTCAGCACAGGGTAGCTCTACCCTCAGGGCGCATTTGGATGTTTTCGGTTATTTCATCTGGGGGCGAAGGTGCTGCTGGCATCTGCTGAGTGCAGCCCAGATTCCCTCCAGCGCACAGGACAGCCCTGGAGAAGGACGACGCAGTGCCCGGTGGCCGTAGCCCCAGGCTGAGCTGGTGGTGTTGGCTAAGCTGCAATGAGTGAAATTCGTGCCCACTAGCATTGCTGAGTGCCATGGAGACTGTCAGACATGGAGGTGGGGGCGATGCTCTAGAACGCTTTGGGGAGCCTAAGGTCTCCTGGAACACAGACCTAAGTCTGGAAGGGGCCCAGGTTGGTGTCCACCTGGGCTTCTGGGAGCAGGCAGGCATCCTGTTTCCACCACCTCCCCATGGCCCATTGTCTTCCACTTCCTTTTCCTGTACTGGCTAGGTAACACTGTTGTATTTAATCTCTTACCCAAGTTGTCAGTTAAGGGCTGGAGAAATGGCTCCGTGGTTAAGGTGCTTGCCTGTAAAGCTAACTACCCAGGTTCTATTCCCCAGTACCCATAGCAAGCCACAAAGTGATGCATTTACAAAGTGGTTCATTTGCAGCAGCTGGAGACCCTGGTGTGCCCATTCTCTCTTCTGTATGCTCACAAAGAAATATTTTAAGAAAGCTGTCAGTTGAGAGAAGGAATGAAAGCTCGCAAGGCTGCAGATGTGTGAGAACCAAGTATGTGCCCAGAAGGTTTCTCGAAGCCCTCCCTGCATCACTTGTCACTCTCTGGAGCCTTCTCTTCCCTAGGGCTCCCAGAGAACCAGGGGCCTTTTAATAGGCCACAGAGACTCCGTGCTGAGGGCTCAGACAGGGCACCTTTAGATATGAGCTTGTAGCAGGTTTGCCAGGCCATTGTGAAACAGCTCTGCACACTCTCTCTGCTGTCTGTTTGGTAGTGCCTGGGATGGGGAATTGTACCATTCCGTCCTACCCGCCACATTGACCTACCTTCTCACCTTTTGCTCCCCAGATCCAGTGCATGCTGCAGGATGTCGGCTCTGCCCTGGCCACCCCACGCTCTTCTGCCAGAGAGGCTCACTTAAGTAATTCCCAACCCCGGTAGGGGCTGTCTTCTGGGTGTCCCCTGCTGGGAGCTGGTGCCTAGGGCCCCACAGCAGGCTGGACCTTGAGAGGTCTGCTCTCAGCTGTGGGACAGGAGGTTCCTGGAAGCTGGGGGACGCTACGGGCGAGACGCTGAGGCAGAAGGGACGTGGTATTACTTGGATGGGCGTGGCTCATGGCAGTGTCCTGTCCTTGACTCTTCAGAGTACACGGCATTCGACGCAGGGTCCATCCTGGAGCTGGAGCAATGGATTGACAAGTACACCAGCCAGCTGCCCCCGCTTTCGGCTTTCATCCTGCCCGTGGGTATTGGGCAGGCTCAGCCTGAGGGTGGCTCCAGCGGGTGTATTGACAGAAGCATACCAGGCTTGCCCTCAGTCCCATGCGTTGCCGTTTACCAGTGACAAGCTGTCCTGGAGCCTCCCAATCCCTGTCCATCCCTACCCACTTTGGGGCCAGTCTTTAGGGGGTGTGCCCGGCAGGCTGCTGGGTGGCAGAATGCTGCCCCTCACAGAGCAGGGTCTGGTTGACCAGCCCAGCCAACACACGCTTTCTCCTTTCAGTCTGGAGGCAAGAGCAGCGCGGCGCTGCATGTCTGCCGGACCGTGTGCCGCCGAGCTGAGCGACGGTAAGAGCCTCAGTCTGTCAGCTTTGCACCACCCAGGCCTCCCCCACAGTGATCCCACAGGAGTCACTGTGATGGGTCATGTCCTCAGGGTCCTGTGTGCAGAGGGGACTAGGAGAGGTGACTGCACACTGCTCAGAGGCCCTCCCAGTGGAATTTCCCTTTCTGAGGGCTATGGAAGGCTGGTGGTGGGATCCAGGCCATCTAAGACCCTGTTGGCTTCTAGGAAGAAGGGCTTAGTGTGTCTGTGGTCCTATAGGAAAGCCAGGTGGAAGTGGACCACAGTTGCTGCCCCAACTTCCTGTCCCAACCAGAATTGGGAAGGAGAGCTCCCCTCCTCACCCAAAAGCTGCTGACTGACTGTTCAAAGTAAACTTGGGCTAGGTGTGGTGGTGCACGCCTGCACTCGGGAGGCAGAGGTGGGAGGATCTCCAAGAGTTTGAGGCCGCCCTGAGAATACATAGCGAATTCCAGGTCAGCCTGGGCTAGAGTGAGACCCTACCTCAAAAAAAAACTTGGAGGCAGAGTTGCAAAATACCCATTTTCATCACTCAGCTGGTCTGCCCCTAGTTGACAAGAAGCAGAGCCACCATAGAGTAGACTCCTCACGACAGCCCCACTTCACAAGGGTCGGAAACAGGATGGGTAGGTGATATGGCCAGGGTCACTATAGGGAGGGACATTGCTGAGTGTGAACTCATGCCCAGGTCTGTCATGGACGAAGCTGAGCTCTTTCTGCAGCCTCGTATCTCCAGGTTTCTGTCCTCCATGAGGCTCTTGGGCCCAGACAGCTGAGGCATTCTGAGCAACAGCAACAACAAAAAAGCTTGGGCTTCAAGAGAAAAAGCCATTTATGAGATGGGCATGTTGGCACACACCTTTAATCCCAGCACTCGGGAGGCAGAGGTAGGAGGACCACTGAATTTGAGGCCAGCCTGGGACTACAGAGTGAATTCCAGGTCAGCCTGGGCTAGAGGGAGACCCTTCCTTTGGGAGGAGGATGTGAAAAAAGATACTGTATAAAGCCATTCACATCCACAGGGCTCATAGTAGCAAAACACTGGGAAGACCCATGGGCCCAACCCAGGCCACAGCTACTGGCAGAGGGCCCTCAGTGTAGCAGACTGGCTCATGGGTACATTGTCAGGGTTGGGAGGTGTGCAGGTGGGCAACTGGGTGAAGAAGCACCATGCTGAGAGGTGCCCGCAGGCCTAAGCATAGTCCTGCCAGGACCACTAGTGTAAAGAAATTGTTTGACTTATTGGAGAGAGAGGGAGAGAATGAGTGTGCCAGAGCCTCCAGCCACTGTGAATGAACTCCAGACACACGTGCCACCTTGAGCATCTGGCTTATGTGGGTTCTGGGGAATTGACCCTAGGTCCTTGGACTTCACAGGCAAGCACGTTAACGGCTAAGCCATCTCTCCTGCCCTAGCGAATTATTTGACCCTGGCTGGGACCAAGAGCCCCGAGGCCGGGCGGGAGAAGGACGTGCTCGTCAGAGGTGCTCGGCCTTCGTCCCCGGCATCAGCGCACACACTAGCCTGGGCCCCAGGATTTAGGAATCGTGGACTGAAGCAGGAGCTGGTCTGCTTCGGCCTCCTCCTCCCCTGTGAAGTTGCTCTCACTCACTAGTTAGAACCAGCAGCCTCTTGGAATTTCTGGGCTAGCTCACCCCCTCCAAGGCTGGAGGATACTCACTCCATCAGGGTGGAGCCCAGACCAGGCCTGGTGGCACATAGGCCAGCAGACTGGCATGTTGGGCACCCTGCCCCCCTCAGCTTGCTTGCCTGTTGTCCCCCATCCCTCATCAGCCAGGCCTTAAATGTGATCCGTCAGTGCAAGACGATCAGATGAGCCATTGGTGACAGACCTCCACCGCTGACGCGTACGTGTTAGGGTTGGATTTGTACTTGGGGTGGTGCACACCCCAAGTCCTCACATGTGTTGAGCCCCCCTACGTCCCCTGATAGTGTGTGTTCTCTTCCCAGCGTGGTGCCTCTTGTCCAGATGGGAGAGACAGATGAAAATGTGGCCAAGTTCTTAAACAGGTATGTGAGCCCTGAAAACACAGGCGTGTTGGTGAGCTGTCACAGCCGTGCAGGAGGCCCAAGAGGCAAGTGGGGTTGCCCCCGGCGTACTCGCCTACGCTTTTGTGCGTGGTTGTGAGTCCCTGCTGTGTGCCAGCAAGGGGAGGTGGCTGTCAGTCGGCAGTCCTGTCCCACTCCTTGGTGGGTTAAGTACTGGTTGAAAGTCTCCTGTAAAACCCAGCAGGGACAAACCTAAGTCAAAGGGACTGGACAGTTTCAGGGGCCACTCATCATGGCTGGGTGTCCAGGGAAGGTCCCTGATGGATCCTGTCCAGTCAACTCCTCCTCCTCACCTGCCCCAGGTAGCACCGAGGCTGAGCTGAGCTTGGGCCCAAGTGCAGGAGCTGGTGAGCTGGGCCAGCTCACCTCACAGAGTTGCCTTGCCTTGCAGCCTGGCTCAGGGGATACCAGTGTAGGCAAGGCCAGAGCCCAGGGGCAGGACTGCACCCTAAGGGCTGCCCAGCTATGCAGAAAGTACCCACCTAGCTGCAGGCTGTAGGTTCCCCTCCCCCTGGGACATGGCCCGGGCTTGGATGGATCCTCACTGGGAGGACTGGCCAGCTCCCAGGCAGTCAAGTGAGGGAGGGATGGTGCCTTTTCCCCTTGACTCAGCCACCCCATGGGCCACCTGATGGCTTGCACGTTGTAGGAAGCCATTGAGAAACCAGCTCGCTGCTCTCCTGGAACATGCGCTCCCCGAGTGTAACACCCAGCAGAGTCCCGTCCCCAAGAGAGCTAGTGGTGGGCGTCAGGAGCTAGGAAGAGGGTGTCTGAGGGGCAGAGAAGGGTCTGTGGACTAAGTGTCAGAAGGGAGCAAGAAGGCCTGGAGGGAAGTGTGGCTGTTGCCTTTTGTGAAACAGAGAGACCTTAGTCTGGTCTGGAGGAGATTCCATCTAAAAAAAAAAACAAAACAAAAAACACTCCTGAGGTGGGCAGCGAGGAGGCACTCAGTCAGCCCCTCGAGGGCAGGTGTGGCATCTCCTCCACATTCTCCCTGCCCCTTACCCTGCAGAGGGCATCTTGCCCTGAGTCCACTATAGCCGGTGCACAGGAAGAGCTCGGGGCCTGGACGAGCTGCAGCCCCGAGCATCTGCCACGCTAGTGATTCTCAACCGGAGCATTGGCAGTGTCTGGAGGGGGTTTTGGTGTCACACTGGGTATCAAGGGCTGCTGATGTCTAGTAGAGAGAGACCAAGGATGCTGCTGACAGCCCTGCAATGCCCAGGAGAGCCCTGACCACCAAGAACAGTCAGTGTTGATAGGTCTAAGACTCCCAGCTGGGGCTGCTATACTCCAAGTTGTGGTACTTGGTACAGCAGTGCCTGGGCTAGAATTGGACAGCAGACTCCTCCTGACTGCCCAGGTGCCTATGTGCCCAGTCATTGGGGAAGCACCAGTGTCGGTCACTGGAAAGGGCAGAAACCAGCTCAGACAGTGGTCCAGAGTGTCTACCCCTCAGATGACCAGGGTGGGGTAGCAGCCTCCCCCGGCCGCAGGACCCTCCCCAACAGTGGCCCGGAGACCCAGTCCTGTGTGGCCCTTAGCTCTCAAGACAGCTGGCCTCTGGTGCCTGCCTGCAGCCAAGCGGGCCAGACACCACCCTCCCCATCCAGCACAGTGCTGCTGGGGCTGTGGGACGTGTTTCCTCCTTGAAGACTACCATGGGCAGAAGCCCATGAGCGTGGATCTCTTAAAAAGGGGGGGGGGGCAGTGGGGAGGCGGAGTGCTGGAGAGATGGCTTAGCGGTTAAGTGCTTGCCTGTGAAGCCTAAGGAACCTGGTTCAAGGCTCAGTTCTCCAGTACCCATGTAAGCCAGGTGCACAAGGTGGCGCATGTATTTGGAGTTTGCATTGGCTGGAGTCCCTCTTGCCCCCATTCTGTCTCTGCCCCTATCTGTCACTCTCAAAAAAACAAAACAAAAACCACACTTATTTACTTATTTGAGAGAGAGAATGGGCACTCCAGGACCTCCAGCCACTGCAAGTGACTTCTAGACACATGTGCTACCTTGTGCATCTGGCTTATGTGGGTACTGAGGCATTGAACCTCGGTTCTTAGGCTTTGCAGGCAAGTGTCTTAACCACTAAGCCATCTCTCCAGCCCTGGATCTCTTGTTTCACGTTCTTCCTGTGGCCTCTCTGCCCTGCAGACTCAGCGATTACCTCTTCACCATAGCCAGATACGCAGCCATGAAGGAAGGCAACCAAGAAAAAATATACAGGAAACACGGCCCGTCGCAGTCCATCTGAGGCCCTTTGAAATAACGGCCACTGTGTGGGCCCCTCTGAGCTGCTCACAGTCATGTTTACCCTTCCTGTGCCCATTTCAGAAGAGAGCTTACCCCAGGGGGACAGAAGTGGGCCTGTGGTACAGACTTGGCTTTGCCTCACACACCCTGGCACTTCCCTGGAGGGACCACTGAGGCCTCTGTCTGCTTCCCCGGGCTGTCCTTGGAGCACGAGGGACTGAATTCCGTATTGCAGAAAAGAAGGTCAAGTAAAAAGCTGCAGGGAGAAGGGTGAGGACTGCAGAAGAAGCAATAAAAGTGGGAAAGGCTGAGGCTCGCGTACAGGTGTGTGTGTGAGCGAGCGAGCAAGCGAGAGCGCGAGCAAGCAAGCTTTCCTGCTGCCAGCTTGGGCTGTGAAAGGATTTGGAATGGTACCAGACCCTTGGAAATGTAATTGTGATTTACCTGGGCCAAAGGGGCCTTAAATGTCACATTTATAAAGGGGAAGGCAGGCAGGCTTGGGAAGTCTAGTCACCTCTGAGCCGTGCATCACCGCCACCGTGTAGAGGAAGGACAGCTGCAGATCGACAGGTGGGGACCCGGCCCTCTCGCGTGCCACAGGAGTGCAGCTTAGAGGACCTCACTAACAGGGCAGCACCCCCACTTAGAGCGGACCCTCCCTGCCTGGAGGGACTGGAGGATGTGAGGTGGGGGCGCTGCAGCTGGAAGAAATGAAGCCTCCCCCCCCCAAAAAAAAAAAAAACTGCAGCGAAATCAGCGCTAATGGGCTCGTGGCTCAGAGGTTGCACTTGGCTGGTTTATGCCTCCAAGATCCACAGCAGGGCTGTGTTTTATCCCACTTGTCACCAGTGCTCCCTCCTGCTATGAAACGGCAGCGCCAGTGGCAGCTGTGTCCTTGGGAAGGGGGGATATTTATGAAGGGCAGAGAGGCAGCCCTGAGGATTCCGCACTCTGACTGTAGGCAGTGACTTAGGAAGGGCAGGGCTCAGGCGCCCGAGGGGCCTCAGTGCAGCCGTCACTGATTCACCCCACACCTGCTCAGCATGCCTTCCTCTCCACATGCTAGGCGGAGGCAGACTGCTCTCTCCAGTCGTCTTCCTGCGTGGCAAAGGAGCATTTGCTGCTTGTGTCGCCACAGCCCGGTCTGGTACAAGGTGGGTGCTCAGTGTGGGCCAGCAGGGCCGGACACAGGAAGGGTACGCCCGTGGCAGTTAACTGCTGTGCCATCTCTCCAGGATCAGCCAGGGAGGTGATGTTCCAAAAGTTGACACTAGTCACGTGACTGCACACAGTGTGCCAGGTGTTTCTGGACGAGTAGAACGAATTGGATAAAACGGCAGCCCACACTCGTAGCCTAGCAAAGGTTAGAGAAACGCTCCGCATGTCTGCGGTCCTGCCGGGCCCTGCCAAGCCGCTGCTGCGGGCTGGCCCTCAGCGGCCGGCTCCAGGCTTCCGCCTCTGGCTCCAGCTTCCCTTCAGCCAGCGGGCAGTTCCCGACTGCCTGCAGGTGCAGCACTTGTTTCTCTCCGGGTCAGCGTAGAACAGCAGCATGTGTGGGTAGCCCAGAGGGTGGGCACCTTGAAGTTTTTTCTTTGCAAAACCAGAGCAGATGGAAGACTGTCCCCTGAAATACACTGATCAAAGTTACCTGTCTTTAAAAAAAAAAAAAATTGCCTGTCTTCTAGCCAGGCGTGGTGGCTCACGTCTTTAATCCCAGCACTCGGGAGGCAGAGGTAGGAGGATCACTCTGAGTTCGAGGCCAGCCTGAGACTACATAGTGAATTCCAGGTCAGCCTGGGCTAGAGTGAGACCCTGCCTTGAAAAACAAAAACAAATTACCTGTCTTCTGGCCAGGCATGGTGGCGCACGCCTTTAATCCCAGCACTTGGGAGGCAGAGGTAGGAGGATTGCTGTGAGTTCAAGGCCACCCTGAGACTCCCTAGTGAATTCCAGGTCAGCTTGGGTTACAGTGAGACCCCACCTCGAAAAACAACAACAAAAAACTTAAAAAAAAAAAAAAACTAGGGCAAACATCAAACTCTGTAACTTCAAGTCCAACAACTCTAGCCAGTGACAAATCTCCAAGTCCGATAACTAACCAGCAACAAGTCTCCAATTCCGCCCTTCCAGCTAGGCTACTCACAGTCCTGGAAAACTTCATCGGGGCTGGCAGCTCCTTGGCAGCCATCTCGTGGTCCCGGCATCTCCACTGGGTCTCCACTGCAACCCGTGGTTCATCCTCATGGCCCCATGGGGTCTCCATGCAGACATTTAGCAAACCTGCTTCACACTGCCCATGGCCATTTCCAAAACACAAGACCATGTTGCAAACTCAATGACCCTCTCTTTCCTGCATTTCTCATACTCCATGATACCAGGTAGGGTGCCAATTTGTTAATCTAGGGGGGAATAAAGCAGACTTTGAAGAACAGGACTCCTTGAGCACTCAAGCCCCTTCAAAAGTCTATATTCTTCCTGTTGCCCCAATGCAGGTCAGCTAGCCCAGTCTCAAAGGTTGTAATCTCTCAGTTTACAGGTGAGTGGGCATCAGTTTAGGCCCAAAGATTTCATTTTTTTCTGTGCCATATCCCTCTTCTTAGACTAGTTCATTTCTACACAAACCAACCCTGCATAACTTATCAGGACACAGGCATAACAGCAAGCTTCTCAAACTGCTAGCCCAGTCCAAGCAAAGCTCTGTCTGTCTCACCCTCATTAGCCAAACCGCACAGTCCATAGTTCTTATTGCATTCAGGTCTTTTCAACTCTGACCAGAATCAAGCTGTACTTACAGCACTGCAAGGCATCTCTTAGGCCAAGGTTTCAAATCCTCCCACATTCCTCTTGAAAATCAGCTCCAGAAGGCCAAAACCACAGTCAGGTGTCTAGCAGCAATTCCAATCCTCAGTACCACTTCACTGTTGCAGTCAGGTTTGCATTGCTGGTAGAGATCACTCAACCAAGAGCAGCTTCTTGGAAAAAAAATAAAAAGGTTTATTTTGACTCACAGGCTTGAGGGGAAGCTCCACGATGGCAGGGGCAAACGATAGCATGAGCAGAGGGTAGATATCACCCCATGGCCCACATAAGGTAGACAATAGCAACAGGAGAGTGTGCCAAACACTGGCAAGGGGAAACTGGCTATAACACCCATCCCCAGTAATACACTGTTTCTGGAGGTGTTAATTCCCAAATCTTCATCAGCTGAGAATCTAGCATTCAGAACACCTGAGTTTATGGGGGACACCTGAATCAAACCACCACAGCTTCTGAGCCATCTCCCCAGGCCCACTCCCATATCTTTGTATTGATTTACTTGAGAGAGAAGAGTGCACCAGGGCCTGCAGCCACTGCAAACAAACTTCAGACGCATGCGCCACCATGTGCATCTGGCCTACGTGGGTCCTGGGGAATCGAACCTGTGTCCTTTGGATCTGCAGGCAAGCGCCTTAACCGCTAAGCCATCTCTGCAGCCCTTCCATACTTTTTGTACTCAAGAAAATGCTTTACTTGCCTTGCTCTGGAACACAAAGGTGAGCCTACAGCAACGATGCCAAGCCAACACCACAGAAGGGCCTCGGTCAGGTGCTCCACCTACGATCTCACCTAACCTCACAGCAGTCCTGAGTGGGGGGACGTTGTTCTTCAGGCAGGGAAACTGAGGGTCAAAAGTGGCCCAGGATATGGTCTTGTGGCTCCCAGCCCCGTACTGCTTGCTTCCAACTCACCACACCTTGACAGCCCTTTTCATCGCGACCGAGGCGGTGGTGAACGATGCCAGGCGCTAATAGATGGTGCTGTCACTTCCTTCAGTCCCCTCTCCCTTAACTGATAGATCATGGCTATTGTTAATGTGCATTTTTCACTGAGTAATTTCCACAGCCCGCACTTGTAGCACATCCCAATGACAAACGTCCCCCAGTTCTGAGTTCCCCCGTCAGCTGCAATGTCACCCTCACCTCCTCTCCCACAGCCCATCCAGTTTTACGATCGCGCGATCACTACTGAACCTTTAAGAATCCAGACGCATTTCAAGTTTAATTGAATTAAATTCTTTGTATAATAAATTCCACATGAATGCTACATAAATCAGTGCCTGGAAGGATTTGTGACTCATTCTTCTCCCAAGACGGGGTTCGAGATTCTTGCTGGCAATATTGTGACCAAGCTGGCCCCTCTTGATTGCTGAGAGGAATAAATTTGACTCCGTGGTCCCAGAAAGTGAGTGTTTTCCAATTACTGCAGCCTGGTGTTTCTCTTCTCAGTCCCTCGTAGAAGTTGGGACTGGAGGCCAGGCAGGTGCAGCGGCCCTGTGTTAGCCTGCTCCACGGACAGGAGCTCCCATCTGTTATATGGAATGCTGATGACAGCTCTGTACACCTTCCCAGGACAGGGACACATTGGCAGGTTTTCACTTGCCAATCCTGGAAGTTGGGGAAAGCCATGGCAAGAATCCTGTGCAATCTGGGCACCTGGGGAACATGCTTTTGGACCCATCTACCTGGAAGGCTGAGACAGGTGGATCACTGGAGCCTGGCCATTCAAGATGAGTTTGGGCAACCTAACAAGACCCTGTCTCAGAAAACAAAAGACAAACAAAAGAAACACCCTCTTTTTTAAAGTTTTTGTTTTTATTTATTTATTTGAGAGCAACAGACAGAGGGAGAGAGAGAATGGGCACGCCAGAGCCTCTGCAAACCAACTCCAGATGCATGTAACACCTTGTGTATCTGGCTTACGTGGGCAGCGGGGAATCAAGCCTCAAACTGGGGTCCTTAGGCTTCACAGGCAAGTGCTTAACCACTAAGCCATCTCTCCAGCCCCAATAACACACTCTTTAGGAGCCCTAAGTGAGGGTCCATGGAGCTGGCTTCTCCTCCAGCAGCTTCTGGGGTATTCGTATAACCTGAGGCTGCTGGGCAACTGACGTTTGCAAAACCTGGGAGGCGGTGAATGATGTTCAGACATGCCTTGAACACTGGCCCTGACAGACCTGGATTTGAGACCAGATCTGTCACCTTCTCGCTTCTGAACTCCCAGAAGGTGGGTTCAGCTTCCTCGGGCTTATTTCCTCCCCAGTAAAGTAAGAATGACAGTCTCAGAGGATTGCTGTGAGTTTGAGGTCAGCCTAAGACTACGAAGTGAATTCCAGCTCAGTCTGGGCTAGAGTGAGACCTTACCTTACCTTTTTTCCACTGGGTTGGGGGGGAGAATGACAGTGTCCACCTCATAGGGTCGTTATGGGAGTTGAATTAGGTAATACTGAACTTGGCTTATGATGCACTCAGTAAATACTGCTTCTATTAGAATTCAAATTCCAGCTTGGTCTCTTAGCCGTGTCACCTTGAGCAACTCACTGCCCCCCTATGTACCTCAGGCTGGCCTGGAACTTGTGATCCGCCTGCCTCAGCCTCCAGAGTGCAGGGATTGTGCTGGGTGTGGTGGCGCATGCCTTTAATCCCAGCACTCAGAAGGCAGAGGTAGGAGGATCGCTATGAGTTCGAGGCCACCCTGAGACTACATAGTGAATTTCAGGTCAGCCTGGGCTAGAGTGAGACCCTGCCACACACACACACACACGCTGAAACAGAGTGCGGAATTACACACATGCACCCCCAGGCACTCATCTTTTCTCTTCATCTTTTTCTTTATTAATTTATTTGAGAGTGAGTGAGAGAGAGAGAGAGAATGGGCATACCAGGGCCTCTAACTGCTGCAAATGGACTCCAGATACATGTGCCACTTTGTTGCATCTGACTAATGTGGGTCCTAGGGAAATGAACTGAGGTCCTTTGGCTTTGCAGGCAAGTGCCTTAACTACTAAGCCATCTCTCCAGCCCATCTTCATCTTTTTTATGACTTTTTTTTTTGAGGTAGGGTCTTGCTCTAACCTGGAATTTACTATGTAGTCTCAGGGTGGCCTTGAACTCACAGCGATTCCCCTAATTCTGTCTCCCGAGTGCTGAGATTAAAGGCATGCACCACCACGCCCAGATTTTTAAAATTAATCTTAAAAATATTATTTTTGTGCCGGGCGTGGTGGTGCATCATGCCTTTAATCCCATCACTCGAGAGGTAGAGGTAAGAGGATCACTGTGAGTTCAAGGCCACCCTGAGACTACATAGTGAATTCCAGGTCAGACTTGGCTAGAGTAAGACCTTACTTTGAAAAACCAAAAAGAAAAAGATAAATAATAATAATAAAATAAAATAAATTACTTCTGAGAGAGAGGGAGAGAATGGATGTGCCAGGGCTTTCAGCCACTGTGAACAAACTCCAGATGCCTTAGGGCTTTGCAGGTAATCACCTTGACTGCTAAGCCATCTCTCCAGCCCCATCTTTTAAAAAAATATTTTTATTTATTTGAGAGAGAGAGAGAGAGAGGGAGAGAGAGAGACTTGTCTCTCAGAGCCCTACAAGTATGTGCTTATCCTCCCACTTGAGATGGGAGACATGGGAAAGAGACTAAGAAGGTGGAGATCTCTGCTCAAACTCCACTAGGGGGAGGATGCTGTGACCACAATCACTGGGGGAGGATGCTGTGAGACCACCATCACTGGGGGGAGGATGCTGTGAGACCACCCTCACTGGGGGGAGGATGCTGTGAGACCACCATCACTGGGGGGAGGATGCTGTGAGACCACCCTCACTGGGGGGAGGATGCTGTGAGACCACCCTCACTGGCGGGAGGATGCTGTGAGACCACCCTCACTGGGGGGAGGATGCTGTGAGACCACCCTCACTGGCGGGAGGATGCTGTGAGACCACCCTCACTGGGGGGAGGATGTTGGCAAGATCATGTTATCACAGACTATAGCAAATTTTGAGCTGTTTTACATGTGTAGGGCTTTTTTTATTTTTTATTTTTAGGAGGGTTTTTTATTTAATTTTTTATTTATTTATTTGAGAGTGACAGACACAGAGAGAAAGACAGATAGAGGGAGAGAGAGAATGGGCGCGCCAGGGCTTCCAGCCTCTGCAAACGAACTCCAGACACATGCGCCCCCTTGTGCATCTGGCTAACGTGGGACCTGGGGAACCGAGCCTCGAACCGGGGTCCTTAGGCTTCACAGGCAAGCGCTTAACCGCTAAGCCATCTCTCCAGCCCTTTAGGAGGGTTTTGCTATGCAGCCCACACAGGCTTCCAATATGTACTCCTGTGCCTGAATGCTAGAAGTATACGCATGCACCTCCACACCCAGGCCACGTAGTCAGATTTTACCACCCTCCCACCAAAGTTAACCCAGAGACAACACTTGGCCACAAGAGCCCCGCCAATCCATCACTGGCGTCTTTGTGTCATAAACTCTGTGCTAGGAAATCGCACCTCATGGCTGGTGCCACGAAGCAAGAGGTCCACACTGGGGTTTGACTTTGGGTGCACCTCCCACCTGGTCTTCGTCTGCTGCGTGGTCTTTCTGCGGTAGAGGCTCACAGCAGTAGGGACTGCGTGAGGGCTTCAGCCTTCAGGTTACACTGCAGTGGCAGCCTTGGGGGATGTCATGGTTTGTACTGTCAACTTGACTGGCCCTAGAGTCACCTGTAAGGGATTGTCTTGATTAAGTTAACCCACCTTGACTGTGTACACTTGAACCATTACAGAGGCTGGATTTCTGGACCGTATAAAGGGAGAGAGCTCTCTGAGCAGCAGCATGCATCCCTCTCTGCTTCCTCACTCTGTAGTGACATGAGCCGTCCCCTGAAGCTCCTGTCTCTGTGCCGTTGCTGCCGTGATAGATGGTGACCTGGAACCGTATGCTGAAATCAACCCTACCCCCCCCCAACAAAAAAAAAACCCACTGATTTTTGTCCGATATGTTGTCCATCCCAGCACCGAGAAAGTAACTAAAACAGGTGATGGGGGTGCGACAGACAACGAAGTGGGGCAAGCTGCCTCTCTAGGGGAGGAGAGAATTTGACACATCTCAGAGGACTCTGGTTGCCCTGGCTAACGGCTGCCACTCCAAAGAAAACTTGGAAAGCAGGTGCCAGTTCCGGTTGGCACAGTGCAGAGGTGCCTCCTAGAACGGACCCAATAAATAACACAAAAGCGTTCCATTGGCTCCAGACCTGGGGGGTAGGGGGGCAAGGTCACCTCTCCCTCCACCAGCACCACCAAAATGACTTGCAGCGGTCATTCCAAGTCGCAGGCCCTTCAGTCCATGTTGCTGGCCATCTGCAGTGCCCATGTCCCTCCCCACCGAACAGGTGTCTTTATTTATGATCACCTTGGAAGGGTCGGGCAGGCATATGTTGCTAAGGGTTGTTTATTCTTGTTTATAAAATTGATGACTTCACCTCCATCCCACTGTCGAAACGGGAAGGAACGGCCCCACAGCCTCTTGCCGCATGACTGCTTCAGACGTGCGCGCATCTGTTCACTCCGTGGGAGCTGTAGAGGGAGATAAGGTTCCCCATAACTCAAAAGTTCACCGTCCCGCCACGAGCTATGAGCGGCGGGCCTTGAGAAGACACATCCAGGTGGGTGTGCATGCGGGAAGAGAGGCGGGTGATGGCTGTGGATGGCTGTGCCAGGTGGCTACAGGACCCTGTCCCAGCCAGGTCATGGACTCCGTCCAGATGTTTTGAGCTGGGGAGGGAGAGAGGAAGGATTTTTACTTTGATGGCCCCTCCCCCCAGGGGTCCACCTACAGGACCCTAGCAGCTGAAAATTCAGAGCCTTTGGCTCTCCACCTGGCAACCTCAGCAAGCAGGGCAGAGCGAAAGAAATGTGAGCCTCCAGTGAAGGGGGAACGGATGAGGGTGCGAACTTCAGGAGGGTCATTTAGTTTGACAATGGATATGCAAGACCTGGGTATGGGTGTGTCCCCAGGAGCCTGCCAGGCCATGTCTTCCGGAAGGGAAAAGGTCCATCAGGGGAGACAAAAGTTGTGAGGTGTGTGTGTGTGTGTTTTAGTACAATGTTGCTCAGTGAAGCACTCGATTGCAACATGCAAACTAGGCAGCTAGGTAATTAAACGTGTCATACTAACACTAAGGGACTGTAAGAAATATCATGACTGGGCTCGAGAGATGGCTTAGTGGTTAAGGCGCTTGCCTGTGAAGCCTAAGGACCCAGATTCGACTCCCCAGAATCCATGTAAGCCAGATGCACATGGTGGCGCATGCATCGGGAGTTCATTTGCAATGGCTAGAGACCCTGGTGTGCCCATTCTCTCTTTCTGTCTCTCTCTCGCTCTCTCCGTCCCTCTCTGTAACAAATCAATAAAAATAAAAATATGTAAGAGAAATGTGCAAGGTGTGGTGGCACATGCCTTTAATCCTAGCACTCATAAGGCAGAGGTAGAGGATCACCATGAGTTCAAGGCCAGCCTGAGACTACATAGTGAATTCCAGGTCAGCCTGGACTAGAATGAAACCCTACCTCAAACAACCCCCCCCCAAAAAAAGTCATGACTGACTGACTGGATTTGTACTCTACAAGCGTTCACTAGGTAGATGACGGTTGGGGATGAGGAGAGTCCCAATTATAGAGTGCTACACAGAGAATACTCAAAATTCTGTAAAATAAATATGAACATGTATATATGCGATAGAAAAACTGCAAAGCTCCATCTCATGTTTTAATAACACTTATCTCTGAGTGGCAGGAGCAGGGTTTTAGCATGTTTCTTGTTTGTCTGGATTTTCAAGTTTTTCTCCAGTTGTATGAGACAAAAGAAAGAGGCAAGCCGGCAAGCCAGGCGTGGTGACACACGCCTTTAATCCCAGCACTCGCAAGGTGGAGGTAGAAGGATCGCCGTGAGTTGGAGGCCACCCTGAGACTAC
This sequence comes from Jaculus jaculus, assembly GCF_020740685.1. Taxonomy (NCBI): domain Eukaryota; kingdom Metazoa; phylum Chordata; class Mammalia; order Rodentia; family Dipodidae; genus Jaculus; species Jaculus jaculus. The sequence goes on along the minus strand of NC_059114.1, from coordinate 14,180,549 downwards.
ATAGTGAATTCCAGGTCAGCCTGGACTAGAGCGAGGCCCTCTCAAAAAACCTCCTTACAACGTGCTCCTCCAGACACGAAATGGCCTGGATATCCATGACCTCACAGTGCCTGACACTACCTACACAAGACCATCATAATGGGAGGAAAAGATTATGACATCAAAACAAAAGAGAGACTGATTGAGAGGGGGAGGAGATATGATGGAGAGTGGATTTGCAAGGGAGAAATTAGGGAGGGGGAGGGAATTACATTGGGTTATTGTCTAAATATGGAAGTTGTCAATAAAAAGAAAAGAGGCAAGCCAGGCGTGGTGGAGCACGCCTTTAATCCCAGCACTTGGGAGGCAGAGGTAGGAGGATTGCCGTGAGTTCGAGGCCACCCTGAGACTACAGAGTGAATTCCAGGTCAGCCTGGGCTAGAGTGAGACAACTACCTTAAAAAAAAAAAAAAAAAAAAAAAAAGAGTCTAGAAAGTGAAACTAGCCCCCTCCCATGCCTACATTGTATCCCCTTCCTCTTCTGGGATAGCTGCAGTCATAAGAGAAGTCCCTGAAGGGTGACAGCACGGTAGAGCCCACACCTCCACCACACAGGGTGCGCTCTTCTCTTCAGCCTGGAGAGTCTGCTCAGTCCGAGAAAGTTGGCTTGGGATAGCAGCCTGTGTATGCAAATACTTGGCTTTCCTTCTAGGGCAACAGAGAAGGGAAGACAAATGTTCCTAGCCACACTGAGATGCCTCCGGGGGTGGGGGGGACATGGCATCAGTGTCTCACCCAACGGTGGTTGGGGACATCGTCTTTCCCTCTGCTGGTGACAGAATCTTTTACTTGGCCAGGACTTGAGTGAACACAAAGAACTTTCATATTTATTATCTCATGGGTTTGCATCTTGGATCTTCATCCTAATTTCTCCTGGACAGAGGGGCATGCTGACAGGTAGAGTAATGGGGCCAGCGTGCCAGTCAACAGGATGGCAAAATGGGCACTCAGTCCAGGCCTTCTGTAGTGAAAACCGGCTTTCTTCTCTGTGCTGCTGTGAGCAAGGAAAGGATCATCTCAGGCAAGGACAGAGAAGCCAGTTCTAGCTGATTGCCAGTTAAGAAGAGGCCCAAGGCTAGGGGCCAGATTCAACAGGAAGTAGTTTGGTAATCCATTAGTAATGTCTGCCATGGCCTCAGGGGGGGAGGTATGGAATAAGTAGTGTGCTTTTGATAATTTTGCATTCCTAGGACAAAACCCTCACTGATCTTAAAGGAGGGAAGACTGCAGAGGGAGTTGTGATTTCTGGATTGCCTGAGCCCCTCAAAATGATTCCCTTAAGCCCATGGCTCCCCGACAGCACTAACCAGCAGAGGAGAAATTTCTCAGAGCTTTGAGGTGACAAATCAGGGCCATAGATCTCCAAAAGTCAAATACTTATAAATCTGACTAATTAATTAGTCAGCCTTGACGAGCTCACCACCATAATTCAGCATCTGAAATTAGATTTCACATTAAAGCATGCAAATTTAAGATTAAAGCCAGTGAGAAGTGGTGATACCTCCCTCCTCACCCCCTCTCCAGTCTCTGCCATCCTCGGTCTCCTTGGGGTGCAACTCCAGAAGAATCCTCCTTTCTGTTGCTTTGTTTCTCAGGTTCCCACGGCATGGCACATGTCCATCTGTGTGGAGAACTAATGTGGGTCCCTCCTGTCAGGTGGCTGCTTTTAGGTGAGGCAAACTTTTGCCGGGGGTGCAGGACATTTTGGGGCTTACAGGATATAGTGTCTTCCTGTCGGGCACAGGTAAGGGCCCCAGGTTACTGAGGGTTAAAACAGGTACGGCTAAGGGCCCCGGAAGTACAGGAGGCCACTCCCTCCCAAATCCAGGACACCTGGAGGTCCTGATATGACTTAGGTTTTGCTCCTAGCCCTGTGACCTTTGGCCAGTTGCCTAGGAAACTCCTTATATGGTATCAGCCAGCAACCTTCACACAGCCCATCCCCCGTGACCCATACCCTATATCTCTTCTTGCCACTACATAGATCACCTGACTCTCTCCCTACATGCTGGAATGAACATCCCTATATGCCAAGTAGGCATCCACAAGCAACTTTGAACCTGCCAACCCCCTTAGGGCCCTCTTCCCACTCTCTCTGAACTGCTTATAAAAACTCAGTCCCTTGACAAATAAACGAGCTGCTCGCTGAAGCCATCTCCCGAGTGTTTCTTCCTGTCGCACTCACAGCTGCTCCAAGACCCTGCTCCACAGTCGCCTGGACACCTCTGGGGAGCCAGTGCACAACAGCCCCTGAGGAACCAGGGACCCACGTCGTCCAGCCAAAGATCACCAAGAAAACCCTGGGCTGAACAAGGTGTGCACCATGGGGGACTGTGGGGCACTTCAAGAAGAGGTTGTGTCAGAAAGGACTTATAAGAGGAATTTGGTTTGTGTTGGGGGCTCTGGGTGGTCTCAGAAAGCAGGGCTGAGGGCTGGAGAGATGGCTTAGCAGTTAAGCGCTTGCCTGTGAAGCCTAAGGAACCTGGTTCAAGGCTCCATTCCCCAGGTCCCATGTTAGCCAGAAGCACAAGGGGGCACACGCATCTGGAGTTCGTTTGCAGTGGCTGGAGGCCCTGGTGCGCCCATTCTCTCTCTCTCTCTCTCTATCTGCCTCAGTCTCTCTCTGTCTGTCGCTCTCAAATAAAGAAAGCAAGTGAGCAAGCGAGCAAGCAAGCAAGCAGGGCTGAATCTGTGATTAGATTTTTTAAAAATCATTTTGAGAAAGAAAAAGAGACAGAGAGAGAGAGGGAAAATGTTTCCTTCTGGGGGACATGGACTGGCAGACCCCTGGGGACACACACACTATGTCACTATGCATCTCGCTATGTGGGGCCTGGAGGTTCAAACATCCATTCTTAGGCTTCTCAGGCAAACACTTTAAACACTAAGCCATCTCTCCATCCCTGGTTGGATATTTTAATAGATCTTTTCTAGAAGGAGGGAGAAATGATGATCTGAAGCTGCCCAGTCATGCTCTGCACAATAATGCTTTGGTCGGCAAAGGGTCACGTTGATGATAGTGGTTTCATAAGAATGACATCATGGCTACCTTTGTGTAACTACACCCTGATGTCTACATGATGATAAAACAGCTAAGAACATGTCCCCATCATTAAGTGATGCACCACTGTAGGTGAATACAATGGAGGGTCAGGTGTGCATAGCTGACATCTGGCTTGAGTAACTTCCTTACATCAATTTGTGTGTGTGTGTGTGTGTGTGTGTGTGTGTGTGTGTGTGCGTGCGCGTGCGTGCGTGTGCATGTGAACCCATGAAGAGCACAGTTTGGGCTGGGCATGGTGGCACATGCCTTTAATCCCGGTACTTTGGAGGCAGAGGTAGGAGGATCACCTAAGTTTGAGGCTACCCTGACACTACATAGTGAATTCTAGGTCAGCATGGGCTAGAGTGAGATCCTACCTTGATAAAACAAAACAACAACAACAAAGCACATTTTGGGGGCACTGGAGAGATGGCCTACTGGTTAAGATGGTTGTCTGTGAAGCCTAAGGACCCAGGTTCGATTCCCCAGTACCCATGTAAGCCAGATGCAAAAGGTGGTGCATATGTCTAGAGTTCCTTTGCAGTGGCTGGAGGCCCTGGCATGCCCATTTTCTCCCCTACTTCAAATAAATAAATACATAAAATATTTTTTTAAAGAAGCACAGTTTGGGAATTCATTATGTGTCAAGTACTGCATGCAAGGCTTTGTTTGATGCCAGGAAACCAATGTGGGAAAAAATGATTGTGTCCCCCCCCCCCCAACACTGCACTTTGCAGGCCTGAAGTGGATAAGTGACCTGCTGTGAGTCACAATGAGGATTTGAATTCTGCTGTATTTACAGAATCTGGATCTTAACAAGTATTTTTAAATTTTATTTACATATTAGGGAGTGAGAGAGAGAGAATGGGTGTGCCAGGGCCTCTAGCCACTGCAAACAAACTCCAGATGCATGTGCCACTACGTGCATCTGGCTTATATGGGTTCCGGGAAACTGAACCTGGATCCTTAGTCTTCACAGGAAAGTGCCTTAACCCCTAAGCAACCTCTCAAGCCCCCCACATCTGTGTCTTTACCACCACCTGGAAGCCCCATAAATAGCAGAAGCCCTGTCAGGGGTATGTTGGGGGAGCCCACCAACCATTCCCTTTCTCTTGGCATCAGTCTCATTCCCTTCGGGAATTGCTTTCCTCCTGCAGTATAACTTCTACAGTGCTTGTCTTATCTTGTGGTTTAAATGTGTGGCTCCATGGACCTAGACTTCACTCTGGGGTCTCCAGTGGATGGAGCCCTACTGGGGAAGAGGCATGTCACTGGAGGTGGATCTTGGAGTGCCCCTAAAGTGTGTGGAGAGCAGTTTGGAGCTCTGGCTATCCATGCTTGCTGGTGGGTTGTATGGTGTGGGCTGTTTGGTGATGTCTCTCTGCTGTGATCAGCTTCTTGTGCCATTGATGCATTCTCCTGGACTCTGTAAGCCTGAAATAAACCCTCCCCTCCCATAAGCTGCTTCTGGTCGGATGTTTGTCCCAGCAACGTGAAGCTGACTGCAACACTTCCACACATCAGAAACTGTCTTTCTTACTGGCTCCTGACTTTGGGCAAAGAGGCTGAAACCCAGGGCCCACAACAAGGGCCTGGAGTGGACAGGCACCCAACGACATCACTGACTGGGCATGGAAGAATGTCACCAGTGCCCTGCCTGGGCTTTTATCTCTTTGTGAATTATCTCTAATTTTTCCTGAAGACTTTGGCATGCACTCACCAAAGAACAGGTCTCTGGATTGAAGATGAGCCCTTTATGTCCATGGCATCCTGAGGAGATTGTTCCCCAACTTGTTTCTAAACTGCCTTGGCTGCCATCTGCCTGTGGCTTGAGCACACAGTCCTGCAGCATTACTGGCCAGAATACTCCATTTATGTCTAAGAAAGGCTGTCTTGGCTTCTGCTGTTTGCTGTTCAAAAGCTCCAGCTGAGACTGGAGAGATGGCTTCACGGTTAAGGCATTTGCCTGCGAAGTCTAAGGACCAGGTTCAATTCCCCAGTACCCATGTAAGCCAGATGCACAAGGTGGCACATGTCTCTGGAGTTTGTTTGCAGTGGCTAGAGGCCTGGCATGCCTGTCTCTCTCTTCTCTCAAATAAATTTTATATATATATTTCTATTGCAATAGCTGGAGGCCCTGGCGTGCCAACTCTTTCTCGTGCGTGCGTGCACGCTCTTGCTCTCACTCTCCCACTTTCACGTTTAAAAAAGAAAATGGAAGCCGGGCGTGGTGGCGCACGCCTTTAATCCCAGCACTCGGGAGGCAGAGGTAGGAGGATTGCCATGAGTTCGAGGCCACCCTGAGACTACATGGTGAATTCCAGGTCAGCCTGAGCTAGAGTGAAACCCTACCCTATATATATATAAATGTATTTTTTGGCTTTTTGAGGTAGGGTTTCACTCTAGTCCAGGCTGAAAATAAAAAATTTTTATTTATATTTATTTTTTGTTGTTTTTTTGAGGTAGGGTCTCACTAGCTCAGGCTGACCTGGAATTCACTATATAGTCTCAGGGTGGCCTTGAACTCACGGCGATCTTCCTACCTCTGCCTCCCAAGTGCTGGAATTAAAGGTATGCACCATCACGCCTGGCTTAATAAAATATTTTAAAAAAGAGTCCCAGCTAAGTAGAGACCATCCTGGTGGAAGTTTGGAGGTGTGTAGTGTCCAGCTGTTTAGCATCATAGTTTAAAAAAAAAAAATTTTGTGGTTCATTTTTATTTATTTATTTGAGAGTGACAAAGAGAAAGAGAGAGAGAGAGAATGGGCATGCCAGGGCTTCCAGCCCCTGCAAACGAACTCCAGACGTGTGCGTCCCTTGTGCATCTGGCTAACGTGGGTCCTGGGGAATTGAGCCTTGAACCGGGGTCCTTAGGCTTCACAGGCAAGCGCTTAACCACTAAGCCATTTCTCCAGCCCTAGCATCATAGTTTTATCTGTTGCTAGCACAAGGCACCAAGCTTGCACCTCAGGGGCCACTAGCGTAGCACACCAGAAGGGAAAATTGGGAGTTGTGGCCACTGCTGCAAACAGTGGCATATCTAGTCATTATGAAGATGTGTGGGGACTGAGGGACAAAGGCATGCATACAGGAGATGTCTGTGGTGTCACCCTCAATGGGACATGTTTTCAGATGCAGCAAGGGAGTCTTGTCTGGCTCTCTGCCTCAGCTGGTGAAGACAGGCTGCAGGAAGCCCATGACATCCCAGTGTCCTGGAAAGCTGCTAACGGGTGAGGTGGGAGGGAGTACCATGGAGCAGGAGTTCAGGAGCACCCCCAAGTCCACTACTGTCCTCTTGACTGGGAAGTGGACGCTAACCTTCTGTTTTGTAGCCTGTTACTTCTCATGGGTTTGCAGGACTTGGGAGTCTTGGGTCCTCAGCAAGTTTAGAGTCCTTTAGAGTCCTGAAGGGATTATTACAAAGTAGGTGTGGCCATTTCTAGCAACCCCTGGAGGGTGATGGGTGGCAGATGAGCTGTGAAGGGACAGGACAGCCCCAGGGCTTTATTCAAGCTGAGCCAGTTGCCTAGACTTGGCCAAGGTAAGGGCTGGAGAGTGCGACACAGCAGGGTTTGGACCCCGAGCACTGGGCTGGCCATTTCTGAACCTCAGTCTTCCCAGCTGCAAGGTGGGTGACCTAATAGTTTGGCACTGGGGACAGCGATCGGGGTCTGGGATGGACACATTTTCTCCCCTTGGATTAATTATGGCTCCACTCCTACTGTAGCAAGCTCCTTAGGGTAGGGATGGTGTCAACGTGGCACCCGGCCAGCCTGATGCACAGGAGCTAGCTCTCTGTATCTGTCTGTCTTTTGGATGAGTGAATGCCAGCCCGGATTCCCAAGCAGCCTAGCTTCCTGGGTTGGCTCCTGGCTGGGATACCTGCCAGCTGCCCAGTCCATCTGGCACCATCTGTGCAGGGGACAAAGCTATCCAGCAGAATGCATGCCAAGGCCCTGATGTACACACAGGGGAAGTTTCTGCCCCAGGACAATGCCCTGTAGGGGAGAGGGACAGGTCATGGGGCAAAGGGAGCCCCTATGGACCATGCACCCTGATACCCGGCAGGTATCCCAAGAAAACTGTCTAGCAAGCAAAGCATCCCTGTATCTCTCTCCAGTTTACCTTTGTCCCAACCTTCAGATTCCCCCGCCTTGCTCCTGAGCCCAGCTCTGCCTGCCTGTTTGCACTCATTAACTTTTTTGTTTTGTTTTGTTTTTCGAGGTAGGGTCTCACTCTAGGTCAGGCTGGCCTGGAATTCACTATGTAGTCTCAGGGTGGCCCCAAACTCACAGTCATCCTCCTATTTCTGCCTCCCGAGTGCTGGGATTAAAGGTATGTGCAACCAGGCCCAGCAAATATTTATTTATGTTTTTGGTTTTTCGAGGTAGTGTTTCACTCTAGCTCAGGCTGACCTGGAATTCACCATGTAGTCTCAGGGTGGCCTCGAACTCCTGGCAATCCTCCTACCTCTGCCTCCCGAGTGCTGGGATTAAAGGCGTGTGCCACCACGCCCGGCTTCCATTTTCATTTTTAAAACGTGAAAGTGAGAGAGTGAGAGCAAGAGCGCGCACGCACGCATGAGAAAGAGTTGGCACGCCAGGGCCTCCAGCTATTGCAATAGAAATCCAGACCGTGCACCCTCTTGTGCGCATGTGCAACCTTGAGCGCTTGTGTCCCTGTGTGGCTGGCTTACATGGGACCTGGAGAGTCGAACGTGAGTCCTTCGGCTTCTCAGGCAGGCGCTTTAACTGCTAAGCCATCTCTCCAGCCCCTTTTTTCTCCTTTAAAAAAAAAAATAGGCCGGGCATGGTGGTGCACGCCTTTAATCCCAGCACTTGGGAGGCAGAGGTAGGAGGATCACCGTGAGTTTGAGGCCACCCTGAGACTCCATGGTGAATTCCAGGCCAGCCTGGGCTACAGTGAGACCCTACTTCGTAAAACAACAACAACAACAACAGCAAAAAAACAAAAAACAAACAAACAAAAAAGGTGTGGTGTTGCATGTCTTTAATCCTAGCATGCAGGAGGCAGAGGTAGGAGGATTACTATGAGTTCAAGGCCAGTCTGAGACTGTATAGTGAATTCCAGGTCAGTCTGGGCTACAGAGAGAGCATACTTCAAAGAAATTTAAAAAAATTAGAGTTGGGGAGATGGCTCAATAGTGAAAGGTGACTGCTTGCAAAGCCTGCCTGCATGGGTTGGTTCAGGTTCAGTTCCCCAGTACCCACATACAGCCAGATGCATGAAGTAGCACATGTGCCTGAATTCATTTGCAGTGGCAAGAGGCCTAGGTATGCCCATTCTCTTTCTGTCTGACTACAAACAAAAATATATTTAAAGCTGGGCGTGGTGCCGCACGCCTTTAATCCCAGCACTGGGGAGGCAGAGGTAGGAGGTTCTCCATGAGTTTGAGGCCACCCTGAGACTACTGGCATGGAGAAACTGGCTATTCTAGGTCAGCGTGGGCCAGAGAGACCCTACCTCAAAAAAACAAAAACTACATGTATATATGTGTGTGTGTGTGTATATATATATATATGCATATATATATATATTAAAATGTTTTTAAGTGCCCAGATAGCTCAGTCGGTAAAGCATGAGATTCTTAAAAATATTTTTATTGGGCTGGAGAGATGGCTTAGGTTAAGGTGCTTATCTGTAAAGCCTAAGAACCCATGTTCTACTCTCCAGGTTCCACATAAGCCAGATGCACAAGGTGAAGCAAACACAAGGTCGCATTGCCCACTAGGTGGCGCACACATGTGGAGTTTGATTACAGTAGCTGGAGGCCCTGGCGTGCCAATTCTCTCTCATATTAAAAAAAGAAGGCCAGTCTGTTGAGCTTACATCAAAAATTTTTATTTATTTACTTAAGAGAGGCTGTGTGATGGTTTGATTCAGGTGTCCCCCATAAACTTAAGTGTTCTGAATGCTAGGTTCCAGCTGATGGAGATTTGGGAATTAATGCCTTCAGGAGGCAGTGTATTGTTGGGGGCGGGCTTATGGGTGTTATAGCCAGTTTCCCCGTGCCAGTGTTTGGCACATTCTCCTGTTGCTATGGTCCACCTTATGTTGGCCAGGGGGTGATGTCCATCTTCTGCTCATGCCATCGTTTCCCCCTGACATCGTGAAGCTGCCCCTTGAGCCTGCAAGCCAAAATAAACCTTTTTTCCATAAGCTGCTCTTGGTTGGGTGATTTCTTCCAGCAATGTGAACTTGGCTGCAATAGAGTGTGAGATAGAATGAGTGTACCAGGGCCTTCATCTAGCTTTACATGGGTATTGGGGAATTGAACCCAGGCCATCAGGCTTTGTAAGCAAGCGCCTTTAACCACTGGTCCATTTCCCCAGTCTCTCTATCACATTTCTGCCTAATTTCCTTGAAACAAAGTCTCTCACTGAAGCCAGGGCTCGCCTTTATGTGGTGAGCTTGGCTGACCAGTGAGCTGAAGCAACTGTCTCCACTCCTCTCGTGCTGGGGCTGCAGGCGTGTGCCACCTTGCCCGGCCTCTTCATGTGTGGGAAGGATTGAACTCAGGTCTTCATGTCTTTACTGCAAGTGCTCTTATCCACTGAACCATATCCCCATAGTCCCCTTTTTATGGGGCAGGGTCTTGCTGCATCCCTGAATGGTCTGGAACTGACTATGTAGGCTGGGCTGACCTTCAACTTGTGGCAATTCTCCTGCGTTAGCTTCCCAAGTGTCAGCATTAAAGGTGTGAGCCACTGCACCTGGCTAATTTAGAGGCCTTTTTTTTTCTTTCTTTTTTTTTTTGTTTAAGGGTCTGACTCACTATACTCTTCTCAGATGTGTGGGGCTTGGTGAGGTGGTCAAAGGACTTAAAAGCCAGTGCATGGCTGGGCTGGGCTCCCGTGCCTACCTGACCCCACAGGGCTCATTTCTACCATTACCCTCACTGTCTGTGAGGGGTCCCGTAGGTATTTCGACAAAGACCTAAGTGTGAAAAGAAGCTCAGAGTTAGAAAGTTGCGCAGGGGTCACTCAGCTGACCTGAGTATCATTGAGGCCAAGTTCAAGGTCTTTTTACATCCTGAGTACCGGTTTTGCCCTTGCTTGAAGCCACCTGGTGCTCTAATACCCTTCACTGCCAGAGGTTGCAGAAGGGGGTGCTGGCGAGATGGCCCGGCAGTTAAGGCGCTTGCCTGCAAAGCCAAAGAACCCAGGTTCGATTCTCCAGGAACCACGTAAGCCAGATGTACAAGGTGGCATATGCGTCTGGAGTTCATTTGAAGTGGCTAGAGGCCACTGGCGCGCCCATTCTCTATCTGCCTCTTTCTCACCCTCTCAAGGGAATTCAGCCACACCCGGCCATCTGGCACTGTGTGAGACCCAGAAGCACATCCTGCTGACATCAGGGATGCCTCCAAGAAAGAAATGTGAAGAACAAAGGCAACTCCACAGAGGATACTGACTCCATCCTTAGGAGAAAACAGCATCCGCTGCCCACACGTAGCACAAGCTTGGGTGTTCCAGGCCATTCATCCGCTGTCCGCAGCAACCATCCCAAAGAGGAAAATGCGGTTTGGACAAACAAGGGGCCCTGCCAGGCTTCTCAGCTGGTGGGTGGTAGAACTGGTCTTGCTAGAGCCCTCCAGACCCAAGTCTCAGTGTGGGCTCTGGAGTCCCTCCATCCGTTACATGTGTGTGCCCCACAAAGGCTGACTGCAACATCACAATGAGAAAACAATTTCACCAGGACCCCATGTGCCAAAGACTAGGGAGGCCTGTGTGTGTCTAGCCTGGACCTCAACCCAGCCACTTTGATAGCAGTCCAACACTGGGTGCGTGGCTTGTGTGCGTGCGCATGCGTGTGTGTGTATGCATGGCACAACAACGTGCTTGGGGTCACACAAATCTGGAAACACCTTCCGGCCAAAGTACCTTTTGCTTACACTGTTCCACTCTGAGGAGTCCCCACTGGCCTACAGAGAAGACCTCTCTCAGCCTGTGTAAATTCTAGGAAGATACATGGCTGGTGACTGGTTGCCTCATAAACTGATTATGTGGGGTGTGAGCCCTGGTTTCTTGTTTTTAATTTTTTTTTTTTTTTGAGAGAGAGGGAGAGGCACATAAGAGAGGATGGACGTTCCAAGGCCTCTAGCCACTACAAACGAATTCCAGACGCATGCGTCACCTTGTGCATCTGGCTTATGTGGCTACTGGTGAATTGAACCTGGATCCTTAGGCTTTGCAGGCAGGTGCCTTAACTACTAAGCCATCTCTCCAGCCCTCCCCACCTCTTTTTTAAGACAGAATCTTGCTGGTAAGTCCATGCTGGCCTTGAACTCTTGACGCTTCTGCCTTAGGCTTCCAGGGACCAGATGAGGAAGAGGACTGCTATCAAGATGCTCGTCTGGAGACAGGACTCAAGACTGGGCATCTCATTTACAAGAGAATCCTCAGCACACAGGATAGGAGCACCACAACTCCCCATAAGGAAACAGTGGCAGAGCTGGGCTCATGGGACTCTGGGCTACAAAGCAGAGGATACAGTTTGAACCCTAGTCTCTGACTCCAAAGCCCATGCTTCACTTCCTTGGAAAGTCTACATAATTTCTTTCCACAGCTCTTCAGCTATCTAAAACATTTCCAGTGAGACATAATGGCACGAATCTGTAATCCTAACACTCAGGAGGCTGAGGTAGGAGGACATAAAAGTTTAAGGATAGCATGGGCTACACAGTGCAACTCTACTTCAAAAAAGAAGTTTCTAGGAATGTTCCATGCGAGAAAGTCTATACACTCAACCCAGCTCCTCGGTGCAAGCCAATATGCTTCCTCTGGAGATGTCTTCCCACCAGGTTGGGTTCCTAAGCCAGGGAAACAGAGCTGTCCTGTGAAAAGTACAGTCACCCAAGGTGGAGTTAGAAAAGGCAGCAGGCTTGAATGGCTGGTCCACCAGAATGAAGACTCCCATACTTGCGGGAAGATGGCAAACGTGATCCTTGGCTGGGGGAAAAGCGGAACATGGCCAGATGTTGCTGTTAGTTTTAGTTCACACATGCCTGAGTTATCTGGATTTGTTTTTCGTCAAACATCTGTACTTTTATAGCTACTGTGGACAGCCTGACCTACAAAGCTATATACCCAATCCTGGGTGCCAGCTTGCCTTGGAAAGTGGGCAGAGGGATGGGTTCCGGGGGTACTGTCTCAAATGTATCACTTCAAAACCAAGCTGGGAGCAAGTGTGACAAGCAGCCAACACCAACTTAGGCGGAAGTGCCAGAGTGCCCCGTGACCTCTTTATCGTGCTCCCAGCCCACAGGCCTGATCGTGAGCCATCTAGGCAACAGGTGGGTACAAAGCACAACAGAGCCTTCATGTGCTCAAGTACAAATTTAATAAAGCCTTTGACATGTTTTAACCCATAAGTTACCTACAAAAACCAAAATCCTTTGACTATTTACAGCCACCCGGGTGCAGTGAGCACCAGCTATGAAAGCAGATTCGGGGTCAGAGTGCACGACAAGCACTGCCAAGGAGAGCCCGACCAAGTACCAGCGGCCCTCCCTGTCCACACACGAGGAGGTCAGGTCCATGTTGGCGCGTATTCCCCATTCTTTCCTCCCCAGATCCCTGGGCCTGAGATTCTTGGGCAAGCAAAACCAAGAAGGGCTCCATCTTCTTCATGCAGGCCGACCATCACCTGTGTGCTGCTCATCTATGGACAGCTGGGTACACATACAGTTGGCAGACATTTTCCGAGGAGTGTTTCAAGAAGGCGGCAAGTTCATAGCACAGTTACCAATCTGAAGTCATAATGATAACCTGCTGTGCGCACATTCTGCCAGCTCTCCATGTGAGGGAAGCAGAGTTCTCCAGAAGCCCGGGGGCTTGCCCTGGTCTGACACTGGGTCCAGCTTAAACTCTCCCATGGAAGCCATGGAAACAGGGCATGCCTGCCTTTCCTACAGCACGCAGGTTCCTGCTGGAAGTGTTCTTTGCTTTGGGGAGCACTGTAAGACCTCAGCTGTTAGCACAGAGCAGAGGGAGCTTCTACTCTGGTTTCCAGCTGGGTGATGGAGGGGTGGGAGATGAATGGGTTGACAGAGGACGTGGCTTCCACAAGAGACCACTAACCCAGGACCTGTGCCTCAACTCCTTGGATCCAGAGAAAATTCTCATGATAGAGGGGAGGAGGGAGGGCCCAGGGGCACAAGGGGTTAGAAAAGGAGATGCAATTAAAACAAAGAGAGCGGTAGCCAACCGAGGCAGTGAGGGTGTGCAGGGTTTCTGCAGCCCGGGGCCAGTCAGTACAAAGGTGCTGAGGGAGGATGGCATTAGGGCTGCTATTCTGGGGTGCTGCAATCCATGGAGAAAAGCTCTATCCAGAGGGGTGGGTGCCTTGGGTTAGTGTTGGTTTCCAGGTTAGGTAACAGACTGGGCAAATATGCATGGTGAGCAGGATCCAGTCAACAGTTAGTGTGGCCAGAAACAGGGCTGTTTTTCAGGGAGGCGGGCTTCTCTCCCAAACCAGGATGTCAAGAATGCACAGGGCAGGCGCCGCCCAGTAAAGGCTCCCTGGCAGCTCAGCCTGCCGAGGACTCGGAAGGGCTGCGGTGTGGAATGGGTGGCGTGGCGATGGAGCGGGACCTGCACTCTTTGCTGTCAGCAGTCTCCCCGCAAGTGGCTGGGCGCAGCTGCCGGGCAAGAGGCTGCTGTGGACAGGGGAGAGGCAGGACTGTCCGGTGCATAGAGGCTTGGCAAGGCCTTACCTGAGAAAAGTTTTCAGAACAGAAGGCAGGACCTCATGGGCAATAGGCTTTGTACATTCAGAACCTTGCCATGGGAACCACTCTTGCCATTCTGGGAGGGCATTCACACAGCACAGAGGGGTCGGGGAAGAAAGCTCTGCAAAAGACCACAGTACCGAAAGGAAGACCCTGTGCAGTCTCTAGGCCTGGGCACCTCAGGGCCCTGGGAAATAGGAAGACCCATGGGGTGGAGCTGGAGGTTGGTTCTCAAGCTCCTTCCCCAGCCGCAGCAGCTGGAGAATGCTGTTAGTGCTGCTGTGCACCTCTGAAGTTCCGAGGCCCCAGGGTGGCCCCATGGCTAGAGAGGGTGCAGGGTCGATGTCACCTGCACATGGCCACAGTCCCAGAGCCATGCTGCCTCCAGGAGCTGCAGGTGGCCTGGAGGCCAGGGGGTGGGGGCTAGGAGAGCTCGAAGCCCGTGTTCATGCTGACGGCGTAGCGAAGCTTCTCTCGGAGGACGCTCTTCTTGCTGTAGTTGGGCAGCTTGAGCAGGTTGAAGCACGTGGAGGAGGTGGGTAGGCGGCCTCCCGGCTCCCGCTTGCGGATGGTGAAGAAGCCCCGGAGGACGCTGCCCAGCGTGTCCCCCGTGTCCTGCAAGCGCACACACCAGACTTGTGTCAGAAAGTGCTTGGCAGGTGCCAGGGTAAGGAGGGAATTGGGAATTCCTGGGCATTGGGCAGAAAGAGGGTATGTACATGCTACACGAGGCCATGAATGGCCTGAGAGAGTACGGGGGAACAAGTGCTGCTTCAGGGGCTCACTGGGGAGTCGTGGGCTAAGTTCTCCCACACATGGACCTTCTGGTTAATGGACAATTATCAGTTAACCAACATCCACAGGGCACAGCACAGCCCAACTACTTTCTGGAGCTAAATGTTTCAGGTGCTGCCTAATATTCCCTCCCTGATCACCAGTGCTGTGGCCCATGTCCACTTAGCCTGTGGCTCAGCTCTCCATTAAGTCTGCAGGCTGCGGATGGTCCCGTATCTGCCCTGCAGGATGGAATAGGAGCTTAAGAGAGCGGTTTGGCGACAGGCAGCGCCACTCCCAGGCCGGCAGGCCTTCACAGGCGAGCGCATGCTGCGGTCAGCCTCACAGCACCCAAGGCAAGCGGGTTCTACGTCATTTCCTTCACAGGAAAGGAAGCTAGGAGCTTGCCCAGATGTCCAAAGCTCACAGGTAGAGCAGCTGACAAGAAAACATGCATTTGCCTACATCCTTACCCTGAACTTTGCCCTCTCCCATGATGCCTCACACCTGGAGCCCTGGCCAGACCAGCAGCCGTTAAAACAGCACCCCCTCAACCTCCACCCAAGTGTCCTTCCCCATGGAGGGAACAGGAAGAAAGGACCCTTAAGAGACAGCTGGGCCCACAGTGGCCTGCTCTGGTGCTCAGGAAACTGGGACTTTCTCATCTGGCCCCTGGAGCACAGGCGTCTGCCTGGCCGGGTGGCAGATGGGTCAGGCCATGGTTAGCCAGCACAGCTGACACCCGAGAAGAGGCGAAGGCACCCCGCCCCAGCGTGCTACCTGGTCGTCGGACACTTCCACACAGCGGATGGAGAATGGAGGCTTGAGGTAGGCAAATCCCAGGAGCGGGGGCCTGGAGCAGCTGGTCACAAACTGCAACACATGGCATGTCAGGGAGGACAGGAAGGGCTTTTGTTTCTCAAGTTATGCTCTGCACTGGTTTTCTCCTAAGGTGCAGCAAGCCCCCCATGAACCCAGGACACATCACACATCTCAAAGGCAGCACCCTATGGAACTAACGCTCAGGAAATCTTCATCCATCAGACGGCCCTGTGGCTTATGAATGTGAAGTGTCATTCCTGTCCCTAGCAGGCAGGTCTCCTTTGCTTATCTGTTTGACACAGAACCTCATGTATCCCATGCTGGCCTTGAATGCACAACAATCTTCCTACCTTAGCCTCCCAAGTGCTGGGACAAAAGGCATGTCCCACCACACCTAGCTAGACCTCGAATGCTCATTCTCCTGCCTCTACCTCCTAGTGCCGGGGCACATGTGCCATCCCGCTCAGGTAGAGGCAGGTCTCCAGTGGGTTGCCACGTAGTCAGCAGCAGCAGGAGCAGAGCAATGACCGACGCCCATCCTTAGAGCAGTCATAGCAGCACTGGAGGGCCTGGGTGAGGAGATGCTGGTCTTGTCTGGCAGGCACTGCTGGGGGAGGGTGGTACCCACCAGAGCCAGGAGCAGGGCGTCCTAGCAGAGCTCAAATCACTCACAGCACACCTGGGGTCCTGCTGGGCTTCTTAGCCACACAGGAAAGGCACCCTTGCCTGCCCCTGTACAGACCATTTTATAAGCTGAGCTCCCAGAGGCCTCACTGCAAGAGATTCAGTGGCTCTCAGCATGCAGATAAGAACCAATACTCTGGAGCCAGGGGCAGTATGTGGCCAGTCACTTTCCTGCTAAACCCTGACACCTTCTGGCATTCTCCAAATATAGCACTTGCGTTAAACCTCAAGTTGGTTTGCTCTGGTTTGGACACAGGTGTCTAGCCAACTAGAAATCTAAGGTCAACTTGCATGGGGAAGACCTAAGATACCTGCCCTTTAAAATTTTTTTTTGTTTATTTTTATTTATTTATTTGAGAGTGACAGACAGGGCGTGGGTAGAGAGAGAGAATGGGTGCACCAGGGATTCCAGCCACTGCAAACGAAATCCAGACGTGTGCGCCCCCTTGTGCATCCGGCTAACGTGGGACCTGGGGAACTGAGCCTCGAACAGGGGTCCCTAGGCTTCACAGGCAAGCGCTTAACCGCCAAGCCATCTCTCCAGCCCGAAACCTGCCCTTTTTAAAATTCAGCAGTAACCAAACATGTTCTCCTCGTAAGACACCAATTCTGGTTTCAAAATGTAGTAGGCAATGTAGAGTGCCAGTATTAAATATTATTATTTAAACAATGCTATAAATGGCTAGACAGTTTTACATGTTATATGTCAACAACTTTGTAAACTGTGCCGACACTATTTCTCGTGTAATAGGCTTTATTTCTAAGAAGCGGAAGCGTAGCAGCTTGCAGGCAGGGTGCAGTGCGGTGCTTGCGCACTGTCTTGGTACTCCGAACACCTCATCCAGTCACTCCACAGACACCAACTGTGCATCTCCAGTCCAGGCTGCTCACGACTGCACTGGATGTAAATTGGGACTGATCAAAGGAGGGCGGAGAGCTTGCGCCCTCCTGGTGAAGAGGAGGGACAGAGGGTGGAAGCCTCTGGAGGTCCTACTCTCACTACATTTAAAAGCAGCAGGGTCACATCTATGTCTGCGAAGACTAATGCTTCCCCAGCCAGCACTGGAGTTGCTCTGCAGCCACATATGGGGCAGACGGGACGAAGTGCTACAGGCTGTGGGCTGGTGACGTTTCTAGGTGAGCCGCTGGGGTGCTCTCTCTAGGAGGCAGGGTGAGCAGGTGAGCAGCCTCACTGGCAGCAGCAGTCAGCTCTGTCTGTAAGATGCACTGCTGGGAAGCCTGACCAGCTTCTGCAGTGATGACTATCTACTGCCGGTGTCCTGAGCATGTGAGGACCTGCTTGACAGAGGTGACCCTACCTTAGAATGGCCAGCCACGGAGAAAAATAGCTGCCACTTCAGTTAGTGGTGATACTACCACGTTACCTCAACATCAGCGGCCACACAAGAAAGCCACAGGTCTGTAAAGTGTCTGTGGTGGTGTGTGCCTATAATTCCACCACCAGAAGGGAAGAGGCAGGAGGATCAGATGTCCAAGGCCACCTTCTTGGCTACACAGTGAATCAGAGGGCAGCCTGGGCTACAGGAGATCTTGTCTCAAAAGAAGGAAGGAAAGCCGCACCTTACGGAAAACATTCCAAGGCACCAAATTTAGCTTTAGAATACAGCAAGGTGTTCATGCGTCTCAGAAAGAAAGCAGGTGGCAAAATGATTCAGTTTTCATAAAACTAAACCAGTACATGATATAGAGTGTGTCAAGTATGTGTGTCACCAGTGCCTACAAGACACACTCTCTGAGGTCGGCTGCCGTCCAGTGGCACTAGCGGGGAGGGGGTGCACTTTGAACACTCACAACTCCACCGACACCAGGATGGGAACTGGCTAAGGTCAGCCCCTCTATTTTTAAATGGTGCACCTTGAGCAGGGCATGGTGGGCTCATGCCTGTAATTCCAGCATGTGGGAAGCTGAGGCAGGAGGACGGCCTCGAGTTGAAGCCAGTTTGACCTACAGAGTGAGAACCTGTTTCAACCAATCTCCAAATACAGGCTGCTATCAGCCTAAGCAATTGTGTTCTTGGAACATTGTGTATGCATGTTTGCATGTTATATACTTGTTTCATACTACTAAGGCAAAGGGTACATGGAAGTAGCCGCTCAGGTAGGAAAACTCTACATTGGAAGGATGTTTAGGACAGCTTAAATCTTTCTGTACCTTCTTAAGGTAATAAGCTAGCACAGGTGATCGGCGGGCCCGTGGCACACAGCAAGGGGCAGGCAGCAGGCCAGGCTACCCCTGCAGCCTGTCTGGTTTGCAGGCCCATGAAGTTAACCTGCCCATGAGAGGGGCTATGCTCATTGTGACGGTCCTTTTGATAACAGCATTTTCCAGTGTAAGTTACTAAGTTAAGTGGCCTTCTAGGTTTGAGAACACACACACACACAGGAATACACACGGAAAATAAAATACCTTCAGAAACATGGCTCTTTCATCAGGTGTGAAGTCGGAGGCCAGAATATCCCAGAGCCAGATGATGACTCTGTGACTTCCATGAAAGCCGCCATAGTACACTGTGTGCTTCCTGAGAACAATGGAGACAAGGCTCAGCAGCGTAGTGACAGAGACTCACAGGTACAGGTGGGTAAGGTCACGTAACAAGTGCCACAGCCAGCTCTGCAGGCTGCGGCAACACTAGCTTCTCCTCCCTCTCTTTCTCTCTTTCGCTTCTTTTTCGAGGTAGGATCTCTCTGTAGCCTAGGTTGGTATGGAATTCACTGTGTAGTCCCAAGGCTGGCCTCAAACTCATGGTGATCCTCCTACCTCAGCCTACCAAGTGCTGGGATTAAATGCGTGTGCCACCATGCCCAGCTCTCTCTCTCTTTTTCAAAATTTTATTTATTTATTTATTTTTATTTTTATTTAAATTTATTTATTTGAGGGTGACAGACACAGAGAGAAAGACAGATAGAGGGAGAAAGAGGGAATGGGCGCGCCAGGACTTCCAGCCTCTGCAAACGAACTCCAGACGCGTGCGCCCCCTTGTGCATCTGGCTAACGTGGGACCTGGGGAACCGAGCCTCGAACCGGGGTCCTTAGGCTTCACAGGCAAGCGCTTAACTGCTAAGCCATCTCTCCAGCCCCATTCTCACTCTTTCTCTCAAATAAACAAATGAAATTTTGATGGGCTAAGCCATCTCTCCAGCCCCATTCTCACTCTTTCTCTCAAATAAACAAAATTTTGATGGGCTGGAGAGATGGCTTAGCGGTTAAGCGCTTGCCTGTGAAGCCTAAGGACCCCGGTTCGAGGCTCGGTTCCCCAGGTCCCACGTTAGCCAGATGCACAAGGGGGCGCATGCGTCTGGAGTTCGTTTGCAGAGGCTGGAAGCCCTGGCGTGCCCATTCTGTCTCTCTCCCTCTATCTGTCTTTCTCTCTGTGTCTGTCGCTCCCAAATAAATAAATAAATAAATAAATAAATAAATAAATAAATAAAAAGAAAGAGTGAGAATGGGTGCACCAGGGCCTCTTGCCACTTCAAACAAACTCCACATGTATGCACCACCTGGTGTATCTGGCTTACGTGGGTCCTGGAAAATTGAACCTGGGTACTTTGGCTTTTCAGGAAAGTACCTTAACCACTAAGTTACCTAGACCCTGGCCATTTTTTTTTTTTTTTTTTAAATTTTGAGGTAGGGTCACCCTTCTCTCTCCTGCTTTCTCTTTCTCTCTCTCAAATAAATGAGTAACTTGGTCATGTTCCCACTGGCTTATCCTCTATGTCCTCTCACCCCTGCCTCCATTCTTCTGAGGGCCCTCTTCAGTGGGCTATCAGTAGTCACCCAGGGGTCATGGTTACATCATCAAACAAACTCCATCCAGATGTATGTGCCACTTTGTGCATCTAGTTTTACATGGGTACTGGGGGCATTGAACCCAGGCCATAAGGCTTTGCAAGCCTGCACCTTTAATCAGTGAGCCAGTTCCATCTCTTTAGCTCCAGCACCCAGTTCTTAAGAGTGATCTCCAAGACAACAAAAAATGGCACATATTTACTCCAAAGCAGCTGGTGGGGGGGGGGGGGAAGAGGGGAGACTGGAGAGGAGGCTGCTTGGCCTGAGGTCCTGGAATGACTCTGTTGGGACCCTGTGAAGAGGAGCTGTCTTTCTAGAAGGCCTGAGCATTTTACCCTTCTCTCCTCACTGCCCCTTACTTTAAATCCTCCAGATCAATCTCAGCATTGTCCCCGGAGATGAGGCGCTGCAGCTCAGGGGTAGAGAACATTCGAATCCATTCTGGTTTGATAATGGAACGGAATCCGCTAATGAGAGCAGCTGTCTGGTTTTTGATTTGAGTGTGCATTCGAAAATGTGCCATCAGATGGATGTAGCTAATTCTGTTAACAAGGAAAAAAAAAACAAAGGAAATTAAGAGGTTGAGTCAGGCTGTTGCTAAATAGGCTGAAAGATGACTATAGTTGTTTCTGAACCATTTTACCAGACACAAATAGGACAGGAACATTTTATCAGAGCAATGATTATGACACCCATGACAATGGCTTTCCTGACTTGCACAGTTCCACTAGGAAAGCACTACATACCCAAGGCATCTCTTCGCTTGCTCATTCTCCAAAGACCGCACAGTACACCTCAGGATGACTCCCCCATACTATCAAGAATTAGAGGGAGCAGGGTCCTGCTTAGTCCTATTTGAGCTCATTCTCATGGGCATAACCAATTAAGTAATAATTATAGAGAAAAACTCTTTTGTGTTGAAACTTCGGTCCAAATCTTCATATGGTGTGCCCCAGTCTACAAAGCCCAAAGGGTTTTACAAAGGTCAACTTGGGGCTGGGGAGCTAGCTCAGTCAGTAAAGTGCTTGTCTTACCAACCCAAGGACCAGAGTTAAATGTGGGTGTGGAGGTGCATGCCTGTAACCTCAGTGTGTGGGGTGGGAGCTGACAGGAGGGTCCCTGGAGCTTGCTGGCTAGTCTAACCTAACTGGCGCAGTCCAGGCCAGAAGGAGGTGGATGGCGTTCCCGAGGAAGACGACTGAGGTTGTTCTCTGGCTTTTACATGCACACACACAAAGGCATCATAACACAGGCCTATAATCTTAGCTTTTAGGAGGTAGAGGAAGGAAAATCAGGAGTTCAATGTCATCCATGGCTACATAGTGACTTCAAGGCCACCTTAGGCTACATGAGACCTTGCTTCAAAATATGGGAGAGGGAGGAAGGAGACTTGCAGGATGTTTTCTGCAAATGCATCTGGCTATGTCTAGACTCAACAGAGAAGCCAGAATAACTAATACTACATCCAAGCAAAGGCTCTTCTGATTGCATCTTATGCACACTGATCTCACCTACAGCTGCAGGCTATGATGCAATCCTTTGAGCAAGTCAAACACATCCTACAAGCTTGTTAGCATTGCTGATGAATTAGCAAAGTATGTACTTGGGATTGAAGCACTTCAGCCCAACCAGGTACAAATGTCACAAATTGAACTTTAGTTTAAATAAATCTACTTTGTCCCACAATGCTCATGTCAAAATCACTGATCTTGAAAATATTCATTCATATATGTACATACCCACCCACTCAGATGTGTGTGTGTGTGTGTGTGTGTGTGTGTGTGTATACATATATGGCTTTTTGAGGTAGGGTCTCTCACGCCTTTGATCCCTGCACTCAGGAGGCCCAGACTGACATGAAATTCACCAGTTTCAGGGTGGCCTCAAACTCAAAGCAATCCTCCTACCTCTGTCCCAAGTGCTGGGATTAAAGGCAAGCCCCATCACGCCTGGCTTAAAAAAAATTATTTATTAATTTTCAAGCAGAGAGAGAGAACAAGCGAGCAAGTTTACAGAGGAGAATGGACACGCCAGGGCCTCTAGTTACTGCAAACCAACTCCAGACACATGCACCACTTTGTGTATTTGGCTTTACATGGGTACTGGGGTATCAAACCCAAGTTGTTAGGCTTTGTAGGTGAGCACTTTAATTGTTAAACCATCTCTCCGGCCTGAAAATATACCTATTAAAAAAACCGAAGCCAGGCATGGTGGTGCATGCCTTTAATCCAAGCACTCTGGAGGCAGAGGTAGGAGGATTGCCATGTTTGAGGCCACCCTGAGAATCCATAGTGAATTCCAGGTCAGCCTGGGCTAGAGTGAGACTAACACAAACAACCAAACAACAACAAAAACCAACTGAGATATAGCTGGGCGTGGTGGTACACCCCTTTGATCCCTGCACTCAGGAGGCAGGGGAAGGAAGATTGTTGTGAGTTCGAGGCCACCCTGAGACTACATAGTGAATTCCAGGTCAGCCTGGGCTAGTATGAGACTCTACCTCAAAAAACAAACAAGAACAAAAGATATGAATTTTTCTACTTATTAAAAAACTTTTTTTTGAGGTAGGATTTCACTCTAGCCCAGGCTGACCTGGAATTCACTATGTAGTCTCAGGGTGGCCTTGAACTCACAGCAATCCTCTTACCTCTGCCTCCTGAGTGCAGGGATCAAAGGTGTGAGCCACCATGCCTGGCTGGATTTTTCTACTTTTGCTCCACCTTCCACACATGCTATGAAGGTTACTTCCTTTTTTTGTGTGAGCATGTATGTGCAGTGTGTGTGTGTGTATGTATGCATGGGGAGGTCAGAAGTTGATGTCGGGTGTCTGCCCCTCTTTTTGTACTGAGCAGGGTCTCTCACTTGAACCTAGACTTCACTTACTGGCTATATTAGATAGCTGGCTTGCCCTGGGGATCCCACCTCTGCATCCAGAGTGCTGGAATTCCAGGTGGGCCACCTTACCTATCTGATAAGTGGGTGCTGGGGATCTGAACTTCAGGCCTTACACTTATATAAGTGCTTCCTCCATTGAGCCAGCTCCCTAGCCTCCATGTGCGTGTGACAGAGAGAGAGTGGGGGGGAGGGAAGGAGGGAGGAAGAGAGAGAGGGGAGCTTTATCACCCCAAAGGAAGGAAAACAAGCATTGCCAGGCCTTTGAATTACATGCAGGACTGGATACCATCACCCTACACAGAGCTCTTAGGCTTAGATGACAGGAGCTTGTGAAACAAGTTCCCATGTTAGGTTTCACAACAGGACAGGAATCTCACTGACATAAACCCACCTCCCCTGGCCATTACTTATACATGATACATAACACCTACCATGCCTGGATGCCACAGCTACTGGAAAAGGTAGCCTTCCTGGGAGTGGGCAGAAGCTATGGGACATGCCCCGTATCTGTTGTCATTTATAAGCTCTTCTTTCCAGCCAGGCATCTCAGAATTCTTTCACATGGCTTCCTCTGCGGCATGGCCACAAGTCACATGCTGGCAGGACCCGGACTCACCACTGTGCTGATGCCCAAGCCTAGGTCCTCTCTCCTTCAATCCATGCTCTTTATTTATTTATTTATTTTGTTTGGTTTGTTTTTTCAAGGTATGGTCTCACTCTAGCCCAGGCTGATCTGGAATTCACTCTGTATTCTAAGAGTGGCCTTGAATTCACAGCAATCTTCCTACTTCTGCCTCCCGAGGGCTGGGATTAAAGGCGTGTGCCACCACACCTGGCCAATCTGTGCTCTTTGTTCTGTTTTCAAACTCATGCCCTGTGGCCAAGGGATAGTGCTAATATATTTTAATGGTGTTGACAAGAGTATTGTTTTGACTATTCTGACAGCTAAAATATAAAACTCCTCCAAGCATGCAGGCTGATCTGATCCTAAAGCAACAAAGTATGCAGAACACTGCACTTGAACATGTGACCATGCATCAGACCCAGATGACTCACTGGGTGGGACAGACTGAGCATCATTGTCCTTGGAAGATGGATACTCAGATGGACAGTTCAAATGCCCAAGTGGCCTAGTGGCATAAGACTTGGTAAACTGACAAGAGGGCCCATGTCCACTCCTTGTGCCAAATTCTATGCTAAGTGGTCAAGAAAAAGTGGAGGAGAGCTAGTACAGAACATTCATTGAGAGGTTTTGCTTCTGGAATCAAAAGGATTGCTGATTGTGACACATTTCTAAAAGCCTGTTATCTGTGACAGTAGCTGCTGAGCCCCCATGCCTCTCTGATTTCCATGCCCAAGTACGTGTCTGCTCTATCTAAATTCATCACCGAGTCTTCCTGAGAACCATGTTTTCTACAACTGTCACATGCTATCATCCCAAAGTGAACTGCTCTTTGAGGTATCCTAGCCACCTTACCCTCTGGGCTCAGAACAGTGTCTGAACTGCTTAGGATCCATCTGTCTCATCCAGAGCCATCATTACATTTCTAAGAATACCATGGCCTGTGTGCTTCTGACCTTAAAGTGCTGCTGCAAAAAATAAATCGTCCATTCTTATTTTGCAAATCGAATTTAATACAATTCCAGCCTATGAACTGTAACCAGCAAATTCCATTATGATATTTATGACCTCTTTCTACCTCAATCTATCTTAATAAATTCTCAGTGTAAGCCCAGAGAGCTAGAATGAAGTCTTTTCAAGTGGTGACCTTAAAAATCTAATTGCTGTACTCACTTATTTTCATTTGTAACAGGAATGGTCTTCCCTCCAGGAACCAGTTCATGGCAGACAAGCTGGGGGAGAAGATAGGGAGTAATTACTGGGAGAATTCTAACTGGGAACTAACACTTCCTGAAGATGGACAGGCCTGGCTTAAGTGTCCATGATAATGAGGGTATTAAGATGCTCTGAGTTTGGGAACAACCATTTTTTCACAAGACCTCAGGGCTGAAACATCAAAAAAGCAGGGCCTATGATTAATATGAAAGGGGTCTTTTCATCTAATTCTTATTCACACATTTGTACTAAGAAACCTGGATGTCACAGAGGAAAACGTTGGCACTTAGGAACACAGCAGGATGTTAAATAAATGTTGATACATTCACACTTGGGAATCTTATACACCATTTAAAAGTATGATGGAAGTATTTACTTAGTGTAAAGGTGAAAAAAGGGATATTACACAACAGCATACATGGCATCATTTCTGCAATAAACAAAACAAAACAAAACAAAACAAAACAAAACAAAACAAAACAAAGAAACCCTCACATTTACACATGCATACACGCCACTCCAGACACACACCATGAGAACAGCCTGGAAGGACACAGACTACAAGAGCATGCTACATAGGCATTTTAGGTGGTCATCAGCTTCATTCTCCTCCTCTCCGAGGTAGGGTCTTACTCTAGCCCAGGCTGTCCTGGAAGTCACTCTGTAGTCCCAGGCTGGCTTCCGACTCAGCGATCCTCCCACCTCTGCCTCCCAAATGCTGGGATTAAAGGCGCATGCCGCGCGCACGGCCAGCTTTATCTTTATGTTTATATAGTAGCTCATTTTCTTTGTGAGATGTTTCACCTTGCTTGGCTTTTCCCACAGAAGGTTCCACAGAACACTGACTGAGCCACTCTTTGGAGAAGTGTAGCAAGAATATTACTCTTTCTCTCTGTGTAGTCAGATGAGCTAGGGCAACCTGAGGTTCACGTACTTCACTAAAGTTTCTGTCTCACAGGTTTCTCAAGGCCCTGGCATGTCAGCATGCTCGATGACTTTTCAGGAGGAGGAGGCTGGATCATGAGGAGATCCCATCAAAGACTCAGATCTGACCAATGTACATTTATGAAGTAAGGAAACTGGTTTAGGGAGACTGAGCGACTCTCTGTGGTGATGTTAACAGAGCGAACCCAAGAAGCCAGCTCTATACCAGCGTGCTCATGGCTTAGTCACTCCAGAGCAGCCCTAAGCCACATGGACAGAAAGTGCCCTGCAGTTGCCTCCATGGGAGACAATCTAAAAGGAGTAACTTTGACAGGAGCAGCTTCTGCCTCTATGAGTTCAAAGGTCTTTTCTTCCTCCTGAGCTCTTGATAATGAGGTGAGCAGGGATAGGACTCTCCTCAGGTCAG
This sequence comes from Jaculus jaculus, assembly GCF_020740685.1. Taxonomy (NCBI): domain Eukaryota; kingdom Metazoa; phylum Chordata; class Mammalia; order Rodentia; family Dipodidae; genus Jaculus; species Jaculus jaculus. Next base: position 14,154,544 of record NC_059114.1, on the reverse strand, counting down.
TCGTCCTTTCACATCACGTCAAAAGCCTCTACTTGTAACGTGTAATCCTCACCAAGAATTACAAACTGGGACTCACAGCTTCTGCCAGGAACCGCTAAGATGTGATTTGGGCAGGCAGGAGATCTGTAGGAAGCTTTCCAAGCACAAACATGCAGTCGCTAGGCCAGCAGGAAAGGAAGGGGAACCCTCCCCCGTGGCCAGGTGGGAGGAAGACAGGAGGGGTGAGACCAGATGGCAAACCATGGAGGGAAGGAGCTTGCCAGGAAGACCGACATACCTGCCCCATGACGTCCTCATCGTAGGACAGCGTCAGGCCCAGGTCAGCAATGTCCCCGTCGTAGCGCTAAGGTAATCAAGAGGGGTATTGGGACCAGGAAGCAGTAATCCTTGAAGAGTTTTTCTCTACAAGGCGCCACTATGGAGGAGGCAACTCACTGCCCCAGCTTGATGCAGACAAGGCTACTTGTTACCCCAGGGAGGAGGCTGTGTCAGTCCCGAGGAGTGGACGGAGAGGCATTGGGGGGGGGGATACTGTTCCAGGTCATGACGACAGGATGTCCCTTGGCTGCGGATTTATATTAGTGCTCACTTCATCACCCACCATTCAGCACTAACCTTGATGGAGGTGAGGTTTTTATAGAACTCCGAGTCTAGTGAAGGAAGCTCATCCACAGAGCTATAGAAGATGCTGTGGTGGTGCCCGAGCAGCTGACTCAAGAAGAAGGAGGCAAAGGGTACGTCCACCACAATTCCCTGAGGGAAGAGACAGGAAGCTCTTAGCTCAGCCATTAGCTCAGGCCCAGGGGTGGGGGCGGGGGCACTGGCATCCAAGCTGTCTATCTGGAGAGCTGTATACCTCCCTGTCATCTGAGAAACTGCCTGGGAACCTCCGAGTGCACAGGCCATGGGCACAGGCCAAGCAGCCCAGGGACCTCAGCCAAGGGACTGTCAGACCAATGACATCACTTTCCTCCCTACAAATGGGGACAGCACCAGTCGTTTTGCAGGCACAAGCATGTGTTATGTTAGGCACAGCAGAGAAGCACAGAAAATACTCACATCAGGCCTGTGGGGAAATTTCCAGAAGGAAGAGACCTAAACTAGGTGTTGAGGTGCACCAGGCACTTGTGCATGCCCCATGGAGAAACACAGGTCTGTCTGGCTATGGCTGTGTGGAGGGACAGTAGGCACTAAGGCTAGATCAAGAGGCCCTGTACGCTGGCTGAAGTCTGTACTCTACCCTGAGGGCTTGAGGCAAGAAGAGATGGGTTGTATTTTATATATGGTGAGTGGACTGGAGGAAAACAGGAGACAGCACATGGTTGTCATAGGTAAGGGAGAGGGGCACAGACGTGAGGCCTGGGAGGTGGACAAGACATTCAGAAGGGCCAGGATGCCATGCTTCTTCTCGTGACCTTAAGCTTCATTCTAGCTTTGTGCTTAAAGGGAACACAGAGCACCTGCTCAGCAGGCCCTAGTAGTTTTTAGTTTTCTGTAATAAGGGCTCAACTTGGGAGCATTTCTGCTTTGCAGATAAGAAATCAGAGCGTGAGCCCAGACCACTCTCTAGCATAGGGCAATAGAAGAGCTGGATGGTATGTGCGCAAGGCCTCAGATGGACACCATTCCATAGTGGCTGGGGACTGAGACCGGAGATGGGCTTTCATGTCTAAGCAGCTACCCCACATGGTCAGCCTCCTTTCCCTTTTCCACTTCCCTTTGGAAGGCACCTGGCTTCTCCAGAGCTCAGGGGCAAGGTGGGTGCCAGTCTGATGGCCTGCTTCTTTTGCGCTATGCCAGGAGTCCCACAGACTCTGGGTCCCAGAAGCGCTGGAGCTCATTAAGGCTAGAAACAGCCTCTAAGGAGGTCCTGCTGCAGCTTGGCTTTGCTCCTGGGAAGTGGGATTCTCCAGGTTGCTCTTACTCCTTCTTTGTCCAGGGACAGGGATTAGGAGCTCATTGGCTTCCTCCAAAGCCTGTCGTAGCCTCTACCGCCCTAACCCCATGAGCCCAGGGAGCAGAAACTGACAGCAGTCCTCTAGAAGCAGTGACAGCAATAGTGCTGACTGACCTGGGTGACCTGGTGCCAGGTACAGGAGAAGGTTTATATGCATGGCCTCACATACAATGGGTGACAACCCAGCCACACAGCTTTTTTTTTTTAAATCCCTCTTGATTAATGAGGAAAGAGCAGCTTAACGAAGGAAAGTTATGTGGGTGCCAGTCACAATGCTGGCTGGGCAGAAGTCCCGCCTGGTTGCTACAGACTATACCCAACCTTTCTGCTTTAGTCTGTGGGGCAGCTCCCAGGAACTTTTGGCTCTCTCTGAAGTAACAGAGTACTTCAACACTGGGTGTGGCTGTGTGGAGCTTGGCATATGAGTACTCTGGGTTCTATCCCCAGAACCAAACCAATCACACAAAAACCAAAATAAAACAAACGAACAAACATAAACCACCACTAAAGTACATAAAATGGTGCCCCCTATAAGGACCAAGCGTCTACAGAGTGATCTGGTTCTGGCACGCCCCTCTCCTCCCCTCCCTCAGGAAGTAGAGGGCTGCTGGAGGACTCAGGCTGGCCTGGGACTGAATTCTGCTCTACCCCTAACTCTTTTTTATTTTTATTGGTTTTTTTTTTTTTTTTTTTTTTTTTTGAGGTAGGATTTTACTGTAGCCCAGGCTCTCTTGGAATTCACTATGTAGTCTCAGGGTGGCCTTGAACTCACAGCAATCCTCCTACCTCTGCCTACTGAGTGCTGGATTAAAGGTATGTATCACCACACCCGGCTCTACCCCTAACTCTTGAGATTAGGCAAAGGACTTCTCAGAGCCTCAGTTGCCTCAATCTCAAATAAAGGCGGCAGCAGCAGCACCTGTCACAGCCGTTGGCAGGTGAGTTGGGATGACAAGTGCACAACACCAACACATGTGCCATCAACCCTGGTTCCTGCCCTGCTCTCTTCCTTTATACCCGAATCACAGGCTGTCAACACTGCTGGGCCTGATCGGGCCAAAGTCCATGAAATCCATGATCACATGTCATTTGTTTCTTTCTTTTGAGACAGGTCTTACTATATATCCCAAGCTAGCCTCAAGCTCATAATCCTACTTCTGCTCCCTAGCAGGGCGACATCACGCCCAGCTCTCATGTGGCATTTTCCATTCCTACACCATGATCCCTCGATGCCTACCTCATACACAGCCTTCCCCAGCATCTTCCCCACAAACTCGAAGAGCTGCAGGTAGTTCTCGTGAATGTAGGATGTGGGCGAGGGGTATAGCCTCTCATCCCCACTGGTTGTCTGCCAGGCAAAAGGACAAGGAAGAGGCAAAGGTTATATGGCTTGTCTTCCTCCCTCATCGGCCCCCCTTGGGTGCTGCTTCTGCCAGCCCCACTTGTCCACCCTTAATCACCTTGAACAGATTGAGTGCTGGGTCGAACACCCTCTTGATGATCTCTTCTAAGAACTCCTTGAATACACCATCTTGGTCAATCCCAGCCTCATCCACCCCAAGGTCATTGACAAACTTCACTCGGATCACACCCTTCATGGCATGCTGGGAGAGCTGCCGGAGCTGTTCATAGCCGTCCTGCCAAGACAGAATTACAACCTGTGAGGAGCCTGGGGCCTCTGCCTAATCCAGAAATTACCAAATATACAAGCCAGGACACAGGCCCTTGAGAAGAGTAGTTCTCGTTTGCTTCTGAATGACAGCATGTTACAAGGGAGGATTCATTTGGGAGATGTGATTGTCTTGGTCTTTGGCAGGAGGAGACTGCCCTCAGGAGGACGCAGAGAAGCCAGGCAAGGAAATTAGAAAGAATGAGTCATGACAAGGTCTGGCCCATCAAAGACAGAGGAGGTTAGGGCAAGATGGAGATCTCTCTCCTCCTACTCCCTTCTTTAATGCTGACAGTATCTTTTAGCTTATGGGAAAAACAAGTAAATTTCAGAGCATTGTAAAATGAAAAACCCTTTGGTTCCTGGTACCTTTCCTGAAATCATGAAGGACCTTGGTAGTCCTGCTAAGGAATCAAGGTTATATCCTTAGGGAAGCTGTGGGAGGTCATAAGAAGTTAGGCAAGAAGAGTCAGGGCTGGCTTTCTGTTCTAGAAAGATCTACTAGTAGTAGGACTGGTGGATGGCAGAGGACCAGGCAGAAAGCAGAGCCCAGCGTGCAGGAGTGATGCTGGGTGGGTCTGTATGAGGATGGGAACAGTGGGAAGTCTGCACCCTGCTGGCTTGTGGTCAGCAACCTCAAAATACAGCCATTTGTAGGGTGTGGCTCCAGTAGTGCGTGAGAGTACACTTAGCGTGCACCAGGTCCTGCATGTGTCCCCAGCATTGGAAACTATAAATGCAGTCACAACATGCATGGCCCCAGAACAACTCCAGAGCCCTCTTGTCTAGCTTGCCTCTGGATTCTCATCTGCTGAGGCCACCAATATGCGCCTGCTACCTGGGCGCTGAGGGTTTCATTTTAGAGAGTTGACTATAAGTATCAGTGAACATGCCAGGGCCTGGGGTTGTCCCAACTCAATAGTCCCTCGATCAAGGCCAAGGTAAATGCCTTTAAATATTGTCACCTAGTGAGCTATCCATGAAGTAAAAAAAGAGAATTGTGTACACACACACACATACACCAGGGTCTCTTGTTGCTGTAACTAAACACCCATCAGGATTTATGTGGGTGGTTGTGGAATTGATTGTAGGCTGACAGGCTTTACAAGCAATCACCTTTAAACACTGAGCCATCTCCCCAGTCCCCATCAATTTTCATAGGCCAAGGCTGTGCCATTCCTTTGTTCTTTTCAGTCACGGTTGTAGCACTGTCACATTAGCTGACATCAGACAGACCATCTCCAGAATATCCACTCACTCATCCACACAGTCTTGGTTGCTGATGAGCAATCTGCCAGTACAGTGAGACCTGTTTCGGAGAACTCTTGCTGTCTTCTTGGTGTGCTCACTTAGTGATCCTATAGCATCTCTGAATCTTATCAGGGCTGGACCCTTAAGTTGATTAGCCAAAGAAGAATTACCTCTGGGGTTTTTGAGATCCTCAAGAGGAGAAAGAACATGGCTTTGGGTATACCTGAAAAGTACTTTTTGTGCATAAAGTTTGGGAACCAGCAGGATATGATGGCTCATGCTTTTAATTCCAGCATTCAGGAGTCTGAGGCAGGACAGGGGGATTATTAGTTGGTCTCAGGACAGCCTGGGCTATCAAAAAAAAAAAAAAAAGTAAAAAGAAGCTTGAGAACAAGTTATGAAAAAAGGGTGTATGGGGGGGGGAGGTTGCCATGCAGCACTGAAACCCCTGAGCCTGACTGAGATCATTTGCTTGGCAAGGCACTCAAGATGGGCAGAGGACTCCAGCATGTTTGAATGCCCGAGGATTTGAAGTTCCTGCTCTTAACCTCAACCCAGGGAAGTAGATGTGAGCAGGACTGCCGGGATTAAGTGGGATGGCAAATGTGACACACTTGGCTACATGACTGTGCTCATGTAGCGCCTGCTGGATTCAGACATTGGTCTGTTTGATCATCCCGAGTTAAGAACTTGTAAGAAGAACCTGGCACACTCCGATCACACAGGAACTGGCGTGGGTGTGTGAGGGTCATTCGCAGCTTCATTGGAGGGAAGTGCAAGCTGGAGTTGTTCTTTCAGGCCATTTCAAGGAGAGACATGGAGATGGAAAAGGCAGGCTGGGCTTCCAGGCCAGGCTCTGTCACCAATACCCAAGTGAACTAGATTGAAAAATCTGCATTTCCAGCTGGTGAGGTGGCTCAGTGATTAAAAGCACTTGTTTGACAAATTTGACATCCTGGGTTTGATTCCCTGGTACCCACAAAAAGCCAGATGTACAAAGTGGCAATGCATCTGGAATTCATTTGCATGGCAAGAAGCCCTGGCATGACCATTCATTCTGTCTTTGCTTGCAAATAAATAATTTCTATGGTCCTAGTTCTACCTTTGACAAGGCAACCAGCTTAAACTCACCCTGGAGAGGGGGTGCCTTTCTGCAGTATGGAAACTAAGACCTAGAAAGCTACCAGAGGCATAACCTTGCCTACAAGCCAGGAAAGAGAAGTGGGAGGCCAGGTGTGACACCCATCAGCTTCCTGATGCCTCCTTATATCCATACAAGCAAAGGCCAGGGGCATTTATGTTATAATAACCAAACCACCAGCTCATGAGAACTCAGGTCACAGAATAAATAATCATCTCACTTCCTAATTCAAGTTCATGACAAAGTCTGCTTTCATGCAGAGCAGAGGAAAACAGGCTTTGTCTAAAATCTAAAAACACCTTAGGGATGTGTTCCAAACCCTGTAGACCTGAGCTGTTGGGTGAACTTCCCATAAGCAGTTTTTACTCTCAGCACACACCAGTCTACAGATGAGCACTGTACCTGTCTGAAAGGGTGTGGTGAGGAGTGGGTGGGGCTGAGACTGGATTGGGAGCTGCATCTAGGTCTAATGAGGAAAATGCTGGAAAAGTGAATTTTGGATACAAATGGGCTTTTGAGTCACAGCAGGAGTTTTGAACTGGTGGCCTACAACTTGAACTCAGAGGCAAACACGGCACATTACAAAATGTAATTAGCTCACAACATAATAGATCTGAGGATTTTGCACAAGACCTTGGATTTTGGGTTCTTCTCCTAAAAATTCACATCATCCGCAAGCCCACACCCCCATGTGCAAGTCAGGAGACCCAAGTGGAGGATCATCTTCTGGGCGAAGCACGTGCTACTCGGTGGCTCACCTATCTCTGCTCCCAACAATGAGGCCGATGGCAGCCGATGCTCACTCACCTGGAGGGTTGTTTTTCCCCCGAGGTAGGGTCTCACTCTAGCCCAGGCTGACCTGGAATTCACTATGTAGTCTCAGGGTGGCCTTGAACCCATGATGATCCTCTTACCTCTGCCGCCTGAGTGCCGGGACTAAAGGCGTGCACAACCATGCCTGGCGTCTGGAGTTGTTTTTAAGGAGAGCTAGCTACCTTAGCACAAGGGAGCTAAGGTTTGGGAGACACGGGCTGGAGCAGTGGAAGTGGAGACCATTTCAATTTGTTTAGCATGTGAGCCAAGTGTTCCTGGAAGGTGCCCCTCAAGGTTTGCCTCTGGCTTACACACCTGATGTGCAGGGGACCCTGATAGCACTGAAATTCCTTATCCCTACTTATGTTTTCCCTCCACTGTTGGGAATGAAACTAGGGCCTCACAAATGCTGGGCAAGTGCTCTTGCCACTGAGCCACACTCTCAGCCTTTCCTTCTTTTCTTTTCTTTTTTTCTTTTTCTTTTTCTTTTTTCTTTTTTTGTTTTGTTCACTCTAGTTCAGGCTGTCCTGGAATTCACTATGTAGTCTAAGGGTAGCTTCAAACTCATATGGATCCTCTTACCTCTACCTCCTGAGTGCAGGAATTAAAGGTGTGTGCCACCATGCCTGGCTTATCCCCTACTTTTTAAAAAAAGTTTTATTTTTATTAATTTATTTGAGAGAGAGAGAGAGAGAGAGGGAGAGAGAGGGAGGGAGGACATGTTGGGGCCTCCAGCTACTGCATGCGCCACCTTGTCCATCTGGCTTATGTGGGTACTAGGGAATTGAACCTCCCCACTTTTAAGAGGGTCAAAACATCAATTTCTGAACATACACTGTCTTTCCCAGAGGTGAGGAGAACTGATGTTCTTCAGCAAGAAGTGACACAATCATGGTACAAATGTGCTACAAGGGGAGATGAAGGGATGGAGGGGCTGTGAGTGTGTGTTGCTATACATGGTGCTGGCCACCTGTCCCATGCTGTTGTGGGACTCTTTGGCTATATTACACTAGCAGGGCATGCAAATGAGCTGTGGCCAGAGTGTGATAAAAGGTCTAAAGAGTAACATGAAAACAAAAGAAAAAAAATCAAGCCAAGGCCCTTCTAGGGGTAGGACTTGCAGCTTGGAAACCACCACCATTGCTGAAGCACACCCAGGCAGGCTGGGCACTGTACAGCCCAGACATCACAGGCCCTCGGCAATGGCAAAGCTCCAGCAGTCGTCAGGGAGAGCTTTAAAGTAGTGCTCCATGGAGCACACTTCCTTGTGACAGGCTTCCACAGGCCTCCCCACTTACGACAAGACACAGCAACACATTATGGTACCTTCCTGACACACAGAAGCAAGTGTTTTAGGACAGGACACCTTCTTCTAAGACACAGTGATAATTCTGGACACTGGAATGGCTTAGGTGGGCAACATCACATCTACAGAGGTTTGAGCCGTGAGGTCAGAGTACTTGTGTGTGCGGTCCAGGAAGTCTGACAGCTCTACCTTAGCTACACCGCCTTCTCAGGCAGGAGGCTGGGGTGCTCAGTCAGCACACAACTGAGGACTCCTGTCCCCACTTCACAGAGACACGAGGAAGGAGTTGGTGTTTAGTCCAAAAGTTCTCATGGAACAGACAGTGCAGGCCCCCGCACCGAGGGCCTGTTACACTGAGTAGTTATGCGGAGCAGCTGACAGGACAAACAAATCCCTTTCTATTCCATCATTTTAGAGTCTTCATACCAAGGAGACAGGAAGTGCTTGGAGGCAACAGATATCTATCTACTACATCCCACTTGAAAGAGCACTCTTCTCCACGATGGGGTTTTACAGGCCTCACTACTCACCTCCAACATCCGGGACCTTCGGATAGTGATGTGAGTGACGTGAGGGGAGGCAGAGCTGGTTTCCACAAGCCCCAGATTCTCCTTCTCCTTGGTCACCATGTTTCGGAACAGGAGAACTCTCTGAAATAAGCAAAGTTGGAACCAGAAACATGGTCAACAACTGATGTCTTCAAAGACTATTAAACAAAATTACTAAAATTTAAATCATCAGAGAAGCAACTAGAACAGGATGCCCAATGTGGCTGTTTGTAGAGGTGTCTTGAGAGAACTGTAAACATTCCCAAAAGCACTTTTGGGAATTAGAAAAATGGCCGAACTTGTACCAAGGCAGCTGCATTCCAGAAAAAGTGGTCTGGAGTCCAGATAGGAACAGTCCAACAGGAAACCATTCTCCTCATGTAGTAAAACTAACCACCACAGAAACCTGGAGGCAGAGCAAGTTAGTGTGGTTGCTTTCTATAGCTGTGCCTGCTTCAAAGGTGATCAATATTATGAATTTGAAACATAGAAACCACTCAAAGATAATTTTTCCTACTGTCAGAGATCTGAAAAATGACTCAACTGTATAAAGGTTTTTGGCCTTGCTATACTCCTCCTCTGTATCAAGTATATAGCAGTCTCACCAGTCATATTTTCAATTATCATTTGAAAATATCCTTAGCCATATGACTTTGATATCTCCTTCATTTTATTAAACTGGCTTAGATCTTCTGGGCTCAAGCAGTTTTCCCATCTCAGCCTACCCTATAGCTGTGACCGCAGGCCCACTGCACCCTAAAATGAGGCTTTTCAGTAGAGCATAAGCCTTTTTTGCACTATCACAGGTGCAGAGAGAATCACCACTGTAACAGCACTCAGACAAGGTGAGCAGAATGAATGCTGTGCTTTAATACAAAAAAGGGACTCTCTCCCAAAACCAGGAACTTTACTAGATACAAGTAAGAATGACAAAAGTAGGCTAGACATGGTGGCATACACCTGTGATTCCAGGACTCATGAGGCTGATGCAGGAAGATCATAGGACCCAGGCCACCCTGGGTTGCACAGTGAGACCTTGTCTCAAAACACCCCCAAAAATTAAGCTGGGTATGGTAGCGCATGCCTTTAATCCTAGTACTCGGGAGGCAGAGCAGAAGGGTCACCATGAGTTCAAGGCTACCCTGAGACTACAATGTGAATTCCAGGTCAGCATGGGCTAGAGTGAGAGCCTACCTCGGAAAACAAAAAACAAACAAAAAACACCACAAATAAAACTGGTAAAATTGTATAGCCATTAGAAAGCAGAGGAGAAAAGACAGAACCTTGATGGTAATTTTAAGCAAAATATTAAAAAAAAAAAAAGGTTAGCTTATGGCCTAGACTCAAAAGACAAGACATTCCAATTATCTCAGTGGTTCCGAAACTTTGCTGTTCACAGCACCCCCGTTGTCTTCTGTGTCCATGGCATTCTTAGGTCAGAAGACAGTTCAGTGTATTAGGCAGCAAGGTCCTAACAACTTAAAATGCTATTGGTGAGGCTGGAAATGGGCTCAGTGGCAGAGCACATACTTAGCACGCCCAAGATCCTGGGTTTGATCTCAGGGGTTAGCTCAGGGGTTGGCAGCGTGGGGGTGGTTTGTGTCCTAAAACTTACGGCACATAATTTTTTACTTTGAAAACTTAGATTTGCAAATATAGCACCACTGAAAAGAAGGTAGTGTGAATGAATGTGAGAGCCTCAAGCTACTTTCATAAAGCAGTTTCTGTGCCACCACTTGTGCTGCTCCTTGTAAACATTTCAACTCCCTTAGCAACCCAGTGTCCCAGAACACCACGAGTCAAGACTCCAGACTGCATGTTATGGGAGGGCCAGAGGCTGAGTTCACACACAGACCCAGGACAAGGCACCGAGTTACAAGCCAGACACCACCGAGCCAGGGGGCTGGGGACAATGCAGCACTAGCTGGAGAAGCCAAAGCTGCGACACGTGGAAGGTGGGCTTGGAAGGCAGGAGGGCGGCTGCACGTCTCCATCAGGTCACAGATTAGTGGTGCTGCCTTTGGGTAGAGCAGCAGTCAACTAGACAGGAGGGGTGCACCACACACGGAGGGCACAGCTGGCTAAGCTGTGTGCCTTCTATCAGAGGCATGCTGTATGCTGTGGGGGTGGGGTCTCTCAAGGATAGCATGTTTGACAATATCCAGGAGGGAATCTGTCAAGTACAGTAAGAATTCAAACAGCCATACCATTTGCACATCACTGCTTGAAGGGGATGAATAGCAATCGAAAAGAAGTCAAGGTCAAACAATAACAAAACAGTGAGGGACTCTGAAAGTGAGATTTAATTTACAAAAAAGGATACTTACGCTATTTTCTAAAAATGCATATAAAAGAAAAAAGAAAGAAGGAAAGAGAAAAACAAGAGAACAGGCAAGAATATTCTTAGGGAACTCTTCAAAGGAGGATACGGAACTGCCACGGCATCCAGCAGGTATGGAGATGCCTGCCACTTTCCAGGGGTATGAGCAGTGCTTCCCAACATATCCTGGATGTCCCTGTTCTAATATCTGCCCCTTCCCAAGTCTCTTTCATGGCCTGGAAAGTGTCAGCATACTCCCTCCTGTCAGTTTGACAGGATTTAGAATCACCATGGAAACAAAGCTCTTGGCATATCTGTTAGGGATTTTCTGGAGTAGATTAACTGAGATGGAAGACCATCCTAACTGGGCGGTGTCATTCCATGGGTTGGGGTCCTGAACTGTATACAAAGGAGAAAGCAGGCTGGAGAGATAGCTCAGTGATTAAGGTGCTTGCCTGCAAAGCCCAAGGACCAGTACCTGCGTAAACCAGATGTACAAGGTGGAGCATGTCTCTGGAGTTCGTTTGTAGTGGCTAGAGACCCTGGCAAGCCAATTCTCTCTTTCTCTCTCTCTTTCAAACAAATAAAATATTTTTTAAGAAGGAGAAAGCTGGGGCTAGGGAGATGGCTTAGTGGTTAAGGTGTTTGCCTGCAAAACCAAAGGACCTCAATTCAATTGCCCAGGTCCCATGTAAGCCAGATGGACAAGGTGGTGCATGCGTCTGGAGTTCATTTGCAGTGGCTGGAAGCTCTGATGCATCCATTCTCTTTCTCTCTCAAATAAATATATAAAATTAAAAGAAGAAAAACTTTGAAAAAGGAGAAAGCTATCTGAGCACTAGCTTCCTCACTGTGGACTGAATGTGATCAGTTGCCTGAAGCTCCTGATGCCATGTCTTCCCCCACGATGGACCATAACCTTGAATTATAAGCTGCAGTAAACCCTTTCTTCCTCACTGATTGTTGTCAGATATCTTGTCTCAGGAACAAGGTGACTAATACAATTTCTTTCTTGGTGTCTTCCTCTCTTCTTAGCAGCTTTCCTTTCTTAAAAAAAAAAAAAATATATATATATATATATATATATATATTTTTTTTTTTTTGGGGGGTTTTGAGGTAGGGTCTCACTCTAGCCCAGGCTGACCTGGAATTCACTATGGAGTCTCAGGGTGGCCTCGAACTCACGGCGATCCTCCTACCTCTGCCTCCTGAGGGCTGGGATTAAAGGCGTGCACCACCACGCCCGGCTTCTTTTAAATATATTTTATTTTTATTTATTTGAGAGAGAGAGAGAGAGAGAGAGAGAGAGAGAGAGAGAGAGAGAGAGAGAATGGGTGCAGCAGGGCCTCCAGCCATTGCAAACGAACTCCAGATGCATGTGCCACCTTGTGCATCTGGCTTATGTGGGTTCTGGGGAATCAAACCTGGGTCCTTAGGCTTTGCAGACAAACATCTTAACCGCTAAACCATCTCTCAAGCCCCTTCTTAGCAGCTTTCTAAGTGGTGAGTCCTAGAATATGTCTATCTGCCCTGTTCTCCTGCTTATTGTAGGGCAGAGCAGGAGAGCTGTGTACTGCCCACATGCAGAACCCCTCCAGTCCAAGCCTCTTCTGGGTTCCAGAACCTCTCGGAGCATAGCCATCTCATGCTGCCTGCTCACCGCTGAACTCACCTCCACATTCCAGATCTGTCTCTGCCTTTCTTTCTATCCCAGGGATGGTGCTCTCATTCCAAAACTTGACTCTCATCTCCCGCTCTCCTCCCTTGCTGTGTAGCGAGCACCATGGCCTGCGACGCTGGTCTGGCTGCCTTTCACTCCAGTGCCACCTGGCGCACGCCACTTGCCTTTCGCACCTTTGCTTCCGGCCAGGAGTTCTCACACCTGGTCAGATACATCCCGAGACACAGCTCTGACCAAGGACCTTCTCAGCTTAAAACAGCAGGACGGCTCTGAACTGCCCCAGCTCCTAGCCTTGGCTGATAAGGTCCTGATTGCTCTACCTCCTATAATCCTCCTCAGCTTCACTGAACTGCTTCATGTTCTGCAATCGCACTGCACACCTAGCTTCTCTCCGTCCACTTTTGCTTACAGAGCCCTCTCCTGACTCCGTTCCCTCCCACAGCTGGGTCAGGTCCCTGGACCGGGCTCCCACAGCACACACCTTCTTCCACATGACTTCACACTACCCTCTCTATTTCTTCACCACGGTACGCAGCAAACCTGTCAGTCAGAGTAAGACAGACCATAACAAGGACGAAGAGCCAGGGAGCACGTGGGACAGAAAGACCCACCAGGAGTCCAGCTCTGAGTCAACTCACATTTTTGTGAGGAATGACATGGGGGATGTACTGCAGGATCAGCTGTGCACGCTTTCGGTCCTTGTCAAGTTCTTGGAAGAGCACACTAGGCTTGAGGTCCCTTTAAGAAGAGAGACATAGACTTGGGTTATTAAAAAGAAAACATTTCCTAGTGCAGGGTTTGCAACTCCATGGCTGTCTGCTATTGTACTATCTTTTTTTTTTTTTAATTATTTATTTATTTATTTGAGAGCGACAGACATAGAGAGAAAGACAGATAGAGGGAGAGAGAGAGAATGGGCGCGCCAGGGCTTCCAGCCTCTGCAAACGAACTCCAGACGCGTGCGCCCCCTTGTGCATCTGGCTAACGTGGGACCTGGAGAACCGAGCCTCGAACCGGGGTCCTTAGGCTTCACAGGCAAGCGCTTAACCGCTAAGCCATCTCCAGCCCTTTTTTTGTTTTTTTGAGATAGGGTCTCACTCTAGCCTGGGCTGACCTGGAACTCCCTCTGTAACTTCAGGCTGGTCTCAAACTTCTACCTCAGCCTCCCCAGTGCTGGGATTAAAGGTGTGCACCATCACATCAGGTGTACCACAGCTGCAACTATTTCATGAGAGCTGTGAGTTACTGATAGAAGTGCTAACATATTCTTTTTAAAAAATTATTTATTTGAGTGAGAGAGAGAGAGAATGGGCGCGCCAGGGCCTCCAGCCACTGCAAACGAACTCCAGACGCATGCACCCCCTTGTGCATCTGATTAACATGGGTCCTGGGGAATCAAGCCTCAAACTGGGGGTCCTTAGGCTTCACAGGCAAGCGCTTAACTGCTAAGCCATCTCTCCAGCCCGCTAACATATTCTTGACTTTAGTTGTTGGTGGGCTCCCTCACTCCATCTGCTAAAAACCTGGTCAGTGTTTAATCCAGGTTATTCTGCTGATGAAAATTCCCAGGTAACAGTCACACCCTGTTGCTCAGGTCAGCCAAGATCCTTCTCTTTCTAGTCTAGATGGGAAACAGCTATTAGAAGTAACCCGGTTACTTGACAATGGTAACCAAGCAGCTGCTGGGTGATGTGCCTGGACAGGTGCTGCATGGGGACAGAAGCTCTTCTTGCAGATGATGAACAGTGAAGGAGAGGAAAAAGGCTCTCTGCCTTAAGCACAAATGCTGAGCACACAGGTACCAATGCTGGTGTGGGGGGTGGGGGAGGGAGACAGAAAGGGGGGAGCCCTTTCCCAGCTGGTGAGGCGCTCACTTTCGCAGCCAGTGGTCCTCGGGGGCGAAGCGCCGCCGGCAGTCTCGCTCATAGAGCACCATCAGCCACCCATGGACGGACTGAAACAACTCCAGGGTCTCACCTTTAGCGGTCTCTACGGGGCAGAGAAACAGAAAGGGCACATCCTTGCAGAAGAGGTGTTAGAGCTACAGGAGTGGAAGGACAGCTCCTACTTATCCTGAGCCCTCAGCAGGACTGACCTCCTGCTCTTGAACTTTCCGTGGAACGAGAGGCCCCTTAGGAGTGCCCTAGATATCTGTAGGGCCTGAGCGTCTCTTAGAAAAGTCACCCATGCTGCCTCCCACTAGTTCCCGTCCTTTGCCTCTAATGAGCTTTGTATTAAACTAAGAGAAGCATGTCAGGAGGGGGACTGTTGTTTGCAGTGTGATCTGGAACACATTCCATTTCCATGAAAATCAATGTGGAGATGAAAAGAGAGATTTAGGGCAAAGCTGAACCATCAGTAATAATCCTTGACCCACACCTGCCAATCCTCAAGGATGCCTGGCAGACAGACTATCCTATCTCCCAATACAGGAATAAATGTATAATTTCTATTACCTTCGGTAGACAGTAAAGCTAAGCAGCAGCTGATGTTCTAGACTGTCATCTCCCTGGATGCAGCACAAACTGGTGACAGCATCTTTACCTTACCTACAATTCCGTCCCAGATCATCTTAAACACGAAGGAATTCAGAAAAGAGGAAATGGTGACCAGTTCTTCCAGTTTAAATGAAATTTGTTCTTCATAAACTTCAATGTCATCAAGGATCCTACATGAAACAGGAAATTATTCAGAATTTTCTACTTAGAGAAGAAAAAAAATGAGATATCACTGCTCACAAGACATAACAAACAGGGTCAATAAATAATTTCTATCTTTTCTCGACATGTACTTTAGCTTGAAGATAAAATGTTGTGTCTAAAATCTGCTTCAGAATAATCTGGGAGAGGAGAGCAGCTGGCAGCTCAGAACAAGCAAGACTGGGTGTTAACCATTCTTAGCTGTGATGGCACATTAGTCTTTATGCCTTCTTTTTACTTGAGATTGTCCAGAGTAAAAAGATAAAAAATACTATTAAAGAAAAAACACCAACTCTATCTGCTCTTATATTCTGCTGGTGATGCTACACGTGATACTTTTTTTTCACATTTTTCATTCCTGTCTGAATATGATGGTGTCTTGACAGAGCCTGTGTTTCCTGAGGAACAATACACTAATGGTGCTTGGTACTCATGAGGGAATGAATGAATGCTTGAACAAATATATGAATGAATGACCATATGAGACACAGCTCAAACTGAAAATTCACTAGAAGCTCTCCGCACATTTCAGAATACAACTTGTGTTCAGGTCACCCTGACTCAGCAATTAAAGGTATTTTCCCCAGAATCTACAGACCTAGCTCTTACTTCCACCTACTCCCCTCCCCCCAGGACACTCACCCAATCTGCCACCTACATCCTCTCTTGCTAAGATCTTCTAGACTGAACCTAACTGTCAACTGCCACCAACCTTCTGAAGACAAGTGGAATCCAAAGAAAAACAAATATATAACGAGATACACATATTTAATAAGCAAAAGGACCAAATAAGACTACTATGTATTAATTTCCCACTATGCCTGACACTATGCCTATACTAAATATGTCTTCTCTCAACTATTCTATCAGATTGGCAATACTATCTTCATTCTAACACAGAAACTGAGGCTCAAGCAACTTGCCCAGAGTCAGCTTGTAACAATGACCAGCCAACCCACACTGAGCTTTTCCTACATTCCAGAGACTGAGCCCTAAGTGCCTGGCACTTAATTCCTATGGCAAGCCTAACAGACAGGTGGCTGGTATATTCCCATTTACAGATGAGAAAACTTGGTGCCTCAGCAAACAGCCAAGGCAGATTTTGCCTCTGACTCTGAGGTTCCCCTATAACCTACCTATCAGGGAATAAATAGCCGAGCTGTGATTTGGCCACATGTTTAGGAGATCCCAAGGCCTGCAGTGGTGCTGACCCAGCTGCTCTGAAATAACTAACACTTGCTGAACACCTGGCACATACCACCTGCTTTGTGAATGTTTTCTTGACTATATTTGGGGAGGGAGAGAGAGACAGATTTTTGCTGTTGTTGAGGCTGGCCTGAACTCATGAGCTTGACTGACCTGCTAAGCCTCCTGCGTCACTGGGACCACAGGTGTGCACCACCATGCCCAGCCTCACAGAGACACTGCCACACAGGCCCACTGCCTGCAGTGATCTTATCAACAGTTTGTTGCTTCCCAACATTGCCACTTGGCCTCTCTAAATTCTAGGAAAGGTATTCAGCCCACAGTGGTCAACCTACGTGATGAGGTGCCGGGAACAATCACAGAACAGCATCAGCATGGCCAAGAGCTGCTTGGACTCTCCAGTGTCATTGTTCAGGCATTCCAAGAAGAGCTTTAACCCTCCATGGGGCCCCAGCTCACAGATAAATGCCCACAGTTTGGGCAGCAGGTCATCAAGGTAAGTGAGACCTGGAAAAGGATAGAGAAACCCAAGCTTCAGGCGGGGCTCCAGTGGGTCTGTTATTACTCCTTTGTACTGGACAACCAAAGCACTTAAACCCGTGTGTGAGAGGGTGCGATTACAGAACCACCACAGTTACGGCCAACAACAGTTTATAGGTGTCGAGTAGGTGCCAGACACCATTCTAAGAACTTTGGATCATCTCGTGTCTGTGAAGCCCAAAGAAGCTAGCTCTATTCTATAAAGAAAGGCACTGCAGCACAGGGGCACAGAGGCCAAATAATTTGCCCCAAATCACACAGCCAGCAAAAGTCTCAGAGCCAGAAGAAACCAGGTCTGTTTGACTTAAGTATGATTATTATTACTATTATTATTATTTGAGGGAGGGTCTCACTGTAACCCAGGCTAACCTGGAATTCACTATGTAGTTTCAGGGTGGCCTCGAACTCACATTGATCCTCCTACCTCTGCCTCCCGAGTGCTGGAATTAAAGGCAGTGCACCACCACACCTGGCTCGCATTATGTTTTATTGAAGTTCAGTCTCACTCTAGCCAACGTTGACCTGGAACTCACACTGTAGCCCCAGGCTGGCCTTGAACTCAGTGATCCTACCACCTCAGTCCAAATGTGGGGATTAAAGGCATGTGCCACCATGCCCAGCTATAATTATGTTTTTTTTAAAATAAATATTTTTATTTATTTATTTGAGAGAGAGAGGGAGAGTGGGTGTGCCAGGGAATTAAGCCACTGCAAATGAACTCTGATGCATGCATCACCTTGTGCATCTGACTTATGTGGGTCCTGGGGAACCGAACCTGGGTTCTTTGGCTTTGCAGGCAAGCACCTTAACTGCTAAGCCATCTCTCCAGCCCATAATTATGTTCTGAATCAGTAAAGTTTCTTTTGGAAAAGGCCAGAGTAAATATTTTTAGACTTTGTGGGCCATACATCTCTGTTAAAAACGTGAAACAAATGAAAGTGAGCAGAGCTTAATTGAGTACAGCATCCCTGGCACACTGGGCAGCGCCCAGGACGCAGGTGGGCAGGCAGCATGTGTTCCAGCTTGATGCTTTTCTCAGAGGAACCCGCACTAGTTAGCTGACCATCCTGGCTGACTGAAGAGTGCTGCTGTGACTGGCTTATGCTCAGCTACCAGTCACAGGATAATTCTCCCAAGTCAGCCTTTTGGTTCACAGGTAAGGTAGGGTGTGGTTCATCAGTAAGGAATCAGGATGGTGGCATCCCCAGGCCCGTGCTAGCAGAGAAGCAGCCATAGGCATTGTATAAATGAATGCATCTGGCTGTGTTCTAATACAAGTTCATTTACAAAAAGAAGTCGTAGGCTGGCTTTCATCTACAGACAGACCACTGCCTTAAACCATCTTGCAGGCTTACCAATACTTGGCAAAGCTTTCCTCTAATGTTCTCCTACTATTCTGTATTAAAAATGAGAAAGCAGGGCTGGTGAGATGGCTTAGTGGTTAAGGCGATGCCTGCAAAGACCGAGGACCCAGGTTCAACTCCCCAGAACCGAGGTAAGCCAGATGCACAAGGTGGCACATGTGTCTGGAGTTCATTTGCGGTGGGCTAGAGACCCTGGCATGTTCATTTTCTTTGTCTCTCTCTCACATAAATAAATAAGCAATAAATTTTTAGGGCTGGAGAGATGGCTTAGCAGTTAAGGTGCTTGCCTAAGAAGCCAAAGGACCCAGGTTTGATTCCCCAGGACCCATGCAAGTCAGATGCACAAAGAGCACATGCATCTGGAGTTCATTTGCAGTGGCTACAGGCCCTGGTGCAACCATTCTGTCTGTCCCTCTTCTCTATCTCTCTCTCTGCTTGAAAATAAATAAATATATATTTTTCCAGGCATGGTGGCGCATGCCTTTAATCCCAGCACTCAGGAGGCAAAGGTAGGAGGATCATTGTGGGTTTGAGGCCACCCTGAGACTATACAACAAATTCCAGACCAGTCTGAGGTAGCGTGAGATCCTACCTCAAAAAAAATGTGTGTGTGTGTGTGTGTGTGTGTGTGTGTGTATTTTAACATATATATATATATATATATACATATATATATATATATATATATATATATATATATATATATATATATATATGAATGAATGGGAAAGCAGCCAGGTGTGGTGGCACATGCCTTTAATCCCCAGCACTTGGGAGGCAGAGGTAGGAGGATTGCTGTGAATTCAAGTCCACCCCAAGACTGCTGAGTAAATTTCAGGTCAGCCTGGGCTAGAGTAAAACCCTACAAAAATAAAACCAAAAA
Organism: Jaculus jaculus; assembly: GCF_020740685.1. Lineage (NCBI taxonomy): Eukaryota > Metazoa > Chordata > Mammalia > Rodentia > Dipodidae > Jaculus > Jaculus jaculus. Next base: position 14,135,166 of record NC_059114.1, on the reverse strand, counting down.
ATAAAAATAGGAAAGCATGAACCATATGTGGTGGTACACACCTTTAATCTCAGCACTTGGGAGGATCACAGTGAGTTCAAGGCCAACCTGAGACCACACAGTGAATTCCAGGTCAGCCTGGGCTAGACTGAAACCCTACCTCGAAAAACCAAAAGAGAAAAAAAAAACAAAAACTATGTGTGTGTGGGAAGTATTAAGTGACTATACCAGAGACATTCTGAAGTTCTAAACAAAATTAACCCTAGAGAAACAATAGGTGAAACCAAGAACATTCTAAAAGCCTGTTTTCTGAAGGCCACAAGGACTCAGATACCTATGTGCAACCTTGGCACATTTTACTTTAATACTGTGGTTAATGATTTAAGGAAGTCTAGGCCAGGTATGGTGGTGCACGCCTTTAGTCCCAGCACTCCAGAGGCACAGGTAGGAGGATATGTGTGAGTTTGTGGCCAGCCTGGGACCACATATGAATTCCTGGTCAGCCTGGACTAGAGCAAGACCCAACCTCAAAAACCCAAAATGGAAAAAAAACAAAGAAAGTCTGGATCTGAAATTCCATATGCTGAATATATAGGTAAGGTGCATTTCTTAGAAAAGCAGAGCCCCATCATTTGAGACCTTTTAATGCCTCCCATTTTATAGGGCACTCTGAGTTATTTTGTCTTCAGTGAAGCACTGTTTGGGAAAGGTATGAGCCAGGGTTGGCGTTGTGGAGTGTACCATCAATGCAACTCAGGGATTCTGAGAGGTGAGCAGAAAGACTTGTAAGAGAGGCAGAGAAATGTAACATTTAACTGATGTGGGAACAGACTTTCAAGAGTATAAGGATATGGTTATAGACAGGCTTTGGGAAAAAAAGCAAGGATACTAGTTACATAAATGCTCAGTGTGCAACTATTTTCTTTTTGGGGGGAGGGATGGTGGTGGTGTCAAGGTAGGGTCTGGCTCTAGCCAGGCTGACCTGAAATTCACTATGGAGTCTCAGGCTGGCCTTTGAACTCAGTGATCCTCCTACCTCTGCCTCCTAAGTGTTGGGATTAAATGCCTGGCTATGTAACTAGTTTTTATGTAGCCCATGCTACATCACACATACCAAAGAATACAGAAATCTCACATTTTAAAATGCAGATTAAAAAGGAAGAGCAACTGGTTATATTGTGGAGATGATAAATCTTTATGGGACAAAAGAAAAGCAACTGTGCTGGTGTACACTAAAACACTCACAGCCTTTTACACTGACTTAGCAAGGCTACTAATCCTAAAGAGTGGTGTCCGAGTACAGCAGAGCTCCAGGACTGTTGGCCACATGAGGAGCATAAACAGAGGCACTTTGGAAACTATATATAGAAAAACAGTATTTTTTTAAAGTGTTAAATTCTATTACCTGACTTAAGATGTGTATAGCTAAATGAATAGACTATATATCATTTTATTCTTAAAAGCAAATTTTCCTATCACTTAGGAAAATGAGGTTAGATGTGAGCTCACCTTAAAGAGCTGGACATGGGCAGTAACCTTAAAACCTTTTCACCCAACAGATTCCCAAGGAAGCCATGGGTGGGCCCTTGTCCCTGTTCTCCTGCCTCTGGTCTTTTACTCTAGCCCAGGCTGATGTGGAACTCACTACGTAGTCTCAGAGTGGCCTCAAATTCACAGTAATCCTCCTACCTCTGCCTCCAGAATGCAGGATTAAAGGCGAGCACCACCACGCCTGGCTCTTCTGGTCAATTTTGGGAACCTGCCCAAAGCCCTACCTTCCATCCCACTGCTCATGCTCCAGCAAAATGCTCAGGGCTGCTGGGTACCTTCGCCCGCACACCCAGCAGGTGCCTCACACTACAGGCCAACACAGCTGAATCCCCACAGGCCCCTTTCTGACTGGGCTTCTTCAGCTCAGCAAAGGGTACCACCCATTCATACAAGTGCTGGGGACCCAAACCTGCATTGCCTTTAGTCCTCATGCTTCAAATCCAAGCCAGTAAGACTTACAGACAACATTTTTAAAACACTCCTGAAACCCTCCCACTTCCACCCTAACACTTCTATAAGGCCAGCAGGGATGATTTTGCTCCACTCCCCCGAGAGTGCCTTTAGCTATGTGCATATGTGCTTTTGCTGTAACATCCCACAAGGCACAAGACTGCCCCCACCATAAAGAATTATAAAGGCCAAAGCATCAAGTCATGGGAGGCTGAGAGCTGGCCCTGTCCAACACATTTCGCTGTGCTCGTCCCTCTGCTCACTCGCACTGACAGACTACAGCGCCCTCTGGAAAGGAGGCCTGGCTGTCCTGCTCACCTCTGTGTCCTCTGTGCCCTGCACAGAGGGGTCTCTGGAGATCTCTGAAATAAATAACAAGCACGAAAGACAGAAGCAGCAGCATTTTATGACTTTAAGAAATGCATGCTGCAGCAGAGTTGATACTCCTTTATGCAGTAAAAGGCTTTTACAGGTTACAAGGTCTTTTTGTACTCACAACAGCAAGAACTCCTGTGCTGCAACCAAAAAGCCCTTGACACTCAATTCTGTTTACAAGAAGGATTTTATTTCTTGTACAGCTAAAAAAGAAATTTTAGGCATATTCATGCAATGAGATAACATGCAGCCAAAAAAAATGAGGTTTCTAAATTGTTACCATGATAAAATGCTTATAAAATGAGTAATGGAAAGGGAAAGATAAAACGGTATGTGTTAGTTTGAATGTATTTATGTGTATAACATTCAATGTTTATCATTGGTTTGTGAGAGTAAAAGTGGCGTCTTATTGCCTTCCTAGTTTCTCTAGCATTCTACTCAGAAAAACAAATATTAATGGGCTGGTGAGACAGCTTAGCGGTTAAGATGCTTGCCTGCCTGAGAACCTGGGTTCTCAGCCAAAGAACCTAGGTTCGACTCCTCAGGACCCACGTAAACCAGATGCACAATGCGGCGCATGCATCTGGAATTCATTTACAGTGGCTGCATGCCTTGGTGCGCCCGTTCTCTTTCTCCCTCTTTCTCAAATAAACAAATAAAAATAATATTAAAAAGTTACACTTTCATAAGAGCCAGGTAACAGGAATAAAATGGAAGTGCTATGACTGAGGCTGGCATGAACTCTCTGAGGCATACCAATCCCTAACAAGATTAGCTCAAAAATACTCTCCTTCATGGGCTGGAGAGATGGCTTAGCATTTAAGGAGTTTGCTTGCAAAGCTCGATTCTCCAGGACCCATGTAAGCCAGATGCACAAGGGGGCACATGTGTCTGGAGTTCGTTTGCAGAGGCCCTGGTGTGCCTATTCTCTCTCTCTCACTCTCTGCCTCTTTATCTCTCAAATACATAAATAAATAAAATACATTAAAAAAATACTCTCCTTTAAAATCTGTTTATCTGAATCAGGAAAGCCAAAAAAAAAGAATACAATCAACATTTTCCATGAAAAGCTGTCAGGACTGGAGGGATGGCTTAGCAATTAAGGAGCTTGCCTGCAAAGCCTAAGGACCCAGGTTCAATTCCCTAGAACCCACGTAAGCCAGATACACAAGATGGTACAAGCATCTGGAGTTCATTTGCAGAGGCTGGAAGCCCTGGTGTTCCCATTCTCTCCTTCTCCCTCCCTCTCTCTCTGTCTCTCTCTTTGCCTGCTTCTTTCTCTCTGTCAAATAAATAAATAAATATTTTTTAAAAAAAGAAAAGAAAAGCTGTCTACCAAAGCTGAGAGGTGGGAGCAACAGCCTTGGGCCAAACCTGTGAGAATCTGCAGGCGGATCTGGGTCAGAGTTGCCAGTGAGGTCTGGTAGAGGACGCAGATGCTGCACACCTTCTGCACCTCGGCGGAGTCCACGCGCTTGCCCCCAACAGGCTTGAGGATGTTCCGAACTGATGCAGACTTCTGAAATGCACGCTTGAGGAGACCTGCCAACGATGGAAGGAGAAATGCAACCGAAGCTTAGCCATCTGTCAAGGAGAGCACTTGTGATAACCCCGAATTCACAGTCAGGCTGACAGTGGCACTGTTTGTGCTCAACACCTTCCTTTGGGATGAACTGGAAAAACATTATGATTACTGCTACCTCTTCAGATTATCACAATGCTTTTCAGAACAATGCTGATGGGGGATTCTTTTAAAAAAGTCTTGAGAGCGACAGACAGAGGCAGAAAGAGAGAGTGCATGGGAGCGAGAAAGAACGGGTGCGCCAGGGCCTCTATCCACTGCAAATGGACTCCAGATGCATGCATGACCATGTGCATCTGGCTTATGTGGGTTCTGGGGAATCGAACCTGGGTCCTGAGGCTTCTGAGGCAAGTGCTTTAATGGCTAAGCCATCTCTCTAGCCTGAGAGTCTTTTATTCTATCACTTAATTTCAAGAAAACACAAAGATGAAAATGCAGAGGCCCATATTAGGGGAGGAGAGGGAAAGACAGAAGGCCTGGCTGAGTTCGCTCTGATTTTGAAGGGAAGTATGGCAGAATGTTCTCAAGCAGACAGCTGGTTTTGAATGGTACTCTTGCTTTTTTGTCTTAAGCCTTTCTCTTCAGATCCCACTGAAGTCAGACATGCCAAGTCCGCACTTGCTGCTGCACAGGTCAGAGCTGGATCCCCCCAACACTGAGGATGTGATGTGCACAGGCCATACGCTAGTTGCATTTCCGTAACTCTTATCAGAACAGAAACAAGAACCCTTTCCCTGGTGCCCATTTCTACCCTGCAGCAGGGGTGCTGCTGAGGTGCTGGCCTGGCCTGACTCAGTGGCTCCATCATACGGAGCAACATGTGGGAGATTTATTTTATGATTAACAACTCAGAAAAGTTGTCAAGATATGGACTTTTCCTTCTTCCTGGCAACGAGGAAGAAAGGGTTTATAGGCACTTGCACAGGAAGAACATAGGAGCCACTCACTCTTCACAGGAAGCACATTCTGTGGGGATGCAGGCTGCACAGGGGTTGGCTCTGGGTGCTCCAGCAGCTTCTTGCTCAGGATGTCACTGAAGAAGATGCGAATGAGTGGCACACCCCACAGGAACTGCAGCTGTTTAGTGATCAGATGCATGGACTCGTTGAGGCTAGGAGAGAGTAAAACAACTGTGTGTCAGCTCTACCCAGTACTTGGCCAGGGGCAACTCACTCTAGCCCAACACTCAGGTGGCAGAGAAAATAATTTAAAAAAAAAAAAAAGAAATGAGGGTTGGAGAGATGGATTAGTGGTTAAGGCGCTTGCCTGCAAAGTCTAAGGACCCATGTTCAACTCTTCAGATCCCATGTAAGCCAGATGCATAAGGTGATGCAAGCATGCAACGTTGCACATGTCCACTAGATAGCGCATGTATCTGGATTTTGATTATAATTGCTGGAGGCCCTGGTGCGCCAATTCTCTCTCATTTAAAAAAAAAAAAAAAAAGGCTGGGCTTGGTGGTGCAGGCCTTTAATCCCAGCACTTGGGAGGTAGAGGCAAGAGGATTGCCATGAGTTTGAGACTATGTAGTGAATTACAGGTCAGCCTGAGCTAGAGTGAGACCCTACCTTGGAAAACCAAAAAAAAAAAAAAAAAAAAAAAAAGAACTGAGCTAGGCATGGTGTTACATGCCTGTAATCCTAATACACAGGAGCCTGGGAATTACAAGTTGGAGGCTGGCCTAAGCTACAGTGAGACTGACCCAAAGACAAAATAAACAACCTAAAAACCTTAAAGGAAGACTGAACAAACTATCACAAGGGCCAGGAATGTAAGGCATTGAATATTTGTCCCCCACGCCATGCAAACTTCCTGTGCTGCCCAAGCATTATTGCTCCCCTCTTGCTGGCAGATGAAAGCTGTCTTATGCTGCCACGCTGTCCTCCTCCTGTAGCGGGCCTGTGGGTGTGGCTCCACAGCTAAATGGATAAGCACCTCCTCAGTTGCTCCTCTGGTAGGCTGCACTCCTCACACCACTCCCATTCTTGGGATCTGCTGGTTACCCCACTGCTCAAGACCCTAGGCTGACTCCCATACCATGGCACCATGGAGAAGCAGCCACCACCAGTGGCATAAGCAGAAGGCCCTGTGCATGCGTTGTCTCAATCCATCTTCCACGGTAACCCTACTCGAGGGACTACGTTGATTCCCCACAGGGATGTGTCCAAAGGCCCTCAGGAAAAGCCAAGACGAGGCTGTCCACTAAGGGGCTATTCGGCCCGACTTGTCCTCCTAACTTCAAGTACATGTGTTCCATTCTTTCTAGGTGGGAGTGTCACCCAGAGACATGAAGTTCTTTGGAAATGTCTTTTAAAAAAAATATTGATTTATATTTTAATATTTTATTTATTTATTTGCAAGGCGGGAGGGAGATACAGAGAGAGAGAGAGAGAGGCAGAGAGAGAGAGAGAGAAAGAAAGTATGGGCACACCAAGGCCTCCTGCCACTGCAAACAAACTCCAGACACATGTACAACTTTGTGCATTTTGCTTTATGTGCGTACTGGGAAATTGAACCCTGGCCATCAGGCTTTGCAAGGCAAGCACTTTAACCACTGAGCCATGTCCACAGCCTAGGCAATGTCTTAACTAGATATGTCTCAAAGAAATTACTCAGGTGTATGGGAAGGGGGTTAAATCTGGGGATTTCCTTCCCTGGCACTCAAACTTCAAGGGTATGTACCAGAGACCTTTTATACCTCAGACTGATCAGACAGGAAAACCTGACATCACAGCTGTGACAGTCTCATGTCTTCCTAGGGCACAGAGTTCATGTCTGTGAGGATGCCCCACTTGATTCCTGTTCTTCTACTCTAGAACTTCTATATTTTGAGTTAAAGTGTGAAAGTCATATTCTACCCCTTGGAAAGGGCCCGAGGAAATGATATTGAAGAAAAAGTATGGATAAGGTTCATAATTTATTATTATTATTATTATTTTGATTTTTCAAGGTAGGATCTCACTCTAGCCCAGGCTGACCTGGAATTCACTACATAGTCTCAGGCTGGCCTCAAATTCATGTGCACCACTATGCCCAGCAAGGTTTGTAATTTATTAATGAAATGAACAAAATGAAAAATTGTATTATCTCATTTTTGTACAATAAAAAACCCTATCAATATAGTAAAAGACTAAAAGACTATTTACTCAGGTTATTTTAGGGTATTAAGATTAGGTGATTTTGTTTATTTTTTTCCCTTTTGGCTCTGGGAATTAAATCCATTGCACATGCTAGGCAAGCTCTCTACCACCAAGTTACATCCACAGCACACATCTGTTTTAGACAATGAATATAAATTATATATACACACACACACACACACACACACATACATTTTTTTTTTGGTTTGTTTTTGTTTTTCGATTTTTTTTTTTTTTTTTGGTTTTTCGAGGTAGGGTCTCACTCTGGCTCAGGCTGACCTGGAATTCACTATGTAGTCTCAGGGTGGCCTCAAACTCTCGGAGACCCTCCTACCTCTGCCTCCCAAGTGCTGGGATTAAAGGCATGCACCATCACGCCCAGCTGTTTTTCGATTTTTTGAGGTAGGGTTTCGCTCTAGCTCAGGCTGACCTGGAACTCACTATACAGTCTCAGGGTGGCCTTAAACTCATGGCAATCCTCCTACCTCTGCCTCCCAAGTGCTAGGATTAAAGGCATGTGCCACCATGCTTGGCTTGAATACATTTTTTAAAAAATTTTTCATTTATTTATTTGAGAGCGACAGACACAGAGAAAGACAGATAGAGGGAGAGAGAGAGAATGGGCGCGCCAGGGCTTCCAGCCTCTGCAAACGAACTCCAGACGCGGGCGCCCCCTTGTGCATCTGGCTAACGTGGGACCTGGGGAACCGAGCCTTGAACCGGGGTCCTTAGGCTTCACAGGCAAGCGCTTAACCGCTAAGCCATCTCTCCAGCCCTGAATACATATTTTTATAGTAAGAAGCGAAATAGAAGCTGGGAGAAAGGAAGGAATAGAGGGAGGGAGGGAGGGAGGTGGTAGGCAAAGAGCAAGGAAGGCAGCGACATGTAACCAGGACTTACCCATAATCCACGGACTGGGAAAACCAGCCAAGGACAGGGTGCCAGTGGGTCAGGTTGGATTTCTTCTGGGACACGTACTTCTGACAGTAGCACAGCATTTGGGTGAGCAAGCTCACAAATCCATCTGTCTCTTCCTCTAACACCCTGGGACTGAGTGACCCCAAGTGTAGGAGGTTGCCTACAGAGAGAAGGCTGAGTGTGACAGGATGGACAGACATGCTCTGGGGCCTCTCAGGCCTGCTCTCTGCTCAGAAAACTATGTCTTCTGTTCAGGAAAAGAGAATCCATGTAAGGACACCTAGTGAGAAAAAACCAGGCTACCTGATTTCAAGTCCTGACTTGGCTACAGATAAGCTTGGTGGCTCTCAATCCACTCCTTGAGTATTTTCTTATAGAGAGAATGGACTAATGATCCCCACTTTTCCTCTGAGTAGTCTAGGAACAGATGTGTAAAATACCAGGCACAGTGGTACATATTTTAATACTAGATTAACATTTAAAAATCAGGTCAGATGTGGTGGTACACCCCTTTAGATCCTAGCACTCAGGAGGCAAAGGCAGGAGGATCGCCACGAGTTTGAGGCCACCCTGAGACTACATAGTGAATTCCAGATCAGCTTGGGCTAGAGTAAGACCCTACCTCAAAAACAAACAAGCAATCAAACAGTAACAAAAAAATCAGAAATAAGTACAGCATTGCAATAACCAAATATTCTTGAAGGTCACTATATTCAGTGTTCACCAAAGCACCTCACTATCTCTTATGTAGAGGTTCTTAGCAGACTCTTCCTTTACAATTCGGACCCCCAAAACCATTTTTGTTTTGTTTTTTTTTTCCTTTCTTTCTTTCTTTTTTTTTTTTTTTGTTGGTTTTTCGAGGTAGGGTCTCACTCTGGTCTAGGCTGACCTGGAATTAACTATGTACTCTCAGGGTGGCCTTGAGCTCTCAGCAATCCTACATCTGCCTCCTAAGTGCTGGGATTAAAGGTGTGCACCACCATGTTTGGCTCAAAAAACAGTTTTCTATCTAATTTTTTTCTCATTAGGTAGGCAATGAAATTTATGGGTCTCCACTGTTCAAAAATTTATACCCATAAGCCCTTCCTTCACCCACAGTGGGAGCACAGGAACACAGTGAAAAAGGCTCTACTTTGATCTGAGTCCCACCCTGCGGCGCCCTCCCCCTTTTCTTGAAGAAAGAATTATCCAGGCACTTCAATGTTCTCTACTTTTCTTGTCACCAGAGAGTCAAGGACTGAAATTTAATGTTTACTGACAATTATGTACCTCGTTTGCCACATTTTGCACGAGTATTAATTTTACATGTATTTTAACTATTGGGCTGGAGAGACGGCTTAGTGGTTAAAGCGAAGCCAAAGGATCTAAGTTTGGCTCTCCAGTGCCACGTAAAGGCAGATGCACCAGGTGGCACTTGCAGTGGGGCTAGAGGCCCTGGTGCCCCCACCCTCTCTCTCCCAAATAAATAAAATATTTTTTAAAAAACATGTATTTTATCAATCTGAATACATGTTTTCTGCTTAAAACAGCCCTGCCGATTTTTTTTTTAATCTGATGATCTCAACAAAACATTTGAGTTTTCCCCAACAGCCATAATCAACCAAAATTTAGCCTCTAATACTCACCCATTAGACAAAGCGTATGGCATCCTTCCAAATTTTCACATACATTACGGCACTGATCTTTATCTCTTAGAAATATGATGAATTTACGAAGCATGTCATGAGATTCCAAAACAGTGAGACGCTGCAAACAATGGCAGACAGTGAAAAGTGGAAACTGATAGTAAGTTTCCCACCAGGCATGAACTTGATTGTGGGCAGATCTACTTGGCAGAACATGCTATTGGACACCAGGGAGAGACAGGTCAAGATCTACAGCCAGCTTCTTACCAAAGTAAGATGTATGAATATGAACTATGGAAACCTGTGACTTTGAAAGCCAATTAAAAAAATATAGAAACAAAATTTGAATGGAAGTACCCTGCATGGGTGGATAATGCTGCTCCAAGAAGCCATAGATCACTGAACAAAAATCTCAGTACCAGGCTGAGTCATAAGTTAGGGAGGCAGGCCAAGGGGCCCCTAAAATAATACAGGCTATGACCATTGCTCTTTTTTGTCCACCAAAACTAGACGGTAAAACCCTAATGCCGTAGGTGCTACTGCTTTGGGCACAGAAGTCAAGCTGGAACTGCACTGGCTAGCTGTCACAGGGTTGGAAGGTGCTGTGCAGGCTACCGGGGGAGAAAGGCCATCAGTTGGTCTCACTCACCTGTGCACCCTGACCTGCCAGGGAAGATGTACTCACTGACATAATATTGTTAGCAATGTTAATATGGGGGTAACCCCCACTTTCTTATCGGATTTGAGGTCCACTCCACAGGAGGGAATACATGCCTGGTACTGTCAACCTGGTCAAAAGCCCATAGCTGGGGAGGTCATAGTCTTTGTTCTTTAAATTCTAACAGACAAAGCAGAAACAGAACTGGCATTGGGAGAAGCATGTATGCAGCGTACCTCAGGAGCCACCATGCTGAGGTGAGTCACAAGAGCAGGCACGGACATGATGTGGATGAGGAACGGCCTCATCAGATTGTCCGAAAACTGTGCGGCGACCACAGGGCTAGACAGAGAGAACAGCTTATTCAGACAGGCAATTGTGTGCATGTGGCCCTCAAAAGCAGTGCCCCCACATCCTCTGACCCAAATTATGCTCTTCAGGACGTTGAAGAACAGTACTGGAATGAGTAACAATTAAGTCAATTATAGTACCATCATATGATACAATATTGTACAGCTATGAAAAAATCAGTTTAACTTTTACTAACATGAGAAAATGCTCATACTATAATAAATTATGAATTTTTTCTTTAAAAAGTGCATACATGGGAAAGGAAAGAAGTGCTTGTGATAAGGGGGGAAAGGGGCTTCTGGTACAATCCATTTCTCAACTGAGCAGTGTTTACCCAAATGTGTCTACTTGGTGATAATTTACCAGAAACATATGTCAAGCAAGTACCTTTAACCACTGAGCTATCCCTATAGCTGGACACCCATACTCCATTTATTTTCATTTATTCATTTACATACACGCATGCATGTGCACACATGCACCACATACACACTGTAATCTGACATTAACATTTAAAATACTCACATAAATACATAAATATACATGAATACAGAAAGCTAAGGATCACAGACTTGAGGCTAGCCTGGGCTACAGAGTGAGACCCTGTCTCAAAAAAATCAAGGGCTGGGATAACCAGGCATGGTGGCACACACCTTTAATTCCAGCACTTGGGAGGTTGAGGGAGGAGAGGATCGTTGTGAGTTCGAGGCCAGCCTGAGACTACAGAGTGAATTCCAGGTTAGCCTGGGCTAAACTGAAACCCTACCTCAAAAAAAATAAAAATCAAGGGCTGGGGATATAGCTCACTGGTAGTGCTTGCCTGGCATACTCAAAGTGCTGGGTTTGATCCCCAGCATGCAAAACAAGAAACAAAGCTCAAAAAGATAAAAGCCCTGTATTTCAAACCATATACAGAAATTGACCCAAAATGGATTATAAACCTTAATGTTACAAATTCCTAAAAAAACCCACTTAAATCTTTGTTATCTTAAGTTATACTTTATAGATTACATTGAAAGTATAACTATGAACTGGGTGTGGTGGTGCATGCCTTTAATCCCAGCACTTGGAAGGCAGAGGTAAGAGGATCGCCAAGAGTTTGAGGCCACCCTGAGACTCCATAGTGAATTCCAGGTCAGCCTGGGCTATAGCAAGACCCTACACCTCAAAAAACAACAAACAAACAAAACACCGAAAGTATAGCTACAAAGCAAACATATATTATATTCCATCAAAACTAAAAAGTTTTGGGCTGGAAGGATGGCTTAGCAGTTAAGGCATTTGGCTGCAAGGCCAATGGACCCAGGTCAGCCAGATGCACATGGTGGTGCATGTATCTGGAGTTCAGTGGCTAGAGACCCTGGCAAACCCATTCTCTCTCTTTCTCCCTCTCTAATAAATAAATAAATAAAAATAAAATATTTTTATAAAGGCACTACCTGGATTAAGAAGACTGGGCTAGGGCTGGAAAGATGGCTTAGTGGTTAAGGTGCATGCCTGCAGAGCCAAAGGACTTCGGTTTGATTCCCCAATACCCACATATACCAGATGCACAAGGTGGCGCATGCATCTGGAATTTGTTTGTAGTGGCTGGAAGCCGTGGCATGCCAAGTCTTTCTCTCTCACTCTGTGTCTTTCCCTCTCTCAAATAAATAAATAAAAATAAAATTATATATATATATAAACGAAGAATGGACTAGACAAATGGCTCAGTGGTTAAAGGTGCTTGCTTGTAAAGCCTGATGGCCTGGGTTTGATTCACCAGTACCATGTAAAGCCAGATACACAAAGTGGTGTATGCATCTGGAATTCAGATGGCTTGTCTATCTCTCTCTCTCTGCCTCTGTCTCTCTCAAATATATGTGTGTGTATGAAAATGTGTGTGTGTGTGTGTGTGTGTGTGTGTGTGTATATATATATATTTTTTTTTTAAAGAAAGTACAAAGACAACTCCGAGAGTGGAAGTGTCTGCAAATCACAGATGTGACAGAGGCTTCTATCTAGCACACAGAAAGTACTCACATAAAGACAACCCACTTTAAAGCCGGGTGTGGTGACACACGCCTTTAATCCCAGCACTTGGGAGGCAGAGGTAGGAGAATCGCCGTGAATTCACGGCCACTTTGAGGCTACATAGTTAATTCTAGGACAGCCTGAGCTAGAGTGAAACCCTACTTCCCTCAAAAAGCAAAAACAACAACAAAAGACAACCCACTTTAGAATGGCCAAAGGAAGCCAGGTGTGATGGCACATGCCAATAATCCTAGGAGCATAAGTCAAGGTAGCAAGTTTGAGGCCAGCATGGGCTACATGAAACTCTCAAAATGAAAGAACAAAGAACAAAGAAGCCCAAAAGATCTAAACAGACATTTGTCCTAAAAGGATGCATACGTGTTGAATAAACACATAAGATGCTGATGATGAAAAGCTGATCCTGATATCATCCACTGTCAGGAATGCAACTCACAGTGAAGGTGAGGAACCACTTCACAGCCCTCTAGGCAGATAACTGGCGTGGTGCGGCTCTGCAGAAGCTGAACCTGGGCTGTAGGTGACTCAGTTGTTAGGTGCTCCTGCTGTACAGGCATGAGGGCCTGAGATGCCCGAGTTTAAATCTCCACAACTCACACAAACAGCTGGGTGTGGCCACAAGGCTCCCCATCCTCCCTAGCTGGAGCTTGCAAATCCAAATGGCAGGCTCCAGAATGAGTACAGAAACAAACAGGAGTGTAAGTGATGGAAGGGAGATCCGACACTCTCCTCTGGCTGCCAAAGGCGAGCCCATAGCACGGCTGCTATAGTGTGCCTGAACACAGCTGGTGGGAATGTAAAACGGTGCCACCACCTTAGGCAGCTCTTCAAAATCAAGTATCTATGACCCAGCCAGTCTAACCCTAGAAATAGACCTAAGAGGAAACAGAAACACACATAGGCCAAAACTTCCATGTGAATGTCTGCACCAGCAAGATTCCTAACAGCGGAGAGGTGGAAACAACTCAAATGTGGTCTAGCCATACAAGACTTGTTTGGCCATAAAAAGGAATGAAATGCCGGTTCATCTACAACACAAATGAACTGTGAACACACAGTGCAAATGAAAAGAGCCAGGATTGTCAGAGCACGGGTTGTGTGATTCCATTTACGTGAAATGTCCAGAACAAATCCACAGTCAAGGGTTTGCAGAGAGGACAAAAAAGAGCAATTGTTGGCAACAGTTTTTTTTAGGGTGATGAAAATGTTTTGGGGTTTCACAGTGCTGGTGGTTGCACTACTCTGAATACACTGAACAATTCTGCAAAACTGATGAAATGTGTGAACTATGCCTCAATACAGATGTCATCTGGGGAGTACAGGATATGGTTCAGTTGGTATGTTGCTTACCTGGCATACATGAAGCCCTGGACTCAATCCTCAGCACCACTTAAAATATGCAGAGACCCAAGGAACCTTGTGAGAGCCAAAGGCCTTCTCAGAGCACTCAGCACTGAGCATTTGCTTGAGGGGGCAGGGCAGGAGGCTTAGCCATGGCACCATTTCTTCCAGGACCTGGTGCTAACCTCTCCCTGAATCGGTTTGAGAATACTCTGGAACCACTATGAACCCAGCCTATCCTGTTTGGCAGTTCTGTGGATGTACATCAACAAAGTGAAGGCCAATGTTATACCAATCCCAGTCTGTATGGCCCGGCTTCCTAACACTGTTCCCTAAGTGCTCCCCTGCCCTGCACTGGGCCTCCATCGGCTCTGTGGGTCCCTATAGTCTCTCAATTAAGAACTCAAGCAGGAAGGCCTCTGCATCTTGCCTCTGGGAAAATGAAGAGCAATTCATTTTGATCACACTGTAAGAATGCTTAGGGATAGGTTCAGAGGCAGGCAAGAGAAAGAACAGCAAAAGGAGAGGAGAGAGCATTCAGAAGCAGCTAGGCTTTCAGCTAGTTCCTTACCGCAATGCCAGAGAAAAGGCTGCTGTCAAAGTGCTTTTGGACAGACAGGGCCGGGGTCTGGCCAGACCACGGGTTAACAATACCTGAAAACAACATTTAACTGGTCAGTTTACACATTAAAACGTTACATCACTTAGTACATAAAAAAAAACAACAACAAGTGCTTCAGATAAAATCTGTACTATGGGCTGGGGAAGATAGCTCAGGGGTTAAAGCTGCTTGCCTGCAAAGCATGCTAGCCTGGGTTTAATTCCCAAGCCACCACAGAAGCGGGACACAAAAAGTGGTGCAAGCATCTGGCATTTGTTTACAGTGGCAGGAGGCCTTGATGTGCCCATGCATGTATACATGCATGCACACACACACTAATCAATAAATAATTGAAAAAAATCTGTACTGGAGCATCACTTGCAAAGAAAGAACAAGTATTGTGTATGGAGGTTCATTCTACTCTTCTGCCTTCAATTCAGATATGTTAATAATAATCAGCAATAATAAGAAAATTAATAGCTGAGAGCTGAGCAAAATGAGGCTCCAATGCAGTCCATGCTACTCAGGAGGCTGAGGCAGAAGGATTACATGAGCCTAGGAGTTTGAGGCCAGCCTAGTAAAAGCTCTTCTCTTGAAAGGAAAAACGAAACCAGTCCAGAACAACTAAAAATACCCAAGCTAGTATCAGCTGTGACAAAGAACATGTGACTTAAATGTCAAGACACCACATTGGCTGGGGGTAGTGGCACATGCCTTTAATCCCAGCCCTTGGAGCAGAGGTAGGAGGATCGCTGTGAGTTTGAGGCCAGCCTGAGACTACACAGTGAATTCCAGGTCAGCCTGAGCTAGAGCGAAACCCTACCTCAAAAAAAGAAAAAAAGGAAAGAAAGATACCATGTTGTTTAGAGCAGCCCAGGCCATGTCCTGCCGGCACACCTCCTCTCAGGGCTGTGAGAAGATGAAATGAAACTGAGGAACAGCCTATCACAGTACCAGGCAGAAGGAAGGTACCTTTGTAAACCTACCAAGTCCACAGTACTTTTAAAAGAGAGATAAGACTTCTGACAATGGGTGTGAGAACTGATACAATAAAATGCAGAGTGGGCAGAAGGCCATTTAAGGACAGAGGTAGAAAAACACTGCCAGACACCAATCAAGGAGAAAGGGGCCAGTGCGGTGGCCCTTTGCAACTTAAACGCCAAAACCTGGATTATCCTTGTAGCCAAGCCATGAGGAAGAGCATGCAAGGAGCTGTTGCGAACCACAGGTGAGCTGAAGCAGGGGAGGAAAGGGCACTGCACATTCACTTCTCCCTGCAGAGAGGGAGGACAGCACCAGGCATGGGCAGATTCATGGACAAATCCAGCTCAGGTGCTAGGGAGGTCACCTGTTAGAGAATGTGGACACAGACCTGCAACACGGGAAAAAATCCACGTTGGTTGAGATGTCCCATGATATTTGCACAAATGTGGTTCATGGCTGGTCGAAGGCTCTCACCTAAATGGGGGGTAAAAAACTCAGAAAAAAAAGTCTTTTGTCATAAGATGACCTGTTTATGGAGTACAGAAAATGATGCCCAGGGCCAAAGGCTGAAGGAACTATGACATTTTCTGGCCTGTATTTTTTTTTTTTTTTCCAAGGTAGGGTCTCATTCTAGTTTAGGCTGACCTGGAATTCACTATGCAGTCCCAGGGTGGCCTCGAACTCACAGCATATCTCCTACCTCTGCCTTCCAAGTGCTGGGATTAAAAGCGTGCACCACCATACCTGGCTCTATCTTCTTTTTTATTTTTTTATTTTAGAGCAAGACACAGAAAGAGAGAGAGAACTGGTGTGCCAGAGCCTCAGCCACTGCAATTGAACTCCAGATGCTCAGTAGGCATGTGTGACCTTGTGTTTGCATCATCTTGTGCATCTGGCGTACATGGGATCTGGAGAGTTGAACCTGGGTTCTTAGGCTTTGCAGGCCAGCACCTTAACCGCTAAGCCATCTCTCCAGCCCTGGCCTGTCTTCTTACTCCTTTAGATCTAAATAAGAGAATAGGGAGGCACTGTGTCCTGGAATTTTCTCTCCTAGAAGGTCAAGTGTCACCTCATGGGTCCTGGGTCTGCCCTCCTTTAGCTAGACGGAATGCTGCTGGGTTCTTAGCTTGCCCATGGCACCTCTTACATCCACTCCTTGGGCCAAACTCTACTTATCCAGTCAACTAGGACACAAGCTCCTTGGCAGGGATCAGAATGTGACAGCTTCAGGCCCCTTCCAGAGGACAGCCCCTCCAGGAGAGTGCAGGAGCCTTTGCACAGCTGCCTCTGCTTCTGGCTTCTCTCCCCTCCTCACTCTGAACTCCAACTCCCCTCCAGGTCTGAGCTCAGACACTACTTCTTCAGGAAAGCCTCAGCTCCAGAGAAGGCCAGCCCACCCCCAATTCCTCTGAGCTCTCTTCCCTTGGACTGTCTCCCCAGAACTTGTTGTAGCTGTTATTTTATGTATCCCGTCAGCCCCAGTGTCTGTGGGGAGGTGCTCTACCTCCTCTCCCTTCTAGTTTCAAAATCCACAGATGCTTAAGTCCCTTGTATTCAACGGCCTAGCGTTTGCATAGAACAAACACCTTACTGTATTTTTAATCACCTGCAGATATAGTGCATTATACAATGGAAATGCCAGGTAAATAATTGCTATAATGTATTAGGGAGTAATGACATGAAAAAAAGCATGTATGCCTTCATTACAGATACAATCTTTTCTCAGGTATTTCTAATGCAACTGTCTTCCAGGGACACAGGACCTATGGTACAGGATGACTTCTCCTTAGAATCTGTCTCCCTAGCAGAGCCCAGATTCTTGAGGATGAGAGCACCTACAATGTATGGAGGGCAAGGCCTTTTCTGTTTTGCTCATGTGTGTATCTCTGGTGCCTAACTCAGTGCCGACACAGCAGCTATCTACTGACAGGACAAAGAAATGAAGATGTGAAACAGAAGGGCAGTCTCTGAGGAACGAGGCTGTTTTACAGGCATTTCAGGGGCAAAAGAGAATCACATGCTACTTAATGATTTGCTAAATGAAACAAGAAGGTTAAATGAATACTGTTACTCATAGACTAAGGTGCTGTGGGAGTTCTACAAACAGACCAGAAGGATTGTGCCTCCAAACATAAATCGACACAGGGGAGGGTACAACACAGTCTGGATGCCGCAAAGCAGGCTGACAGGAAGTGCCAGGTGCATCTGTGTGATCTCAGGGCCTCCCTGAGGCTTCTGAGACAAACATGCTTCTCATACCGGGGACAAGGTGCTCCCCTCTTTGGAAATGCTGGCTAGGTAGGATTTTGAAGTGGGTCCCACAGACCTTTTACCCGGAGAATCTTCCATGTTGAAGTGTCTGTGAAGGTCACAAGCATGGTGAGGTACAGTGTGACGAGTCTGGAATCCTGTAAGATTTCAGGCTGGAAACAACAAAGGGAATAAGCTTGAGATACCTGTTGTGAGCCCACACGGTGGCCTGTCCACTTCATTCTGCAGGCACTCAATGGAATCAATGAGTTAGGTTTTCAGCACACCAGCATTTAACCATAGGATTAAATGCTGCTGGGAATGGGCACCTGACACTCATAGAAAACAGGCTGACCAGGCTGGCTTACCATGCATGCCTATGACCATATGTTTAAACACTGTAGCAACGGAGTCTAATGGGGACTTTGAACGCCTCCTTCCAGCTGGCTTCACCTCTTACTAGTTGTGTGATCTTCAGCAAGTTTCTTACCCCTTCTGTGCCTTGGCTTTCTCATCTGCTGCCTAGAGATACTTATACTGCTTTTCTCACAGGATTTTAAATTTTTTATATTTTATTTATTTCAGAGAAAGAGAGAGAGAGAGAGAGGCAGATAGGGAGAATGGGTGCACCAGGGCCTCTGGCCACTGCAAATGAACTCCAGGCACATGTGCCACCTTGTGCTCTGGCTGCTATGGGTGCTAGGGAATTGAACCAGGGTCCTTAAGCTTTGCAGGCAAGCACCTTAACCACTAAGCCATCGCTCCAGCCCCCTCATAGGATTTTTATAAGCATTTAAAAAGTATTTTATTTATATGCAAGCATGGGGGGGGAGGGTATTGGCAGGCCAGAGCCTCCTGGCACTGCAATGAACTCCAGATGCATATGCCACTTCATACATCTGGCTTTATGTGGGTATTGGGGAAACAAACCCAGGCCAGCAGGCTTTGCAAGAATGTGCCTTTAACCACTGAACCATCCCCCTAACCTCCCTTGTAGGGTTTTTGTGAGGGATAAATGGATGAATGCACACAAAGTAATGAGAATAGTGCCCAGCAGCTAGCTAGCTAACTCCAGTATTCTTAGTTATCATCAGGATGATCTTCCCTGGTTCACAAGAGTAAGCCAGGCAAAATGCCTGACTGCTTTCCAGGCTCAGAGATCCGGTAACACACATACCTTGGAGGAACCCCAAAAGACCACAGCTCACAGAGAACATGAGAGGGAAGTTGTGAGACGCTAGAAGCAGAATTAGGTCTAAACTTAGATCCTCCTGGCTCCAAACCCAGCATTCTTTTTCCTAGCATCTTTTTTTTTTTGCACATGAACTTTTCTTAGGTTTTCAAAGAAGGGCCTCACCTCAAAGAGCAATCTGTCATGGAATGCAGAGAGGAAACAGTTAGGATCTACTTGGCTCAAGCAAAAGTGGGGGAACCACTTGCTTGTTTGGCCTGGAAGCAATTCAATAGATTCCCAGAGCTCCAAGGACTGAGTGTGAAGGCCACTGTCTATGCCTTACCTCACCTGATAAGCTGTGTGGTATCCAGCTTGCTGCTGACTTTTGCCTTGGAGGGTTGTGACAGGGGCCCTTCATAGGCACCTCAATATACCGGGAATTTTGGGGACATTTGCTGCGTTCTTGCTCAGCTACAACTGGAGCCCTTGTCAAACCTGTTCCTGAGAACTCTCCTTCCCTCTGAGCAAACTGAAGGTGTCTGCTCACATCCTGTCTACCTTTTCACAATACAAGAGTGGTCACAGGACCAGGCTGTGCTGGGAGCAGTGCGCTTAACACAGAGATGGGTTCAGAGCTGAGCCTTCTGGATTTCTGAGCTGCCAGGAGAGGCCTCCCGTGTCTCTGTGGTCAAGACAGAGTAAGGATGTGAGGTGAGAGCGGCTGGCTGTATGATTACAGAAGAGTAAGTGGTGCCACAAAGAAAGTAGAGATAAAAAGAGGAGAATCCAGAAGACCCTGGCTCCAGTCATCCCCAGCTGTCATGTCAGAATGCATTCTAAAGCTCTCCTTGCCTAGTCTGTCTGTATTAGCAGGCATGCTTATGTTGGGCTTATGTACGTTCCTTATAATAAGAGGCCCAACTGGTATCTTAATACAGATGATAAAGTATTCACTAAATCAACAGAATGGGAAGGCAGGTTCTTAGGCAGTAAACAAGCATAGCTGATGTTGCACCCAAGAAGGACTCATGATAACAGTCTTCACCGGCTGTCCCCCAGAACAGTGACTCAGCCAAAGATTCTGATAGACCTCCAAAGGTACAAACAATGAGAAAATGATGGGGACTCTGAAATTATACACTGAAGGTGTAAGATGAGGACATATTTTCAGGGAATTTTTGGGGGTGCTGGTGGTGGTTTTGTTTTTTACCTTTAGCTGTTCAAGAAACTCACAGCAATACCACAGAATGTCCTTGATCTGTTTAATCCACAGGAGAGTGAGGTCCTTGGAAAGAGCCAGGGACACGTACCATACCTACAAGCAGAACAGGACACGGTCATATTGCATTAGTCTACCTACCTGGCTGGGCCTGCAGACAGCTAGGCCGTGGAGATGGACAGATGAACAAGCAGAACTTGGGACTTAACACTAACCCCAAAGACCAGAGAGCCCAGCAAGTGACTTAGCTATCTTCAGTAAGACGCAAGAATAGAGCACAGCTTCTCCAACAATGAGCACTAGGGACTCATTCATAGTTTGACAACGCTTCCTACTGACCCATCACTTCCTTGCATATCTGTGTGACTTAAAGCCCTAATGTTGATCAGAAATGTCTAGAATGAAATAAATTAGGCCCCAAGAGCTTATGGGAGACTTCCAGCTCCTGACTCAATTACCTTAGGCTCGTTCTCAACATCCATGCTGCTCAAGATGCAACGACACAACTTCTCAAATCTCTGCAGAAGCAAAAAGGGTTATAAGACTGCAAACTCATCAAAATGTGGGAAGAGAGGCAGCATATGTTTGGTGGGCACGTGCAGGGAACATGTCCTGTGGTTCATATATGTATAGTCATTTAATTCCTTAGAGATAGGGAAACTAAGGAACACAAGGTTAAAGACAGGACCCCAAGCTGGCAGCATTCCTATAGATATGTTTTAGATATCCGTCTTTCATATAAAATGCAGAATGCAGTGAGATAGGGTCTCACTCTGTAGCCTAGCCTGAACAGGAACTCATGATGTAGTCCAGGTTAGCTAGAACTTAATCCTCCTCAGAGCTGGGATTACAGTGTAAGTAACGCCTAGCTAGAGGTTCTCTTGGACAATCAAATCCATCAGGAAAACTGGGCCTGGATTCTTGTAGATTAGCAACGAACTCCTAACCTATCCTCTGCAGTTTGCAGTTGTGTAAGCATCAGGGACACTGACCTTTGCCTCACTGCTGCTAGCCAAGGCTGTTAATATCATTTTTATCCTCACATGCACAAGGAAGAAAAGCGGAAGCTAGGGAACAGGTTCCACCATAGCTGTTCTGCCCCACACCCCACTTGAAAAGGCAGCTTTCTCCTCTGCCATGAGGGTATGTCCCCAGGCTTGCCAGTCCCCATCCTTGTGGGTGTGTCCTCCTTCCCCTCCTGCTGGGCCAGGAGCTCCATGGGGGTAGAGACCTTGTCTGGTTTCCTTGGGAGGCCTCCTCAATTATACTCTTGGCAGTGTTACAGACACCTATTGCTTTCCTGGAATATTTTCTTGGTCATTTATTCTAATCTCAAAGGTACAAGGTAGTGTGTTTTGCTTGGAGATACCTAGGTACATATATACATATTTAAAATTAGGTATCAACATTTTAAAATGAGAGCATTAAACCTAAAGACTCAAAAGGTTAACACCCCTTTGAAAAACTGGAGTATGGGTCCTCCACTGGGGGAGCCTAGTAGCACAAACCCCTTTAGTATGGGACAGAAAGCAGACCCCACTGCTTCCTTTGATGGCCTACTGCAGCCCTCCAGGTACTGACTTAATAATCGTACTTGATTCCTCCACGGCAAATGGTTTGTCTCTACATGTCTGTCACTCCTGTACTCTGGGAGCCAGGCTTCCACTTGTAACAATCCGTGTGAGGACCTCCAGAAGCCTAGCTTAATGCCTACAAAACAGGTGCCAGGAAAAGAAAGGGGTAGGGTGGGGGTGAGGGTACTGTAAGGACAACACAGGTTAGTACTGATCAAACATTCAGTCCTGGCACAGACTCAAGTAAGTGTGTCTGCTGTCGGTTACCTCACTGTCCTCTTTCATTCTGAATAAAAACAGCAATTTCCTGGCAATCTTAAAAACACAGAGTGCACTTCTTTTGCTGGGCCCAGAGTCATCTGCTTTAAGAAATTCATCAATCTCTCTCCTACAGAGGGAAATTAAAAAAAAAAAAAAGACATTTTTAATTAGGAGCTGACAGCACCTGGAAGGCTTTTCAAGCACCATAAGGGAAAACAAAAACTCATTTCTTTTCTCTCAGTCAGGGGCAAGAGAAAAGTGTACTGAGGAACCCCGGCTCCCACCTGACGTCTCTGTGCAGTCGTCTCCGGCACAGGAAACTCCGGACGTGGGCCTGCATGGCCACGGCCGCGCGCTCGCGCTCCTTCTGCACCATCCTTTCCTCTCGCGCCTGCCGGGCTCGGTCGATGAACCACGCTCTTGAAGTCTGAGAGACGGTGAACATGTTTGCAAACTGGCACAAACCCTGGGGTAACAGTGAGGAGCAGCTGTAGGTTACTGTGTGACACACGCACACAAGCGGGGATTCAAGGGCAGAGTGCAGACAGGGATCTGGGTAGCAGCAGAGAAGCTCGGCAGCCCCTCTATCCTCCCGGGTGCCCACAGCTCTCCTGACCCAAGTCCCGATTTCCTGCAGGCTCTCTCATGCCACTCACCAAGACCAGAGCTGCTACGTCCTTAACTAGGAGGAAGAGCATGGCACTTGGCATGGAGTACAGGTGGGCTCTGTACAAGTTTAATGAGTGAGCAAAGCGTGGACAAATTCCATTCAGAAAGCTCCAATTCAAACTCTGTGTCCTCTAAGCCAAAGGTACCCAGATATTTGCCTTCTCTGCAGCAACCCTTTATGTGGGAAACTAGTTAAGTACTTAACTTTCATTTTGCCAGCAACAGACTTGATGGGACAAACATGATTTAAAAAATTTTTTTGAGAACTTTAATACATGAACATCAAATTACAATTTGTTTATATTCCCATCTAATTCCCCGCTCTGCCCGTCCCAGCCCTGTCCAATTGAGCACCTTCCTCCTTCCCAGCTGTCCTTTTCTTCTGAAAATAGGGTTCTTTCAGTCTTCCATTCACACAACAAAAGCTTACTGGTGCTGGTGCTGTGTCCAGCGTGTGTGTGTGTATACACGTGGACACACACAGTCTTTTTAGTAATTTCTCTTTTTTAGTTTTTTTTTTTTGAGGTAGGGTCCACTCTAGCCCAGGCTGACCTGGAATTCACTATGTCTCAAGGTAGCCTTGAACTCATATTGATCCTCCTACCTCTGCTTCCCAACTACTGGGATTAAAGGTGTGTGCCACCATGCCTGGCTGTGGGAAGCCATGCTGGCTTCGTCAGGCTTTGCCATGTCAGCTTGTTTACTGCTTTTGTATTCTAATTGTCTGCGCATGAGCACATGATGTTATTCTAATATGGTTGCTCACCCATCCCGATTGGGTGATGCAAAATCATCTGATGAGACTTAAGCCAATCGGACAACGCTATACAATCACATGACCATAAGTATATAAGCTTGGCGCTCCGTAGGGTTGGGGTCCTTCTCTCTTTCAGTTTGGAGCTCCCAATAAAGTGTGCTTGAGAAGAATCCTGTTGTTGTCGTTCTTCCTGCTGGCGGGAGGGGCGCAACACCTGGCTCTTTTAGTTTTTTATTTTTATTTTCTGAGGAAGGGTATCTCTATAGTCCAGGCTGACCTGGAATTCACTATGTAGTCTCAGGGTGGCCTCGAACTCACAGCAATCCTCCTACCTCTGCCTCATGAGTTCTGGGATTAAAGGTGTGTGCCATCACGCCTGGCTACAAAAGGTCTTTTTTAAAAGAAGTTTTCATACTAATTAAGACAAAAAGTCCTCTACATGATTTCAGGACACAAGATGATCCATTAATTTGAATAAATTTAAGCTTGGGAAATGGCTCAGCAGGTAAGTGCCTATCTTTTAATAAGCAAGAGGGCCTGGGACTACTGCAGTTCAATTTCTTAGCACCCAGTGTAAAAAACTGGGTATGGCCTTGCAAGGCTGTAATCCCAGTCCTGGGGAGCGGGGTGGGGCACAGTGACCATTAAAAACAAAACAAAATAAAACAAAACAAAAAAACAGTAGTAGCTCAACTTTGAGGGAGAGACTGTCTCAAGAGAAAGGAGGGCAACTGCTGTTCTCTGCACACGTATATGCGTATGTTAAACCCAACAAACTGACTAGGTCTGACTTCACGTACTCCCTAGACCTCTGTTCTTACTGCTCCCACACTGCCAAGGACTGATGAAGACTTTTTAGCAGAACTGCTTCTGTCCACCAGAGGGTACTTTGCTGGGCAGAAGCTTTACCCTGTGGAATCTGCAGCAGGCATTACAGTATTACCTGATTACAAGTAACTGTCTTTAATCAAAGTGGGGCTTTGGATAGCAGACAGAAGTACAGAGCACGGATCTATTTCTTTAGAAGCTTTTAAATTTGCTATTCAATCCAAAACATACAATCAGTCTAGCTGACAAAAACACTGACTTATGCAGGAATCTAAATTCCTGGAAAACCATCTTTTTGTCAGGTTAATTCTCTCAAAGCAGTACCCATCATGAAACACTATCTGGAATAAAAAGTTCCTAGGTTCCTGACATGAGCATATTTGGGGGCTTCTGAGGTCCCTCATTCAACAATGACTCACACCGAGCAAATGTCACCAAATATTTGCCAACATGTGGGCCTATCATCAGGCATTCTTGAAGAACACAATTCTTGTTTTGGCAATGCTGGGGGGCCTTGTATATGCTAGATAAACTACCACTGACCTACACCACCTGCCCCATTGGTGATTTCTTATGTCAGATTAACATAGCTTATTTAACCATAGGGAAGGTAAGGAGTCTGGTGCAAGAAAGGCAGCTGTCTTCTGAATTGTTCCCTTTTCCTAATGAGTCTGTAGAGCTCACCTGAGGACCTGCTGGTGCAGCAGGGATGCTATGTAACCATCAGTGATCTCTCACAGGACACACGGCTGAAGACAGCTTCTCACTTCAGAGATGATTTTTCTGGCAGAAGCAGAAGAATCCAGATTTAGGGTTGTTTTAATAGTGTGGTATAACAATCTTCATTGAATATAATACAGTGCCACAGTTTTAAAAAACAACTAAGTTATCTTTAGTTAACATATCTAAATAGACAATAGCGCAAAAGAAGACTTCAGGGGTGATACAATGTTCAAAAGCTACTAAGAATTATGTTCATATTTTCCAATGGTATGGAGAAAAGTTTATGCCTTAGAAGTGAAACAGTGGCTGCCTATGGACCAACAGGATCCCAATTACCTAATGGAAAAGAAAAATCAATGTGTACATGGATACAATAAGCTAACAGATTAAGCGTGAGGCCCTGGACTTGATCCCCAGCATGGTAAGGGTAATGGGTTAAAAAAACCACAAGACTGGGGATATGGCTTAGCGGCTGAGGCACTTGCCCATGAAGCCTAAGGACCCAGGTTCGATTTCCCAGTACCTACATAAACCAGATGCACATGGTGGCACATGCATCTGGAATTTGTCTGCAGTGGCTAGAGGCCCTGGTGTGCCCACTTTCTCTATCTCAAATAAATAAAAAAATTAAAAAAAAAACACAACAAAGTGGTCATTTGAGATGGTGGGGTTGTGGGAAAGTTTCCTAACTCGTTTCTGTTGTCTAACTTTTCCACAGCAGAATGAGGTGAGGTGGCTTGACATAGGCGGAGGATGAACACGGACTGTGGAGTTACACAGCTGGAGCTAGTCCCGGGCTCGCCAGAGTCCCAGTCCGTTGTGAACTAGCTCAAAGGCCCATCATGAAGACTGAGATGTACAGACAGGTCCTGCTGAGGTGCTAACAGAGCAGTCCATGGCTTAGTGTAAAGAGCACCAAGGATTTTTTGTCTTGGTTTTTCGAGGTAGGGTCTCGCTCTTGTTCAGACTGACCTGGCATTCACTATGTAGTCTCAGGGTGGCCTTGAACTCATGGTGATCCTCCTACCTCTGCCTCCCAAGTGCTGGGATAAAATGCATGCACCACCACGCCCAACCTTGTTTTGTTTTTTGACTCTTTTGTGAAGTTCCCATCTGCACTCAGTGAAGTTCTTTGGGTAGGAAGTCATGCTGGCTCTGACATTCTTCACCCACTAAGCTCTTCCCCATCCTCCAGTGAACTAAGAATCAATCACCAGCACCTGGATACGAATCCCTTGGGCCTACTGCTTAACCTGTAGACACTTCAAGCTCCTGAGAGGTACAGGCAAGCAGGGCTCAAGCCATTGGCACAATTTAAAGTTCTCTCCTTAATATGTCCCTTACTGGTGGGCAAGGCAAAGGATCAGGAGGGAACCTCTTCCCAATGGAAATCTAGAAGGTAGCATGCAAACTGTGCCTAAGTATCTGTAAAACTATCTCACAACTTTCACTTCTCCCAGAGGGCCTCCCAGGAAGAGATCCTTTGAGATTATCATCTCTTAGCAACCTACATGTTGGTTTCTGTTTACACTTCAGAATCATCCCAGTTTTACAGCTTTCCTCACTCTTTCCAGCATACCTCCTCCACTTGCGTCAATCAAAACACACAATTGAGCAACACCTACCTATTCTGCTAATGGCCACAGAGAATGAAAGGAAAGACTGAATAGCAGAAATGGTGTCAGAGAGAATGATCCTTGGTTCTGTGTGTGTGTATAAAATTTATTTACTTATTTTATTATTATTATTTGTTTTTCGAGGTAGGGTCTCACTCTAGCCCAGGGTGACCTGGAATTCACTATGTAGTCTCAGGGTAGCCTCAAACTCACAGCAATCCTCCTACCTCTATCTCCCGAGTGCTGGGATTAAAGGTGTGTGCCACCACGCCCGGCTAAAATTTATTTATTTAAGAAAGAGACACAGAGAGAAAGAGAAAATGGGTGCACTAGGGCCTCTAGGCACTGCAAATGAACTCCAGATGCATGCGTCCCCTTGTGCAGCTGGATTTCATGGGTCCTGGAGAGTTACACTGGGATCCTTTGGCTTTGCAGGCAAACACTTTAGCCACTAAGCCATCTCTCCAGCCCCCTAATCCTTGGTTCTTTTTAGTCCTCTCATTTCATGGTTACTTTAGTACTCTAGGCCTCAGTTTCCTTTTCTGTGAGCTGAGGATATTAACAGTACCCACATCCTAGGGCTTGCATGAAATGTTTACCATCCTTGTACCCCAATTTAGTCGTTGTGATTAGAAACAAGTGGGAAAGTATTAACCCCAGGTATTTGAAAGCATACAGCGTATGAATGAGCTTTACTGTATTATCCTTACAAATCCAGTCAGGGAAATAGTTATATAGATAGAAAGAATAGAAAACAGAAGGCTGGCAATAACCCAGATCACGTGAAAGGAAAATAAGTTGAGTGTCATCTAAAATCCCACAAGAAGATCACGTCCTCCCTCCCTTAGTCCAGGTTAGACCATTAATTACTAAGTGGCAGGGCCAATCTTTCAATGCTAACAGGCTTCAAACTCTGCATTTCCTCTGTAGTCCCATGAAATATTTTAACAATATATATACTTTTTAAGTATTTATTTTTATTTTTTAGGTATTTATTTGAGAGCAAAGGACAGAGAGAGAAAGAGGGGGAGAGACAGAGAGAGAGAATGGGCACACCAGGGCCTCCAGCCACTGCAGACGAACTCCAGATGCATGCGCCCACTTACGCATCTGGCTAACGTGGGTCCTGGGGAATCGAGCCTTGAACCAGGGTCCTTAGGCTTCACAGGCAAGCGCTTAACCGCTAGGCCATCTCTCCAGCCCTTAACAATATTTTTTTCTGAATGAGACCAACTTCAAGGAGAACTATGAAAGTGCACAGCAGTCCAGAAAGTGTTATTCTATTAAGAAATAAATAACTGCTGAGTGATTCTTCCTGTATGGTGGGAATAGCTGGGTTGCTAGTCTTAAAAACCACTATTTGTTACAGGCAGGCCATATAACAGACACTGTCTTTTCAGCAGCTAAAGGAGTGGGTTAAAATTGCTTACTTAAATAAAAGAGACACCAGGTCTTAGAGAAGCCATTAGTGATGCGGTCACTTAGAACTACAGCCTGTGTAACTGGGTGCCGTTACCAATCCCACCTTCACGTGGGGGAAAATGAAATGCATAAAGGCGGCATGAGGTGCAGGGACTTCTCTGGGCCCCCCAAAGCAATGACCTCTTAGCAAAACCAAACAGATACGAGCCAGGATTCGTCCACTCACACAATGGCCAGAACAAAGAGACGGCTTAGATTGAAAGGGCTGCCCTTGTGGCTACGCTGAAGTCAAATTTTAATTTTATTCTTTCTTTTAACACGAGCCGAATGCCAGGCACGGCACTAAAGCGTTATTAGAAAACCCTCTCAGCGAAACGATCGGATGACTTCATTTTACAGAAGACGGTCCGTGAGCGGACTCACCCAAGGTCACACAGCGAGCGAATGAGGGGGGGCTCGAACTTCAGTTTGGGCGATTCCTGAGGCCCAGCGCCTTTGCTGGGCACCAACCACCACAACTCCTTTACTCCCAGCATGAGTCAGTTATTAAAGACCTATTGTCTTCACGATGAAAATCGTTGGGGAAAAGGCCACCAGGAGTGGCCCCCTCCCCAGCGCCCGAACCTCAAAGTGGAGGCCCGGGAACCCGGCCCTTCGCCCCACAAACCACCTCCCTCCCTAGTCCCCGCCACCCGGGCAAGCGGCGACCCGGTCCCCCTTCGCTACCCGCAGGTCGTAGAGCTTTATCCGCTCGAGGCCCCCGGCGCGAGGGGAAGGAGGGGGTGGTGGTCCTGGCTGCAAGCTGCCGGCCGCCTCGGCCCACGCATGGACCCTCGAGTTCTGCCGGGAGCCGGGGCAACGGCCGAAGCCTAAACACCGCCGGGCCCCGGGTGTTTTGCGTCCCCCCCCGCCGCCAAACTCCGCCCGAATGCAACAATGCAGTTCCGGCAAACAACAGTTCCGTACAGTTTATTTGCCCGGGAAGGAAAAACTAGACCCTGCATCTTAATCCTGTTCTGTGACAGCCCAGAAAAAGAAGAAAAAGAAAATATAAATAAAGAAACATCCGGGAGAGGGATAAACTCCCGCACTCGAACTCGAGGAGAGGGGGAAACCACCCATTCCAAACGGACAGGTTATCGTTACTGAAGAGAGCGGGTGGGACACTTTAAGACGGCTCCCTCTGCGGGGCGGAAGTGGAGGGGGAGGAGAGGGCGGGGGGGGCGTGGACAGCCGGAAGTGCACGCCCCGGCCCCGCCTCCGTCACCTCCCCCCACCCCGCCACCCCTCCCGCCCCCGGGGCTCGAGTCAACTGGGTGTTTCCTGCTTCTCAGTCCGGATTTGGAGACTCCGGCGGCGTCCTGCGACTTTTCATGGTGAGGAGGGCGGTACCCCGCCGACTAGGGGGGCTCCGGGCTGGACCAGGGAGCTGGGCCCGCGGCGGAGGAAAAGGGAGAAGGGACCGGGCAAGGGAGGGACGCCATGAGGGGGAGGTCGCGATGGTGGAGATGCGTCGGGGCTGGGGGGGGGGCGGGGGGATTGGCGGGGGCTCGGGGTGGGGGGGGGAGGGGGTCCGGAGTTGGGGGGAGGTGGGGTGGAGAAGGGCTTCAGATGAAGAATTAGGGGGTGTGGGGGCGTGGGTTTTCCTGGGGTATTGGGGACCTGGGCTTCTTGCGGAGTAGATTGGTGTTATGGGGTTGATCGGAGAGTTTCCAGACTCTTGAGTAGCTTTTCTTTTCTTTTTCTTTCTTTTTTTTTTTTTTTTTGGAAGTGGGAGTTGAAGATGGCTGAGAACAAAGAGATGTCAGTGAGAACAGACACTTGGGGAAGGGTGGGTGGTGGTGGTGGGAAATAAGGACTTGGGTGTGTGATGGAAGCGTAGTTTGACGAGAGGATGAAGTGTGTGGGGGGGAATCGCTCGTCTTGTAGGTTGTAAACCCACAGAGTGGCTCTGGGCGAAAGGGGTCCCTCTGAACACACCGTGCCGGGAGCCCCGAAAGAGCGAGCTGTTTGGAATCCTGGGGTCTCGGGAGGCCAGAGTAGCTTGGCTTAAGGACTCTAGCGCGCTAGCCCAGGGCCACTTGACGTACCTATCCATATTCACTTCGGTTGAGCCCCTCGCTGGCCACACCTCGGGAGACCTTGGGTGTCGTTCTCACCACGCTGTCTCGCCTGTGGCAGGGATCCTGTTAGGTCCCGTCCTTGTTGGGGATGGTCAGAGATCTGTCTGGATTGATTCTTTTTTATTCCTAGCCTACTTGTTTGCAGTCTTTAGGGAAGACGTAGCCCAAGGGGAGTGGGGGGAAATAAGATGAGTCAACCTGTATGTGACTTTGATCTGCTCTGGTTTTATTTATTTTATTTTCCCGAGGTAGGGTTTTGCTTCTAGCCCAGGCTGACCTGGAATTCACTATGTAGTCTCAGGGTGGCCTCAAACTCACAGTGATCCTCCTCCTACCACTGCTACCACGCCCGGCCTGCTCTGTTTTATAGAAAGGAAGGACCCCCCCCCCCTTTGGAGAAAGGAGGTTACCCAGATCAATGGTTCTTAAACTGGTCCCCAGGCCAGCTGCAGAAGAATCACCTGGGAAATTGTTAAGCATTTCCAGGTTTTCAAGCCCCAACCACACACAGGCTCCATGCGTTTTTACAGTCTTCAAAGGGCATAAATGTTTTGGAATTGAAAGAGGCACGTGAACTCAAATAGTCTTCATGGGCTCTTTTCTGCCCTGAAAGGTAGGCTTGATAGAAACATCTTCCTCACTAGACTCTTGAGAGAAATAAATTAATTATTTGTATGCTAAACAGGAAGAGGTGGCCATTCAGCTGGACACTTAGAATTAGCAGTAACGTCTTATAGGCAAGTTTTGGTTGCATGGTCATACGACAGTTATATGGCTGCTTCGTTTTAGTGTGTTGAAATGGAACTGTAGACTTTTCTGAGTTGTAGCAGTGCCTCGGTGTGCTGGGGTCTTTTCAACTTCGGCTGTAAGAACCCTCCCTCATTCCAGTGATCTCCTCTGAAGTTGGTTGCAGGAACCCCTTCTGAGCCCAGCAGCGCCTGCAGAGTTTTGACAAAACCACCCAAGCTGCTGCCAACACCATCCACCTCCTCAACAGGATTCTGATGAATTGATCTGGGGTGTAGCCCAGGCAGGCATCTGTGTTTTTAAAGCATTGTTAATTCTGCTTGTCTTACCTGGGAACAAGTGGTCTGAAAGCCTCCAGGGTAGAAGGGAGGCTGCTTCACATTTCATTTTCTTCAAGTTAGTACACTGAGACAGTTGTGGCTCTTGTGGGCATCACATGAATTGGGATGGCGGTCTAGGTTGTCTGGCTCTCCATGTCGTCCCCCTTCTGTGTTCACAGTTCTACAGGGATTTCATGTCTGTTCTGTTGTATTTTAATGGATCTCCTTCAAGTAAACAGTTTTGCCTTTTGGCTAATTGATTCAAGCATGCATCCAGTTGCTTCCTGCCTGTGGCCCTGAAGCTATGAAGTGAGACTTTCTTTTCTTTTTTTCTTTTTTATTAGAGAGAAAAAGAATTGGCATGCTAGGGCCTCCAGCCACTGCAGTCGAACTCCAGACGCTGCACCATCTTATGCGCATGTCTGACCTTGCATGCTTTCATTACTTTGTGCGTCTGCCTTATGTGGGATCTGGAGAGTCAAACTTGAGTCCTTAGGCTTTGCAGGCAAGCTCCTTAACTGCTAAGTCATCTCTCCCGCCCTGAAGTGAGACTTTTGTTTATGAGGCTTTGGTTTGTTTTGTGTGTGGGTCAAGAATTCACTGGGCCAATAGAAAAGGGGCTGGAGAAACCACAGAGTTAATTATAGCCTAATTAGGGGGTACTGGCTTTGCAGATTCATGGCTGGCAATATTGGCTATGCATTAGAACCAGCTGAAGAAATAAAAAAAAAAAATTCTAGGGGCTGGAGAGATGGCTAATTGGTTACCATGCTTGCCTACGAAGCCTAAGGACCCAGGTTTGATTCCTCAGTTCCCATGTAAACCAGCTGCACAAGGTGATGCATAAGTTTGGAGTTCATTTGTAATGGCTAGAGGTCCTGGTGTGTCCTCTCGTGCTCACGCTCTGTGTGTGTGTGTGTGTGTGTGTGTGTGTGTACACACACATATGTGTATATATATACACACACACACATATATACAGTCTGCCTCTCTCAAATAAGTAAAATAATTTTAAAAATTCTATGTCCTGGGCCATGACCCCAGGTCTGTGACACTGGAATACTCAATGTTAGAACATCAGTAATTTTTTTTAAAGCTCTCCTGATGGTTCCCATGTGTGACCAGGTAGAGAGCCACCATTTATGTAGAATCAGCAACAGTAGAGCTGGGTGTCGTGGTGTGCACGCCTTTAATCCCAGCACTTATGAGGCAGATGTAGGAGGATTGCTGTGAGTTTGAGGCCACCCTAAGACTACATAGTGAATTCCAGGTCAGCCTGAGGTAGAACAAAACCCTACCTGGAAGAAAAAAAAAAAGAATCAGCAACAGTATCTTCCAGGACAAATCAGCAGGGAAGAAGCCCAGACTTCTCATGGGAAGAAACTTGTGATTGATTCAGTATCTCAAATATTGGTTACCCCTCTGTCTCTTTCTTTCTTTCTTTTTTTTTTTTTTGCTTATTTTATTTATTTATTTGAGAGTGACAGACAGAGAAACAGGCAGATAGAGAGAGAATTGGTGCGCCAGGGCCTCCACCAACTACAAACGAACTCCAGACACATGCACCACCTTGTGCATCTGGCTTACATGGGTCCTGGGGAATCGAGCCTCAAACCGGGGTCCTCAGGCTTCACAGGCAAGTGCGCTTAACCGCTAAGCCATCTCTCCAGCCCACCTTTCATTTTTATGTTTTAAAAATATTTTAAAAAAATTTTTTGTTCATTTTTATTTATTTGTTTGAGTGTGACAGAGAGAGAAAGACAGAGAGGGAGAGGGAGAGGGAGAGAATGGGCGTGCCAGGGTTTCCAGCCACTGCAAACGAACTCCAGATGCATGCGCCCCCTTGTACATCTGGCTAACGTGGGTCCTGGGGAATTGAGCCTCGAACCAGGGTCCTTAGGCTTCACAGGCAAGCACTTAACTGCTAAGACATCTCTCCGGCCCCCATCTTTCATTTTTATAAAAGAGAAAGACTGAGAGAATAAATGCCTCCAGCTACTGCAAACCAGACACATGTGATCTGGGTTACATGGGTCCTGGGTCCTTTGGATTCACAGGCTTAATCGCTGAGCCATCTCTCCAGCCCCTCCTGTCTCCTGTCTCCTGTGACCAAGTCCCGTTCGTTCTCTTGCTGTACCTCCCACCCTCAATAATGAAATCAAGCCGTTGACAGGGCAGAACAGCAGCAGCCTGTAGGAGCTGCAGAGAGAGGCCTCTTGAGAGAAGTTTATTGTGAGAGTTTATTGTCCAGTGCTCTGTAGCCTCAGTTCACTGTCACTGGAGCTCATGGGGAAGGAGAAGGCCACAACTTTTCCCAAAGGCCTCTCCTAGTTTTGGGTTGACTGATCTGGGGAGAGGGTCCTCTGGGAAGGCTCCAAGCTTTCCTTGCCTAGTCTGGAGTCTCAGGCTAGATGAGGGGGGTTTTATTACCTTTGGCCCCTAGTGATTCAGAGCTGGAGACAATCTGAAGAAAAGATAATTTGGGACTTTGAGAGCAGCTCAAATCGTCACAGTTTGAGTGTTTCCTGTGGGAGTGTTTACTTAGAGCCCGGGCTGTGCTAAGTGCTTCTGTTCACTTGGCCCCTCACAGCAGGGAGGGAAGGAAGACCCTTGTCCCAGTTTCATAAAGAGGATTTGAGTCAGGTGTCCTGCTCACATTCCTACAGCTACTGAATGACAGAGGTGGGGGCTTCACACAGATCTGACTCCCCGATCCTTCACCACACACTGCTTCTCCCTCTCTCTTTTTTAAGGGCTTTAAAAAATTATTGATTTATTGACAGAGAGGAAGAGGCAGGAGAGAGAGGGAGAGAATGAGAGTGCCAGGGCCTCCAGCAGCTGCAAACGAACTCCAGACACATGCTCTCCCTTGTTCATTTGGCTAATGTGGGTCCTGGGGAATTGAACCTGGGTCCTTTGGCTTTGCAGGCACCTTAACCTCTAAGCCATCCCTCCAGCCCTTAAGAGCTTTAAAATATATATATATATTTATTTGCAAACAGAAAAACAGAAAGAATGAATTAGAGAGAATGGGCACACCAGGGCCTCTAGCCACTGTGAACAAACTCCAAGTGCATGCGCCACTTTGTGCATCTGCCTTTCTGTGGATATGGGGGAACCAAACCTGGGTCACCTAGGTCATTAGGCTTTGGAGGCAAGTGCCTTAACTGCTAAGCCATGTCTCTAGCCTTTTATCTTTCTTAAAATTTTTAAAATGAGGTGGAGCTTTCCTTCAACTTACATGGCATAGATCTGTGCCAAGTTTGATGAACTTCAGGCCACCCAGGCCTTGTCTGTGTCCTTTGCTTGCTTGCCCACTGACCATCCATCCTCTTGGCTTTAAGGAGAAATTGGCCTTCTCGGGGCCCAAGGTATCTGACTTCACAAAATGGAAATGACCGTAGCTGACTCCTAGCCTTGTGTGGATTTCACAGTCAGTATGGGAAGAAATTAAGTGGTAAAGGGGCCTGGAGGGGCTTTCTAGAGCCATGGGAGTTACCAGTTTTGGTTGGAGTGGGGCTACGTAGATGCACAAATTCATAAAAGCATAGCACCTCTGCACTTAAAACCTGCTTGATTACATGCAGATCACCTGTACTGGAGTGTTTGAACGCCTCAGTAAGTACATGGAATGTACTTTACATCCTTTTCTGTCTGTTTCATGGTAGTTGCCTTGCAAGATTCTAGACCGTTTCCCATAAATGTAGTAATGTGTATGCTGAGATCTGAAAAGAATGCTAGAAAAGTATTTCCATTTTGGGGTAAATTTCACTAACAGCCCTCCCCCACCCCCACTTACACACATGCACACATACACCTATCCCTATAAGCTTTTTTCTTTCTTCTGATAAGTCATCAAAGTTTTGGGAAACTCTTTATTCCTGTAAGCCATTTTGCATCCCTTTCACCTTTTTTTTTCTGAAGGATATGGTTGGTCATAACTGTTAGTGTACAGTCTCTGGGGACTTGTTTCAAAGGACAGTTAGGAAGGGGAGGGTCTTGGTTTCCTCCTGGCCTCTTGTGTGTTGAGTATCAGGCCCCGCAGAAACCCCAGGTAAGCTCAGCGTACCTTGTGATGTTTTCACTCGAGAAGCAGGAACCGTTTCTTGAGAAAACACTTCCTTGCAGGAAGCCATTCTTTCTGGGGAACTTGTATCAGAGTTTGCAGCTGTGATTTCCTGGCCACCCTTGGGATGGAGGTGGAGAGGCTCGGTCAGAAGAGTTGGGTAACCTTGAATTGAATTTTCCAGTGACTGTCACTTACTCACTGCCCCTGCTATTACAGACTGCTACCATTTCTTCCTCTACCCATTAAAAAGATAACATTTGTGGTTTTCCATTTACAAATGTAATACTTTTTAAAAAATTTACTTGCATGTGTGTGTGTATGTATGGGTGCACCAGGGTCTCGTGCCACTGCAAAGGGAACGCCATCTCAAGTTTTATGTGGTTGGCTGGCAGGCTTTGCGACAAGCTCTTCTAACCGTTAAGCCATCTCACCAGCCCCAGTGTAATACACTTATTGTGGAAAATTTTTTCCAGGAAAGATGGAAAGGCATAAAGAGCATGAAAATAAGTTTTCAGAATAGTTTGAAGTTTTATGCTCTTAGTGTCCTTTAGTCAGGGGGGAAAAAAAAGCCAGGCACAGTGCCACACACCTTTAATCCCAGCACCACTTGGGAGGCAGAGGTGAGACCCTACCTCGGAACAGACAAACAAACAAACAATACAAGGAGCACAGCTGTGCCCAGTGTGGTTGGGGTGTCTGCGGTTTGCCCTGAGGGGGAGTAGAAGGCTCTCAGAAGAGGCTTGCTAAAGGGTTCGGAGCCGGGCTTCTGCTACGGACGCTGTCAGAGAGCCGCTGGTTCTGTGCTCTAGTCTCAGTGAGTCCCATGTAGAATGTTGGAGAATGGTACCAGGTGAACCCTACAGCACAGTGCCAGAAACTTGCGTCAGTCAGGAGAGGGGCTGTAGGGTGGTTTTGTGTTTTGGATCATGTTTGCATTCTTTGTTTTTTCAGACCTGATCATGGAATGGTCTTGTTTTTGTTTTCTGACAAGGCCCCGTAGCAACCTCATAGGAGAGTGAGGGCCAAGCCCCTTCTGGCTTTCTGGCTGTGAGGTGTTTTTTGTTTTTGTTTTGCTTTGTTTTTCCTCATTCTTTCTCACTTCTGTGACCCAGATTCAGCAAGGACCCTATCTGTCCCTGGCTATCATCTCCAGCTCTAAAATTTTGCAGACTCACTCATGCCAACAGTGATTTCCTGGAGTAAACCCCTGCCAGGTGCAGGCCTCCTTTCCCAGGCTTGCATAGTTTGGCATCTCTGTGCCCGTTGCAGTGGCTGAGATGTACAGGAGAGTTGGCAGTGCTGTTGGTATTGTTAAGGGCACTTGCTGCCTGTGGTGACCCTAGTACAGGAAGTCACTCATTTTTCAGGGACTTGCTTCTAAGACTTCCTGTTGCTTGTGCCCATAGAAAGTGGTAGAGTGGGCGGGAGGGTCCTACCCAGCTCCACCAAAGCTTGCTCCGTCTGCTTGCGCTGAAGAGCCCACGGCAGCCGAGTGCTAGGAAAGCGCTAACACCGCCTGGACATGCCGCCGGGTGTCTGCTTGTGCAGGTATTGGGCAGCAAGCAGGCTGGGTAACAAGAGTTAGAGCAAGCTCGGGCCTTTCAGAATCAGTAAACAAGGTTGGCATGTGACTTTGCTTGGAGCGAACCGAGGGGTGCATACCTCTTTTCAGGGACAGCCTAATCCCCCAGTTTCCACCAATTGCCCTCCTGGCCCAACTGGCCTATGATTTAAAGGAAGCCAAGAGTATATAATTTTTTTTGAGCTCTTCTCAGTTGTCAATAATGGGCACAAACCAAATTATTTTTTTCTGGTTTTTCGAGATAGGGTAGGGAATTCACTCTGTATTCTCAGGGTGGCCTCGAACTTATGCTATCCTCCTACCTCTGTCTCCTGAGTGCCACCACACCTGGCTACAAACCAAGTTTTTTTGAAAAATATTTTCTTTATGTATTTATTTGAAAGCCAAGAGAGAGAGAAAGAGAACGTGAGTGCCAGTGAGCACAGCAGATCCTCCAGCTACTGCAAATGAACTCCAATTACATGTGCCACTGCATCTGGCTTTATGTGGGCTCTGGGGAATCAAACCTGGGTCCTTAGGCTTTGTAGGCAAGTGCCTTAACCACTGAGCCATCTCTCCAGCCCAGACCAGTATATACATGGACCCAAACAAACACTGTGGAGATTAGATTCAGCCTCTGGGCTGAAGAAGTGCATCAGGCCTGGTGTGGTGACCTTGTCTTCTCCACCGGCAGGAAGAGATGTCAGGAGAAAGTGTGGTGAGCTCAGCGGTGCCTGCAGCTGCTACCCGCACAGCTTCCTTCAAGGGTGCCGGGCCCAGCTCCAAGTACGTGAAGCTGAACGTGGGAGGAGCCCTCTACTACACCACCATGCAGACGCTCACCAAGCAGGACACCATGCTGAAGGCCATGTTCAGTGGACGCATGGAAGTACTCACTGACAGTGAAGGTGAGTCCACTGCCACCTCTCAGCTGTAGGGTGTGCATTGAAACAGTTTCTACTTTATTTTGACAGTTTCTAACGTGTACAAAATGTGTTCTGATCGTATTCATTTCCAGTTGCCCTCTCCTTTCCTCCCACTCCGACAAAACCCCTCCCTAGCCTCTTTCCCATTTCCATGTCCTTTTTTTTTTTTTTTTCTCAGGGTAGGGTCTCACTCTAGCCCAGGCTGACCTGGAATTCACTCTGTAGTCTCAGGGTGGACTCGAACTCATGGTGATCACCTACCTACCTCTGCCTACCGAGTGCTGGGATTAAAGGTATGTGCCACCATGCCCAGAAAATAATTTTGTTTAATACTTACCACATGAGTTTAAATCACCAAACAGGGGAATGTTTTTTTAAAGCAGTTTTTTGTTTGTTTGTTTTGTTTTTCGAGGTAGGGTCTCGCTCTAGCCCAGGCTGACCTGGAATTCACTGTGTAGTCTCAGGGTGGCCTCAAACTCTCAGTGATCCTCCTACCTCTGCCTCCTTGGTGCTGGGATTAAAGGCATGCACCACTATGCCTGGCTTTTTTTAAATTTTGGATCCACTGAGTTTCATTGGGGTTGCTTGCAAGAGCATGGGTACAGGGTAATGATTGGAGCACAGGAAACTCACATGGCTGAATCACTAAATAAAATGACTCCCTAGCGATCATGAATTGTCAGTAGCTCCTCACGGAGGAGTGAGACCTTATGAGTCCTTCTACCATCCATGATGAAATGTTGATGGGCTCAGTCTTGCGCAGGAAACCACATCCACTGTGAGTACATGAGGGTGGTGGCCACATCATGTCCAGAAGACAGCATTCCCAGTGCTCGTTCTCATCTTCCAGCTCTCACAGTCTATTTTCCTTTTAATTTTTTAAATTTTTATTTATTTGAGAGAAAGGAAGAGAGGCAGATAGAGAGAGTAAGGATAGGCACACCAGGGCCTCTAGCCACTGTAAATGAACTTCAGCAGTGTGTGCCACCATGTGCATCTGACTTACATGGGTCCTGGGGAATTGAACCTCGGTCCTTAGGTTTCACGAGCAAAAGCTAAGCCATCTCTCCAGTCCCCTCTCATGTTCCTTTTGCCTCATGCACACTATTTCTTGTGTCTGGGAGAGTGTATTAGTTACCTTCTTGTTGCTGGAACAGAATATCTGGCAAAAACCAGTTTCAGGGAGGAAGGGTTGATTTCAGTTTACAGCTCCCGAGGGCAGAGTCCGTTGTGGCAGGGAAAGCATGGCCAGAGCAGGAAGCCGGCGTCACGTCACGTCAGCAGGGAAGAGGGAGAGAGAACACAATGAGTCCTGGTGCTCAGCTCTCCTTTTCCAGGTCTAGGACCTAGCCAATGGATTGGTGCTGCCTGCAGTTAGGGGCTATCTTCCTAACTCAGTTATTCTAAACTAGAAAATCTCTAATAGACATGCCAAGAAATTTGTTTCCATGGGGATTCTAAATCCTGTCAAGTTGACAAGCAGAGATGAACCACCACAGAGAGTGATGTAGATAATGCATTTAATGCTGAGCTCACTGGTCACTGATTCTCAGCAGTTTGGCCAGATATGCATTTCTGCATTAACCTCTGTTTTTCTGATGATGGCTGAGAGCAGCACACACAATCCATGGGTATAAACATAGTATTTAGAAGGCAGTTTGACAACATGTCCACTTAGTGTCACAGTAGTGGTAGGTTCTC
Organism: Jaculus jaculus; assembly: GCF_020740685.1. Taxonomy (NCBI): domain Eukaryota; kingdom Metazoa; phylum Chordata; class Mammalia; order Rodentia; family Dipodidae; genus Jaculus; species Jaculus jaculus. The sequence goes on along the minus strand of NC_059114.1, from coordinate 14,095,640 downwards.
CCACTAGACCTATGACTATGGGCTTTCGACTAGTTTTGTAGCCCTCCCCCCTTTGGAATGGACCCCAAAGTCAATCAGAAAGTACTTGGTTACCCCATGATAGTCATGCCACTACTGTACATTTTGCCTGGTAGGTCAGTTGTGGAGCTTGCAGGGCCCACAGCAGGGTAAACCTGTTGATGACTTCTGTCCCCCAGCAGCCTGCATAGCACCTTCTGACACTGTGATAGCCAGCCAACTGGAGGGAATACTCCACCTCAGTTCCAGCTTGATCTCTCTGTGTCCCGCAGCTAGAGGGTGGTGCTTCGGGGTATGGGACCTACCATTTAGTTTGGGTGGGTCACCAAGAGCAGTGGCAATAGCCTGTGTTGCTTTGGGGTCCTCAAAAGACTTTCTGACCCACGATACAGGGAAGACACCTCATGTCTGGCATTGGGATTTTTATTTAATAACCTATGGCTTCATTATACATTCATCAGCTTTTATTACCCGTTGGGCGTGATGGCTTACGCCTTTAATTCTAGCACTTAGGAGGCAGAAGTAGGAGACTCAAGCCTACCCTGAGACTACATAGTGAATTCCAGGTCAGCCTGGGCTAGAGTGAGACCCTACCTTGGGGAAAAAAGAAAAGAAGAAGAAAACAAAAAACTTATAGGTTAAATTAGCTTACAAAGTAATATAGATTTCACTATAGCTTATTCATACATCCCTTAGTTCCCACCACATCTTTGCTTAAATATCTCCCCTCCCCACTCTTCTCTCTCTCTACTTTCATATCACGTGGGTTCTACTATCTGACCCCCTTAAAAGTCTATCTCCTGTCATGGCCCTTTTCTAGCTTCTTGGCCTCTACAGTCACTAACTCCAACTTAAACATGCAACTTTAACAATTTGAAGCTAGGATCCACTTGCCACACATGAGAGAGAACATGCCATATTTGTCTTCCTGAGGCTGTGTTATCTTACTCAGTATACTATTTTCCAGACCTGTCCATTTTCCTGCAAATATGATTTTATTTTTCTTTCTAGCTGAATAAAATTCTGATGCGTGTATGCAGTATATCTTCATGTACATTCATCAGTTGATGGGCATCCAGGCAGTTCCATCTCCTAGCTCTTATGAAGAGAGCAATAGTGAACATGGTTGTGCACGTATCTCCATGGCAGGGTACAGAATCCTTTGGGTAGATGCCCAGGAGTGGTATAGCTGGGGCTGGTTTTGCATTTGATACCGTCCAGGTGCTGAGGACATTTTTATGGCTAAGGGCCTCTGCATGACCAGATGACAAATGTTCAGAGGGCAGTTGGTCATAGTAGTTTGGCTTCTGGTTGTGGTCCATGTTCTTGTGTGTGTAGGATACCCTGAGAGTCATAGGGAGAGTAGATCTAGTCTGGGTGGGGCCAGGGTGGGAGGATCGGGGAGATCCTGGTCAGAGAGAGTTTCTGTAACCAAAAACATACTGGGAGGAATCATGGCTGTGGAAAACTGGCTCTTGGTTTTGACTTGGCAGATTTGCTGTGTGGCTTTGAGAGAATCTTTTTCCCACTCCAGGCCTCAGCTGGCTTCCCTCACATGGAGAAGCCCTAGTTGATTCCCTTCCAGTTCTGTGACTTTGGAGTGACACTTGAGCCTGGAGAGGCACCATTCTTTCTCTGGATTCTCTTCCTCCTCCTGGGATGATGTCCTGACAAGAACTCCCAGGCTTGGGTTTGAGCTGTGGCTGTGCATTGAGTGTGCACCCGTCCTGATCAGGTCGCTTGCCTTTTGATGTTTTTTGTTTTCCTCACGTGGTAAAAGGGCACAGTGATACTCCTCTTGATATATGTATATTCTGCACACGGTAAGTATTCTTTATGGAAAGTTGTGTGAGTAAAAGGCAAAGGATTGTTTAAAGAGCCCAAATGGTAACTATTTCCTACCATCTAGAGGTATCAGAAGGGTACCTAGTAGGGGCGAGAGTTCGTCTTTACTGGTTGGTAAGGGCAGGTCACATGAGGTTTAGACATACCCCCATCCTTCAGTCCTTTTTCTTTAGACCAGTGTGGCTGAAGTCCACCACACCTGCTTGAGACTGGCCTTTCCATGCCTGCACCTCCGTCTTCCAGGAATGGCTGTCGGTGAGTTCGACACACAGCCGCGACTAGTGCCTGAACGTTGTGTGCCACCGCTCGTCGTGATCCCACCGGCTGGTTAGCCAGTTTCCTGTTGCATTCTGGAGGAAGCCAAGCTGGCAGGGCCTTTGGCGCCCTGGGCTTCCTGTGAACCTGGGTTCCTGGTCAAGTGGCAGTTAAATGAAAATGGAGCCCCGGCACTGCTGCTGTGCTTCCCTCAGAAAACACTCATGCTTTATGAGTGGGAGGCTCCCTTTGCTGGGTCACACCCCACATTGCTCAGTCTTTGTGGAAATCAAGACAATGGCACCCCAGCGAGGAAAGGAAACTGATATTATCTGAGAGCTCAGGCTTGCTGTGGCTTTCTAGTCCTGGGAGTTCTGGGAGAGCAGCCAGGTGGCTTTGGAGACCAAGTGGAAGCCTCTTCTAGAAAGCCCTGGCCGGGGTGGTCCAGGGCTATATTGCAAACGAGACAGGGTCTGCAGACCCTGGCTGAGCTGGACAGGCTGTGGCCCAGCAGAACTGCCAGTGTTCTCCACACTGCTCAGGGCAGCCTTTATCCAGTGCTTGACCGGGAGCCCAGGTTCACAGGAAGGCCTGAGCTGTTGGGTTCAGGATCTGGTCTTCCAGACATCGGCCATGCCAGGCCAAGCCATCTTGTTTCCCATGGAGGGAATATGGCACAGCCTGACCCACGACCTCCGTTTTGTCTGGGGACGTTCTTGGGTATAAATGAGACTAGACTTCCTGCTTCTTAGAGCTTCATGCCAACTTGTCACCCATGTTGCAAATAGAAATGTCAAGTGCAGCTCAACTAAGGGCGAGAATCCACAGCCGTGCTTTCTAGTAAGAGAGCAGGTGTTGAGAGCACAGGCGGTGAGTGCGTGGGTCTTGGTGCCAGAGCGCTGAAGGCTGTCTGAGGAAGTGCTGGCTTCAGAAGAGGGCCTGGGTTTGAGCTGCTGGGAGTCTCCCTTTTCTTCCCGCCTCCGCTTGCTTGAGCTTTGTTCCACGTGCTTGCCACTCCCGGAATACAGAACCTGGTTGTGGGGACTATGCCTGAGTCCTTCCTGGGCTTTCTACTTGGGAACAGTCACAGCTGCCTTACATGGAGCCTTCAGAAAGTTAGGTATTTGTAAGCAGAATGAGAGAGAATGAGTATGGGCATGCCAGGGCCTTTTGCCACTGCAAATGAAATCCAGATGCATGTGCCACTTGGTACATCCTGCTTACATGGGTCATGGGAATTTGAACACAGGCTGCTGGGCTTTGCAAGTACCTTTAACCACTGAGCCACTTCTTCAGTCCTCATGGAGTCTTTTTCAAGTATCAGGTTTTGTGCCAGTTTTGATTTTTTTTGGTGGGGGCCATGTATTGGCCTTGTGACATTGAGTGAGTGACTTTCTCTGAGCCTCTTCTTTGATTTTCCAGCTAGGAAAGCTAATGTCTGATGGCTGTGAGACCAGAGCACATGCTCAGTGCCTAGTGCTTCGGGAGCTCAGCGAGCAAGGGTGCCTTTAGTGGTCAGTGGAGAGACGGAAGAGCCTGTCTGGAGGCTGCAGAGACGCCTGTTCCATGGGGCAGGGAGCCGTACCTTAGCCTTCAGGAGTGATGTGTTGCACTTGTACATTGCACCTCTTCAGGGTGGCTTCTCTTGAGAGGACACGGTGGCTGTGCGTGAGCAGGCCTTTCCCTCAGTTGTCCCCAGAAAAGTTGAGCTGTTTTAGTTTTTGTTTTTTGAGGTAGGGTCTCGCTCTAGCTCAGGCTGACCTGGCATTCACTATGTAGTCTCAGGGTGGCCTTGAACTCACAGTGATCCTCCTACCTCTGCCTCCCAAGTGCTGGGATTAAAGGCGTGCGCCACCACGCCCAGCTAAAAGTTGAGTTTTAACAATGCTAGAATTTTCTTTGTTTTCATGTCAACATTGCTATTGGCCCAGTGGATTTGTGTGGCAATTTTTGTAATATGCATTAGAATTCTCATTAACACTGGCCTTCGGTCTACTGTTTTGTCCTAGTAGCTTGTTACAGAACTCCTGTCCCCCATAGTTTCAGATCTCTGGCTAATGCGTTCAGAATTAGGGGTACAGAAGCTAAGTTGAAGCAGAGCCATTCATTTGGCTATCTGTGCAGACACCTCGAAGCCCACCTGGAGCAGCATAAAGCAGGACTGTCTTGATAGTGTCTCTCTGTACCTTGTCTGCTTGCCTCCCTCCCTTCCATGGTAACGATTACTCTGGCTTTGTGTCATGTGGTGCAGCTCGGCCTTGTCACCCAGGAACTTCAGAACCTTTGCTTGGATCCTGGTCCAGATAGCCAGGTGCTGGGATGCTAAGAGCACTCCAGGTGAAGCCGTGTACAGCGGGTCTTTCCGGGGACTACACTTCGCACAGCTCTGGGGTCCCTGACAGTGGGCTGCTGGCACGAGCATTTTGTAAAGGGCACTGCATTGTTTGTGTGCTTGCTTTTGTTTGTGTAGTAGCCTGCTTGCCATGGATAAGTGGCTGTGGCTCAGGCTGTGGTGGTCTTCCACTTTAGGGTGGTCCTGAGGCTGATGGAGCTACAGGCTGCCTCTAGTGTCCACAGTTAGGATCTTGAATGTGAGTTTCTCAGGAGCGTTGTTTCCCAGCCTTTGCCACATCCTGGTGCACATAGACATCAAGTGAGGAGGTTCAGGATTCCCCAGCTCCCATGCCACCACTTCAGGGGGTGTGGCATTAAGGTCGTACCCACTCTTGGTGGCTCTGTCCTAGTTTATTTCCAGAAGGCAATTGGGGATAGTACCTTCCATTTCATTAGCCTTTGTCAGAGCCCTCTCTCAGATGGCTGTGTTATCTTACACTCTTCACAGTGGTCTAGATTTTTGCCAACACCCAATGCTGTCAGACTTTTTAACTGTTGCTAGCCTGGTAGCAACAACATGGTACCCTGTCGTTCCCTTTCTCATTTGCAGTGTGTTGGGCATCTTTTCATAGTTACTGACTTGGGTTTCTTCTTTTAGCTGCCTGGCTGCATCTCACTTATGTGCTCCTCCCTTCTCAACCTTACTGCTTTGCAGAGGTATGGGTTCTGGATCCTTTTTCTTTATAGATCTGTGTTGCAGGAACTTCCCAGTTTGACTTGTCTCAGCTCAAAAAAAAAAAAAAAAAAAAAAAAAAACACCACAGAAACATTTCTCTTATTATGGGGGAGAGAGAGAGAGAGAATATGAATGGGTGCACCAGGGCCTCTTGCAAATGAACCTAATTCAAGCATCACTTTGTGCATCTCGTTTTGCATGGATACTGGGGAATTAAACTCGAATGCCAGCCTTCGCAAGCAAGTTCCTTTACCTGCTGAGCTTTTCAATGGTGACTTTCGCTGCCTCTACACTTATGTCGTACTTTTATCATTAGGTCTTGCCACCCCCCATGCTAGGCCTGGAGCCCAGAGTCTTACACATGCTAGGCACGCATTCTGCCTCTGAGCTACAGCCGTAATCTGTATTTAAGTCTTTGAACTACCTCAGTGGTTCTCAGATGAGTAGGTGGGTTTTTTTTAATACCTAGGGGATATTTGGCCGTGTCCAAAGATATTTTTGATTATCATGACTTGGAGGAGGGTTTGTTGCTGTCATTGAGTTGGGTCGAGGCCAGGAATTCAGCTAAGAGCAAAGGACAGGCCCTGTCACTTACCCACTCAGAAGTATTGGTGGAGCCAGTGTTGAAGGTCCTGCCCTAGAGAGTCAGATTCGGGAAGTTGAATTTGGGACAAGTGTTTGAGGCGACTGACATCCAGTGAGTTTGGACCCACAGAAATACAGAGTTGTAAATACCATAGTGTGGCGAGGGAAGGTCAGTTCCTGAGGGGAGGAAGGAAGGGAAGGGAAAGACATCCCATGAGACAGGAAAATCATGCTGCATTTTCAGGGCTGGGACAGGGTGAGCCTAGTGGCCCAACACAACTGACCCCTTCAGAACAGCCTTCTGCATTGGTATCCTGAAAACCATACCGACTAGTTTCTGGGCTCTGGAACTTGCTCCTGACACTTCTGCAACGCTCTTCTCCAGCAAGGAGGGTGAGATGTGAAGACCTAGGACTGATTTTGAGAGCTGTCAATAGACCAGTATCATGCTGTGTGCTCTCTGTATATTCTTTCATTGTGTCTATGTGCCAGCCCTGTGGTATACCATTTGTGTCTTCTACAAATCATAGAAAAAGAACCCTTCCTCCAAGGTATGATAATCCAAAATATTGTTGGACGTGGCCAGATGTACCCTAGGTACAACAGTACATTGCTGGGCAGAGGCTTAAGTGAGGTGTGGATGCATGTGGCAAAGCGAGGTTTCTGACGTAGGCCTCTGCCCTCCCCAGTATACTATGCTCTGAGATAGACTGGAGCCCAGTCCAGAGCCTCCTGGGCTGTGCCTGTCCATCAGGATCTGCTAATGGGTCATCGGATCCAGATCCCAGCTGCCCAGCCTTCAGCGGCTCACCTGAACAGCAGCATGTGCTCCTCAGCAGGATGGTAGCTGACCTTCAGTAAGGCCCTGCTTAGCATCCTTTGCTGGTCTCCATGTCAGCACTTGAGCTGTTTCCGAGGGATGCTCGCCTGCTTTGAAAGCAACCAAATATTTTAAATCAAGTGCTAATTGAAACCTCATGAAAAGTACGCCTGGCTTTTTTGCCCTTATTTGTCCAAAGTATGATTCCTGCACCGCAAGCATTTCCTGATGACATTCTTGAGCAGGAGCCCAGTGTCACAATCTGCCTGTTCATTTATGGAAACTCTAGGCTGTCACTTGGGCAGTGGACCTGGGGGCCCTTCCCCTTTTCCTAGCAGCTCTGCGCTGTCCCTGCATGCAGGCAGGCCGTGGACGGGATCTTCCGAGCAGCTGGGTTGAATTGGCTGTTGTTTCTTCTAAAGCCTGAGGTTCCTTGTCCCCAGTGGTCAAGTCCTGCCCTCCCCACATCATTTATTTAAATTTTTAAAAATTTATTTTCGCGCGCGCGCGCGTGTGTGTGTGTGTGTGTGTGTGCGCGCGCGCGCGCACGTGCATGCACTTATGTGTGCACTAGCATCTCTTGCTATTGTAAACAAATGCCTTTCTGGCTTTATGTGGGTGGCTAGCAAATCGAACCCTGGTCAGCAGGCTTTAAGAAAGAACCTTTAATTACTGAGCCATTTCCCTGCCCTCTTCCCCACTAGATTTAGAATGTCACCAAGACTCTCTGGGACTGTCTGTGGAAATGCAGTGAGTGAGCCTCCCCAGAAAAATATTTGGGAGGGAAATGCCCTCATTCCACATCCTGCCAGCCCTGGGTCTGGGAGCATAGAGGCTGTCGGCTGGGAACTTGCAAGCCAAATTCAACCCGTGCATATGTTTTAGTCTCAGTGTTACAGGTTAATGGCTTTCTTTTTAAACTAGTCTACCATCCTTTAAAAATGAGGAGATGCAGGGTCTAGTGCGGAAGAGGTGGCGAAAGAACGAAAGAGCCTAAGGAAGGGTAGGACTCCTTACAACATGCTCCCTCCAGACACAAAATGGCCTGGATATCCATGACCTCACAGTGCCTGACACTACCTACACAAGACCATCATAAGAGGGGAAAAGATGATGACATCAAAATAAAAGAGAGACTGATTGAGAAGGAGAGGGGATATGATGGAGAATGGAGTTTCAAAGGGGAAAGTGAGGGGAGGGAGGGTATTACCATGGGATATTTTTTATAATCATGGAAGTTGTTAATAAAAATTTGAAAAAAAATTAAATAAAAAAATGAGATGCACAGAAAAATCTGAATGTCTGGCATTGTTTGGACTATCAGAGCTCTTGTAGCCCTGGGTCCACATTTCTGCTAGGCCACCCTTGGCTGGAGCAGTAGAGGCGCCTCTGTGGGGCAGGGTCACGCTCCCAGCCAGCCACGGGCCTCAGCCCATCCAGCTGCACTAGCGCTGCTTGCTGCCCCTGTGGACAACTGAATTGCATCAGATAGTAAGTTCCTATTTTGTTTTTCCGATTTAGAAGTGGGTGGAAGAGTATTGGGAGGTCACTGCCAGGGTAGTGGGGTTGACCTTCATGGGCCTCTTCCCTCCTCAAAGTCAAGGCTGGGCTCCAGGCTGCACGCTGCATTGTATCTGCCTGATGGGCATTCTTCCTGCTCTGCTCGGGGCATCCTCCTTGGGTGGCAGTGCTGAGGAAGGCTCCGAAGGAGGGAGACCAGCCTTCAGCAAACAGCTCAGGGACTGCAGTCTGAGTGGCTCAGAGGAGGGTCGCGGAAGTGGCCTGATTAGAAACTGGTGATGATGGAAAAAAAAACAAACAAACACTAACCAGGAAGCAAAGCCATGGGAGTCCACTTGTCAGGGGCTGGGTGTGGGGGACTAAGGGCTGGGGAGATGGCCCCATGAGAAAGGTGCGCTTGCTGCTCTTGGCTCTTGTCCTCTTCAGGGCTGGGGGTTTCGGGGACGCAGGGCAGGGTGCAGGGAGGTGAGGAGTGCAGATGTCCGCCCCTTCTCCTGACAGGGGCCAGGTGGGAAGGTGGTAGGGTTCAGTTCCTCGTTTAGTCTCCCCAGCAGGCTGGGCGTTGTCATTTTCTCTCCTGGGAGGTGAGTCGGGAAGCGTGTCGAAAGCCCCGCGCCTGACGTCACGTGTGCTCGGGAAGGCCGACGCTCACCCGCCCATGTGGCTGCCTGTTTCTCTTGAGACGTCACAAGTCTTCACTCCATTTCTGCCAGGCCTGGCTTCTCCAAACACCTCCAGAGATGTTGTGTTTCCGAAGAAGAATTTTAAGTCCTACGCTGTGGGTGGGAGATGAGCTTGGAGAAGGTGCTAGGAACGGGGTAGCCTTCCTGGTCCCCAGCCTGCAGGCTTGTCACAGTGCTGGCTGCTGGCCAGCAGACGGGCGCTTCCTACACGTGCCGCGGGGAGACCTGTCTCCCGGGCTGACTGTGCTGCTTGTTGGCAGGGTCTCTTGTCTTCTTGCTGTCACTAGCCAGGAAGTGATTCTGTAAGAAGGTAGATAGGCCACTTCACGTGATGTGCCCAGGAATCAGTCAGAGGTCACTGTCTGGGTAGAGTAGCTCTGCCCCTAGAGAGCAGTCAGGGCAGTGTGGAGGAGGGAGCTGGTATTGTCGTCCCAGGGGAGACTGCAGGTGCTTCAGGAACATGGCTTTAGGCCTTGGTGTCCCATGGGGCTGTAGACCACAGGTGTTGAACTGGGCATGTGTCCAGCCCAGGCTGTGGCAGGACTGTGAGGAGGTAAGCATCTGTAGCCACAACCTTCCACACTCCTGCTTTCCCCGGGAGAGGAAGGGAGCCAGGAGATAGCGCAGCTCTGCTCCTCGCCTCCAGCAGGAAGAGCGCTGTGTAACCAGCCTCCCTCCTTACTACTGCAGGCTGGATCCTCATTGACCGCTGCGGGAAGCACTTTGGGACGATCCTCAACTACCTTCGAGATGGGGCCGTCCCCTTGCCCGAGAGCCGCCGGGAGATCGAGGAGCTGCTGGCAGAGGCCAAATACTACCTGGTGCAGGGCCTGCTAGAAGAGTGCCAGGCAGCCCTACAAGTAGGCACCCCTTTCCTCCACAGGGACGCCTGCAGCACCCTTTTCCTACCTACAAAATGGGGCATTTCCTATCTCACTGAGACGTGGGAGGCATTCTGCAGAATCAACCTCCCCTACCTACAAGTGATCCCTGAAGGAGTGGCTCCCTGAGGAACAGCTCTGCCGCCTGAAGGTCTTAGCACAGGGTGGAAAAGCATTTCCCCTGCCACTCAGATGCGGCCATTGACCCCCTGTCCAGGACTGGTCTACCAGGCCTCTCTGGACTATCTAAAGACTAAGGGGAACTTCAGCAGCATGTGTTTAGGCTGCCCTATGTTGTGCAAGTCACCTAATTGTGCTCTGACTGACCACGTCACGTGACATTGGGTCATCTCCTGTATATTGCATCCCTTCAGTAGTGAGTTTCTGAGTCCATGGTGGGACTTCCTCTGGCCTCATTAGTCATGGTTGGGACCAGACAACCCTGCCTCCTCATCTGGACTAGGGCAGGGCCATTGGGTTCAAGTCAGGTTTCCAATGTAGCCAGTGACCTTTTGTTTTAAGTAAAGCTGCAGCATGGGGGGGATCAGAAGAGCCCCTGTGGGCTGCCGTTGGAACATGGCTCGTGCGGTGCATGGTCATTGAGCACTGCGTAGCTGCTGTCAGACATCACCACACCTTCGCCAGCCTCCTTCACCCTCCAGGCAGGCTCTGGACTGCTCTCCATTCACGTTTTAGCTTTTTTTGTCCACTGGAATCATTCTAGAAAGTTGGAATTTAGCTCACATATTACCACCACCACCAGGCTTATATTGATACATCTCTTCTCTCATCATGCTTTCGTTAGACCTTGATTGTCAATATTGTTGAGCCACAGGGTATTTTAGGGTATTTTATTTACTTGACTTCTAAGTATGTATCCCTGCTTCGGCTCCAAGTTCTCAGAAGGATCAGTCTCAGGTTGGGCTGTTCAGACACATCGGAGGTCCGTTCATCTTCATCTTGCGGGCAGGCCGTCTCGATGTCTGGTAGTCTGCTCTTTAGCCTCCAGGACTGACCTGGTCACCCTCTTTCCTCCCAGTATCTCTCTGGATCTTTCTCACCTGCTTTCCGACAGTTGCTTTTCCCTCCCCAGTTTTATCTTTTCAACCCTCTTACTGAAGTTTTTTTTTATTTCTGCTGTCATGTTTTTGCTTCTTTTTTCTCCTCTTGTTTTCTGAAAGCTGCTTTCATAGCATGCTAATCTTGTTTCAGAGGTGCCACGCCTGTCCTTGTCTGTCTGATGAACACCATGTGGACACTCCTCCAGGGCCTGACTTCTTAAATCCTTAGCCTCCGCTCTTTGTGTTGGTTCAGCTCTCATGTTAGACAGGCTCCCTCACAGTCCGATGGTCCTGATCCTCTGTTGAGGCACAGTGTAAGGTTGACAAGCTGCATGTGTGGGCCAGGCAGTTAGTTCTTGCTCTTATCTATGGGGCTTGGTCAGAAGACATTGTCCTTGAAGAAGTCCTTTCCTGCCAGGCATCATGGTAACAAATCCCACTCAGAAGGTAGAGGTCAGAGAACTAGCCTGAGCTACATAGCAAGCCCCTCTCGAAAGAAAGGGGGGGGGGGGGAGACAGAAAGGAAAGGGAAAAAGAAAGAAAGAACCAACCAACCAAAGTAGTCCTTCACTCCTGTCTGGTGTGTAAGTATGGGTGGCTACATTTTGAGGTCTGCTGGGGGCACTCACCCTTTAGTTGCAGATGACAGCAGCTGGGCAGTGCTGCCCCCAGCTGTGTCAGTTACTGCAGAAATGCGGACCTTCGTCCTGCTGGGAGTGGGCGTGGATCGAGAGGATCTGGGGCTCTCTCGCTCTTGTGCGTGCCAACTGGCAAGCCCACACCTTGTCCTCCTCCCGGCCTGCACTGGCCCCCTGGGCCTCTGGACTTCTCTCCACCCTCTCACATGGGCTTCATTGTCTCCATCTCCTTGGTCATCATCTGTGGTCCATGTTCCAGCTCAACGTTTTGGCAGCTTTTATCTGTTGACCTCGCTTCTCTCATTTTCATTTTTGTTCCTCTGCGGTTGCTGTGACGGGGCTATCGGGCTTTTGATGAAGTCATGTCTCATCAGTTATGTTCAAGGTTTAGTTTTGAGCGACTTCCTGGGCGGGGAAAAGTGACAGACATCCTTGTTCACATTCCTGTCCTCCTGGCCCGCCTGCTCCGTCTCCCCCACCACAGCTTTAATAAGCCCGGTGCTGGGCAGGTCTCCCAGGCTGAAAGCTCATTTTGTTCCAGCAGAACAAAGACACTTACGAGCCCTTCTGCAAGGTCCCTGTCATCACCTCCTCCAAAGAAGAACAGAAACTTATAGCAACTTCAAATAAGGTATGTTGCAGGCACCCTTGGGGATTTCTTTTGCTTCCAGACATGAAGGGGACTCTTCTGCCTAAGTTGTTTTTTTTTTTTTTTTAATATTTCTTTTGTTCATTTTTTATTTATTTATTTGAGAGCGACAGACACAGGGAGAAAGACAGATAGAGGGAGAGAGATAGAATGGGCGCGCCAGGGCTTCCAGCCACTGCAAACGAACTCCAGACGCGTGCGCCCCCTTGTGCATCTGGCTAACGTGGGACCTGGGGAACCGAGCCTTGAACCGGGGTCCTTAGGCTTCACAGGCAAGCGCTTAACCGCTAAGCCATCTCTCCAGCCCTCTGCCTAAGTTTTGACATAGAGGCTAGGTCCCCAGGAAGCTGTGGCTTCTCCTAAGTTGCCCTTGACGCAGGCGGTCTCCCCTTCCCCGTTTGCCTCTTCTGCCTTGAGACATGGCCTCAGTCCCTTGGGAAGTCTGTGGCTTGTTGCACCTGCACGCCGAATAACTTTCTCTTTCTTCTTCATCGTCACCTTTGCCAGCCAGCCGTGAAGTTGCTGTATAACAGAAGTAACAACAAATACTCCTATACCAGGTAAGACGCCAGCCAGAAGAGATGCGTCAGGTGCTCGGCAGACCTCCACGCGCACAGCGAGGCGCAGCTCCGCCTGTCCCTTCACGGGAGGAGGGCTCCTGTGCACGTCCCCACTTGCTAGCCGAGCTGCTGGACTAGAGCGCTCTGAGGTGGAATTCGCCCAGGCCCCAAACTCGCCTTCGGAGCTGCAGCGGGCATGGTTCGTGTACTTGCCATGCTGTGCACAGCCAGTGCTTTCCAGTTGAGGAAATTTCATCACCTCACTAGTAGTTACTCCTGGCTTCCCTCAGTCGTCACCCCTGGCCTCACGCCACCATTAATCTCTAGATCTGCCAGTTTGGGACATTCCGTCTACATGGATTGCAACATGTTGTGTTTTATGACTGTTTTCCTTCACTTAGCATGGTTTTTAAAAAATAATTTTTAAGTTTTTTAATTTTTATTTGAGAGAGAGAGAATGGGCATGCCAGAGCCTCTAGCCACTGCAACTGAACTCCACACTCATGTGCCACGATGTGCACCTGGCTGACATGGTACCTGGGGAGGCAAACCTGAGTCCTTAGGCTTCACAGGCAAGCGGGTTAGCCACTAAACCATCTCTCCAGCCCCGCTTAGCTTGTTTTTAAGGTCATCCGTGCTCTAACATGAGTATGCCATTCCTTTTCATGGTGGGATTGTTCTCCACCGTGTGGACTCATCTTAGTTTTCCAGTCATCAGTGTGGACATTGGGTTATTTCCACTGTCTGGCTATAATGCTGCCTTGAACATTCATGTCCTCGTTTCCGGGGGACATGTTTTCCTTTCTCCTGGGGATATGTCAAGGAGTGGGATTGCTGGGTCATACATATGTAACTCCATGGTCAGTCACTGGAGACCTGTCAACTTTTCCATCCAGAGTCACTGCAATGTTGTATAATACCACCAGCAGTATATGGAAGTTTCTTGAGTGCCTTTTGGCTCTCTTGTAAACATGTGATTGTGAAATACGAAGTAGGGGGGAATATTCAGGACCCATAAACTGACATAGCTCTTGGGGCTGGAGAGATGGCTTAGTGGTTAAGGCACTTGCCTGTGAAGCCTGAAGACCCAGGTTTGATTCTCCAGGTCCCACATAAGCCAGATGCACGTGGTGGTGCATGCATCTGGAGTTTGTTTGCTCGTGGCCAGAGGCCCTGGTGTGCCCATTCTCACTCTTTCTCTCTGCTTCAAATAAATAAATAAATAATGAATAAATAAAACAGTTTTTCTTGGACTTTGTTGTTCTGCCCCTTGGGCCTGGTGGGGTGCCCCTGCAGTGGTGCTTTTGCCGAGGCCCAGTATCTCCAGCAGCCTGTCTCTGCCTATGTAGGGCAGCTACTTAAGCATGCTGCTTTGAGGCACAGCCTTAGGGACCTCAGCTGTCTTTTTTTTCTAAAATATATTTTTGTTTGTTTGTTTGTTAGAGAGAGAGAGAGAGAGGCAGATAGAATGGGTGCACCAGGGCCTCCAGCCACTGCAAAAAAAAAACAAAACAAAACCAAAAAAAAAAAAAACCCAAAACCAAAAAACCTCCAGACGCATGTGCCACCCTGTGGCTTTACAGGCAAGTGCCGTAACCACTGAGCCATTTGTCCAGCCCCATACCTGTCTTTTTTTGAAACCCAGCTCTACCACTTAGGAGTTTTGGGACTTAGGACAATGACACTGATTTCATTGAGCAGTGGGGACTATAGTGCCTTTCTTACGGGATTGTCGTAAGGTGAAATGAGATAGAGAGGACAATAGGCCTGTGTGTAGAAGAATTCAGCTACATTGGCAAATATTACTAGCCTGTGATCACCCTGTTGAACGCTCTTTTGCAGCAATTCTGACGACAATATGTTGAAAAACATCGAACTCTTTGATAAGCTTTCTCTGCGCTTTAACGGACGGGTCCTGTTCATAAAAGATGTCATTGGGGACGAAATCTGCTGCTGGTCCTTTTACGGCCAGGGGCGCAAGATTGCCGAAGTCTGTTGCACGTCCATCGTGTATGCCACTGAGAAGAAACAGACCAAGGTAGGAGCCTCGCAAAGACGGCTTCGAGTGGCTTTTCTTTCTTTCACTTGAGCAAAGTGATCTCAGAGGGGGAAGTCTTTGACAATGCTTCCTTGTCTATAGTTGCCCATTGGGAAGCTAGCCATCTTTGGGGCCCATAAAGATCTGAATGTAGGTCTTGGAGAAACAGAATGGTGTTCCCTTGTGGTGCTTAGCAAGTAGACACAGCCAGCTATACCTAGTTCCTGTGTGGTACACAGGGATTCAGATTTTCCCTTGGACATGTGTGCACTGAACCGCCCATGGTTTTCCCGTCCGGCGTCGCTGATCTCGGCCTCCACTCATGCAAACACTTAGGAGAACACCCTGCCTGCGACATTCTCCCACCATCAGGCCTCACCAGGCCTGCTCATCAGAGCTACAGTGCCGCCCAGAAGAGCTTGACTTTGGCTTTCTCGTCATAACCTACCACTCATTACGCTCCCTCTTCAACACAGGACTTATTTGACAACCTATTTTACACCTCAGTATTCCAAGGGCTGGAGAGATGGCTTAGCGGTTAAGCGCTTGCCTGTGAAGCCTCAGGACTCTGGTTCAAGGCTTTATTCCCCGGGACCCATGTTAGCCAGATGCACAAGGGGGCGCACGCATCTGGAGTTCGCTTGCAGTGGCTGGAGGCCCTGGCGCGCCCATTCTCTCTCTCTGCCTCTTTCAGTCTGTCACTCTCAAATAGATAAATAAAAATGAGAAAACAAAACAAAACAAAACAAAAAATAAATAAACTTATGTGAAGGCAGCCAGAAGAGAGAAATACTGAGGCTCTTTTTGCTTCAAACATGGCAGCAGGACCGGGCATGAGTTCCTCCTCTAATTAAAGCCTGTTCTGTCATGTCTTGGGTGTTTTAAATATACCTGACTTGCTTCTGCCCCTGGACATAAAAAGGATGATCATTATATTAACTTTTAAACATGTAGATTCTCATCTTTGATCTCAGCAGGGAGCTGGGGGATTGAGAGAGCACGTGCTTGGGCCACCACCTCTAGAGGAGGGAGCAGAGGCTCTGAGCGAGCCTGGCTTGCGTTGATGCCGGGTGGGGGGGCAGCGTGCTCGTTCTTCACCCACGCTGCTCCCCCTCAAGAGCGTCTTCCTTTTCCTCGGGAGCCCATGGCTTTTGCCTTCCAGGCACTTGGTGGTGGTAGAGGCAGTTACTGCTGCAACAACAGGCTCCTCCCCATCTACTCCGTTTCTGGGGTTTACACTCCTGTCCTGCTGTCTTGTCTCAGCTAACCGTTCATGTATTCCATTGGGGATTTTTGTATGCTTGATGGCTTGCTTGTTCCAGCACTCCCAATGCAATACTGATTCTTTTCATAGTTTAACTGTCCTTTGGTTAATTTGGAGAGTGTGTGGCTTGCTGAAATTTCAAGTTGAAGCAGACGTCTAATACATACATTGTCTGGGTCTTAATTCTCACTAGAGGATAACTGAGCATGGATTTCTATGTTGGGCGGTGTTTTTGTTGCTCAGAAGGGAACTCGTCTGTGGACTCTCTCTCTGTTGCTGCCACTCTGCCATGTCAGTAGATGCATTGCTTTTCATTGGTTTTGGTTATTGTTTTCTTTTTAAAAAAATATTTAATTAATTAATTTATTTGACAGAAAGAGAGAGAGAGAATGGGCACTCCATGGCCTCCAGCTGCTGCAAATGAACTCCAGATGTGTGTGCCCCCTTGTGCATCTGCCTAACATGGGTCCTGGGGAATTGAACCTGGGTCTTTTGGCTTTGCAGGCAAATGCCTTAACCACTAAGCCATCCCTCCAGCCCAGTTATTGTTCAGTTGTCAAGTGTATGTTGGGTTCTTTACATCTCTTGTCTCCTTGCTAAGACCACCCGCATTCCCTCTTCTCCATGAGCACTTGCTCTACTTGCTGGTATGGTTTTTTTTTTTTTTTTTTTTAAGAAATCTTTTTTTTTTTTAATGTTTTTTATTTATTTGAGAGCGACAGACACAGAGAGAAAGATAGATAGAGGGAGAGAGAGAGAATGGGCGCGCCAGGGCTTCCAGCCTCTGCAAACGAACTCCAGACGCGTGCGCCCCCTTGTGCATCTGGCTAACGTGGGACCTGGGGAACCGAGCCTTGAACCGGGGTCCTTAGGCTTCACAGGCAAGCGCTTAACCGCTAAGCCATCTCTCCAGCCCGTTGGTATGGTTTTTGATAGCTGCCTTCAGATCTCAGATCATTCCAGCACCCTGTATCTTCTTGGCACTGGCATCTCTTGACTGTCTTTTCCCACAGGAATTGAGCTTTTTTCCTGGTTCTTCACACACTGAGGAATTTTGAGTTATGTCCTGAACTTGTTGGCTCTGGGTTTGTTCAGTTCCCAGGGAGATTGTTGTTGTTTTGGGGTTTTGCCAGCAGTTGATAGAGTTGGATTCAGGCCGTGAATTCCGGCTAGGCTTCTGTGGGGTAGAGGTCTAGTGACAGAGTTTGTAGAACTTTCAGTTGTGGACGGTTAGTCTGAGCAGGCAGTGTCCTGTTCTGGTTTTCTGGTCTGTGTGTGAGGTGTAGGAACAGATCCTTTGGCTGGGGTGATGCGAGGTTCTCACACACAATGTCTGAAGCTCCCCTTCCTGCACAGTCTCTTCAGGACCTTGAGTTGTCTGGCCAGAAAGTCATTCCACACAGCCTCCCTTTCCTGGGCCTGTGTCTGCGGCCCCCTGGCAGGAAGCTGAGGAGTGAGGTCAACTGTAACCTCTGAAAGTAACAGCTGCCGTGTCACAGTAGCACTATTACGAAGTACAGGCCAAGATGGTGCGCTGTGTTGTGTCCTGCTAACGAACTTGCTCTATATTTTGTGGGAACACAGGTTGAGTTCCCTGAGGCCCGGATCTATGAGGAGACCCTGAATATCTTGCTGTATGAGGCGCAGGATGGCCGGGGACCTGACAATGCACTCCTTGAGGCCACAGGCGGGGCAGCTGGACGCTCGCATCACCTGGACGAGGACGAGGAACGGGAGCGGGAGAGGATCGAGCGTGTACGGCGGATCCACATCAAGCGCCCAGATGACCGAGCCCACCTCCACCAGTGAGCGGGCGTGCCCATGCGCTGCCCTCCTTCACCTCCTTCCCCGCTCCCTGCACTGCCCCCCCCCCAATCCTATGCAGGTTTCCAGACACCTTCCACTTACCCTGGAGTCTGGAAACACTTTTGTAACAAGCCAGAGGATTATTTTGATACTTTTCGACAAGGTGGATTGATATCTTGACCCAGGTGTGTGCACCCCTGTTGTTGAGAGAGCTGTGTCTGAGGTCTCTACTTTTCGTGAGACTCTGAGAACTCGTGGAGCCAGGCTTGCTTGGTTCTCGGAGGGAAAGTATGAATGTGTTTGAAGTATATGTGAGAAGCTTTGTTTGCAGTATTTATTTTTGTGGGTGTTGACTACCTATTAGGGCTTCTTGGGTGACACTCCCTTAAGGGTTCAGTTTAATGGTCTTGGGGCCACCAGGGTGTCTGCTTCCTACCTACACCTTCCAACTTGGCAGGCCGGCTCCTCGTGTTCTGACTGGGCAGTCCCCACTGCTTTGCAGGACGTCTGTTCTGCAGAGTAGTCGCGAGGCTTCTGTGCCCCACGTGCATGCGTAAGCAGTTCCAGCCGCAGCAGTGGAGGTGACTCCTGCCCCCGAGCAGCACAGCTGTGGTCTGGTGCTTGCTGCGCCCACCGCGTCTGCCACTCCGCGGGCAGTGGCTCTGCTTCCTTCTGGGCCTTGCCATTGCTGCTTGCTGCAGGAAGGCGTCTCTGCCACCCGGTGGGCCGCAGCTCTCAACGTGCTGCTCTCAGGGACCCACTTCCTCTAAGTGGGGCTTGCTGCAGTGACTGGGTGACTGTCCTTTGCTTAGAAATTCTGTGGCCCCAGACACAGTCCTCGTCTGACTCCAGGCTGGGACACCGCTATACCCCAAGTTGCAGGGAGCCTGCCTACTGACTGAGGGCAGTGTCCTTGCTGGAAACCCCTTCATGTCTTTGATTCTACGCAGAATAGAGGGGTGTCGGCGAGCAGGTTGAGAAGGTGTGCAGATACCTTTGGGTCTTTTTGTATTGTGTCTGTTTAAGGGATGTGTGTGACTGTCGGTGGGGATGTGTGATTGTGGGCACAGGTGGCCCTGGCCAGAGCCGTGCTGAGCGCACAGCGCTCGTGTAGGACGATGTTCTCGGTGACCTACCTCCAGGTTCCTCTGCGCAGGAACCCAGGCGAGCTGTGACTGACGTGGGTGGTGAGAGCAGACTAGGTGGTCACAAGGATGCAGGTGTGTGAGGAGTAGTGGATGGACTTTTGTCTGCTTGGTAAAGGAATTGTTAATGTTTTAGACCAAAGGTGTTAATATGGGCAGCCTCTGACACACGCATTCCCCCCCCAAATGAGTGTCTATTTTGTGACGGTTTTTACAGCTCAGACTTTGTACATACTGCCCTACCTGTGACAGTTGTATGCCTTTCTTTTGTATCCGGCAGCAAAGCCTACAAAAAAACTTGCGAACAATCATGACTGAACCTAAGAACCATGTACTGGGTAGATGCTTTTTAAACGATTGTGTGAAAAACTTTTGTATTAGGCTATTTGGATTTTATTAAGTGCTAAGAAAAAGGGAGCTTACAAAATGTCCCATAAATGTTTTATATTGTTTGTCTTAAACGCCAACCCTGCCATTTGGGTTGAGCTTTTTTAGGAAGTTAAAGGGAATGTCAGTTCTTATGTTTTCTGTAGGAATGGAAAAGCCATTGTATAAATTCTGTTTTGTAAATGCTGTTTGTGTGCAGAGTAAGTTTGTAGAACAGTCTGATGACTTGTTTTGGTTTCTGCGCCTCGTGACCTACGGCTGCTGGCAGCTCTCTCTTCCCCTCCCCTTCCCCGGAGTGTGGACAGGAGCAGGTTGGAAGATGTTCCTTGGTGAAAGGGGTTCTCAGCCACGTCCAGCCATGAGCTGACAGCGTTAGCTCTTCCAAAGCTCTGGTACCAAACACACTGTACCGGGAACTGACTTTTCACAAGGGGCGATAGTATTTATAGTCGTGAATAATCCAAGTAAAACACTATTCTTGGAGTTGGTACAGAGTAAGCTTTTATTACACTGTAAATAGCTAACATTTGAAACAAAAGTTTAGAACAGCTTTTGGTCCATGGTAACCAAGTTCAATATTTTGAATCAGTCCTTTCTGATTGTGGCGAGTGTGGGCCAAGGCTGTCACAGCTCCTGGCATAGCGTCTCTTTCCCACTGCCTTCCTGTGCTGGACGGGCTGGTTGGCCTCTGCGCAGGTCCTGGGCTCAGCTAGGTGTACCCTCCCGCACCTGGTCCTCACAGCTGCTCTTCAGCACCTCCGTGTGAACAGCACTGAGTGCTGTCTTCAGGACTCACCAGAGTCACCGTCACACTGTTAAGCATGCCATCAGTCTTCTTGTATCTCTGCACTATGAAAAAATACTGTAAGCTTTAGAAGCGGTCACCGTGTCTGTCTTGTACAAGCCTTTGTGGACGTATGTCAAATAAACTTACATGATGCTTCTATTTTTCTGTCTCCTGGGTCTTTTCAGAAATGCCCAGCTCGGCTGAGCAACTAAGGGGCAGCTTATGACAAAGAACGAGGCTTCCTCCTTCACCTCAAGTGCTCACAGTAGAGGGAAGTGACTCAGTTTCTGTCTTGGGGTGGGGGTGGGGATGGGGGGCGTGCTGCCTGGCTTGTGGAAAGCAGAATGAATCTGCAGGTGATAACCCCTGATCGAGGGCAGGGGACCCCACACACGATCTGGGACCTAAAGAGCCTTTCAGAAACTTGAGCCCAGTACCTAGAAACATGTAAGTTTCACTTAAGGCAAAATTTAAGTTTTGCAGCTTTATGAAGTTTCATCTTCTTCTTAGACCATATTTCATGGTGCCTTGGGCAACTTGACAGGTAGAGAATCTGCTGCCTACACTGTAAGGACATCTTGATGTTTCTGTTGGGGACATTTAAAACCGCCCCTTGGATGACTCAAGGTTGGCTCCCAGAGAATAGTGTAGTATCCTGTCCCTGGAGAAGCTGAGGTCTGGGGCCTAGCGCTCAGGTCTCTGATGAGATCTTTGCCCAGAGCTGCTGCATTCGTGCTTGGAGATGTGGCGAACTGCATCAAACTCCCGCTCGCCTCAGGTGGATCAGAAACCGCGAGTGAAGAGGTCAGATGTCATCCTCTATCAGGACTTCCTCCGGACCGACACCTGGAAAGTCACATCTGCCTTTAGAAACTTGTGGAAGGAGAGTAGTTACCACTGGGTTATCACAACGGGTATGGATGGGCTGAGGAGCCAGCTCCGTCTCCTGACTGATGAACCACAGGCAGAGGCTTGTCAGGCTCCTCGGCCTGCGGTGGTCATGGGGAGGATGGGCTGTGTGGCTGCCAAGGACAGTTCTCGTGTGGAAGCTTGCAGGCAGCATAACACACACGGTGAAAAGTATTTGCTTTACATTCAAAGTGACTCGTACTTTTACTTGTCCCTAAAAAGTGCCATAAAGTTATAAAAGACACTCTTGTATACTAGTTACACCTACAAAAAAATTTTTATATACAAGTAAAAATCTAAATTTATTTGAGACATTTTGTTCTTCTGAGATGGGCGTCTCTGTGTTGGCCTTCGACTTTCCATCTGCCTGTCTCAGTCTGCCGAGTAGCTGAGGTGAGAGATGGACGCTGCCCTGGCCCAGCACTCCATTCAAGTAATGATTCTTGGTGTAATCAGAAAACACGTCTCCTGCTGTGAACATGTCATGTCCTAGCAACATGGGCTCAAAATATGCTTTGTGAAGTACTGAGAAGGGACTTGTTGGGACCCTGTGGGGCCGGTACACTGGAACTCAGCCCATTAGACTTGAGATCTCTCACATCCCAAAGCCTAGACCACACCTGCCACCTGAACCACAGTGTGTGAAGGCTGGGCTGAATTCAGCACATGGATTCTGACTTTTGGTTCTCTAGCAACCAAATTCCTTCTCATTCAGTATTTAAATCTGTACGTCTGGGGCTGGAGAGATGGCTTAGCAGTTAGGCACTTGCCTATCAAGCCTAAGGACCCTGGTCCGAGGCTTGATTCCCCAGGACCCACGTTAGCCAGATGCACAAGGGGGCGCACACATCTGGAATTCGTTTGCAGTGGCTGGAGGCCCCGGTATGCCCATTCTCTCTCTCTATCTGCCTCTTTCTCTCTGTCACTCTCAAATAAATAAAACAAAACAAAAAATCTGTACTTCAGTTATCAATTTCTTCCTCTTTCAGATGTAAAAATCAGGAATAAAGGGGAGACATGAACTTATTTTTTTAAACGTGTATTCTCATTTAAGTTTCACCACCACCACCACCACCACCAAATGTAGCCACTCACCACTGTTAACTGTCCATTTTTATCTTTATAGACTTGTTCTTCTGGTCCAGTGTCAAAAACTATTGTCCCTTCCTTCCCAGGACTGACATAAAACTGTAAACTTAAAATGCACAAAGTGACAAGTTACTGACGTATCCTATTTTTTGTCCCTCTGCTTTTGGTCTGCAAAAGAAATTCACTTGTGAAACGTTCTGAGTATCACACTGAGTTCCTGTCCTGTTGCATATTTGAGCGCTCACAAGCAAGCACTGACAGAGGTCTGTAAGTGTTCTCAAGTCAGTCCATTCATTCGGTTCTTCAAAGGGCCAATCTCATGTCTGAAGAACAATTTATACATACTCAAGCTAAAACTCTTACAATGCCCTAAGTAGTCCCTCCAAGTTTCAGCAAACAAGACAATGCTTTTTTGTATGTGAGAGAGCAAGAGAGTGAGGAGAGAGTATTGGCACGCCAGGGGCCCCAGCCACTGCAGTTGAACTCCAGACACGTGCGCCCCCTTGTGCTCATGTGCGGCCTTGCATGCTTGCGTTGCTTTGTGCGTCTAGCTTATGTGGGACCTGGAGAGCCAAACATGAGTCTTAGGCTTCGCAGGCAAGCATCTTAACTGCTAAGCCATCTCTCCAGCCTGACACTTTTTTTTTTTTTTTTTTGAGACAGGGTCTTATGCTCTCCAGGCTGGCCTTGAACTCAACTCTGTGTAGCTGAGGATAACCATGAACTTCCCTTTCTGCTTCCACCCCCTGATTGCTGTATTACAGGTGTTCACCATCATGCCCTATTTTGTGGGGTGTTGGGGATTGAACTCAGGGCCTTATGCTTGCTGAGCAAGCACTCTGCCACCTGAGCTACTTCCTCAGCCCAGCCACCATTCCTAAAAATACTCTTTCTATTCTCACCTATGAATGTGCCAGTCAGGTTGTGAAAGCTGGGAGCAGAGAAGAGAAACAGCCCTCTCTGTCCAGGAGCAACCTGCTTTTATGGGGGCAAGGTGAGCACTGTGCCAGGGTTAGGTCTAAGAGCAGCAATCCGGGCGGGCCTCAGTCTACACGTCCTAACTGCCAACCCTGCACCTTCTGGACCCTGGGTGACCTGAGCTCTGCTTGCCTTGCCTGCAAAATGGCACAGGTTAAGCCAGGTGTGGTGGTGCACGCCTTTAATCCCAGCACTCAGGAGGCAGAGGTAGGAGGATTGCCGTGAGTTCGAGGCCACCCTGAGACTACATAGTTAAAAACAGGTCAGCCTGGACCAAAGTGAGACCGTACCTTGAAAAACAAAAACAAACAAACAAAAAAAAAAATGGCAATGGTTGTGTAGCTGCTTTAGAGGCAGAGAGAATTGAGCAGTTTTATATTCTTCATGCTACATGTTTTTCTCTCATGCCCTAAAGAAAGCATCCCCTTTCCCAGCCAAGGCACAGGCAGCCTGTAAAGCTGTAACTCAGGCTTGTAAGTAACCATCCCACCATGCATCTCCAGCCCTGCTCAGGCACAAACATCCGCTTTCACTGGGCAGATCTCTCAAGAACATCAGCACTTCCTTTAAAACCTGGGGAAGACAGGCTGGAGGGATGGCTTCGTGGTTAAGGCGCTTGCCTGCAAAGCCTGAGGACCCATGTTTGGCTCTACAGATCCCACTTTAGCAAGATGCACAAAAGGTGAGGCAAGCACAAGGTCACACATGCCCACTAGGTGGCGCAAGCATCTGGAGTTGGACTTCAGTGGCTGAGGCCCTGGTGCACCAATTTTCTCCCTGTCTCTCTCTATATATCCTCTCTATAAAAATAAAATAAATAAAAACTGGGGAAGACCATAGCTTCCTGAATTCATTGAACACTCAACGACTCCTCTCTGCTTCTAGGCCCAGGTCAAAGTAAGTGTTTCGTTTTTTCTTTTCTTTTACTAGAGAGGCACGAAGGACCTCTGGAGCCTCCGCAGCCCTGCTGGAGGACTCTTGTTTTGGGGAGTGGAGGCAGACACGATGCTAATGTGGCAGCATGTTAACATGGAGTTTAGTTCCGATGCTGGAGGCACCTACCTTCCTTGGACAACATTGACCATGCACTCCTTCTTAGCCAGCATGGCGAGTTTAGTAACCACTTCAAATATATGCTCACACTGTAAAATGATGTCCCCCTGCAAAAAAGATGTGACAGGCGGGTTCAGTAGTGGTTTAGGAGGAAAGCACAATGAACATTTTCAGCCTTGTATCACTTCCCTCTTATAGCTGTTGGTTACCTTTTGCTGCTTGTCCTCCGGTGAAACGTGAATGACCAGGAATCCGTCACTCAGACTGCTGGTGGAGACACCTTAAGACAGATCCAGAGTTAGGGGCCAGGAAGTAAGCAGCGCCACATCAATACAGAGAAAACGGAAGAGGGGAGTTGGCTCAGGGGAGACCGTGCAAGGGTCTCAGATCCCCAGCACTCACACAAAACCTGGGCGTGGGGGCATGCGTCTGTAACCCCAGGGCTGGGGAGCTGGACCTAAGAGATTCCCTAAGGCTCGCTGGCTAGCTAAGTCTAGCCAAATCAGTGAGCTCTGGGTTCTGTGACAGATCTATCTCAAAAATAAGGTGGAAGAGATAGGAAGATCACTGTGAGTTCAAGGCCAGCCTGGGATTACAGAGAGAGTTCCAGGTCTGCCTGAGCTAGTGAAACCCTACTTCAATAAGACAATAATAATAATAATAATAATAATGTGAAGAGGGCTGGAGAGATGGCTTAGTGGTTAAGCGCTTGCCTGTGAAGCCTAAGGACCCTGGTTCGAGGCTCAATTCCCCAGGACCCACATTAGCCAGATGCACAAGGGGGCACACGTGTCTGGAGTTCGTTTGCAGTGGCTGGAGGCCCTGGCACACCCATTCTCTCTCTCTCTCTCTCTTTGCCTCTTTCTCTCTCTGTCTGTTGCTCTCAAATAAGTAAATGAAAATAAATGAAAAAAAATAAAAATAAAAAAAATAATGTGAAGAGAGATTGAAGACAACACTTGACATCAACCTCTGGCCTTCACACATGCATGCACGCACACACGCATGCACACACACACACACACACACACACAAGAAAACGGAGCAGAAGAGAGGTATCTCCATTTTGGGGGCTTCTTCCTGCCCACTGTGCCCAGGGATGAGTCAACCCCCGGGGTGGTCTTTAACCGGCCCCACTGCTTACCTCTGAGCGCCGAGAAGTCTACTTTCTGCTTGATTTTGGCAAGTTCCACCACGTAAGCCGCTCTCTGAGTGAGGAGGAGTTGTCGCTGCCGCGCCTTGAAGCCTTTCCTGTCGTACTTGATAACGGGGACGCCGTACTGCAAGGGGGGGAAGGCTGCTCAGGAGAGGGTGTGGAGCTCCCACTGCTGGGAATCCTTTGGCACTCAGACAGACTTTGTGTGTTTATATTAGTTTTTTTTTTTTTTTTTTTTTTTTTCTGATGTAGGGTTTCCCTCTAATCCAGGCTGACCTGGAATTTACTAAGCAGTATCAGGCTGGCCTCGAACTCACGGCCTCCCTCATACCTCTGCCTCCCGAGTGCTGGGAGGATTCGAGGCGTTGCGCCACCACGCCTGTTCTATGTATATAAAGTTCTCTGTGGGGGATTTTGGCTCTCGGCTCTCTTTCTCAGCTTTGTCCCCCTCTGAAGCTGTGACGCCAGCCTCACAGGTCTGCTATGAAAAGGGACAGGAGCATTGCATCTGGCCTGTCGCACACCCTCAACTAGGATTTGGGAAGCACTCCAACCTCGCACGCTCCCATTCTAGAGAGACCCAGAGGGCGGGAGTGAGCCACCGAGCACACAGCAAGGCCAGTGTCCGCCTGCTGCTACGTGTAGACCTCGCTTGTCCCCTCAGCCTTCTCCCAGCTTGAGTAACCTGCCTAGAATCTCCTGGCCACTGTGTTGAGAAGCCATTGTCAGCCTGGGCCACCTGCGTGCCCGCTGCCCCTCACTAACCGAGGGGGGTCTTTTGGCACAGTCCCTGGATACATCTTTCACTTTCATCAAAAAAAAAAAAAACAATCTAGGGCTGGAGAGATGGCTTAGCGGTTAAGGCATTTGCCTGCAAAGCCAAACGACCCAGGTTTGATTCCCCAGGACCCATGTTAGCCAGATGCACAAGGGGGCGCACGTGTCTGGGGTTCGTTTGCAGTGGCTGGAGGCCCTGGTGCGCTCATTCT
The DNA here is from genome assembly GCF_020740685.1 of Jaculus jaculus. Lineage (NCBI taxonomy): Eukaryota > Metazoa > Chordata > Mammalia > Rodentia > Dipodidae > Jaculus > Jaculus jaculus. The sequence goes on along the minus strand of NC_059114.1, from coordinate 14,069,453 downwards.
CTCTCTCTCTTTCTCTGACAAATAAGTTAAAACAAAAAAACCCAACAAGAATTTAGGATGACAGAAAGAATGTGGCCGTGGCAGCAGGCATCATCTAACTGGCATGTTTCACCTCACCATTTTGGTGGTAATATAATTTTCCCAGAGTGGTCCAAGGGGGAGCCCCGGCCCCCCCAGCTACAGTCCTGCATTTAAGTAGTGCTTCCAGACACTCGTGGAAGAAATACACCATGCTCTCAGACACACATAATAGGGGGTCCTGGAGCAGACTGAAGACACCCATCTCTTTACCTGAATCTTCTCATTGCCAATTAGTTGAAGCACTTTGGGATTGATGTCTCCTTCATCTGGGGAGGGAACCAGAACAGCGAGTCATCCCTCAGTGCCAGCCCTGTGTGGGGAGAGCCCATCTGAGGCCTGGCTGGGGAGCTAGCAGACTCCAGCGTCTATGTGGAACTGGGAAACCAGGCCGTATGTAGATGGGAACATGCGCTTACCTAGCCGGCTGTGGGCAAAGGGTTGGTTTAAACTCTCTGCATAGCCATCTTTCTTTCCTCGGAATATGTCGCTCGTTACCACCTTTTGTTGCATCTGGTAATATAGAATTAAAAGTATGGAAAATGCTGCTGGGCGTGGTGGCACATGCCTTTAATCCCAGCACTCGGGAGGCAGAGGTAGGAGTGCCATGAGTTCGAGGCCAGCCTGAGACAACATAGTGAATTCCAGGTCAGCCTGGGCTAGAGTGAGACCCTACCTCAAAAAATCAAAACATCAAAATAATAATAATAAAGAAAGAAAATACAAAAATGCTAACCCTGTAGCCAGGCATGATGGTGCACACCTTTAATCCCAGCACTCGGGAGGCAGAGGCAGGAGGATCGCCATGAGTTCAAGGCCCCCCTGAGATTACATAGTGGATTCCAGGTCAGGCTGGACTAGAGACCCTACCTTGAAAAACCAAAAGGAAAAAAAAAAAAAAAAAAAAAAAGCTAACCCCGGACTGCCTTTGGGATAGGCAATTAAACCCACAGTTGCCCTGCTTTGCTAGATAACACGAAGGGACTTTGTTTCCACTCTCCACAGAAGTAGAATATATTCTGGCTATGGCCAAAAGTGCCTTAAAAAATGACACTGAGCCGGGCGTGGTGGCGCATGCCTTTAATCCCAGCACTCGGGAGGCAGAGGTAGGAGGATCACCGTGAGTTCGAGGCCACCCTGAGACTCCATAGTGAATTCCGGGTTAGCCTGGGCTAGAGTGAGACCCCACCTCAAAAAGAAAAATGACAGTGGCGGAGGCTGGGGTGACACAGGTGCAGGGCCCCTTACTTGCACTGGCTTCTTGAAAACGGGGCTTTCATAACTTCAGAAAGCCGTTTCCTCTACAGAGCAGAGCTCTGCAAAGTACAGCCGGGGCCCCACGCAGCCCACTGGCTGTGCTCACGAGTGGAGGCCTATTGGGACACCACCGTGACATTTGCTCCCATGTCTACGGCTGCTTGAGAGCTCCTGGGAGGAACCAGAGCAGAGCGCGTGGCCCACGACACCTCAAAGTTCACTCCTCTCCCTTCACAGAAAAAAAAAAAAAATTGCAGGTAAGCATCCTCCAGCAGAATGGAGTCCTGCATCCTTTGCGGCGCAGGGACCGTCTGGATTCTGTTCCTATGGTAACTACCCAGGGATGCTGAAAAGAACAACAGCTGCCATTCCTTCCAGACTTCATCTATAAGTCATGGGACTAACGTGACCCTTGGCTCATAGGAAGAATGGTGGATGTGACTGCAGGACTGCCCCTCCCCCACTCCTGTGCAGATGCCATATCTCTGTGTCCCTACCATGGCTTTGCGCTCGGCCGAGACCCCGCGGCAGTACTTGCGAACCAGATTCCTCATGCACATCTTCCTGAGCAGATCCGAGGCCTGTGTGGAGAACACATTGCTTTCCCGTCCGTCTGCCTCACTCACTCCCTGTCTTGGGCTGGGTTTTGTTTTTTGAGGTAGGATCTCACTCACTCTAGCCCGGGCTGACCTGGAACTCACTCTGTAGTCCCAGGCTGGCCTCAAACACATGCTGATCCTCCCCCGTGCTGGGATTAAGGGTGTGCGCCACCATGCCCGGCTAAGCAGAAGCTTCGAAAACACAGTGGTGTAACATCATTTACAGTCTGCCTCTAACATGGCAGTATTGTTCAGCTTATAGTTTGCTAACTTGAATGTGGTTCCAAATCACCTTCGAGGACACTATGTCATTAGATACTTCAAGATCCTGACTCAGTAGGGTGGAGCCCAGGAACCTTACAGGAGACCCACTGCTCTACTTTCCAGACCATCTTATGAGTCACTAAACGTCGGGATGGAAGCCAAAGTGCTCTGTGACAGGGAGTAGTGGCACACACCTGTATTCCCAGTGTTCAGGAGGATAGCAAGTTCGAGGCAAGCCTGGGCTTTATGGTCTGACCCTCTGTCTAAACAGATGTCTCTTGGTTCTAAAATCCCAGCATGGGTGTCATGAGTGGTGAGGAGTTACATTGCTTATGTTTTTTAAAAAAATATTTTTATTTATTCATTTATTTATTTGCAAGCAGAGAGGGTTAGAAGAGAGACGGAGTAGGCATGTCAGGGTCTCCAGCCACTGCTAACAAACTCTGAATGCATGTGCCACTTTGTGCATCTGGCTTTATGTGGGTACTGGGGAATCAAACTCAGACTTTAGGCTTTTCAGGCAAGTGCCTTAACCACTAAGCAAGCCATCTCTTCAGCCCCTTTCTTTTTTAAAATTTTTTTTTTTTTTTTTTTTTTTTTGGTTTTTTGAGGTAGGGTCTCACTGTAGCCCAGGCTGACCTGGAATTCACTATGAAGTCTCAGGGTGGCCTCAAACTCACGGCAATCCTCCTACCTCTGCCTCCCGAGTGCTGGGATTAGAGGCGTGTGCCACCACGCCCAGCTTAAAATGTTTTTATTTTTATTTATTTTAGTATTTATTTATTTGACAGAGAAAAAGGGAGGGGGGGGGAGAGAGAGAATGGGAGTGCCAGGGCCTCCAGCCACTGCAAGGGAACTCCAGATGCGTGCGCCCCTTTATGCATCTGGCTAACATGGGTCCTGGGGAATCAAACCTGGGTCCTTCAGCTTTGCAGGCAAACACCTTAACTGCTCAGCCATCCCTCCAGCCCTTATTTATTTATTTATTAGAGAGAGAGAATGGGCACACCAGGGCACCGCCTTTTGCATCTGGTTTATGTGAGTCCTGAAGAATGGAAACGGGGTCCTTTGGTTTTGCCGGCAAGCACCTTAACTAAGCCATCTCTCCAGCCCTCCAGCCCATCTCTTATACTTTGCAAAGCAGCCCCCTGAAGCAAAGGGAGGCAGCACAAAGAAACACATGTTGCTTACAACATGAGAGTCTCGGTTCAGACTCACATTTTCTAGAATGCCGGGAGGCCTCAGCCAGCTCTTGTCCAGAACATTCTTTGGAACATGGTACCGAAGATTCAAGATGTAATTCTTCCGCACAAACACTACAAACTCCTCGTTGTCTGGACAGAGGGGTTTGTCACGATTGATGAATCCCTTGATAAACCTGAAGAGGAAAGCTCTTGCTTAGCCTTGGGGCCCATGTCCTCAGACTCACCTCCTCCCATTTGTCTCCTCCCGAGGAAGCCAAAAATCACTGAGGTTGTTTGCATAGCCACGCAGGCCAGGAGCCAATAAGGTAGCTCCCAGGCTAAATCTGCTCCAGAGACATGTTCTGTTTCACCCACGCTGCTTCCTGTTTTAACTAGCTTCAACTAGTTGCCAATTAAAATAAAAAATTGGGAGGCATCGCAGGAAAGCCAGACTTCAGTTTTCCTTGAAACCTGGAGCCAGCCACCTGGCAGCAGTGGCTGGACATGTCTCTACAGCAGCCGGCGTCGACTGGGACAGAACAGTGACCACTGGTCTCCCGAAGTGGCCTGAGCTTCCTGGTCACCTGTTGTCCCCTAACCCCATGCGCCCTGTCATCTAGTCCTGCCTTGTGAGACTCCCTCGCTTCGCCTGCCTGGCTCTGGAAGGCATTTCGCTGTGTGACTCTGAACTAGGCTAGGGTAGACCGCAGCTGTTTTAAGTGATCGCACTGGGTTCGGGAGCTCAGAGCAGAAATCCAGAAGTCATAAAAACTCATCCGAGCCCACCTCAAACCTCTGCGGCAGGCTGCTGGTCACCTCTTCTCCCCACTGTGCCGAGTCCTTACCTCCTTATGATCTGCACAGCCCACCTTCTCCTCTTGATCTCCTTCCGAGCCAGCGCTCCCCGCCAGTGGGCTTCCAGCTTGGTGGCTGAAAGAGTCCACCGCTGACATCAGAAAGTGGCGCAACCACACAGAAATACAAAAGGCTTTTTAAAAATTTTCTTCCAGAAGGATCCATCCTCTCAGCACATATCTAGATGCCCATCAGAGAGCTCTTAGCTGGTCCAGAGATGCAAAGTCAGGTGATGCATGTCATCTGTTTGTACTTGGTGCTCAGACAACCAAACCAGGGAGGTAGAACAGAAGGTTCATGGAAAGAGGGGGTTCCCTGAGGTCTTTTCCAGGGACAAGGGTGTCTCTTGGGGTGGTGCACATTAATCTCACCACCATGTTTAGTTTGTTTCACCCAACACCTGCTTTGGATTAGTCCTGGCTTATTTCCCCATTAAAAAAATAAAAGTATGTGTGGGCTGGAGAGATGGCTTAGTGGTCAAGCCCTTGCCTGTGAAGCCTAAGGTTCCTGGTTAGAGGCTCGATTCCCCAGGACCCACATTAGCCAGATGCACAAGGGGACACATGCATCTGGAGTTCATTTGCAGTGGCTGGAGGCCCTGGCGCACCCATTCTCTCTCTCTCTCTCTCTCTCTCTGCCTCTTTCTCTCTGTCTGTCACTCTCAAATAAATAAATAAATAAATAAATAAATAAATAAACATTTAAAAAATATATGTATGTATGTATTGGCAGGGGTGGGGGGAGGAGATTGGGGCATGCCAGGGCCTCCAGCCACTCCAAACAAACTCCAGACACATGTGCCACCTTGCGCATCTGGCTTTACGTGGGTCCTGGGGAATTCAACCTGGGTCCTTGGGCTTCGCAGGCAAGCGCCTTAATCACTAAGCCATCTCCTCAGCCCCCATTTATTATTATTATTTATTTGAGAGAGAGAGAGTGAGTGTGCACACACCAGAGCCTCTTGCTGTTGCAAATGAACTCCAGGTACAAGCACCACTTTGTACATCTGGCTTTATGTGGATACTGGGGTACCGAACCTGGGCATTCAGGCTTTGTAAGCAAGTGCCTTTAACCACTGAGCAGTCTCCTTAGCCCCCCCATTCTTAAATATTTTTTTTCAGATTTGCTTGATTCTTCAGACTTTTTCCTTTTTAAAAAAATTTATTTGTCTGTGTGTGGGGCAGGTGGGTGGGGGGAAGGCATGCCAGTGCCTCTTGCCACTACAAACTGAATGTCAGATGCTTGCATCATTTTTTGGGGTCCAGCTTTACATGATGAGTGGTTAGGGAATTGAACCCGCGCTGTGCCTTTAACTGCTGAGCCATCTCCCCAGCCCTCTTCAGACTTTTCAAGTGCCTTTTCTTCCACAGAACAGCACTGTCTCCATTACAGGAGGAGGCCACTGGAAATAACCGAGCTTCTCATCAATACTCATCTAGCCAGGGGCTGGCAACTTATGGCCCAAAGGCCAGCTGTCTGTTTATTCAGAGGTTTTTTTAAAAATTTTTTTCATTTATTTTTATTTACTTATTTGAGAGCAATGGGCACGCCAGGGCCTCCAGCCACTGTAAACAAACTCTAGACGCATGCGCCCCCTTCTGCATCTGGCTAACGTGGGTCCTGGGGAATCCAGCCTCGAACCGGGGGTCCTTAGGCTTCACAGGCAAGCGCTTAACCACTAGGCCATCTCTCCAGCCCTGTTTACTCAGAGTTTTATTGCAGCACAGCTTTGCCCATTCATTCACTGTCAATACTATCTGAGGTGACTTTGGTACAACAGTGGCAGAGTTGAGTAGCCATGATGGGATCATGTGACCCACAAATCTGAAATATTTCTATCTTGCTGATCTCTAACACAGGAGTGCTGTGCAGCTTTGAAGAGAAACTCATCTACACACGTCTCCAGGTTGAATTTCAAAACAATTCAGGGTGCAAAAATGCCAACACATGTCAAACTGCGAATGTACTGCTTAATGATGTGGTCATAGATGGTGAAATTGTCGGGAACAATAAGGGAAATGAGAACTGCAAAACTCAACAGAACTTCTAAGAAGTGGAGTTAGGACATTACTTAAAAGTGAGATTCGGGCTGGGCGTGGTGGCGCACGCCTTTAATCCCAGCACTTGGGAGGCAGAGGTAGGAGGATCGCCTTGAGTTCAAGGCTACCCTGAGACTACGTGGTGACTTTCAGGTCAGTCTGAGCTAGAGCAAGACCCTACCTCGAAAAAAAAAAAGTGAGATTTTGGGCTGGAGAGACAGCTCAGTGGTTAAAGGCACTTGCTTGCAAAGCCTGACTGCCTGGGTTCTATTCCTCCCTACCCATGTAAAGCCAGATGTACAAAGTGGCACATGTGTCTGGAGTTTGCAGTGGCAGGAGGCTCTGGCACACCCATTTCTCTCTCTCTCTCTCTCCATCTACCACTTTCTGTCTCTGTGTCAGATAAATAAATAGGGCTGGAGACATGGCTTAGTAGGTTAAAGCACTTGCCTGCAAATCCAAAGGACCCAGGTTCGATTCCCCAGGACTCATATAAGACAGATGCACAAGGTGGTGCATGCATCTGGAGTTCATTTGCAGTGGCTGAAGGCCCTGGTGCGCTCATTCTCTCTCTCTCTCTCTCTCTCTCTCTTTCTCTCTCTCTATCTATATATTTACATATATATATATATATATACATATATATATATATACATATATATATATATACATATATATATACACATATATATATATGTAATCTATCTCTTTCTCAAATAAAACTGAAAAAAATAATTGAAAAATAAATAAATAAAACACTTAAAAAAACAAAAGTGAGATTCTCAAGGAATTTCAGGTTCCTGTGGGAAACTGTTTTAGAAGTATCATGTGTTACATGTGCAGAAATAAAACACATCTGTGGAACGAGTCCCTGGCCAGTGAGGTAACAATGAGAAGAGGCCCAAGAACTGGGCCCATGGTAGCCCCCCACCAGGGTTCAAGGATCGGCAGGAGAGGGAGAGCTGAGAGGAACTTTGACCTCAGGGGAGCGGAGCCGGGGAGAGGGTCGGTCAGAACATGACAAGTCTCCATTCCGACCTTACCTGCTTGTCTCTTTCTCATGTATTCTCTCCGTGCGAGGCAGCCTTTGTACGTCGCTTGGATTCTCGCAACTTCAAATAAAACAGAAGTTTTGGCGAATTTGCTTTCATTCATGTCTCTTTTTCAAATGCTGTTTTGTTTTCGAGGTAGGGTTTCATTCTAGCTCAGGCTGATATGGAATTCACTCTGTAGTCTCAGGGTGGCCTCGAACCCACGGCGATCCTCCTGCCTCTTCTTCCCGAGTGCCGGGCTTAAAGGCGCGCGCCACCACGCCCGGCTCATTCGTGCCTTTGTGGTTGAGAGCTCAGTGTGGCCCTCAAGGGCCTGTAGTGTCTCTGGGACTTGGGAAGACCCTAGTTCTGTAGCAGGCATTACAGTTCACCCTCCCACCCGACCCTGAAGGAAAGGCAGGCATCACGAGGACTTCTTAAAAACGGTACCCAGGCTGGGCGTGGTGGTGCACGCCTTGGATCTCGGCACTTGGGAGGCAGAGGTAGAAGGATCACCATGAGTTCAAGGCCACCCTGAGACTACTTAGTGAACTCCAGGTCAGCCTGGGTTAAAGCGAGACCCTACCTCAAAAACAAAAAAAAAAAACCAAGAAACAAACAAACAAACACCAGGTACCCAGGTTCAGATAGAGTTGTGTGCTGGGCTCTGGGCACCACAGCTAGAGAGCAGTGTGCATCCTTGCTTACAGCTTCTCCGGCCTCCCTCATCCCCTGCACACAGAGACGTCAGAGGTCAAGTTCACTTAGGGTTGCACAGATGAACAGTGACGCAACCCCAGGAGTTTAGGCTGACTCCGGCCTGTGTGTTGTAGCCAGGTCAGCGGTGTCAGTGCTACTGAGAGGCCACCCATGAGACCGTGGGGTCACAGGTGTGGCTCAGAGGTAGGGAGCCCCCACCCCGGCATGAGTGAGACTGAGACCCTGGGTTCCGTCCCAGCACCACAAAGGAAAAGCTGTGATGCGTTGGTGGCACGCCCCACCCAGGCCCAAGTTCAAACCCAGGCTCTGCCACTTGCTAGCTTTTGTACCTTCAGCTGACCTCAGTTCTCCTGAAGTGGATGGCAGTACCCACTCCATAGGTTTTTCTGAGAATGAGGTCATGTGCACCTGGCACACAGCAAGTATTCTGGCTGCTCAGGCCACCTTAAGAGTTCCAGGAAACAGTATCCACCCATCTGTCATTGCCAAGCCTAAACCCAGGGAGGGGGGCTGGACCCTCACGGCTTTAGGCCCTGATGTGCACAATGGTGTGCCAACCAGAGAACGAGAGGACCCTGGGCATATACGCTGCCCACAGCCAAACCAGTCCTCCAAGCACTTGTTGAGATGTATAAATTCACAGGTACCTTTCCATAATCTTATATTCCTGGTGAGAGTTTCTATCATTACTTCAGACACCCATGTTTGAGGCTATTTTTTCCCCTTCACTAGCTATACTTATTGATTCATTTCACATTCTTTTGAAATCTGGGCAAAAGAAAAATTCATACCTAGGGCTGGAGACATGGCTTAGGGGTTAAGGCGCTTGCCTAGGAAACCTAAGGACCCAGGTTTAATTCCCCAGGACCCACATGAGCCAGATGCGCAAGGTAAGGCATGTGTCTGGAGTTCATTTGCAGTGGCTGGGGGTCCTGGAGCACCCATTCTCTCTATATGTCTGCCTCTTTCTCTTTCTCAGATAAAAAAAATTTTTTTAAAAAAAGAAAGTCAAATTCATACCTAATTGATGTTTACTAAATTCAAAGGCATCTTCAGTAGCAAACAGAGTTCTGGGGAAACGAATGAATATTTTGGTTCTAGAAATGAAAAGACATGTTTGTTATTTGGTTACCACCTGGGTTGGTTGAATAGGGCCCAGTCCTCAGTTCATGTCACTCGGAACCTCAGAAGAGTCTCTTTGGAAATGGGGGACCAGAGACGTGATTAAGGTGGAGGGGAGGCGCTGGATTAGGGTGGGGCCCCACGTCCAGTGAAGGTGGCCTTATAAGAGATAGAAAAAGACACCGGAAGACACAGGAAACCAAGCCAGGCGGAAACAGAAGTCAGAGTAATCCCAGCATTTTGGGAAATAAGTGAAGGCTGGACTGGTGCGCTGTCACGGTAAGAGTTAACTGCTGGGGAGCTGAATTTATCTCTGTCGGTAGCTGAAGGAATCCCAAAGAGAGAACTGGCTAGGGGGGACCCAGAGGGACGATAAGAGGGAAGGACAGTGTAGACTGAAATAGAGTAAAACAGAGCTCATGGTTAGAGAGGCCCAGCTCCATGATCCATGCGCATGGTGATTCATAGGTACGTTTTGAAAAATTGTTTTGAACCCTACAGACTGCACAAGCTAACTGCCACGTCCGCTTCTGTAACCCAGCTGCCTGCCTGCTCGCTCACCCCTCCCCTCGGCTGTGAACACACTATAAAATGAAAATAAAACCTCAGCTTAACCCAGAAGTCACTTTGGGGAGCGATCCCAACTTCGGTTCCCGGGAAATAAGCACCTCTGCTTTCACACATGCTGACATTGGAGTGATCCTCTCAGAAAAGTTCTGCGACATCGGCAGCTAAGACACACCAGGCGCTCTGGCAGAGACGAGGGAGGACCTTGGACTTGTGACCTCCCAAACTGTGACAGTACATTTCTTCAGTGTGGGAACCTGTGCATTTGGCTCCCCGGGAAATGGACCCGCCACGCTAACGTGAAGTTTCTTCGAGTTATGTACCTGTCTTTAAACAGTGTTAACAACAAGGGTGCGCACGTTGAAAAGATCCCCTTCACAGACTGGACAGATGGCTCAGTGGGCCAGAGCGCTTGCTCCAAGCAAGAGAGCTTGAAAGGGCCTGAGATCATCTGAGTTCAAAAGGGAGCAGAGACCACAGAATTGCTGGGGCTTATAACACTGTTGTGTTCAGAGAGACTCCATCTCAAGATTTGTAGGTGACTGGTGGAGGACACCCGACATTCTCTGGCTTCCATGCGACTGTGAGAGCACTCACATGTAGAGATACACAGCACACACCACATACTATACATGCAAACTACATATATATATATAGACACTGTGTATGTATATATGGCCCCAGCCACCCGGCTGCTGTATGCAGGAAACTTCTAATAATAGCCACTAGAGGGCAGAAGTGTGCCATGCTCTGAAATGCTTCCCTTCCCACCTTTAAGAGAATGGGGCCAGCCATATCGCTCAGTTGGATATTTTGTTTTGTCTTGCTTTGCTTTTTTGTTGTTGTTTTTTTGAGGTAGAGTCTCACTGTAGCCCAGGCTGACCTGGAATTCACTATGTAGTCTCAGGGTGGCCTCGAACTCAGGGCGATTGTACTACCTCTGCCTCCCCAGTGCTGGGGTTAAAGGTGTGTGCCACCACGCCCGGCTCAGTTGGATTTTAGGTGTGTTTGGTATCTTTCTCCATCTAGCCCAATATTTTGGGGATCTTTCTACTACTCTTCCCAAGCACAACTTGTCCACGTTCCCTCTATTTCCAACCTCTTTCCCACATTCTTTCCACCTTATTCTCCATAACTATACTTTCCATAGCCTCAACAACTTCTAAAATCTGTGGAAAGTAACAGAACCCCAATTACCTCCCCCTCCAAATACTTGCGCTATCTCCATCTTTTTCAAAAGTAAATGCACCCTTCACTGCTCCCACTTCCAAGTAACCAAGACCCTAGATACCTTCTATAAGCCTTGTTTGTTATCTACCAGCAACTACTGGGGTCAAAAGAAAAACTGCTGGGGACTGGAATGATGGCTCAGTGGCTAAAGGCGCTTGCTTGCAGAGTCTGACTACCTAGGTTCAACCCCCCAGTACCCACGTAAAGCCAGATGCAGTGGCAGGAGGCCCTGCCATGCCCATATTGACTCTCTCTCTCTCTAAAATAAATAAAAATATTTTTAAAAGAATAACATTTGAAAAACAGGAACATTGTTAATTTACTACTAGGGCATTTGCATAGTAGTCCTATTCAATGACTTGGGCCCATTCCTGCCCTTACTCTAGGAGTAACATAGAAGTCACATCGAGTATTTTGAGTTCCTACCCAGAAGATTGTAACTTTGTTTGTTTGGTTTTCTGAGGTGGGGTCTCACTTTAGCCCAGGCTGACTTGGAGTTCACTATGTATTTTCAGGGTGGCCTTGAACTCACAGCAATCCTCCTACCTCTGTCTCCTGAGTGCTGGGATTAAAGGCGTGTGCCACCACACCCACACAAGATCCAAACGTCTAAGAGTCCAGCTGATAAGTAGAATAGGGGTCTGCCCTCCTTGACTGATCTGCCTCAAGAAAAGAGGAACCTGGCTTCCCTCCAGGACCTAGAAGGAGTGAGAGGTGCACCATGGAGGCCACCATAGGTAGATTTAAAGGCAGAGACCCCTGAAGTGGGGAAGCTCTGCTGTGGGGAATGCGTCTTCTTGAGGCTTGGACACGTTGAACCTCGACCAGAACGACTCACAGCACAGGTTCCAGTCACCCCGACTTCACCCAGGAATGTCCACCCGAAAGCTCACATGACACGTAGGGAAATTCTCTCTAGCCGTGGCACCTGACATTCCGAGACTTCACTTTCTCCAATGCTAAAGACGATGTCACATAACATAGTTCCTGAGGTCACCTCTGGGAGGTCAGTTGGGCAGGTCCCCACCCCAGCTCCCTCGTCATTTAGCAGAGCTTCACCCCTCTGATCCAGGTGGAGAACACAAGCTTCCCTGGCCCTCCATTCTCACCACCCAGGGCTGCTTTTAAACCGACTGGAATCTACACGCGTCTCTGAACGGTGACTCTGCAGATCTGGATGTGAGGTATTTTGAGAACAGGGAAGAGACCCTTGGGTGGTCTCCCGGTCACTTACTTTCCTAACTTGTACTCCTCGGGTTTGTAGCCGATGTACTTGATCAGGCATTTCACGCCTTCCCCAGGGGGCCCGTGCCAGTGTGGCCAGGTGTCTGGGCACAAGGACTTGTACCTGCCGGGAGAGGAGAAGGCTATGTAGAAACCACCAGAGTGCCTTACGCTGCCCTCCTCCACCACGAAGAGAGCTCCTGGGCTCCCCTGCGGCATCTCAGCCACTCTGGTGCAGTGGTCTTATCTCACACACCAGGTGAGGAGGAGATGACTGAGGAACTGGTTTCAGTGAGTGTGAGGTAAGGAACACGTTGCAGAAAAAGAGGCAGAAAGACATGGTGGGAAGGGGTCTCCTAAGGCATGGCCCTCACCCCCACAGAGACTGACCTCCACCTTAATGTCCCTGCAGTGAATACCAATAACCCCGCTGAGGAGGGGCCTCAGTGGAACAGGGGTGGGGAAGAGGGAGATATAAGAGTATATAACCCAGGGCGGGAGAGATGGCTCAGTGGTCAAGGCACTTGCTTGTAAAGCCTGGAAGCCTGATGACCTAGGTTCAATTACACAGTACCCACGAAAAACCGGATGCACAAAGTGGAATATGTGTCTGGAGTTTGTTTGCAGTGGCTAGTGGCCCTGGTGCACCCAATTCGTTCTCTCTCTCTCTCTCTCTCTCACATAATATATTTTTTTAAAAAAACAATGTCATAACAGTTTGATTCTTTTTTTTTTTTCGTTTTTTCGAGGTAGGGTCTCACTCTGGCTCAGGCTGACCTGGAATTCACTATGTAGTCTCAGGGTGGCCTTGAACTCATGGTGATCCTCCTACCTCTGCCTCCCCAGTGCTGGGATTAAAGGCATGCGCCACCACGCCCGGCTACCTCCCCCCCCCTTTTTTGTTTTTTTTTCGGTTTTTCGAGGTAGGGTCTCACTCTGGCTCAGGCTGACCTAGAATTCACTATGTAGTCTCAGGGTGGCCTCGAACTCTCTGCGATCCTCCTACCCTCTGCCTCCCAAGTGTTGGGATTAAAGGCGTGCACCACCATGCCCGGCTAAGCAGTTTGATTCTTAATAGCTTCAAATGAAATGAAGTACACACACACACACACACACACACACACACACACACACACATATGAATTTCACCTAGCATTAAAAACAAACTCCTACCCACAATAACTAACATGGATGATTCTCACAGGCATGTGTTGTGTGAAAGACACAAAAGAAATCATACTATATGATTTGATTTATGTAAAATTCAAGAACAAAAATATAATGACAGAAGTTAAAGAAACGTTACTTCCCTACCCTAGAGTTAGTATGGACTTTTAAGGGAACTGGAAGCCTTCTGAAGAAATATAATTTTTTTGTGTTTTTATTAGAAATATTCTATATCTTGGTCTGAATGGTTATTACCTGAGTTCACCAACCTGTACTTTTAATCCTTTTTTTTCTTTCAGGGTAGGGTCTCACTGTAGCTCAGGCTAGCCTGGAATTCACTATGTAGTCTAAGGGTGGCCTGGAACTCATGCGATTCTCCTACCTCTGCTTCCTGAGAGCTGGGATTAAAGGCGTGCATCACCACACCTGGCTCTGGAGAGATGACTTAGCAGTTAAGCCATTTGCCTGCAAAGCCAAAGGATCCCGGTTCAATTCTCCAGGACCCATGTAAGCCAAATGCACAAGGGGGAGCATGCATCTGGAGTTTGTTTGCAATGGCTGGAGGCCCTGGCGCTCCCATTCTCTCTCCCTCTCTGTGCCTCTTTCTGTCTCTCAAATAAATAAAATATTCTAAAATTAACGTTCGGGGCTGGAGGGGTGGCTCAGCAGTTAAGGTGCTTGCCTGCAAAGTCTAAGGACCCAGGTTCAATTCCCCAGTGTTGCAGTCTGGTTCACATTGCTGGTAGAAATCACCCAACCAAAAGCAGCTCATGGGAAAAAGAGGATTTATTTTGGCTTACAGGTTTGAGGGGAAACTCCACAGTGGCAGGGAAAATGATGGCATGAGCAGAGGGTGGACATCACCCCCTGGCCAACATAAGGTGGACAATAGCAACAGGAGAGTGTGCCAAACACTGGCATGGGAAACTGGCTATAATACCCATAAGCCCGCTCCAACAACACACTCCCTCCAGGAGGCGTTAATTCTCAAATATCCATCAGCTGGGAACCTAGCATTCAAAACACCTAACTTTATGGGTGACACCTGAATCAAACCACCACACCCAGTTGATCCACATAAAGCCAGATGCACAAAGTGGTGCATGCATCTGGAGTTCATTTGCAGCAGCTAGAGGCCCTGACATGCCCATATTCTCTCTATCTCTTCCTGGAAATATATAAATAAAATATGAAATGCACATTTGTAGGCTTTACTATATGTGTGCTATAGTTTAAAATGAAAAAAATAAAGTGATAAAACAATTTTACCTAAAAAGAAAAAAAAAGAGTGGGAAGTTTGTGTTGTGTTCACAGGGCAGTGCCAGGGCTGGACACAGCCACGCAACTCAGCCCCACTCCTGGGTATAGAGAAATGCAAACTTGCTCATGATGTCCTGGCACTCTTTTCCCCCCACCAACGACCATTTATCTTCCGCTGTGTCTCCACCTGGCCTCCTACGTCTGTTGTAGGCAGAGGCCTCCTACACTGAGGAGTGAAGGGCAAGTGGGGGGGGGGGTTCTCCCAGCCCCCAGGATAACGCTGGCTCAGGAGTCGCTCATAAGTATTTATCAATGGGAAATAGAAATGCCTCCGAGGTAGCCCTTTAGCCATGCAGATGTAGACTGAACAAAGATGCAGGAAGTTCAGAGCTGTGGGGTGACGGTGTGTGTCAAGTGTGTGTTGTGGGGGCACAGTGGGCAGTGGCTGCCACCTTCTTTAACAGATGCAACTTTAGCAAACTAGATGGGTTTGGGCAAATCAATGGCAAGTTGATGGGGAGCTGAGGGATACAGCCAAAACAGAAAAGGAAAAAGCGGGGCTAGAGAGACGGCTTAGTGGTGAAGGCACTTGCCAGTGAAGCCCAAGGACCCAGATTCAATTCCCCAGGACCCACGTAAGCACAAAGTGGCACATATGTCTGGAGTTCGTTTGCAGCAGCTGAAGATCCTGGTGTTCCCTCTCTCTCTCTCTCCCTCTTCCCCTCTCTCTCTCAAATAAAAATATTTAAGAAGACTCTTAACTTGAAAAGGAAAAAGTGTGTGGGGTGACCTGAAAGTTCCTGGAATGCTTAACACTCAAGAGAAACCCAGTAATAGATTGAATACCATGAAACAGCTAAAGATGCAGACATCTTACCTACAGAAAAGGCCATTAAAAGTATTTTAATCTAAGGAGCTGGAGAGATGATTTAGTAGATAAGGAGCTTGCCTGCGAAGCCTAAGGACCCAGGTTCAATTCCCTAGTACCCATGTAAGCCAGATGCACATGGTGGCGCATGCATCTGGAGTTCATTTGCAATGGCTGGAGTCCCTGGCATGCCCATTCTCTCCCTCTCTCAAATAAATAAAAATATTAAAAACATTAACAAATTTTAATTTAATTTAATTTATTTGTTTGTGGGAGGGGCATGCTAGGGTCTCTTGCTGTGGCAAACAAATCTAGAGTTGCGTGCCACTTTGTGCATCTGGCTCTATGTGTGTAATGGGCAATTGAACCTAGGCCAGCAGGCTTGGCAAGCAAGTGCCTTTGACTGCTAAGCCATCTCCCTAGCCACCCACCCCCCCCACAAGACGTGGCCATTTTATAAGCTTACCCTGAAAGTACATTGTAATCTACACAGCCACACATAGCCTATTCACCAAAGAAACTGGTGTACGCTCATGTAACTGGAGATGGGCATATATATTTATAAGCAACCTGACTGACGATTTAGCACTCCCATTATGGGTAAGGACTAAGTCACAACCGTAAGACATAGGGTTCAACCCAAGTGTGGCTGGTTTCAAACACTGCGCTCCTCAAACACCATGATTCCAACTGTTCTTAACAGCCCAGGGCCAAGTCACTAAGCGGGCACTTAGGGTCCAGATGGAAAGTCGACACTGCTCACTTTTACCCCAACAGCAGTTTGATGCACCCGGCTTCACCCTTTCTGGATGGCAGGAAGTTAAGTTTGGGCTTAGTGAAATGAATAGACGGTGGGAAACTGAACTGACTCTTGGCATGTGCCCAAATGTTTTTGTTGCTGTCGTTTTTGTTCTCCCAGATCCTGCAGTTATAAGCTTGGCTGAGTTCCCTAGGGAATGCCATTTAAAAAATATTTTATTTACTTATTTATTTATTTGAAAGAGAGACATAGGAAGAGTCAGATAGAGAGACTGGGCACAGTAGGGCCTCCAGTCACTGCAAACGGACACCAGATGCATGTGCCACCTTGTGCATCTGGCTTACGCAGGACCTGGGGAATTGAACCGGGGTCCTTGGGCTTCACAGGCAAGTGCCTTCACCACTAAGACATCTCCCCAGCCCAGCCCCTGGTTTTAAAGATAACAAAACTGGGCTGAGGAGATGGCTTAGCAGTTAACGAACTTGCCTGAAAATCCTAATGACCAGAATTTGATCCCCCAGTACCCACGTAAAGCCAGATGCACAAAGTACACATGCATCTGGTATTCATTTGCAGAGGCTGGAGGCCATGATGTGCTCATTCTCTCTCTGTCTCTCTCTCTCTCTACTTGCAAATAAATAAATAAAAATATTTAAAAAAATAAGGGTGGGGCTGGAGAGATGGCTAATCCATCTCTCCAACTTGGAAATGCCATTTTATTTATGACCATGTTGCCATCTTGTGCATCCTCGGTGACTAGCTTAAGCAACTGCACAGCAGCAGGACAAAGCTTACCGCTGCAGGAAATGCTCGTACTTCCGGCGGTAGGCAAAGCCAGCCCGCCTCACCCGCAGATGCTCCATGAGCCCCAGGTACTTGATCTGATGTCTTATGAGGAAGTCGTCGAACTTGCCTTGGGAGAAACAGAACAGAGAATGACCACGGAGGACGCTGTGTCTCCATAGGAGGCTGAAAGCCATACTCATGGGCTAAACCTGTCACAGGAACGGGGTTTTAAGCATCAGCTGTATTTATTTATTTATTTATTTATCTATCTATTTATTTGTTTATTTTTTTTGTTTTTCGAGGTAGGCTCTCACTCTAGCTCAGGCTGACCTGGAATTTACTATATAGTCTCAGGCTGGCCTCGAACTCACGGCGATCCTCCTACCCCTGCCTCCCGAGTGCTGGGATTAAAGGTGTGCGCCACCACGCCCGACGTGTCTGAGACTCTTAGCCCACGCGTCCATCTTTTTACCCCCAACCTCTTCCCTCAAGCCACGGGCCACTCACTGGGTTCTTTGCTCTCGTTGGGCTTGATGCAGCGGATGTACGAAGGCTCCTTGGAGATGAGAATTTCCAAGAGGCTGCTCAGACTGTTCTTGAACTGAGTCCCCACCTGGGGGGGCGAAAGAACCTTCTAAGTAGACGTAGCTGCTTCCAGCTGGCCTCGGGAGAAGGAGCGAGGGCGTGAGGCTCCGGAGACTCCAGACTCTGCGGTCACTTTGTTTTGCCCACCGAGGTTGCCTTTGCACATATTGACCAGGATGCGCTGCTCCACCAGCGGAGGCACAGGGTTATGATCTGGGTCTACAGGGACCCCTAAAAGCTCACGGGCTGAAGGCTTGCTCCCCAGCGCAGGGGTGTGCTAATGAAAACACCGACTTCATGATAGATTTCGTGAATGGGGATTCTGGGGGGTGGGGGTCGGATTTTTTTTATTTTTTTAGGAAGTCTGCAGGGACTGGTTGGAAGAAGTAGGTCACAGGAGGGTCACCTTGCCTTTGTGCATGGCTCCCCTGCTCCTGCCCCATGAGCTGAGCCACTTTGTTCCACCAATGCCCTCCCGCTGACCATGATGCACTGGGCCTCTACAGACCCATAGCAATGGTGCCACGTGAGTGTGGAGCCAAACCTTTGAAACCATGAACCGAAATCAACCTTTCCTCCTTGAGGTTGATTTTCTCGGGTATTTCGTCACAGAGATGGAAAGCTGACCCACAGCCCAGCCCCCTCTGCTCCTCCCCCGGAACCCCCTCCCCGTGGCACCTTGCTTCCTCATGACCCGTATCTGCTTGATAATGCTTGCTTATACCTTCTCCAACTAGACTGCAAGCCCCTTGAGGGCAGGCTCCTTGGCTGGCTTGTTCCTGCTAAGCTCTTGAGTGCCTGTGTAGCAGTGGTTCAGTGATTACCTACAAATGACTGAACTGGAAACTATATATTTAGCAAAATCTAATCTGTTAGAGAATAATCCAGAAAAGGGGGAGGGAGGCTTTAAAAGCACCTGGTGTGACCTTTCCTTTTCTTTTCTTTTTTAGGTAGGGTCTTGCTCTAGTCCAGGCTGACCTGGAATTCACTAAGTAGCCTCAGGGTGACCTTGAACTCATGGGTGATCCTCCTACCTCCTACCTCAGCCTCCCGAGTGCTGGTGTGATTTTTGTCACTTTCCAAATCTACACAAGCTGTTCCCCCGCTCACCGTGGGCTGTCTCCTCCGGTTCTCCAGCTCAGCCACCAGGAAGCATTCCCTCAGGATGCTGTTCTTGGAGCGGCACAGCACCTGCAAGTGAAGAACCGTGAGTATTGGAGTCACTGCTTTGGACATCGCTCCGATGCCTTCAGGCATCTCCAAGAGCGCTGAGACAACAAAGCCGCCTATTTCTTGGGCACCAGAAGACATTCCTAGCTATGACTAAGCACCTGACGAAAACTACTTAAGAAGGAAGGTTTGGGCTGGGGAGAGGGGGACACCGTGACGCTCAAGTTCTCCCAGTTCCATGTCTTCTTCATGGTGATTCTCCAGAGCAGGGCGGGCACCATCACTCCCTCACCCATGGGGATCCTGCTAAGGGGAGATCAGGAAGAATCTGACCCACCACCTGAGCAGCTGGTGCTGAGATCCAAAGTCAGGAATCAGGCCAAGCTGCAGCTCAGTGTAGAGCACCGGCCTTGCGTGAGCGGAGCCTGGGTTCCATCCCCAGCATTGAAAAACCAAAAAGCAAAAACGCCAGCAAAAGCTAAAAATCACTTAACTAACTCTGAACCCAAAGCAGTCAGGACAAACCATCCTTGGGGAAGCAGAGAAAACTCAAAGAAGGTCCCTAACTACTCCTGGGCCTCTTGCTCCTCCTCCTGAACACATTGCCTTAATTTAAACTTTTTAAAATCCAAGTTAAGAGGAAAATAAAAATCCACATTTGTACAAGACAGCCATTTCACACAAAAGCTTTAAAAGCCTATCTTGGGCTGGAGAGATGGCTTAGCGGTTAAGGCACTTGCCTGCGAAGGTTTTTTTTTTTTTTTTTCAAGGTAGGGTCTCACTGTAGCCCAGGCTGACCTGGAATTCACTATGTAGTCTCAGGGTGGCCTCGAACTCACAGTGATCCTCCTACCTTGGCCTCCCAAGTGCTGGGATTAAAGGCGTGCATGGCCACGCCCAGCTATTTTTTATTGATTGATTTTTAAAAAATATTTATTTATTTGAGAGAGAGAAAAATGGATAAATGAGAGAGAGAGAGAGAGAGAGAATGGGGCATCAGGGCTTCCTGCCACTGCAAACAAACTCCAGATGCGTGCACCACTTTTTGTGTATCTGGCTTTACGTGGATACTGGGGAATGTAACCCTGGTTGTCAGGCTTTACAAGCAAGCACCTTTCATTGCTGAGCCATCCCCCCAGCGCTCTTTATTGATCTTTGACACAGGGTTTCTCAGTAACTCAAGCTAATCTGGAATTTTCTATGTCACGTAGGTTAGCCTCAGTCTCACAGAAATCCCACTACTTTACCTTCAGAGACGTGGCATTCTGGCCACTTGGCTCTACTTGTCTACCTTCTGCCTGGCACTTGCCACTGGCAGATAACTCTCCCCCTGTCGCTCACTGCTAAACTCCAAGCTGGCACCCAGAGAGGCACCTCACAAGTCTGAGCCGCCTTGCTGAGTGAGGGGTTCACATCTGTCCATGTTGGAAAGATGAAGAACATTCAGAAAAGCCACAAAGCCACCCTTAATTCTGTTGGCAAATGTCCGAAAATATCAGAGTAAGTTTCTTACTCACTTCTTTCAGGTGTCTATAAAGCAGGTCATTATTTTTTTCCAAAAATCCTGTAAAAAAAAAAACAACAACCACTAAATCAATCATTTTGCCTTTAACAATGCAACTCTAGAGCCGGGCATGCTGGCGCATGCCTTTAATCCCAGCACTCGGGAGGCAGAGTTAGGAGGATCGCTGTGCATTCGAGGCCACCCTGAGACAACATAGTGAATTCCAGGTCAGCCTGAGCTAGAGTGAGACCCTACCTCGAAAAACAAACAAACACAACACTAGCCCAACTGATGGCAAAAAGAGACCTCCTGGGCTGGAGAGATGGCTTAGCAATTAAGGCACTTGCCTGTGAAGCCTAAGAACCCAGAAGGTTCGATTCCCCAGTACCCACATAAGCCAGATGCACATGGTGGCACATGTGTCTGAAGTTCGCTTGCAGTGGCTGGAGGCCCTGGTGCACCCATTCTCTCCCTCACTCTCTTTGTGCCTCTCTTAACTTACTAACTTACTAAATAAAAATAACTTAAAAATAGACATTCTCAGACGATCTCATAGGGTTGGGTTCGGTTTGTGGCAGGGTCCACACTGTTTGCTGTGGCCATAGTGCAGCCACAAGCCAATAGTGCTCTTTCCACTAAGGACAGCCCAGCATGTCTCTAGACAGTGTCTGACGTCCCAGGCATCCTCCCTGGCTGAGAACCAGGTCCTCAGAAGTGACTTTCTCTGACAGACACACTACCCTGGTCCAAACCCTGACAAGCTTCCATGTCTGTCTTTGTAATCCTTGAGTCACACCTACGGATCATGGCAAGCATGAGGACCTGAGTTCAAATCCCCAGCATCCATGTAAATGCTGGTCGGGTGTGGCGGCCTGCCTGTAATCCCAGTGTTTAGGATGTGGACACAGGAAAATCCCAGGGTACGATGGCTAGCTTGATTTGCCGCATCAGAGTTCTGGGTTTAAATGAGAGACTTTGTCTCAAGAAATAATGTGGAAGACACCTGACATTGACTTCTGGTCCACACACACACAGAAACATGTATATACACATGTATGTAAGAATATAAACAAATGGTCAGTAAGTGCCTGAAAAATGTTTCCCGGGCTGGAGAGATGGCTTCGTGGTTAAGACATTTGCCCACAAAGCCAAAGGACGTAGGTTTGATTCCCCAGGACCCATGTAAGTCAGATGCACAAGGTGGCACGTAGTTTGCTTGCAGTGGCTAGAGGACCTGGTGCACCCATTTCTCTCTCTATCTTGAGAGGGGGTCGGGTAGCTCTTTTAGTCAGTTGGGGTGACCCCTGAGAGTAAGAAAGAAGAATGGTTTGTACTTGTTAGAAATCAAAAGATGATCTGACTTCATATCTCTTGCCTGGTTCCCCAGACCTTTATTTTCACAAACAACCTGGGCCCCTCCCAGGAGGGAGGGAGGTCTCTCCTAGGATTTAAATCTAGCCCTAACATTGTGATTGGTCAAAGTTCAGCCCCCAGAACTTGGTGTCAGGGCTAGCCTCTTCTTGAGCCAGCCGCAAGCCCCAACCTACTAGCTGTCCCTCCGCTCACCTGAGCCAGAAGGAAGGGTCCACCACCAGGTGGTCATAGACAGGTGTGCAAGGGGAGGGCAAGCTCTCTGTGCTGCCTGAACTTCCAGCTGCTGGTGAGTTTCTCCTCAGCTGGGTCCAGGCCAAGGTGAGGGGAGAGGCTCCCCAGTCCTTACTCTCCACATGGGCTCTTTACTCTTTCCAGCTCCTCACATGGCAGGAGCTCTTTGAACTTTCTTTTTTTTAAAAAAAAAATTATTGGGCTGGAGAGATGGCTTAGCGGTTAAGCGCTTGCCTGTGAAGCCTAAGGACCCTGGTTCGAGGCTCGGTTCCCCAGGACCCACATTAGCCAGATGCACAAGGGGGCGCACGCGTCTGGAGTTCGTTTGCAGAGGCTGGAAGCCCTGGCGCGCCCATTATCTCTCTCTCCCTCTATCTGTCTTTCTCTGTGTGTCTGTCTCTCTCAAATAAATAAAATAAAAAAAATTTAAAAAATTTATTGTTATTTATTTATTTATTTTGACAGAGAAAGAGAGAGAGAGAATGGGCGTGCCAGGGCCTCCAGCCACTGCAAATGAACTCCAGATGTGTGCGCCCCCTTGTGCATCTAGCTAACGTGGGCCCTGGGGAATTGAACCTGGGTCTTTTGGCTTTGCAGGCTCAGCCATCCCTACAGGCCACTTTGAACTTTCTTTTCAGGCCTCTCCACAGTTTTTCCAAGCCCTCCACATGGGCTCTCAAGCCATATGGATGTCTTTCCTTGTTTTTTCCTTCCCTAACTGGACTTCCCTCAATAAATATAATAATCTAATAATTATTTTCAGTCTTATTTTATTCAATGCTTTGATTAAAAGTAGACATGGACCTAGGGTTTAGGTTTCAAGGACTTTTCTGAACCCCTGGCACCCTGTTACAATCTGCCTCTTTTTATCTCTCAGATAAAATGTAAAATATTTTAAAAAATGGCAAAGGCTAGAGAGATGGCTTAGCAGTTAAGGCACTTGCCTATGAAGCCTAAGGACCTAGGATCGATTCCCCAGGACCCACATAAGCCAGATGCACAAGGTGGCGTATGTGTCTGGAGTTCTTTTGTAGTGGCTAGAGGCCCTGGTGTGTCCATTTGATCTATCTGCCTCTCTCTCTCTCTTAAATAAATAAAAACAATAAAAATATTTTTAAAAAAACCATGGCAAGTGCAAGAGGTTAGACCATAAAGGACACCTATCATATGATTCTGCTGATGGAACACATCCACAGGAGGAAGACTTGGAGGTAGGAAGTAGATTGGCCTGGCGTGGCGGCGCACGCCTTTAATCCCAGCACTCAGGAGGCAGAGGTAGGAGGATTGCTGTAAATTTGAGGCCAGCCTGAGACTACAGAGTGAATTCCAGGTCAACCTGGGCTCGAGCGAGACCCTACCTCAACATCCCTCTTCTCTTGCAAAAAAAAAAAAAAAAAAAAAAGATTGGTTTATTGCTTATGGGGAAGGGGCAGAGAGAGAAGGAAATGTCACTAACGTGTAATGTTCTAACAGTGACCATGCATGGATACATAACTCTGAATACAGTCAAGACCATTCAAGCATATGCTTCACTAGATGAAATACAGGGTCCACGAATATTTAGTTTTCAAAGCTTTGGTAAACTGTGAACTATATTTCCATACGGCAGTTATATATGAAATTACTAAAGAAATAAAACAAGAAAGGCCTTTCAGATGGCATGCTTGGATGTGAGGCTCAGGAACGCTGGGGTGGCCTGGGGTGGCATTTCCTTGGTGAGCTCAGCACCCGGCCACTCACCCTTGGTGCAGTAGGTGACCTCCCCTGCGTAGTGGAGGAGGCGGAACTCCAGCCAGCCGATCCTCTTCCGGCCCTTGGCACCGGCCAGCTTCCGTCTGCAAGACACAGACAAGACACACTCTGAGCCCTTCTCCTTGGTGGCCCCAAGATGTGGAGCAGAGAGGATGGGGGGGGGGGAGGTCCTCGGCCAGCTGCTTAGGGTCACTACACTCAGCATTGACGGCGGACTGCGTGCAGGAGCTGCCAGCACGCCTCGCTCCCTGTCCTCTGATATTGGCCAAGGTCTTTCTTAATCAGAGCCTTCCAGAATTCTCCTAAGACCTCAGGAGTAAAATGATATTGGTGGGGCTGGGGAGATGTCTGGGGGAAAGGCGATCGCTGGCAAAGCCTAACAACCCAAGGCTCATTCTCTCTCTCTCTCTCTCTCAAATAAATAAAAAATATATATATTTTTTAAGGAAAAACATCAGGTCTTTGGTCATCAAAGCGTATGTTCATTTTTTTGTATGCCACTGTTTGTTTATTTATTTATTTATTTCATGAGAGAGTGAGTGAGAGCAAGAGAGGGAGAGAGAGAATTGGTGCGCCAGGGCCTCCAGCCGCTGCAATGGGACTCCAAACGCTCGCGCCACTTAGAGCCCACGTGCGACCTTGTGCGCTTGCATCGCCTTGTGCGTCTGGCTTTCGTGGGACCTGGAGAATTGAATGTGGGTCCTTGGGCTTCGCAGGCAAGCGCCTTAACTACTAAGCCATCTCTCCAGCCTCATTTTTTGTATATATTTGTGTGTGTGTATCTGTGTGTGCTGGAGATTGGTGCCAGGGCCTCATACATGCCAAGCACATTCTCTACTACAGAGTTCTACCTCTAGCCCAGAGCAGATAATCTGAAATTTTCTCTTTAAAAATGTCTTTTTTTTAATTTGTGAGAGAGAGGGAGAGCACAGCTGTGCCAGAGCCCTTTCCATGCGCCCACTGGTTCCACATGCTTGGCTGCTTTTTGGTACCGGGGAATTGAACCCAGACCGCTAGGCTTTTCAAGAAAGTCAGGAATTGAACTCAGATTGTTAAGATTTGCAAGCAAGTGCCTTTAACCACTGAGCAATCTCCTCAGCCCCAATTTTTCCTCAGTCGACTCAAAGACTGAGCTAAGTTGTAGACTTTTCCTCGTGGGATGCTGTACACGCCCTGTATTTTTGCACGGCGTGGTGGTTACACACTCATACAAAAATTCGCCAGGTTGGGCTGGAGAGATGGCTTAGCGGTTAAGCGCTTGCCTGTGAAGCCTAAGTACTCCGGTTCGAGGCTCCACTCACCAGGACCCACGTTAGCCAGATGCACAAGGGGGTGCATGTGTCTGGAGTTCATTTGCAGTGGCTGGAGGCCCTGGCGCCCCATTCTCTCTCTCTATCTGCCTCTTTCTCTCTCTGTCTGTCGCTCTCAAGTAAATAAATAAATAAACAAATTTTTAAAAATTCCCCAGGTTGTACCAGCAGATGTACGTACGCTGCTGTATTTTATACATCTTTCTGGTGGCGTCAGGAATGGAACCCAGGGCTTTGCACATGTTTTGCAAGCACTCTAAGGCCCCATTCTCAAGTGTTTAGTTTGGTGTTTTTTTTTTTTGTTTTTTTTTTTAAGACAGGGCCTTTCAATGTGGACCAGGTTGGCCCTGAACTTCCAGACCTTCTGCCTCAGCCTCCCAACAGCTGGGATGGCAGCCCCATGTCACCACACCTGGCTACACTTACATTTTTTCAAAGGGACTATGTTGTGTGTGGGTGCACATATCCAAAATGTAACAGCTCTGAATAGAGCATCTTATAAAGACACTCTGCTGAGAATTGCCATGCGCATGTGGGAGTTGGTTGTCATGATAACATTTTTGTGGATAGTTGTGTTCTTTTTCTGTGTGTTTGTCTTGAGATAGGGTCTCGCTCAAGCCCAGGCTGACCTGGAATTCACTATGTAGTCTCAGGTTGGCCTCGAACTCATGGTGATCCTCCTACCTCTGCCTCCTGAGTTCTGGGGTTAAAGGTGTGCGCCACCACCCCTGGCTAGTAGGTGACTGCTTGACGGAGACAATGATCTTCCCCACACAGGAGCCCATCAGATAAAGCACATACGTTTGGAAGTGTGCATGCCTGCCCACTTTCTCCTCCAGTTTCTCCAGGAAACTCAAGTCTGTGGCGGGACCAGGACGGATACATTCTTCATCCTTTAAAAGAAAAAAAAGGAGACACTTTGACCAGACCCCTGCCCAGCACACATTCTATCAAAACCAAATTTAACAGCTGTTTGTGCCAAGCATAGTGACACACACCTTTAATCCCAGTACTCGGAGGCAGAGGCAGGAGGATTGTCATGTCTTTGAGGCCAGCCTGAGACTACATAGTGAATTCCAGGTCAGCCTGGGCTAGAGCGAGTCCCTTCCTCAAAAAATAAATAAATAAATAAATAAATGAATGAAAATAAAAAAAGATTTTTATCAGCAGTGGTGGAATGTTCTGGACTAAAGTACTATCTTCTCACATGAGACTAGATGAAGCTTTTAGGAAGAAAGCACATCACATGTGCCCAGCTTCTCAGATTGGTCAAGGGAACCCAGAGAGCCTGGACATTCCAGGCAAAGTCATCTCTGTGACATCTGACCCATAGTTTCCGTGTCTTTTTTGTTTTTGTTTTTGTTTTCTCTTCTCTTTCTGAGAGAGTGTCATGTATAGCCCAAGTTGGCCTTGAACTCTTGATTATAAGTGTCCCACCATGCCTGGCTCTGACCCAATTTTCCTTTTCCTGTTCTTCCCTCCCTCTTTTCCTTCCTTCCTTCCTTCCTTCCTTCCTTCCTTCCTTCCTTCCTTCCTTCCTTCCTTCCTTCCTTCCTTCCTCCTTCCCATCCTCTTCTCCCTCCCTCTCTTCTTTCTTCCCTTCCTTTCCTTTTTTAAAATATTTTATTTAATTATTTGAGAGAGAGAGGGGCAGATAGAGAAAGAGAGAATGGGCATGCCAGGGCCTTTAGCTATTGCAAAGGGACACCAGACACATGTGCCACCTTGTGCATCTGGCTTCCGTGAGCACTAGGGAATCGAACCTGGGTCCTTAGTCTTCATAGTGCCTTAACCACTAAGCCATCTCTCTAGCCCTTCCCTTTCTTTTCTCCCTCCTTCCTCTATTCCTAACTTCTTTTCCTTCCTTATTCCCTCTCTCCCTTCCTTATCCTTCCCTCTCTCTGAAGTTAGGGACTTGCTGGATAGCTCACATTGTGCTCAACACAATCCTCCTGCCTCTGCTTCCCAGGTGCTGCGGTGACAGGTACGAGCCACCATGCCCAGCTCTCACCCTCATGTTCTCATTCTTCACAAGGACACCCTACAGTTGCTTAAACTCTCAACCTCATTTTCTCTTAACCAGCCATCCAGGACCAAGGACAGCCTGTGCTCAGACCCCTGTCCTGGGAACGAAGCCTTCGATGGGCAGGAAATATACAACCAGTGGAGACTAACCCTAAACACAAGCTCTGTGTACTTCCTCAGCATTGATACCACTTACCTGGCCATTGTCAACAAGAACAACAAAGTCACTATTTAATCAGCCTCACAGCTTTTACCAAAAGAGCAAAGCCTGGATAAGAGGTTGGTGAGACAGTTTGTATGATATCATTTCCATGTTTTCTGACTCCATTTGGAAAACCATATAGAAACAAATATATGTATTTTCAAAGTAGGGTCTTGCTCTAGCCCAGGCTGATCTGGAATTTACTATGTAGTCTTGGGCTGGCTTTGAACTTACAGTGATCCTCCTCCCTCTGCCTCCCAAGTGCTGGAATTAAAGGTGTGCACCACCACACCCAGCTACAACAAATATTTTATTTTTATTTATTTTTTAAAGTTTTTATTTGTTTATTAGAGACAGAGAGAGGGAGGAGAAAGGGAGAGATTGAGAGAGAAAGAGAGAATGGGCGCACCAGGGACTAGCCACTGCAAACGAACTCCAGACACATGTGCCACCTTGAGCATCTGGCTTATGTGGGACCTGGAGAATCGAACCTGGGTCCTTAGGCTTTGCAGGCAAGTGCCTTAACTGCTAAGCCAGCTCTCCAGCCCTGAAACAAATATATTTGAAAGACTAGCCTAGCAATTCATGCGACATTGGGACTGCTAAGGAATCTGGGCTCATGCGCTGAGCAGTGATCAGGTTCTCCAACTCTAGCCTGCACACAACCATTGTTGGATTGCTCATGTCACGTAACCAGTCTACTAAAGCCCATATATATATATATATATATATATATATATATATATATATATATTCATTTTATTGGTTTTGTTTCTCTAGTGAATTTTGACTAGTAAATATCCTACCCATTCACATTCCTGTTGTGCCTTAGAATGAGAGTTGGGTGCACAGAGCAGCTGGTGGTTGTGTAGGGTGTGGGCACAGCAGGGTACAGGAAAACTATTTTCATCAGAAAGGAGGCAAACAGGTACATATAGGTGACCCTAAATGACAAGGCAAGGAAATCATTTCTCCTTTGCCTTTAGAATGTATATATATTTAAATGGATCCATGTGGACTGGAGAGTGGCCCAGGAGTTAAAGGCATTTGCTTGCAAAGCCTGATAGCCTGGGTTATATTCCCCAGGACCCATGTAAAGCCAGATGTGCAAAGTGGCACACATATCTGAAGTTAGTTTGCAGTGGTGGAAGGCCCTGGTGTACCCATACCCACTCTTTCTTTCTGTCTCTCATAAATAAATAAATAATTTAAATAGCTGGATGTAGTGATGCACGCCTTTAATCCTGGCACTCAGGAGGCAGAGGTCAGAGGACTACTTTGAGTTCAAGCACAGCCTGAGACCACATAGTGAATTCCAGGTCAGCCTGGGCTACAGTGAGACCCTACCTTGGAAAAAACAAAACAAAACAAAAATCACAACAGGGGCTGGAGAGACGGCTCAGCAGCTAAGACATTTGCCTGCAAAGCCTAACGACCTGGGTTTGATTCCCCACTACTGTCATAAAGCCAGAAGCACAAGGTGGTGCACGCATCTGGAGTTTGTTTACAGTGGCAGGAAGCCTTGGCACCACCCCTTCTCAAGTGAATAAATAAAATATTAAACAAACAAACAATCAAAAACACCCAGATGCTTGATTGACTAACTGGGGCTTCAGGATCTTGGATATTGTCATAAGTTGCATAGGCTGGTTCTAAGAAAACTCAACTCAGAATTAGTTGGCATGTTTTGCAAAACTTTCTTTATATTTCTTGGCTTCCTATTCCACCCAAAGCATGAATGCAGCATGTGCTCCTCTTCTGTATTACTCCGTTCTTTGGCACCATTATAAAATCCCTGAGGCAGGGGCTTTTCAAAAAAGTTATTTGGGGGGCTGGGCGTGGTGGCGCACGCCTTTAATCCTAGCACTTGGGAGGCAGAGGTAGGAGGATTGCCGTGAGTTCAAGGCCACCCTGAGACTAGTGAATAGTGAATTCCAGGTCAACCTGGGCTAGAGTAAGATCCTACCTTGAAAAACCAAAAAAAAAAAAAAAAAAAAAAAAAGTTATTTGGCACACGGTTCTGGAGGTCCAAGAGCCACACAGTGGATGGCATCACAATGACAGGCACTAGCTCATGGCAAGACAGGAAGCCAGAGAGAGGCTGGCCAGTGGCCAGGCTGACTCTTTCTTTATAACGATCCTTTCTTGACTTTTGTTTGTTTGTTTGTTTTTCAAGGTAGGGTCTTGCTCCAGCCCAGGTTAACCTGGCATTCACTCTGTAGTCTCAGGGTGGCCTTGAACTCATGTGATCCCCCTACCTCTGCCTCCCAAGTGCTGGGATTGAAGGTGTGCGCCACCACGCCTGGCTCACCCTTTCTTGAGAATTAAGCAGGGTCCCTCACGAACTACATCCTTGCCTTTAGAGAACATCACTCTCAACGTTCTAATTATTTCCAGATAGGCTTCACCTCTTAAATATTTCACTACCTCCCAGCATCACCGCATTGGGTACCAAGCTCTTGACATGTGGTCCTTTGGGGACGCACTCAAGTCATTATTGAATTGCTGCAGGCCCCAAACACCTGTCTGAGTTCCTGGTTCTGCGTCTGTGGAAGATGGGTATGTAGGCTTTTGTTGAAAAGGATTTTCCTTGCTATCCAACAAGGAGCTCTCATTTTGGGCTGAAAATGAGATGGAAAGGGCAACAGCCTAAGGCTCCAAAACAGGCTCTGGTTTTGCACCCTGGATGTCCTGGTGGATTCATTCTCAACCCTTCTTTGTTTTTGTTTTCTTTTCTTTTGTTTTCTTTTCTTTTCTGTTTTTAAAGATAGAGTCTTGCTCTAGCCCAGGCTGGCCTAGAATTCACTATTTGGTCTTAGGCTGGCCTTGAACTCACAGCGATCCTCCTACCTCTGCTTCCCTGAGTGCTGGGATTAAAGGCGTGCGCCACCATGCCCCACTTTGTTTTTGGTCTTTTTTTTTTTTTTAGTTTGTTTATTTGAGAGAGGGAAAGGGGCAGGGGGAGAGAATGGGCATGCCCGGGCCTCTAGCCCCTATAAATGAACTCCAGATGCATATGCTACCTTGTGCATCTGGCTTACATCGGTCCTGAGGAATCGAACTGAGGTTCTTTGGCTTTGCAGGCAAATGCCTTAACCACTAAGCCATCTCTCCAGCCCTTGTTTGTTTGTTTTTTGTTTTTGAGACAGGGTCCCATTGTGTAGTCCAGGCTGGTCTTGACCTCATGGAAATCAGCCTGCCTTGGCATTCTGAGTGCTGGGATTATAGGTGTGTGGCACCACACCCAGCCTTCTCAATCCTCTGGAAGCCTGCACAAAGCATTCTTCCACAGGTTGCCAACACCAAACGCCTGAATGATGATGTCACGGTCCATTTTCTCACCAGAATGGAGATAATTCCTTTGTGCCTTTCTTCTACCAAATCACAGATGATCTTGTTGTTGAGGTACTGAATGGGCTCCCACTGAAACAACAAAGAGAAAAGAAGCTCCAGGAAGCATTTTGATAAGCATAAAGCATATTGGGTTCACAATGATTTTCCAAATAAAATTTCAAAATCTGTTTTTTTTAATTAATTTATTTATTTGACAGAAAAAGAGAGAGAGGGAGGGAGGGAGAAAGCGAGAGAGAAAATGGGCACGCTAGGGCCTCCAGCCATTGCAAATGAACTCCAGATACATGTGCCCCCTTGTGTATCTGGCTAACATGGGTCCTGGGGAATTGAACCTGGGTCCTTTGGCTTTGCAGGCAAACGCCTTAACTGCTAAGCCATTCCCTCCAGCCCTCTTTCTTTCTTTCTTTTTTTTTTTGGTAATGTCTCCCTATGGCCCAAGTTGACCTGGAATTCACTATGCAGTTACAGGGTGGCCTCGAACTCATAGCAATCCTCCTACCTCTGCCTCCCGAGTGCTGGGATTAAAGGCACGTCCCACCATGCCAAACTCAAAATCCAGTTTTTAAATCCAACCTTAAAAATGATACTTTGTCAGTAACAAAATATTTTCCTAGGGAAATAAGAACTAAAAAAAAAAATCCTTAATCTTGATCATAAAAATCTCCAACGAAATATTCCTCAAGTTAAAGTCTTTAGCTAGATTAAGAAGTCAGATGAGGGGCTAGAGAGATGGCTTTTTTTCTTTTCTTTTCTTTTTTTAATTTATTTATTTGAGAGCGACAGACACAGAGAGAAAGACAGATAGAGGGAGAGAGAGAATGGGCGCGCCAGGGCTTCCAGCCTCTGCAAACGAACTCCAGACGCGTGCGCCCCCTTGTGCATCTGGCTAACGTGGGACCTGGGGAACTGAGCCTCGAACCGGGGTTCTTAGGCTTCACAGGCAAGCGCTTAACCGCTAAGCCATCTCTTCAGCCCGAGAGATGGCTTAATAGTTGAGGTGCTTGCCTGAAAGGCCTAAAGACACAGGTTTAATTCCCCAGGACCCATGTAAAGTCAGATGCACAACGTGGCACATGCATCTAGAGTTTGTTTGCAGTAGCAAAAGGCCCTGTCACAGCCATTCTCTCTCTCTATTTTTCATAAAAAAAATTTTTTTAATTATTTATTTATTTATTTGAGAGCGACAGACACAGAGAGAAAGACAGATAGAGGGAGAGAGAGAGAATGGGCGCGCCAGGGCTTCCAGCCACTGCAAACGAACTCCAGACGCGTGCGCCCCCTTGTGCATCTGGCTAACGTGGGACCTGGGGAACCGAGCCTCGAACCGGGGTCCTTAGGCTTCACAGGCAAGCGCTTAACCGCTAAGCCATCTCTCCAGCCCCATAAAAAATTTTTTTTAAAGAAATAAAATGAGCAGGGGCTTGTGTGTAGCTGAAGTGGTAGCACAACACACTTTGTTAGCATGCTCAAAGCCATGGGTTCCAAACACACACACACACACACACACACACACACACACACACACACACACACCCCAAATGAGGAGAAACATCCCAATGTTTACCTCAATTCCTTCCACCTCATACTCGGCCTGCTCTGCTTTCAGAGTCCTCTCTATCAGCAGTTGTTGGAGCTTCTCGTTGCAGTAATTGATACAGAACTGTTCAAAACTAGAGGTGCAAAGGGTTTGAATAACTCAAGTTATACAAACAGAACAACTTAAAAAAAAAAACAAACATAGTTCTAGCTGGGCGTAGTGGCGCACGCCTTTAATCCCAGCATGCAGGAGGCAAAGGTAGGAGGATCCCCATGAGTTCGAGGCCACCCTGAGACTACATAGTGAATTCCAGGTGAGCCTGGACTAGAGTGAGTCCCTACCTTGAAAAACAAAAACAAAACAAAACAAAAAACCCCTCAGGGTGGCCTCGGACTCATGGCAATCCTCCTACTCCTATTCCTGAGTGCTGGGATTAAAGGCGTGTGCCACCATGCCTGGCTCTCAAGGTCCTTATTAATAGAGTGGTTTACAAAAGAAATTGTAAGAGGGCTGGAGAGATGGCTCAGCGGTTAAGGCACCTGCCTGCAAAACCAAAGAACCCAGCTCCGATCCCCCAGGACCCATGTAAGCCAGCCGTACATGGTGGCACATGTGTCTGGAGTTCATTTGCAGTGAGCGGTACAGTGAGGCCCTGGGACACCCATTCTCTCCCTCTCTCTCTCTCTCTCTATCCCTTTCTCTCTTAAATAAATAAAATTTAAAAAAAAGAAATTGTAAGAACCAAGTGAAATATGTTTATATGTCGCTTCTAGAACAGTCCGTGGGGTTCTGGGGATGCAGCTCAGTGGTAGCACACTGTATGCAACCATCTGAAGTAAGGACTGGGTCAATGGAGAGATTCTAGGAATGGGGAGATCGATTCCACTGTCACTAAGGGTGACTAAAGCACAAGGAGGGGCGCAGGACAAGCAGGGAGGAAAAGACAAACTCACCCGTTCTTGTCAAAGACTTCGAACCCGTAGATATCAAGCAATCCAATCACGGTTTTTTGGGTGATATCCTAGTCAAATAACACATGCTATTAATGGTTAGTGCTGCGGTGTGGATAAACCGCGCATCTCCAAAAGGCTCTTGTGCTGAAATTTAATTCCCACCATGAGGTTTTATTTATTTGCAAGCAGAGAAGAGAGAGAGAGAAAATGAGAAAGGGTGCCTCCAGCCACTGCCAATTCCAGACGCATGTGCCACTGTGCACCTGCACCTGGCTTTTACGTGGGTACTGGGGAATCGAACCCAGTCATTAGGCTTTGCAGGCAAGCTCCTTAACCACTAAGCAATCTCTCCAGCCCTTCAGCCATGAGGTTTTCAGGAGGAGGGAAACTAAATTTGACTGTGGAGTTTGGAGGTAAGACCTTGGGGAGGTGATTAGCTTTGATGAGATCACCAGAGTGGAGCCCCCATGATAAAATGTCAGTGGCTTTCTAAGAACAGAAAGAGGTCAGAGGAGACACGCAGTGTAGGCTCCCTTTCTTTTGCCAGGTGATGCCTTATGCCACCCCACGACATTGCCAGCAAGAAGGCCATCACCAAAGAGCCCGCGAGCTAAGTAAACCTCCTTTCCTCATAAAATTATCCAGCTTT
Source organism: Jaculus jaculus (assembly GCF_020740685.1). Lineage (NCBI taxonomy): Eukaryota > Metazoa > Chordata > Mammalia > Rodentia > Dipodidae > Jaculus > Jaculus jaculus. The sequence continues at coordinate 14,035,796 of NC_059114.1, read as the reverse complement.
GGGTATGTGTCATTATAGTGATCGCAAGTTGACTAATTTAGTTAGATGATGATGATGATGATGATGATTTTGGTTTTTCGAGGTAGGGTCTCACTCTAGCCCAGGCTGACCTGGAACTCACTATGTAGTCTCAGGACAGCCTCGAAATCACACTGATGCTCCTACCTCTGCCTCCCGAGTGCTGGGATTAAAGGCGGGCGCCACCACGCCCGGCAGTAGATTTTAAATTTTGATACCCCAAACCACGAGCTGTCCCCACAGCTGGTTCTTGACTTTGAAGCTCGTGTCTTCTCCTTCTTCAGCAGTCACTCCTGAAGTGACCTTGGAGGGCCAGCCATCTGTAACCTGCTGGACACCTTTCCTTCTAACTTACTTCTTGGTTCTGTGTCTCTTCCAGCCTTCGAAGTTCGCATTCACTCCAAAACAAGAGAAAAAAGTACGGCTGGGGAGATGGCTCAGAGGTTAAAGTGCTGGCTGCTTAACTATGAGACCCCCGTAAATGCCAAGCGTGGTGGCATCGACCCAATCAATGTTCAGGAGGCAGAGACAGGAGGATCCCTCAGGCTTACTGGTTAGCCAATCTAGCCAAATCAGTGAGCTCTGGGCTTGGTGACAGACCCTGTCTCACTAAATAAGGCAGAGAAGTGACTGTAAAAGATACCCAACCTTGGGCTGGGGAGATGGCTCAGCAGCTAAGGTGCTTGCTTGCAAAGCCTAACCATCTGGGTTTGATTCCCCAGTACCCACGTAAGGCCAGATGCACAAAATGGTACATGCATCTGGAGTTTGTTTGCAGTGGCTGGAGGCCCTGGTGTGACCATTCTCTCTCTCTTCTCTCTATCTCTCTCTCTGCTTGCAAATAAATACATAAAATAGATGATACCCAGCATTAACTACTGGCCTCCACACACACGTACACACATGAGCACACGCACCTATACGCGTGTGTCCATACACACATCAACATGTATAAACACATGTATACATGCATGCACACCAAACACACATATACACACACAGAAAGAAAGCTGTCTATGGACTGTGAAGGGCGTGCTTGTTCACACGAGAGGGCAGGTGGCAGGTAGGTGGCATGGGTACCATGTTGTATGGCACCAAGGGCCGTAAGGCAAGGGTGGAGACTGAGCAATAATGTTGTGATCTCGATGTGCCTCCCAGCAGTGCATATGGGGCTGGAGTGATGGGTTAGCAGTTAAGGCATTTACTGGTTCAATTCCCCAGGACCCACATAAGCCAGATGCACAAGGTGGCGCATGTGTTTGGAGTTTGTTTGCAGTGGCTGGAGACCCTAGCATGCCCATTCTCTTTCTATCTCTACCTGCCCTTCTTTCTCTTGCAAGAAAAAATTATAAATAAATAAAATAGAAAAAAGAAAACATAACCTATAGATGAATTTGAAAGCTAGTTATAATTTTTAGTAGACACGATAAATATACCACTGCTGAGAGTTTCTGTGTACACCGCCCAAAGCCTTCTGGTATACCCCTGGTTCTGTTCACAGCACACCCAGGGACATGCTCTATGTCATCTGACACGCATTCCCGTGGAAGGTGGTCAGGACAAGACAACTCCTACCTGGGATTTGCTTACAGCCCATCTGCACAACTACTTTTTTTTAAAAGCAAATCTTTAATTCTTTTTTTTTTAAAATTTTTATTTATTTGAGAGCGACAGACACAGAGAGAAAGACAGATAGAGAGAGAGAGAGAGAATAGGCGCGCCAGAGCTTCCACCCTCTGCAAACGAACTCCAGATGCGTGCGCCCCCTTGTGCATCTGGCTAACGTGGGACCTGGGGAACCGAGCCTCGAACCGGGGTCCTTAGGCTTCACAGGCAAGCGCTTAACCACTAAGCCATCTCTCCAGCCCTGCACAACTACTTTAAACTAATTGCAGCAGAAGACATGACCACTTTAGTTGGGGGGGGGGGTTAGTCCTTCACAACGTGGTGACCCACCTTGTTGACTAAGGAGGAATTGATCTTGCTCACCAACCAAGTAAATGTCCGTCCGTAAACAGCCTTGGCCATGGCGTCCCTTGAATAGACAGACAGTTCCACCGTGAGTGGGCAGATCACCTGAAAAGAAGGAGGAGGTTCTTTGGTACAGAAGGAAAAAAACAAAATCCCCTGCACTTCTGAACCAGTCTCGGGTGGGGACTAAGCATGGTAAATGTTGGGGGATCACGACTGAGGAACACCACGCTGGCCTTCATGGGTAACAGTGCAGCAGGATTGGGGGGAGGGTAGTGGGCAGAGGTGGGAAAGGCTGACAAGACATTTGAAAAAGGGTACTGGGCTGGAGAGATGGCCTATCAGTGAAGGCGCTCACCTGCGAAGCCTGAGGACCCAGATTCAGTTCCCCAGTCCCCACGTAAGCCAGATGCACAAGGTGGCGCGTGCATCCCGAGTTCATCTGCAGTGGCTGGAGGCCCTGGGGCCCCTATTCTCTCCCCCTCCCCCTCTTAAATAAACAAATAAATAAATAAATAAGAATGACACGAAGAAGCATCCTTGTGCAGACTGACAGTGAGCGCTGTGAGGAGGGACGAAAGGTCAAGGTCGGATGGCCAGGGATGCTCATGATTCAGGGCTCCAGAGGCTGAGGGATGAAGGGAAGAGCAGATCGAAAGGGAGCAGCGTTTCAGCAGGAGGAACATGTGCAGAGACTCTGTGGAGAATGGAGGTAGCAAGTACAGGGCATGAGCTGGCACAATAGGGTACATGTACAGGCATGAGGCAGGAGACCGTGGCAAGACCCACTTTGGACCTAGAAGACTGGGTTCGAGGGTTTGGCATCCCCAATACCACCAGCATGCTATCTGTCATGTGCGCCAGGCAGCCACGGTGGGGAGGGCAGGTGCATACCCATCCAGAGTCATTTATTTATTTATTTACTTATTTTTACCTCCTCTGTTTTGGCTTCAATCTTTCTGTGGGTAAGAGCTTCCAGCAGAACCGATGGGCAGACCCCCAGGAGCTGAGCAAAAGAAGGCCGTTGTCATTCAGTGACCGATTTTACTTGCTCATTTATAGAGAGAGTCATCTGCTCTTACTAGTCGTGTTTGAAGGCAAGTGAGACCTCACTGGGCCAGATGTGGTGGGCACACACCTGTAATCGCAACACTCAGGAGGCCGAGGCAGGAGGAGTGTAGGTTCAAGACCAGCCGGGGTCACAGAGCCAGAAGCTGTCTTTTTATTTATTTATTTATTTATTTATTTTTGAGGTAGGGTCTCACTCTAGCTCAGGCTGACCTGGAATTCACTCTGTAGTCTCAGGGTGGCCTCGAACTCACGGCGATCCTCCTACCTCTGCCTCCCGAGTGCTGGGATTAAAGGTGTGCGCCACCATGCCTGGTTCAGAAGCTGTCTTAGAAACCCAAATAAAACAGAAATTGTTCTCACTGATCTCTAGTTGTCTTTAGCCCTCCTAGTAGGCAGTAGTGAAAGCGGTTGATCCCTTGGGATACTGTGGACCCCGGGGGTGGGGGGCATGACTGGCGCCCCTCTAGCCCTCTGCCTCTCAAAGGGAAGATTGTCACCTTGGCGATCCACTTGATCTCGTGGGTGTCTGGCACGGTGGCACCGCCTTGTTTGTCCTCCGTGAAACAAATGTTCCCCAGGTGCAGGACACTGGCGATGATTCCAAAGAGGTTCTGGGACGGTGGGGAGCCAGGGGGGCGCGGGTGTGCAGGGGGTGGGGATGTGGATGGAGAGAAGATGACAGTACCTCAGTGACCAATGGCATCAATACGACACCCAAGGGGAAACGATGCCCCCAAATCCCAGCTCAGCCCACACACCCAGCTGCTGCCTCTACTTCCGGCCTGCAAACTCTTAAAAAGGTCAGGGTGGGAGAGCGCCTCACTCAGCCTTCAGCCAGAACGTTTCTGCTTTTTTATTGTTTTGAGGTAGGGACTCACTCTAGCCCAGGCTGACCGAAAATTTACTACGTAGTCTCAGGCTGACCTTGAAGTCACAGCAATCCTCTTACCACCACGTCTGGCTTCTATTTTTCTTTTTGTTTTTTGGTTTTTCGAGGTAGGGTCTTACTCTAGTCCAGGCTGACCTGGAACTCACTACGTAGTCTCAGGGTGGCCTCAAACTCATGGTGATCCTCCTACCTCTGCTCCCCGAGTGCAGGGATTAAAAGTGTGCATCTCTACATCCTGCTTTAAAAAAAGAAAAATAGAGCCAGGCATGGTGGTGCAGAGGGAAACTACCTCGAAAAACCAAAATCATTTTTTTGTTCATTTTTATTTATTTATTTGATAGCGACAGACAGAGAGAAAGAGGCAGATATACATATATATATATATATATATATATATATAGAGAGAGAGAGAGAGAGAGAGAGAGAATGAATGGGCGCACCAGGGCCTCCAGCCACTGCAAACATACTCCAGACATGTGTGCCCCCTTGTGCATTTGGCTAACGTGGGTCCTGGGGAATTGAGCATTTAAGTGGGGTCCTTAGGCCTCACAGGCAAGTAATTAACTGCTAATCCACCTCTCCAGCCCTAAAAACACTTTTTTTTTTTTTTTTTTTTGCTGGGACTGGAGAGATGGCTTAGCTATTCAGGCACTTACCTGCGAAGCCTAAGGACCCAGGTTTAATTCCCCAGTGCTCACATAAGCCAGATGCACAAGGTAGCCCATGTGTCTGGAGTTCATTTGCAGTGGCTAGAGGCCCTGACATGTCCATTTTCTCTCTATCTCTGCCTCTCCCTCTCAAATAAATAAATAATAAAAATAATATATATATATATTTACAAGGGGAGAGAGAGGAAAAATGGGTGCACCAGGGCCTCCAGACACCAGATGCATGTGCCACTTTGTGTATCTGGCTAGAGGCCCTTTCTCTCTCTCCTTGCAAATAAATAAAATGCAATTAAAAAACCCTGACATTCTAGTCCAAAGATTAGCAGTTTAACAATCGAAAAGCTAAAATGATAAATGAACAATACTTATTGATGCTACAGTTTGCTGATATTTCTTTCAAAACATGAAGGTGTAAATAAACAAAAGGGCCTGTAATTCTACGGGCTCTGAGCTGCCGAAACGGAACTTTTAACTTGGGGGAAGAAGCTAATCACCTCCTGTGCTTAGCAGGAGGAAAACTTTAGGTTGTCATGGAAGTCGAAAAACTCCCACTGAATATTTGAATTTCAAACAAGCAGTGGCTGGTCTGTTAGTGTTTGTGCTGACGTGCAAGATTTGGGATATATCTATTCTTTGTTTCAAACGTCTGTGTAACAAGGGGTCCTGGCGTTGATTTACTGTGTCTGGCCACCCAGACAGAACCCATACCTCGAGGTCAGCTCTGGTGAAATCAATGACAGAAAAGGCATTGGAAACAGTCTTCCAGTCATTCTTGTCGTTGATAGATGACTCTTTGGCACAATGCCCCTGTGACACAATTGGGTCAGTCAGTGGCTTTTAAAGGACGGTTAAGCATGCATATACTGCTTCTTACACTAAAATGGTTTTCTCTAAAAAGTTAAGTTTCCATCTACCCAGTTTATGCTAATTTGCCAATAGCTACTTTGTTTCAAATTTATTTGGAATTTTATTTTTAAATCCCTGTTCTGAGACACTTTTGAAGTTGCATCTTACTGGCTTGTATTTTTTAAATATTTTATTTTTAATCTATTTATTAGACAGAGGTGGGGTGGGGGAGGGAGAATATGGGTACGCCAGGGCTTCTAGCCACTGCAAACGAACTCCAGACACATGCGCCACCCGCCCCCCCCCCCCGTGCATCTGGCTTATGTGGGTCCTGGGGAGTCGAACTGGGGTCCTTAGGCTTCACAGGCAAATACCTTAATGGTTAAGCAATTTCCCCAGACCAAAACATTTCTTTTCCTCTTTTTTTTTTTTTTGAGGTAGGGTTTTGCTGTAACCCCAGGCTAACCCAGAATTCACTATGTAGTCTCAGGGTGGCCTCGAATTCATGGCGACCCTCCTACCTCTGCCTCCCAAGTGTTGGGATTAAAGGTGTGCACCATCATGCCTGGCTTAGCTTCACTTTTATTTATTTATTTGAGAGCAACAGACACAGAGAAAGAGGCAGATAGAGAATGGGAGGGCCAGGGCCTCCAGCCACTGCAAACAAACTTGCCACCTTGTACATCTGGTTTACGTGGGTCCTGGGGAATCAAGCCTTGAATCAGGGTCATTAGGCTTCTCAGGCAAGTGCTTAACCCCTAAGCCATCTCTCTAGCCCTAGCTTCATTTTTTTAAGGTAAACTCTGGCCACTTCTTCTTTTCTGTTAAGAGTTCTAGGAAATATTGGTGATCATTTTATGAGAGTCACTTGATGAAGCCTTACCCTCTGTCTCAGATGATCCCAAGCTACACTCTGCATGGTGACAGCTCAAAGCCAGGTCCAGTGTGAGAAAAAATAAATAAATAAAAATCTTGGGGCAAAAAAAAAAATCCCCAAAGGTACTCCTGACATCAAATACTTCTCACTCAACTGGGGTGACCTGCACCCTAGTGCAGATTGCAGAAAAGCGAATGCTGTCAGCTGGGCGTGGTGGTGCACGCCTTTAATCCTAGCGCTCGGGAGGAGGGAGAGGTAGGCGGATCACCGAGAGTTCAAGGCCACCCTGAGACGACATAGTGAATTCCAGGTCAGCCTGAGCCAGAGTGAGACCCTACCTCGGCAAACCAGGAAAAAAGGAAAAAGAAACATGAATGCTGTCTAGGTGGTGTGGGCATTTTGCAGCCAAGAGTTCTCAAGGTGGAAGACTGGAAGATGGAGAAAGTTCTCAAAAGTAGCTTGAAGGAAGAACAGAGCAGGGCAGACTGTGGACAGAGAGGTGCGGTGAGGGTTTATCTCATCTGCACCCTCAGTTCTCACCTCGGCAGTGCAGTGTGTGTGTGTGTGTGTGTGTGTGTGTGTGTGTGTGTGTGTGATGTTGAGCATGCTAGGCAGGTGCTCGTGCCCTGGGTCACACCCCCAGCCCAAGGGAGCAGCTAAAAGAGTCCTGATATCTAGTTTTCACCATAGACCAACTAAGCCCAAGTCTCTGGAGCATAAGGCCCAGACATATGATTGTTTGGTACTTGTGGACTGAATCCAGCACCTTCCACATACTACATAGGTGCTCTGTCCGAGCTATAGCTGCCTGTATTGTTAGTTTTTCAATATTTATTTTTATTTTTATTTATTTATGAGAGAGAGGCAGAGGGAGATAATGGGTGTGCCAGGGCCTTTATGCCATTGCAAATGAGCTCCAGATGCATGCACCACCATGTGCATCTGGCTTACTTACGTACTGGAGACTCAGACCTGGGGTCTTAAGCTTCACAGGCAAGTGCCTCAACTGCTAAGCCATCTCTTTGGCTCTGTCTGTATTTTCTTCAAGTGGTGGGGGGCTCGGGGCTGGAGAGATGACTCAGCAGTTAAGACGCTTGCCTGTAAAGCCTAAGGATCTGGATTCAACAACCCAATACCCATGTAAAGCCAGATGCACAAGGTAGTGCATGCATCTGGAGTTCATTTGCAGTGGCTAGTGGACCTGGCCTGCCCATTCTCTCTCTCTCCCTCTCAAATTAATAAATAAAATATTTTTTTAAATTACATAACCAGGGCTGAAGAGATGGCTTAGCGGTTAAGGCACTTGCCTGCAAAGCCAAAAGATCCAGGTTTGATTCCCCAGAACCCAGTTAAGCCAGATGCATAAAGAGGCACATGTGTCTGGAGTTCTTTTACAGCAGCTGAAGGCCCTGGCACACCCACACTTGCTCTCTCTCTCTCTCTCTTTGCCTCTTCCTCTCTCAAATAAATAAAAATATTAAATTAAAATTAACATAATCATTTGCTACCTAATTAAAAAAAATTCCTCAAGTGATTCAATTTTAGCCAGGGCTGGGAACTAGACATTGGATTGCATGAAGGGAGATGGGTTAGGTTGTTTGTGGCAACTGTCAGGAAATCAGCCAGGAGGGTACAAACACCCATGAGAACCTCCTCGTCCAAAGTGCCATCAAACCCAGGCCCTGGTCCTGCCAACCTGTGAGAGGTACTTATACAGCTGGGGGTCCTGCTCAAGGCCGAGGGAGGAGAGGCGTTCCGCGTCCCCACCGGCCAGCAGCTGGTAGAAGATATGGAAATTCCGCTCCCCGTGGTTTTGATAGACGACTCGAGACTTTTCTATTAAGTAACTGATGATGTGTCCACCGACTGGGACGCCCTTCAAAACAGAACAAGAGTTGGACAATGACCATCAGAATCAAACCACTCTCCTGCAGAGGCCTGCTGATGGATGGAAGGCGGCTCTGTTCGTGGCTTTGTCGGCAGGGTTCCACTACGAGGCTGGCCCTGAACTTGGGGTGCTCTTGCCTCAGTCTCCCAAGTGCTAGGAGTACCTCAGCACCCAGCTCAGAAGTTCTTAAATTTGCATGAAAAACAACCTGTCAGTTCTGTGACTGATGCTTCCTGGGTTAGGTTGAGAAAGATTTTTTTTTTTTTTTTTGTCTACTCCTATGTCAGGAAGGAATTTTCTTTATGTTTTAAAAAACTATTTATTGAGCTGGGTTTGGTGGCGCATGCCTTTAATCCCAGCACTTGGGAGACAGAGGTAGAAGGATCGCCATGAGTTCGAGGCCAGCCTGAGACTACGTAGTGAATTCTAGGTCAGCCTGGGCTAGAGGGAGTCCTTACCTCAAAAAAACCAACAAAAACAAAAAACAAACAAAACTATCTATTGATTACTTCCATATATAGGTAATATACTATGATCAAAATCCCCTCTCGGGCTGGAGGGATGGTTTAGCAGTTAAGGTGTTTGTCTGCAAAGGCAAAGGACCCAGATTCAATTCCCCAGGACCCACGTAAGCCAAATGCACAAAGGCATGCACATGTCTGGAGTTCGTTTGCAGTGGCTGGAGCCCTGGCATGCCCATTCTCACTCTCTCTCCCTCTTTCTCTCTGTCAAATAAATAAAGTAAAATAAAATCCCCTCCCACCATCCTCTCTTTCCCCCTCCCAACCTCCCTGTGGTGGCTTGAATAGATGTTCTTCAGTAGATTCAGAAGTTTGTTAAAGCTTGTAACTTGGGCTGGAGAGATGGGTTAGTGGTTAAGCGCTTGCCTGTGAAGCCGAAGGACCCCGGTTCGAGGCTCGGTTCCCCAGGTCCCACGTTAGCCAGATGCACAAGGGGGCGCACGCGTCTGGAGTTCGTTTGCAGAGGCTGGAAGCCCTGGCGCGCCCATTCTCTCTCTCTCCCTCTATCTGTCTTTCTCTCTGTGTCTGTCGCTCTCAAATAAATAAATAAATAATTTTTAAAAAAAGCTTGTAACTTATTAGAATACCAGTCACTGTGGGCAGATCCTGGGGTCCAGCCCTAAGGTGTTACTGGGGTGGATCTGAATTCCAGCCCAAGGCATAGAGAGCTTGAGCTCTGCCTGGGTTCCCAGAGTGAGTGCTTTGTGGTGCTGCCGCTGATGTTATCTTTCCTCTGTGTGGACCTGTGAAGGGGCCAGTTTCTCCCGCCATTGCGGGATGTCCCCTGGATCTGTAAGCTTCAATAAATCCCTTCTTCCTCCCATAGACTGTGTCTGGTTTGGTAGTTCATCCCAGCAACGTGAAGCTGACTTTGACAATTCTCCTCTAATAAATTCTTTCTTCTGTTCAACTATTTCAATGCCATCACTTTTTCCCTCTATTTTTGTCTAGAAACATGATTAGTTTTAATGTATATGTTTAGAACTATGATCCATCATGCTAATTTTTGTTTATGGCATGAGGCAGGAGCCAAAAGTCTTTTTTATCCATATTAATACCCATTTATCATAATGACAATCTTTAAAAAATATTTATTTATTTGAGAGAGAGAGGCAGAGAGAATGGGCATGCCAGGGCCTCCAGCCACTGCAAACGAACTCCAGACACATACGCCACCTTGTGCAGCTGGCTTACATGGGTCCTGAGGAATTGAACTTAGGTCCTTTGGCTTTTCAGACAAGCACCCTAACCACTAAGCTGTGTCTCCTAGAATGAAATCTTACCGCTGCTGAATCCCAGTGGCGATTTTGTCACAAGGACACATGAGGTCTAGAGTGTCTTAATTACTACTTTTACTCTAGGACAGTCAACCCAGTTAAAAGTTAGCAACAAGCCAGGCATAGAGGTGCACACCTTTAATCCCACCACTTGCGAGGCACAGGTAGGAGAAGCGTAGTGAGTTCAGGGCTAGCCTAGAACTATAGAGCTCCAGGTCAGCCTGGAGCTAGAGTGAGACCCTACCTTGATCCCCCCCCTGAAAAAAAGTTAGCAACAAAAGAAATGGATTAATTGGTGCTGGGGCTGGGGCAGGAGAGATTTCTCAGTGGTTAAGGCGCTTACCTGCAAAGGCTAACAACCTGGGTTTGATTCCCCATTCACTAAAAAAAAGTAAGATTTTTATTTGCATTTCTTTTTTAAAAACATTTTTATTTATTTATTTGAGAGACAGAGAGAGACAATGGGCATGCCAGGGTCTTTAGCCGCTGCAAATGAGCTCCAGACACATTTGCCACCTTGTGCATCTGGCTTACGTGGATCCTGGTGAATTGAATCTGGGTCCTTAGCCCTCACAGGCAAGCGCCTTAACTGCTAAGCCACCTTTCCAGTCCATGCATTTCTTAAAATTCTTTTAGAAAATGGATTTTTCAAGCATTTGAGCTAAGAATGCATTTTCTCCTTTGGTTGCCTTGGCCAGGTAAGGGTCCCCATGAGCCCAAAATATGAATTTCAGCATACCTGAAAGTCAAACTGGATGTCCATGTATTTTCCAAATCTGCTGGAGTTGTCGTTCCGGAGTGTTTTGGCATTTCCAAAAGCCTGGAAATACGAAGCGCCAATCACTGTCACTTGCAGCCATCATGCTTGGCAAAACCCTGCCCTCAGACAACGTGCTTGTAATGGAAACAGAGGCAGGAGGAAGTGGGGTGTGGGGAGGACAGCCATACTACAGGGGGGGGGGTCAATGCTACTGCTACACTCAGGGTGTACAGGGAGAAGATCCCCTAGAATCTGGCCCAGGGGCGGATATGTTACAAATGGTCCATGGATGCCTTTAATCCCAGCACTCGGGAGGCTGAGGTAGGAGGCAGGAGGATCACAGTGAGTTCAAGGCCAGCCTGGAACTACATAGTGAATTCCAGGACAGCTTGGGCTAGAGGGAGACCCTACTTTGAAAAACAAGAAGAAAAATGAACAGACACTAAATGGAGAGAATCTGAGCCCTTAGCAGGTGCAGCTAATATACCTGCCACCACACCCCTTCTCCTACCAAAGGAGAATTTCTACCAACTAGAAATTCCTTCAACTATAAACATCTTTTACAGAAAGGGCAACGAAAAAAAAAAAAACATGGGGAAAATAACTTGTTCAAGATTAGCCAGCAAGTTGGTGCATCGTCACAGTGGACATGATAAACAAAATGATTTAAATTACAAGGAAAACAATAGTGACGTGTAACTTTAGCGCCCACTAATTCTGCTAGGTGCTTTTTTGTGCATTTATTCCATTGAAACCTCAAAACCTTTCTGGAGACAGGAGCTCAGAGCAGACCCGTTCTGCAGCTGGGGGAGACAGACTCTGGGGTTCAGACTTGCTGAAGCTTGTTGGCCATGCTGGGTTAGAATCCAAGCCCGCCAGTCTTGCTTCAAGGTCACGTCCTTCATTGTGACACTATCTGTGAGGCCCCCTTTTTCTCAGTGGTGACCAAATACTTTGATTTATCCAGATGAATGAAATCCCCTTCTTTAGTGGTCTCTGAGAACTCCCCTCCAGGGGTCCTCAGGGGTCTCTTACCTCCAGCACCGGGTTGGAGAGCAGCAGCCGGTCGCGGGCTATTTGGAGTGACTCGGTCATTGGGCAGGTCACTGCGAAATACTGGAGGATCTTCTTGGAGGCCTCCGTTTTCCCTGCCCCGCTCTCTCCAGAAATGAAGATAAAGTGGTTATTTAGCTCGGAGCACATCATCCGGTAAGCGTTGTCAGCGATGGCGTAGCTGGATGAGTGGTGGACAGAACACATGGCTGTTGTTTTAATCTTTTTTGTTTTGTTTTGAGAGAGGGAGAGAGGCATATGGAGAGGGACAGAATGGGCACATCCGGGCCTTCAGCCACTATAAATGAACTGTAGATGCTCTATCACCAAGTATATACCCAGCCCTACCAAATTTATTTATTTTTAAAAATATTTTCTTAATTAATTAATTAATTTATTTAACAGAGAGAGAGAGAAAGGATGGGCATGCCAGGGCCTCTAGCCACTGCAAATGAACTCCAGATACATGCACCACCTTGTGCATCTGGCTAATGTGAGTCCTGAAGAATTGGACCTAGGTCCTTTGTCTTGCAGGCAAGCCATCTTTCCAGCCCAAATAAAATATATTTATTTATTTATTTATTTGAGAGAGAAATAGGCAGGGAAGAGAGAGAGAGAGAGAGAAGGGGGAGAGAGAGAAAATAGGCGCGCCAGGGCCTCCAGCCACTGCAAAGGAACTCCAGGCGCATGCCTTGTGCATTTGGCTTGCATGGGTCCTGGGGAATTTGAACCTAGGTCCTTTGGCTTTGCAGGCAAGCACCTGAACCTCTAAGCCATCTTTCCAGCCCACCAAATAAAAAAAAAAAATTTTAAAGAAGAATGTAGAGGCAGAAAAAACAGTGATTAAAAACTGATATGCAAAAAAAAAAATGAGCCTATGATACCTTTAGGACAAGATGTAAAACTGTTATCATGATTCAAGACCAGAAACCAAAGCATGAAGCTTCCCCGTGAGCTGGTATGTTCAGGACTTGGTGGAAGGGGTAGAAAGTTCTACAAATGCCACAGGAAGTACAACAGCTGAGTCTCCAAGACAAATGAGGGGAGAATCTAATTATAAGCCTGGAAGTCAGCAATTAGGAAAAAGTGGGAAATTCAGCAAAGCTTGAAGCGTATACAGTAGGCAAACTGCTCAGTGGGGAAGGTTCTGCAGCCCCAGGAAGGATCTAAACCAGTGGGCATTCTCCTTAGCTGCAGTGATGCTCAGGCACCAGTAGATGGCACTAGAGCAACCCACAGAAGACACCTTCCTAGGTACACTGGGCTAGTAATTCCTGGGAAGATTCCACCCCTCGTCTGCTGAAGGCTAGACTCTAAGATGACCTGCTGACCCTGTGCATTGCTTTGACTTATTTTACAAGGAGACGTGTGTCCCATGTTAATGAACTTGCAAGAGGGAGGCAGAACCTAATACCACGCACCAAGGATTTGGATGGAAGGAAAGATGCTGGCCGTGGTGTGGCGCACGCCTTTAATCCCAGAACTCTGGAGGCTGAGGTAGGAGGATCGCTGTGAGTTTGAGACCAGCCTGAGACTACGTAGTGAAGTCCAGGTCAGCCGGGGCCAGAGCCAGACTCTTACCTTGAACAATGAGAGGGTGGTGGGGGCGGGGAGGGGAATGGAAAGAGAATGAGATGTCCTGGGGAAGTCACTTACACATGGGGTGGCAGTTCGAAGAAATTGACCCCTTGGTAAAGCTCCATCTGGCTCACAGTGTAGATTCCCAGCTCTTGGTAGGGGTTCACGGACACAAGGAGGGTCCCAATGTACGTCTATGAGGAAAGCAGCACAGCGCGGATGAGGAATTCGAGGTACCAACACTGACACACACTGCCATCCCCCAGGGGCTCATTCAAATAGCACAGGTGTGTTTTCGGCCACCACAGAGCTTACATGGGGCGAGGTTAGGAGAGACAACAAGGACATGCTCAGAAGAGATGTGGTAGTTTATACAGATGGCCCCCCAATATAATTCAGCGTTTCATTAGCTTGTAGTTTGGATCTGCAGCCACCAGGCTGGAGGCGGTGTCACTGGGTGGATCTTAAGGTGTGGTGGTGGGTTTCAGATTTCGATCTAAAGATCTGCAAAGTGTGCCTAGCTAGAGTTCCTGAAGTGCACTGTGCTGTGTGGCTTTTTGGCTTATGCTTTTCTCTCTCTCTGCTTGGTCCTGTGAAGACAGACCAGCTTCTTCTGCCATTATGGAACTTCCCCTGGATCTGTAAGCTTCAGTAAATATCCCTTCCTCCATAACCGTGCCTGGTCTGGAAGTTCATCTCTGCAAGCCTGAAGGTGTCTGCTACAAGAGCATAACGAGGCTGCCAAGGTAGTATGAACATTTAGTCTTCAAGGAGGGAGACTGGAAGCTGGAGAAAGCTCTCAGAAGTAGCTTGAAAATAGAATGAAGCAGGGCAGACTGAGGACAGAGAGATGCGGTGAGGGTTTGCCACATCTGCACCAGCAATTCACACCTTGGCAGGGCAGTGTGTGTGTGTGTGTGTGTGTGTGTGTGTGTGTGTGTTGGCACTGTTGAGGATTGAAACCCTTGTGCATGCTAGGCAGCTGCTCTTGCACTGAGCCACAACCCCCACCCAAGGAAGCAGCTAAAACAGTTCTGATGTCTAGTTTCCACCCTAGACTGACTAAGCCCATGTCTCTGGAGGATAGAGCCCAGACATGTGCTTGTTTGGTACTGTGGACTGAATCCAGCACCTTCCACATACAAGGCAGGTGCTTTGTCCCTGGGCCATACTGCCTGAATTTTTAAAAGAAAGCTCATGTGATTCAATTTTAGCCACAGCTAAGGGTGTTTCACAATGAAGGGTCTAGTCAGCAGCTGGCTGTCTGCACTACAGGAGGGGCAACTGAAGCCCTGGAATGAGGGGAAGAGGGAGAGAGCGAGGGGCTGGCAAAAAGTAGCAGGTTCCCATCACAGGGTCCTGGGTGCTGCATGGGGAATTGAGGTTCTATTCCAAATGCAATGGTGGTGGTGGTGGGGCACTTGTACTGTGGCTTTAAGAAGGAGTATCTGATTTATAATGCCTCAGAAATGTCTCTCTGGGGCTAGAGAGATGGCTCAGCAGTTAAGGTGCTTGGCTGCAAAGCCTGACGACCCAGGTTCAATTCTCCAGTAGCCACCTAAAGTGGCGCATTCATCTGGAGTTCATTTGCAGTGGCTAGAGGCCCTGGTGTGTCCATACTCTCTCTCTCTCCTCCCTATCCCTCTCTGCTTGCAAATAGATGAGTAATTTTTTTCCCCTTGAGGTAAGGTCTAGCTGTAGCCCAAACTGTCCTGGAATTCACTCGGTAGCCTCAGGGTGGTCTTGAACTCATGGCGATCCTTCTACCTCTGTTTCCCAAGTGCTGGGATTAAAGGCATGCACCACCACATCAGGCAATAAATAAATGAAATAAAAATAATTTTAAATATCTTTTAGCCACTGGGTGACCATGCAGGGAGAGTGTGCCTAACAGTGTTCTAACACCCACACAATACTCCCAGAAATGGCACTTATTTCTCTAGATTTCAACTTCAGACTCTATTCCTATTCTGAATTTCCAAGTATTTAGGCTTGTAGCCTAACCACTAATAAAAGACTTCTTGGAAAACAATTGCAGACAAACACAGAGCTCTAACGTTTCACTCTCACAAAGACTAAACGCTCATAGCCAGGCGTATTGGTGCACGCCTTTAATCCCAACACTCAGGAGGCAGAGGTAGAAGGATCACTGTGAGTTCGAGGCCACCCTGAGACTACATACTGAATTCCAGGTCAGCTTGGGCTAGAGTGAGACCCTACCTCGAAAAACCAAAAATAAATAAATAAATAAAATAAACACTCAGGTTCCGTTGACAATTCATGTGGCATTTTCTTGTTCTGAGTTTGGTATTTCGAATACTGAAGGCTCTGAAGTCTATATTGTGAGCATACTAAAGTCTTTCCAACTACTTTCTAATCTCCAGGACAAAAAATAAACCAAAGAAACAGAGGAATCAGATCAGAGAAGAGCATTCTGACTACAATTCTACGTTACTTTGATCCGTGGAAACCTGGTCTTGCTGTGGAAGAAAGTCCCAGAATGTGTCCACTTAGACTGGAAACAGTTTAGTCACGGGGATCCTATTAACCCGGCTATTCGCCACCAGCATGCTGGCTCTGCTTTGCTAACAGTGAAGAGTTGTTTGATTTTTTTTTGTTTCTATTTATACGATTAAGGGTGCTAATTATGAAAGCCTGGATATGGAATACTTCATTTAAGACATATCTTATTTATTCCAACAGCCTTGGTTTCGATACATACATTTATATATGTTATGCATTTACAAACCAGCTAAGCTGTAAGTCCGACCCAGGGACTTGTACGTGCTAGGCAGATGCTTTACATTGACCTATGTACCCAGCCCGTGGCAAATATTGTTAAAAGCTACTACTGTTTGCCTAGTTTACTCTTAACAAAAGCTATGGTGATTTTTAAGATTAAATGAAATAAGTTTGATAATATACTCAATAACACATATACTATAATATTACAGAAGAGGAATTCACAGGAAACCTGAAGGATCAAATCAAGATGTGTTGGCATATGAAGCTAATAAAAACTGGCCAACAGGGCTGGAGAGATTGCTCGGTGGCTAAAGGCACTTGCAAAGTGGGCCAGTTTTTTTTTTTAATTTTTATTTTATTTATGAGAGAAAGAGAAAGAGAAAGAATGGGTACACCAGGGCATTCAGCCACAGCTAGTGAACTCCAGAAGCATGTGCCACCTTGTGCATCTGGCTTACATGGGTCCTGGGGAATCGAATCTGGGTCTCCTTTGGCTTTGCAGGCAAGTGCCTTATCTGTTAAACCATCCCTCTAGCCCTGGCCAGTTTGATTCCACAGTACCTACAAAACTAGATGCACAAAGTGGTGCATGCATCTGGAGTTTGTTCTCAGTGGCAAGAGGCTCTGGTGTGTCCATACTCTTTCTCCTTCTCATAATATATATCATATATATATATATACAGCTGTCTACTACTAGATAGGAGAAGGCCAATCTGAGAAGGGTTTGTTTAAGTCTTGACGCTTGGAAACTTACAGAGTATAGTGGATATCTTACATTTCCTGCCTGGCATATATTTCTCCTTCCAGAAAGACTCTTATCAGGGAACTCTCCTCATCCCACACCACTGAGGATGCTCCAACTCTGTCCTTTCAGGACAGACCTAGTAACCCATCCAGGGGCAAATCCAAATATTCCCCTATTCCTCACCACAGGGACTGGTTGAAAGACAGGTGCCAATCTGTACCACTGAGACCTAGAATTGTCTCTGGGGGGGGGCACTGCTCCCTTTCCAGTACCAAAAATACCACCACCACCAACAACAAAAATGTCAAACTGAAAGGGTTTGGGGGTGGTGGTGAGGGGTACTTTGCCACCAAGCAAGGCGAGGCTGCAACAGGAAGAAACGAATGCAAAAGAAAGCAGCGGGCTGGAGGGATGGCTTAGCGGTTAAGGCGTTTGCCTGCAAAGTCAAAGGACCCTGGTTCGATTCCCCAGGACCCACGTTAGCCAGCTGCACAAGGGGGCGCACGTGTCTGGAGTTCGTCGGCAGTGGCTGGAGGCCCTGGCGTGCCCATTCTCTTTCTCTCTTTCTCTGTCAAATAAATAAATAAAATGTTTATAAATAATAATAATAATAAAGCTTTGTTCCTGGACCCTAACATGACATAAGTCGGTGCAGGGAGTCCCCTGTGGGGCACGTTTGAGGCTGTCCCTGGCTGCAGCGCAGGCGGAATGAGGCGAGCGCGCCCTCTAGCGGCCCCGCGTGGCCCACCGCGTGCACCCAGGCTGCAAGGCAGGGAGGGGGAAACAGACACAGAGGACGTACATAGATGAGGTTCTCGCTGAAGCGCTTGCGGAGATTGTCCACGAAGGCAGACTCGCTGGTGTAGGCGTCCAGGAGTACAAAGTCCTGTACCCCGACCTTGTCCCGGGCCGTCAGCGTCCCCTCCATGTGCAGGCGGATGTGCTTCCTCCTCGCTTCTTTCTAATGGGGCAAACAGAACGTCATCTCAGGGGTTCGTTCATTCCCGGCAGGGTCTATCTGCATCTGAGTGTGTGGAAATGACCAGACGCTAATCACTGGAATAATACAGAGCCAAGGTTATGGTGACCTAAGAAATTCCTACCCAGCGGCCGGAGAGGTGTGGCTCAGTGGTTAAGGCGTTTGCCTTCAGAGACTAAAGACTTGGGTTCAATTCCCCAGCACCCCTGTAAAGCCAAATGCACGAAGTGGCACATTCATTGGGAGTTTGTTTGCAGCAGCTAGAGGCTCGAGTGCACCCATTCTCTATCTCTCTTCTCTCTGCTTTTAAGTGCCAATTAAAAAAAAAGAAAGAAAGAAAAGAAAGAAAGTCTGGAGAGATGGCTCAGTAGTTAAGAAGATTGTCCGAAAAGCCAAAGGACCTACATTCAATTCCCCCGTACGTACCCACGAGAAGCCAGATGCACAAGATGGCACATGCATCTGGAGTTTGTTTGCAGTAGCTATAGGCCCTGGTGCACCCATTGTCTCTCTTACACACACAAACAACAAGCTAAATAAAATATTCTTAAATGAGAGATGGCTTAGCAGTTAAGGCGCTTGCCTGTGAAGCCTAAGGACCCACGTTCAACTCTCCAGATCCCACATAAGCCTGATGCACAAAGGTGAGGCAAGCGCAAGGTGGCACATGCCCACTAGGTGGCGCAGGCATCTGGAGTTCAATTACAGTGGTTGAGGCCCTGGTGTGCCAGTTCTCTCTCTTTAAAAATTAATATGCATATATATGTAAGAAATTTCCACCATTTATTTTCACCAGTATCTGTGTGGTGGTGGTGGTGGTGGTGTGTGTGTGTGTGTGTGTGCACTGCATGCTCATATATGAGCAGTTGTGTGCCTCTTGTGTGCATCCTGTGAAGACAATAGTAGAATTCTCATCAGTTGTCTTCCTGTTAATACGCTTCCACCTTGTTTCGTATAGAAACTGGTATAATGCCATACCTTTTCTATGCTTCGACATGTTTGGGTTCACAAGTACTTACCATTGTGTCCCAGCTGACCGCGCTGTTCTGCATGGTAACATGTTGAACGTGCAGCCTCAGAGCAATGGGCTGTACTGTGTGGCCCAGCCAAGCAGCAGGCCACACCGTCTGCGTTTGGGATGTCCAAACGCTGATGAAACCAGAAAATGGTGCGTTTCTCGGGCATGCCCAACATGAAGTAACACAAGACCCTCCCTTCCTCCTTTCCCTTCTGTGTGAAAACAACAGTAGCAGCTAACAGAAACCCGCATCTATTGTTCCAGGTACTGTTCTAAAGACCTGACTTATTCAATCCTCCTTCTGACCGATGAAGTGCAGGGCACAGGGATGTTTGTAAAAACCATGCCCAAGGACTGAAGAGATGGCTCAGCAGTTAAAGGGGCTTGCTTGCAAAGCCTGACGGCCCGGGTTCAACTACCCAGTACACACGTAAACACCCACAGAGAGAGAGACAGAGAGAGAGAGAGAGAGAGAGAGAGAGAGGGAGAGAGAGAGAGAAACAGAAGGGGGGGGGGAGAGGAAAACCCAGAATATAGCAAAAGGAACCAGGAAGAGCAGCTCCCAGCTAGTGCGATGTGCCTCTAATGCCCTCTAGTGATGAAAAATTAACTTCAAGGAGATCTGATTGAGTCAAATTTTCATGAGTGCAGTAAATTGACAAGTGGCAGAGAGACCAAAATTCTAGAAAAGTCGAAAGAATCTTGAAGGGAAGAAAAAGGCTGGCATGCTCACACCTCTAAAATTTAAGTAATAGTCAATCAAGACTGTCAAAAATATTTTTGTTTGTTTATCTGCAGCACAGAGAGAAGAGAGACAGAGAGAATGGGCCCACCAGGGCCTCCAGCCATTGTAAACGAACTCCAAACTCCAGATGCATATGCCACTTTGTGCATCTGGCTTTACGTGGGTACTGGGGAATCAAACCCCAGGTTGCTTTATAAGCACTGGGCCATCTCTCCAGTCCCCAAGACTGTCAATTTTTTGATTAAAAAGCCAAATCAGAGCTGAGGAGATGGCTCAGCTGTGCAAGCATGACGATCTGGGATCAGATCCTCAGGTCATGGGTGAGATGCCAGGCGTGGTTTTGCGTGCCTGTAATCCCAGCCCTGGGGAGGTGCAGACAAGGGGATCCCAGGGGCTCACCGGCCAGCCGATCTAGCCAAACTGATGAGCGCTAGGTTCAGCAAGAGACCCAGTCTCAAAGAACAAGGTAATTGAAGAACCAGTGATCGAAGAAGACGCCTGATATTGATCTCTCTGGCCTCCAAATACATGTGAGTACACACATACACATGAATATAAGCATGCACTCATGCACACAAACATGTATGCGTGTACAAACACACATACAGAGCACCAAAATAATTCAATGCATAAATGGAAAATCTTTTTTCAACCAGTGGTGCAGAAATAGTTCAATACCCACAAGCAAAAATTTGTTGTTAGTCCCCCCCTTACACTCTATGTGCATATGTTCATGTAATACATATTGAAACATATATATGTCAACTGAGATGGATCTTAGGGTTAAAAGTAAATGTACTTGGGTGTGGTGGTTCACGCCTTTAATCCCAGCACTAGGGAGGTAGAGGATCACTGTGAAGTTCATGGTCACCCTGAGACTACAGAGTGAATTCCAGGTTAGCCTGGGCTAGAGTGAGACCCTACCTCAAAAAACAAACAAACAAACAAACAAAAACAACTAGTAAATGTAAAAATATGTAAAGCTGCTAGAAGTAAGCAAGGAGAATGTCTTTTGAACCAGAGAAAGGCAACCATGTTCTTTGATAAGACACAGGAAGAAATAATGATTAGAGAAAAAGATAGTAATAAATTGGACTTTACCAGATGTAAAGCTCCTAATCAGAAGACACCTTAGGAACATACTAAGTATGGATATCTATTATCTATAGCTCAAAAAAAAAAAAAAAAAAAAGAGAGAGAAACCAGACTGGAGAGATGGCTTGGCAGTTAAGGGGCTTATTTGCAAAGTCAAACAACCCAGGTTCAATTCCCCAGATGCACAAGATGACGCATGCATCTGGGATTCGTTTGCAGTGGCTGGTGGCCCTGGCACACCCATTCTCTCTCTCAAATAAATAAATAAAACAAATATATTTGTTAAGAAATAAGAGAAACCCAACAAGATACTGCAAATACTTGGATGGACCTTTTAGGAAGGAACATAGAGAAATGGCCACTAAATTCACAGAAAGTGCTCAATATTGTTCACTACCAGGAAATACAAATTAAAACCACAGCAAGAAGGACTGGGGACATGGCTCAGTGGTTAAAGGTGCTTGCTTGCAAAGCCTGTCGGTTGGGTTCAATTTCCCAGCATTCACATAAAACCGAATGCAAAGAGAGGCACACATGCACTCCCCCACCCATCAATAAATTTATTTTTTATTTTATTTTTAAAAATTTTTATTTATTTATTTATTTGAGAGTGACAGACAGAGAGAGAAAGAGGCAGATAGAGAGAGGGAGAGAGAATGGGTGCGCCAGGGCCTCCAGCTACTGCAAATGAACTCCAGACGCATGCGCCATGTTGTGCCTCTGGCTATTAAAAAGTTTATTTGAGAGAGAGAGAGAGAGAGAGAGGGGCACACAGAGAGACAGTGAGAATGGACATGCCAGGGCCTCTAGCCACTGCAAGCCAACTGGCTTATGTGGGTGCTGGGGAATTGAACCTGGTACCTCAGGCATTTCAGGCAAGCACCCTAACCACTAAGTCATCGCTCCAGCCCTCTCTATCCTTTAAATTTATTTATTATTTGAGAGTGACAGACACAGAGAGAAAGACAGATAGAGGGAGAGAGAGAGAATGGGCGCGCCAGGGCTTCCAGCCTCTGCAAACGAACTCCAGACGCGGGCGCCCCCTTGTGCATCTGGCTAACGTGGGACCTGGGGAACCGAGCCTCGAACCGGGGTCCTTAGGCTTCTCAGGCGAGCGCTTAACCGCTAAGCCATCTCTCCAGCCCCTCTCTATCCTTTTTGATCAGCAACTCTTACTTGCCTTGCTCTGGTTCAAACAACATTCTCCTTGCTTACTTCTAGCAGCTTTACATATTTTTACATTTACTGTTTGTTTGTTTTTTTTTGAGGTAGGGTCTCACTCTAGCCCAGGCTAACCTGGAAGTATTTATACAAGAGCAATGTAAACAGATGCCTACAAAAGACTTGAACATCAAGTTCAACTCATGCACAGTTTCATTCACAACGGCCCCGCACTGGAAGCAGTCCAAAGACCCATCTGCAGTGTTAGAAATGGATACGGCGATAAAAGGGAAACAACGGGTGTGTGCCATAGTACGGAAGACTCTCGGGGACATTGTGCCTGACTGAAAGGACCAGGCACAAAAGAGGATGGACCGTGCGATTCCATTTATGTGACAGTCTAGGCCGAGCAAAGCTAATCTGCAGTGACAAAATCGGAACAGCTGTTGCCTGGTTGGGAGGTTTCGAGGAACAAGGACATTTCTGGGAGTGGTGGAAACTTGCCGCGTGTTGATAGAGCTGTGACTTAGAAGCGAATCTGTCTGTCAAGACGCATTGTTGGTAGTGTGTGCACTCCACTATGGGCCAATTTTAAACTTTATCAATTTGATCAGGACCATTAAAAAAATCCAGTATGTGGGGGGGGGGCACTGGAGAGATGGCTTAGCGGTTAAGGCGTTTGCGTGAAAAGCCAAGGCACCCAGGTTCGATTCCCCAGGACCCACGTAAACCAGATGCACAAGGTGGCACTTGTGTCTGGAGTTCCTTTGCAGTGGCTGGAGGCCCTGGCATGCTCTCTCTCTCTCTCCCTGTGTCTTCTCTCTCTCAAATAGATAATAAAATATTTTTTTAAATATAAAATAATAATCCAGTGGGACGGGGATGGAGATTAGGGAGGTATACACTAAAACAGAATGGCAAAACGTTAACAGCAGAGCTGGGCAGATGGCTCAGGGTGTGAGAGTCCTGTTTGGAGACCTGAGTGCGCCCCTCAGTGCCAGGCATGAGCTGGGTGTGGTGGCACACGCCTTTAATCCCAGTCCTCAGGAGGACAAGGTAGGCCACCCCGAGACTACATAATGAATTCCAGGTCAGCCTTGGCTAGAGTGAGACCCTGACTCGAAAAAAAAAAAAAACAGCAAAGAATATGAGTCAGAAAAGGGAGCGCTTTGGCACGTTGTCACAGCAAATCAAAACCGCTGCTCTTTCCTACACAATATTGGGCCCATCAGCAAAGCCATAGATGATGAAGGCAAAACCAAGAAAATATCTAAAAATAAAAAGGCATAAAACTAGAAGAGCTAGTTGGAAAAGAAGAAATGCTTACGTGGGAAGGAGTTTGGGTGAAGAGGGACAAAGGAGACTTACGGAATGGGATCATGATCAAACTACATTAGCCACACATATGAAACTGTCAATTAAAAACCAGGCGACGCAGAACGGCACCGCGGCCACCAGATGGCGCCCCGCACAAGCCAAAGGGAGCCAGAAACACCGAAATCCTTGCAGGGCGTCTTTCCTAATTGGATGATTGAAATTAGGACCCTAACTAGACGCACACGTTGCACTCAGCCACGGCGCCTCTCACCTCTCGATTGTTCGGTGGGCTTCCCCTCTCGTTGTTTCTTGCAATTTATTTTTGGCAGAAACCGGGCAGGTTGTCCTACAGAATTCCCTATAGTCTGGGTTGCATTGGTTGCTTTCTCATGGGGTCATTTAATATGCTCCTTTTTCTCCTGTTTCCCCCCGCCCCCACTTCTTCTTCTGGTAAGCCTGGAGTTTGGTTTGGAGAAGACGCGCAGGATTGATTCGCTGTGACAAACCCCGGGCGGCGCGGCGCACTTCCAGCGGCGGGCGCACGAGGTGTCCCTGCGCGCACGGCCCAAGTCCGTTTTCTTAGGAGTTTGCTAATAGCTGGAAGTCTCTATGGGGCGACCCTTTGCCCCTGGATCCTGAGCCGCCCTGCGGTCGTCGTTTGTGAAGGACTCGAAGGGCAGTGCGTTTACGGGAAGGCGGTACCCCCGCATGCTGCAAAGGTGACAGTGCGCTCCTAACCAGTTTCTGGCTCAACTGTGCCTGGTGTGTGTGTGTGTGTGTTTTATTTTATGACAACTACCCATATTGATACTCAAACTGGCACACTGTTGACAATTGGGAACCTCCTAAGTGGGTCCTTGAGTCGTTTCTTAAAAATTATTTATTTATTTATTTGCAAAGAGGGAGGGTGAGAGACACAGAGAGAGAGAGAGAGGGGCACTCCAGGGCCTCCAGCCACCACTCACGAACTCCAGATGCATGCACCACTCAGTGCATCTGGCTTTACATGGGTGCGAGGAAACTGAACCCGGATCATTAGGTTTTGCAGGCAAGTGCCTCAACGGCTGAGCCATCTCTCCAGTCCTCTGTATAAACTACACGTGGCAGAAGAAGTTCAATGCCATCTTCTGCTACTAAGTGAATTTGAGGATTAAAAAAAAAACAAACATTAAATTAGGGCTGGAGAGATGGCTCAGCGGCTTTGGCTCTTGCATGAAAAGCCTAACGAACTGAGTTCAATTCCCCAGTACCCACCTAAAGCCAGGTGCACAGTTGATGCATGCATCTGGAGTTCGTTTGCAGTAGCTGGAGGCCCTGGTGCACACATTCTCTCTATTGCCCTTTGCTTCTCTATCTCTCTCTGCTTGCAAATAAATTACAAATTTTAAAACATTTTATTTATTTATATTTCAAATAAGAAAGAGAACGGGGGGGGGGGAGTGGGTACGCCAAGGTCTCTTGACATTGCAAATGAACTCCAGATGCATCTGACTCTATGCAGGCACTGGAGAATTGAACCCAAGCTGTCAGGCTTTGCAAGCATGTGTCTTTAACCACAGAGCTTCTCTCTCCAGCCCTTCTGTCCTTTTATTTAAAATCGTTTCAGACAGGGAAAGAGGCAGAAAGAGAGAGAGAGGGAGGGAGAGAATGGGCATGCCAGGGCTTCCAGCCACTGCAAACGAACTCCAGATGCATGCGCCACCTGTGCATCTGGCTTACATGGGTTCTGGGGAACTGAACCGAGGTCCTTTGGCTTTAAAGAATTGTCCTTGTTCCAACTCTATTCCTTATGCGTTTACGCACGTGTGCACATGCCATGGCTCAAGGGTGGAGGTCAGCAGACAAATTTCGGGCCAGTCTTCACTCTCCCATCTCATTTGAGGTGGGGTTTCTCTCTGCATCTCTCCCTCTGCTCTCTGCTGTGTTTGCTGTGAGCTTCTGGGAAACTCTCCTGCCTCTGTCTCCCATCGCATAGCCAGAAGCTCTCCATGACTTCTGACCTTTCATGTGGGATCTGGGGACCGAGTTCTGGTATTTCACTGAGCCACCCCTCCAGATCCTTACTTCCTTCCAAAAAGTGTAAGAATTGCTAAAATAGATTTCTTTTTAAAATATAAGCAAATTCACCTGTAGATTTGTGCATTACTTACTTATGACTGAAAACAACAACAAAAAAAGCTGACAAAACTTTTTTTTTTTTTCTGAGATAGGATCTCGCTCTAGCCCAGGCTGACCTGCAATTCAATATGTAGTCTCAGGGTGGCATTGAACTCATGATAATCCTCTCTGCCTCCCAAGTGCTGGAGTTAAAGGCATATACTACCATGCCCAGCTACTTTCTCTCTCTCTCTCTCTCTCTCTCTTTCCCCTCCTTCCTTCCTTCCTTCCTTCCTTCCTTCCTTCCTTCCTTCCTTCCTTCCTTCCTTCCTTCCTCTCTTTTATTCTATCTTTTTCTGAGGTAGCATCTCACTCTGGCCCAGGCTGACCTGCAATTCACTATGTAGTCTCAGGCTGGCCTCGAACTCACGGTGATCCTCCTACCTTTGCCTCCCGAGTGCTGGGATTAAAGGTGTGCACCACCACACCTGGCTTGACAAAACAATTTAAAAGGAGGAAAGATTCATTTTGGTCCATGGAGTCAAAGGGTTCATAGGCTTGGACAAGACATCATGATGGTGGAAATGTGTTGCAGAGGAGTTTCTTCACTTAAGGAGGGGCTGGGGTTCCAGGACAAGCTTCAATGACACATCTCCACTGACTTATTTCTTCCAAGTGGGCTTCGCATCCCAAAGTTTTACAAATAGCCCCACCAGCTGAGGACCAGCCCCCCGCACAAGCGCTTGTGAGGAACCTTTCCTGTATGAACTACAGCCATCTTTTTTCCTTCCTCTTCTTAGGCAAATGTTCGCAAACTGCATGCTCATTGTCAACCTCGCTTCTCGCCTGTGGATTCACTTTGGAGTTGATGAGAGACGTTCTTCCTTGTCCCTGAGAACTGGGAAGTGCTTACTGGACTCTAGTTTACTCAAACGGTCCCGTAGTGGGAGACCTGGTCATGCCTCTTTCCGACAAAAACTAAACCCTCAGAAGAACAAAGAAATCTAAACAACATAATTAACAGACACATGAAGAACATCTTACCCAGCAACTGCGGTGTCTGTTTTTGTTCAAAAGGACATGGACGGCTGGAGAGATGGCCCAGTGGTTAAGGTGCTTGCCTGCAAAACCTAATGACCTGAGTTCGATTCCTTGGTACCCAAATAAAGCCAGATGCACAAGGTGGCACATGCAACTGGAGTTTGTTTGCAGAAGCTAGAGTCCCTAGTATGTCTTCTCTCTCTCTCTCTCTCTCTCTTTGCCAATAAATAAATAATTTTTTTAAAAAAAGATTGAAAGAGGGAAACAAACTGAAGCCACAACTCATCAGGATAGCTGCAGTGAGAAAGTGCTGGGAAGGAAGTAGAAAATCTGGAATAATCACCCATTGCTGGGAGGTATAAAATAGTGAACCCACTTTGGAAAATAGTCTGGCAGCTTCTCTAAAGGCTAAACAGTGACCACATGATCCAGCAACTCCCCTGAGACAGATACCCAAGAGCCATGGAAACATCTCCATGCTGGTAAAGATGGCATCATCCTGTGCATATGCCACAAACCACAGAACTGTGCACTTCAGAGAGATGAATTATATAACAAGTGAATTAAATCTGCATAAAGCTATAATTTCTAAAAAAAAAAAAAAAAAAAAAGGAATGAAATGTGTGTGTGTGTGTGTGTGTGTGTGTATGGTGTGCTGGGATCAAACCCAGTGATGAACCCAGTGCTACATCCCCAACTTTGCAAATTACATTTTTTAAAATATTTTACTTTATTTGTTTGCAATCAGGGAGAGAGAGAGAGCGAGAGAAAGAGAGAGGGGGAAATGGACAGAAGGGAGAGAGAAAGAGAGCGCGAGAGAGAATTGGTATGCCAGGGCCTCCAGCTGCTGCAAATGAACTCCAGATATATGTGCCACTTTGTGCATCTGGCTTTATATGGGTACTGGGGAATCAAACCTGGGTTGCTAAGCTTTGCAAGCAAGTACCTTAACCACTGAGAATCTCTCCAGCTTGAAAATTACATTTAAGAAGAGGTAAAGGGGGCTGGAGGGATGGCTTAGTGGTTTAGGCCCGTGCCTACAAAGCCAAAAGACCCAGGTCCAATTCCCCAGGACCCTCATAAGCCAGATGCACAAGGTGGCACATGCTTCTGGAGTTAATTTTCAGCAGTTAAAGGCTCTGGAGTGCCCATTCTTTCTCTGTCTATCTGCTTCTCTCTCTCTCTCTGTCAAATAAATAAAGTAAATACATAAAAAAATTTTAAAAAGAGGTAAAGGGCTGTGTGGAATTTTTATCAAAATAATATGGTGGGGCTGGAAAGATGGTTTAGAGGTTAAGCATTTGCATGCAAAGCCAAAGGACCCAGGTTTGATCCCCCAGGACCCACATTAGCCAGATGCACAAGGTGGTACAAGTGTCTGGAGTTCATTTGCAGTGGCTGAGGCCCTGGCATGCCCATTCTCCCTCTATCTCTCTCTGTCAAATAAATAAATAAAAATAAAATGTTTAGGGCTGGAGAGATGGCTTAGCGGTTAAGCGCTTGCCTGTGAAGCCTAAGGACCCTGGTTCGAGGCTTGATTCCCCAGGACCCACGTTAGCCAGATGCACAAGGGGGCGCACACATCTGGAGTTTCTTTGCAGTGGCTGGAGGACCTGGCGTGCCCATTCTCTCTCTCTCTATCTGCCTCTTTCTCTCTGTCACTCTCAAATAAATAAATAAAAATATTAAAAAATAAAATAAAATGTTTAAAAACTGATAGTATGTGAATGGAGGGATGGCTCAGAGGCTTAAGGCACTTGCTTGGAAAGCTTGACCACCTGGGGTTCAATTTCTCATTGCCCATGTAAAACCAGATGTGCAAAGTGGCACATGTGTCTGGAGTTTGTTTGCAGTGGCAGGAGGACCTGGCGTGCACATATTCACTCTCCTGTCTCTCACTCTCTCTGCCTCTGGGAAGCAAGTAGGTCTATAGGTAAGTAATCATTGGCTATGAGCTGATAATGACTGAAGCTTGGTCATAGTCACAAGAGGGTTCATTATACTGTTCTCTTTACTTCTTGTACTTGGCTTCAACATCACTATATAGCCAAGGCTGGCCTTGAACCCCTGATCCTTCAGCCTCACCCTTCAGTGTACACTGCTAGATCTGGCTTTTCCTAAAAGTTTGTTTATTAAATAAATAAATAATACAGTGAAGTTAGGGTTAAAGATTACTTAGGAATAAATCTAACAAAAGATAAAAAGCTCACTGCAGGGGGAATTAGAAAACATTATTTTATGCAGAATTAACCCACAGAGGCAGAATGCAGATTGCTGGCTGTCAAAGAACAGAGGGCGGAAATATGGAAACTCCATAGTGGGTAAGGTGTTTGGCCTCAGAGTGGTAGAAATGTTTTGGAACTAGAGAAAGGTGGTAGCTGGGCAGCACTGATTGATTGTGCCAAATGCCACTGAATTTATTCACTTTAAAATGGGTAGTTTTGCAGGCTGGGGTGGTGTACGCCTTTAATTCCAACATTTGGGAGGCAGAGGTAGGAGGATCGCCATGAGTTTGAGGCCAGCCAGAGAGACTGCATAATGAATTCCAGGTCAGCCTGGGCTAGAGCGAGACCCTACCTCGAAAAACAAAGCAAAACAAAAACAAACAAGCAAAAAACAACCCAAAGACTAGTTTGCTGTGAATTTCATTCACCTCCATAAACTTTTTGTGTGTGTGTGTGAGGGTTGAGGTAGGGGCTCACTCTAGCTCAGGCTGACCTGGAATTCACTATATAGTCTCAGGGTGGCCTCGAACTCACAGCGATCCTCCTACTTCTGCATTGTGAGTGCTGGGATTAAAGGCGTGAACCACCACACCTGGCTTTCCATAAACTGTTTTTAAGACAATATTGAAAGAATTTAAAGGGTATTACCATGTTCATGGATACTAAGAGTTCATGATGTAAGGATGTCATTTTCTCCAACAGGATCCTCATTCAGTCAAAATCTCAACAGGTTAAAGTAGAATCTGAGGAGCTATTTCTAAAGATGTTGTAGGATTGCACGTGACAAAGAACACCCAAGCGATTTGTGACGAGCGGCAGCTAGTTAGCCTGTGCTGGCACGCTGCCCAAGCTGCTAAGGGTACACCAATCCAAATCATGCAGTATCGGTGGGGAAGATTTTTTTTTTCAAGGTAGAGTCATGCTCGATCCCAGTGATGGAATTTTTTTTTTTTTTTTTTAGCAAAATCTTATTAGCCGGGTGTGGTGGCACATGCCTTCAACCCCAGCACTCGGGAGGCAGAGGTAGGAGGATTGCCATGAGTTTGAGGCCACCTTGAGACTACAGAGTGAATTCCAGGCCAGTCTGGGCTAGAGTGAGATCCTACCTTGAAAAAAAAAACCAAAACACCTTATTTATTTATTTGCAACCGCAGAGAGGTAAAAGAGAGATAGGATGGGCATGCCAGGGCTTCCAGTTGCTGCAAACAGACCCCCGATGCCTGTTCCACTCTATGCATCTGGCTCTACTGGGAATAGAACTTGGGTTGTTAAGCATTACAGACAGGTGCCCTAACCATTGAGACCTCTTTTCAGCCCATGGTGTCGAGAACTAAGTACGTCAGTGCAACAGAATAGAGGACCTATGAGTAAACGGAGACAAGAATGGCAGAATAGGGCAAAAATAAAAGACAACATCTGTATGACACCATTCGGGGCATTGGGAGGTGTGAGCAAAAAACACATACCTACCTCATACCATATGTAAAAGTAATTTCCTTTGGGTTCAAGACTTAAGTGTGACAATGAAAAAGAAACAAAGTGGGCTAGAGAGATAGCTCAGAGATTAAGGTGCTTGCCCGTAAAACCTAAGGACTAGGCTCGACTCCCCAGTACCCATATAAGCCAGATGTACAAGGTGGTGCATGCATCTGGAGTTCATTTACAGTAGCTAGAGACCCTGGTGTGCCCATACTCTCTCTCTCTCCCTCTTTGCAAATAAATAAAATATAAAAAATAATAAGTTTAGGGGCTGGAAAGATGGCTTAGCAGTTAAGAAGCTTTCCTATGAAGCCTAAGGACCCAGGTTTGGTTCCCTAGGACCCACATAAGCTAGATACACGAGGTGGCACATGCAGCTGGAGTCCATTTGCAGAGGCTGAAGGCCCTGTTGTGCCCATTCTCTCTCTTTCTCTCTCTGCCTCTTCCTCTCTCTGTTTCTCAAATAAATAAATTAATAAGTTGTTTTTTTTAAAAAAAAAAAGTTAAAAAAATCTTTTAAAAAAGAAACAGCTGGGCATGGTGGCACATGCCTTTAATCCCAGCACTCAGGAGGCAGAGGTAAGAGGATCGCCGTGAGTTTGAGGCCACCCTGAGACTACATAGTCAATTCCAGGCCAGCCTGGCCTATAGAGAGAGACCCTACCTCAAAAAACCAAAAAAGCAAACCAAAAACAAACAAACAAACAAAGGACTGGAACATGCCACAACATGGATGACCCTGGAAACATGAGGTGAGAGAAAACATGACAAAAGGATAAGTACTATTTGATTTCATGTACATATCCAGAGCAAGAACTCGACAGAGGCGGGAAACAGAGTAGTCCTTTCCAAGCGCTAAGGAGCGTGAGGTGTCTGCTAGAGAATAGAGTTTCTTCTCCAGGGAGTAAAAGCGTCTAATCGTGATTGTGATGCTAGTTACATGGCTCCGTGAGGATAGTAAAACCCTTGAGCTATACACTTTTAAAAGTAAATATTTTGTTTATTTATTTATTCCCAGGGAGGGAGGAAGATAGATAGATAGATAGATAGATAGATAGATAGATAGATAGATAGAGAGATAGAGAGAGAGAGAGATTGAGACATGGTTTCCAGCCCCTGCAAACGAATTCTAGATGCATGTGCCACTTTGTGCATCTGGCTTTTATGTGGGTTCTGGGGAATCGAACTTAGGTTGTTAGACCTTGCAGGCAAGAGCCTTAACCACTGAGCCATCTCTCCAGCCCCTTTATACTTTTTTGATGTGCAAGTGTGTGTGTGTGTGTGTGTGTGTGTGTGTGTGTGTGAGAGAGAGAGAGAGAGAGAGAGAGAGAGAGAGAGAGAAGTGGGGGAGGGAGCGAGAGAGCACACAGGCGCATGTGCAGGGGGTCAGAGGACAACTTTCAGATGCTGGTTCTCACCTCCTACCTTATTTGAGGCAGGATTTCTCATCACTCACTGCTCCATTAACCAGGCTAGCTGACTTCAAGCTTCCAGGCAGTTCTCCTATGTCCACCTCCCTTCTTGCTGTAGGCATTATGCATTATAGATGCCTGTGGGCTCAAGGGATCTAAACCCAGGACCGAAGCTTGTGCAGCAAACACTTTACCCACTGACCCCTCCCCAGCCTGAGCTGTACACTTTAATTGGGTGAATTGTGTGGTATGAGAAATCTCTGTCAATCAGCTGCTACCAAAGAGGTGGCAGGCAAAGCTGTACAGCCTTAAGAAAAACGTAAAGGGGCTAAAGAAATGGTTTAGTGGTTAAGATGCTTGCCTGTGCAGCCTAAGGACCCAGGTTCGATTTCCCAGTACCCACGTAAGTCAGATGCACAGGTGGCACATGCGTCTGGAGCTCATTTGCAGTGGTTAGAGGCCCTGGTGTGCCCATTCTCTCTTGCTATATCTTCTTCCTTCTTTCTCTGTCTCTCTAATAAATAAATAAAATAAAATAAAATAGAATTTTTTTGAGGTAAGCCCAACAAACTGGCCTTTTTATGCAAGAGAGCAAGAGAAAGAATTGATGCTCCAGGGCTGCCAGCCACTGAAATTGAACTCCAGACACGTGACCTCCTTGTACACATGTGCAACCTTGCACACTTGCATCACCTTATGCATCTAGCTTACATGGGACCTGGAGAGTAGAACATGGGTCCTTAGGCTTTGCAGGCAAGTGCCTTAACTGCTAAGCTATCTCTCCAGCCCAAATAAAATGTTTTTAAAAATTTTAAGAAAAAATGTAAAGGCAATCTTCATGACGTTGGTGTGGGGATCACAAACCCACATTCATCACAGAGAAAGATGTGCAATTTTTCATATCTGCATTAAAATCAATAAAATTTGAGGGGCTGGAGGGATGGCTTAGCAGTTAAGGTGCTGGCCTGCAAAGCCAAAAGACTCAGGTTTGATTCCCCAGGGCCTATGTAAGCCAGATGCACAAGATAGCGCATGTGTCTGGAGTTTGTTTGCAGCTGCTGGAGACCCTGGCATGCTCATTTTTTTTCTCTCTCTCAAATAAATATGTAAATAAAAATTTTAAAAATCAATAACATTTGGGCTCAGCTGATAAAGGTGCTTGCTTGAAAGCCTAGTGGCCTAGGTTTGATTCTCCAGCACCTATGTAGAGCCAGATGCACAAAGTGGTACATGCATCTGGAGTTGATTTGCAGGGTCAAGAAAGGCCCTGATGCACCCATTCTTTCTCTCTCTTGCTCTCTCAGTCTCTCTTCTCTTTGCAAATTAATAAATGAAATATCAAGATTAAGAACATTTGCTTATCAAAAGATATAAAAAAGTCAGCTGGGCCTGGTGGTACATGGCTTTCATCCTAGTACTTGGGAGGCAGAGGCAGGAGGATCACCGTGAGTTTGAGGCCACCCTGAGACTACATAGTGAATCCCAGGTCAGCCTGGACTAGAGTGAGACTCAAAAAGCCAATATATATATATATATATATATGAAAATGCTTCAGAATGGAGAAGAGACTAGGAATAAAGAAGACAAAAACAAAACAAAACAAATAAAAAAACCTCCATAAAACAGCTTGTGCTGGTTTGAATGTGGACTATTGCCCATAGCTTTATATGTTTGTGGTTTAAGTGTCATAGTCAATCTGGAATTTATTATTCCAGCCCGCCGGGTGTTCAGAGCCAGCTCCCTCTCGCTGCACCCACCCTACTGCTGATGTTTGAAGATGTGAGCCCGTTATCTGCTCTGCCATACTTTCTGCACCATAAAGAAATTTCCCCCTGAAAAATGTAAAGGGCAGACAAACCTTTTCCTCTCACAAGCTGTTTCCAGCTGGGTGTTTTGTCCCAGCAATGCGAAGGTAAGCCCCATATAGCTCAGGCTAAATGTGGGGGAATAAAAACAGGCATTTCATAAAGAATCAAATGAGGGCTGGAGAGATGGCTTAGCGGTTAAGTGCTTGCCTGTGACAGCTCCCTTAAAGGATTCCACAACATTGGTAACAGTGGGGGTCCCCGGAAAAGGAAGCTTCAGTCGCACTGCGCCCCAGCGCTCCGCTTCCTGCCTGCAGACGTAAGGTGGCAGCTGCGCCCATCCTGCAGCCAGGGCTTCTTACCATGACGGACTGTCTGCCTCGAAACCGTGAACCCAGGTAAACTCCGCGTCCCTTAAGTTGTTTTTGTGTCTAGCTATTTTGCCACAGTAATGAAAGAAGAAGCAGAGACTGAGGTGGGAGAGCGGGAGCACTGACTTATTTAAAATTAGGCATGCCCTGACTATGTTTAATTTATAAATTATGTTCTTCATAGGTGAATCTGTCTTAGAAGAACAGGATGTGTATGATTCAGTCCTATCTGTTACCTCATGCATCCGGGAGGTCATTCACAGGAGTCTCTGTCCTCCGTGGGGGCCAGGGGCACGACAGTGGTAGACAGCTTGTCCAGCATGGGCAAGACCCCGGCTTCTGTCCCCGGTACCACAAATCAAAATGATTCCCCCAGGGATATGGGCACAGGATGGTACCAGAAAACCTTCTTGTCCCGTCTTACTTCCCCACAACCATCACCTCTTCATTTAACCTAACCATAAAATACAATTTCCAGTCTGGAGATAGCTCAGTGGTCAAGAGCATCTCCTGTGCCAGCGGAAGGGCCTGGGGAGGCCTGAGGGACCGCTCAGATTTGATCTCCAGGACCCACATGAACGACTTGGCATGGCCACACGCTTCTGTGACCTTAGTCCCATGGGGAGCAGGGGTAGAGAAATTGCTGGAGCTCATTCTGTGACCTCAGTCCCATGGGGAGCAGGGGTAGAGAAATTGCTGGAGCTCATGATAAAACAGCAAGCTGTATGACCTGCAGGCGGCTCAAGTAAGAAGGGGCAGAAAAACAACAGAGCAAGACAGCAACATCCCCCCGCACCCAACCACGGCCAGCAAGCATGTCCCACCGCAGGCATGCCGTGGAGTTCCACACGGGCACATACAAGTGCATAAAACACGCACACACACCACGCACTATACCATCCCTTGTACACATACACGTTCATGCAACACATACATACACACACACACACACACACACACACACACACACACACACATACACACACACCACACCATACACTATACTTTACACCACATTATGCACATACACATGAAAAAACCTTTTATGGGGGAGGTTCAATTCTGAAAGTGCCCGTGCCATATGAAACTGATATTCAGCACACCGATGTGTGTTTCTCTTGCTCATCTGGGTCACAGGGGTCTCTGTCACAGATCTTGGAATGACCGCAGAAAAGATCACACTTTTTCTCCTCTCACAAAACAAAATACAGAAGAGATATATATATATATTTTTAGAGAGGTAGGGTCTTACTCTAGCCCAGGCTGACCTGGAATTCACTATGCATTCTCAAGGTGGCCTGGAACTCATGACAATCCTCCTACCTCTGCCTCTTGAGTGCTGGGATTAAAGGAGTGCACCGCCGTGCCAGGTTAGAATTCTTGTCATTATTTGTGGGACTTGATCAGGGACTGGCATAGGCTAGGCAAGTGTTCTGTCACTGAGCCATATCCCCAGCCCAGGGATGAAACTGTTTTATTTATTTATTTGAGAGAATAGAGAAAGGGAGATAAAAGAGTGAGAGAGAGAAGTGGAGGAGAAAATGGGTTTTCCAGGACCTCTTGCCACTACACATGTAACATTTTGTGTGTCTGGCTTTACATGGATACTGGAGAACTGAATCTCGGCTGGTGACTTTAACCACTGAGCCCTCAACAAAACTTAAAAACAACAACAAAATTTATTTGAGCGAGAGATACCGAGAGAAAGGGAGAGAGGAAGAGAGAAAGAATGAGTATGGGAGAGGCCAAGGCCTCTTGCCACTGCAAATGAACTCCACATGCATGCCAGTTTGTGCATTTGGATTTATGTGGGTACTGGGGAATCGAATCTGGGCCATCAGGATTTGTAAGCAAGCGCCTTTAACTGCTGAGCCATCTCTCCAGCCCTAGATAAAACTTTTTAATAAGAACGTTTAAATTCAGGAGAAAATAACTGTCTTTGGACTCAAAGGTAGATCTCCAATTGTAAGGGATGAGGACAAATGCCAGGAGGTGCCCTGAGAATACCTCACAGACTGCAGAGCCTCATTGACTGCAGAGCCCCATATCCTCCCCCTCCGCCCCACAGGTAACAAGAACACAAAATTCATAGGGCGCTCCCCAGCGATTATCTGGTCACAGAAGGGCTGTGGGTACATCTCTCACGGTGGTTGGAAGAATCACTCAGCGTTTGAGTGGCTGAACAACGGAGGTGTTGGGTGTGTGCTTTCTGCTTTCTCTTCCCGGGTTTAAATGGAAAACCATCTGCCTGACCCACGAGGCATTGGTACATTCCTCTGCTTTTGCTTCAGAAAGTGCGGACTCAAAATCCTCCGGGTGTCTCCAGAATCTGAAGCAAGGGCCCTTTAACCCCTGAGCCACCTCCTCGGCCCAGTTTGTACTTCAATATGATTACTTCCATGGGGAAAAGAAGAAGGCTAGAGATATTAGGGGCCTAAAAAAAAAAGGCACAGCTATGTTAAAGATTTTCTAAAGGAGAAGCACACATCCTCCAAGAGCGCCAAACACACCTATTCAATCTGTGACCCTCAGGAAACCATTCCAGTTGTCCAACATTGTAAGTGAAGACACACAAACACACAGACACACAGACAGACACACAGATACACACACAGAGGTGGAAAGACTGAGATGGGGAGACAGAGAGGCAAGCTGTACTTTGCTTGTACCAGTTGTTTACTTAGCAACATAACAGCATTCAGACGCTGATGCTTACATTACACCAGTTTATGAAACACTAGAAGCTTCTATTGTCATAAAACAGAGATCCAGGAGCCGGGCGTGGTGGCGCACGCCTGCAGTCCCAGCAACTCAGGAGGCAGAGGTAGGAGGATCACCGTGAATTCAAGGCCAGCCTGAGACTACATAGTGAATTCCAGGTCAGCCTGGGCTAGAGTGAGACCCTGCCTCAAAAAACCAAAAACAAAGAGAGAGAGAGAGATTCAGGGCTGGAGAGGTTGCTTAAGTGGTTAAGGTGCTTGCCTGCAAAGCCTGAGGACTGGAGTTTGATTCCCTAGTACCCACGTTACCTCAGATGTACAGGGTGGTACATGCGTCTAGAGTTTGTGTCCAGTGGCTAGAGGCCCTGGCAGGCCTATTCTCTCTCTCTCTCTCTCTCTAATAAATAAAATAAAATAAAATAAACAGAGATCCATTAGGATCCCAACAGTTTCCTCAGTAAGACCCACTGAGGGCTTCTTCCTAAGCTCCTGATAGGGTAGCCATTGGAAATTTCCTGCAGTCTTCTATTTAATCCACATTCAACCCAAAGCAGAAAATGAACTACACAGTTAAGAGAAGGTGCCAGGCACCGACTCCCGGGATTCCTGGTGTGTCTCTTAAGAAGTGGGCTCCAAAGTCTTGCTCAGGACAGAGGTCGGGGGAGCCACTTCTCTTTCCCAAATCAAAAGAGGGGTGTGCATGTGTGTGTGGGGGGGGAGGCTGGAGGAGAAGTAAGTGAGAAAATCTCCTGAGTTCAAACATCCCTTTAAAACCCGCAACTTTAAATACTAAATGTGTTTCATGGCTGCCATCTTGAAAACCCTTGGTTTGCCAAAGGCGCTCTTTGATTCCCCATCGGGATGGAAACGCTTGCAGATAATCCATAGAAACAGGTCCCCGCACAAAAGCGTTCTTGCGACAATCATGGTGCTTGTGAAAGACAACATTTTTGTGCGCAAAATAAAACATTTTAATGCGCTACAATCCATTACACATATAGCTCTCCATTTCCTTTCAGTAATTATTCATTAGAAAACATTTAACGTCACTGTGGATTTCACACTGGGCAGTCCGGACACAAAGCACAAGAGATGGCCCATTTATAAAGGGGCTGGGGGACTTCTTTTCTAATCTGAGAAACTCCAGGGAGGTGGGGCCCGCAGGACACAACAGGCCGGCTAAATTGTGCGGTTAACGGTCAAAGCCCTCCTGCCTACTTTGACACTCATTTAAAGATGACAGGGAACAATGGAGATTTGTTCGCGCGATCCTTTCTTGCTATACCGACGACATCAGCTCACCCTTGAAACCGCCTGATATTTTACCCCACCTGCCATCTCCCCCCCGCCTCGTCCACTCCCTCCTCTGCTCCCCCTTTAACACAAAGAGACAGGTAAAGAATGTCGCTAAAAGAGGTCCATTCAGCATGTCAGCTTCCATAACACAATTGCCTGTCAGGTTCCCTACGAGCGCTCAAATGTCCGGGTTTTAGGCCAGACAGGGTGCTCCCCAGCTATAGGTTAGTTAGTTAGTGGACAGGACAGCTCCCCAGCCACCTCCTGGGCACAGACATGGCAAGCCATCTTTAATAACAGCACTTGCCAGCATCTACTATCACAGCGTGCCAACCCTTCTTGGGCCATGTGTAGATTTCTTTCATGCGTACATTTCAAATATTTGCTTAAGAACTCACATCCCGAAAGACGCTGGGGCCTATTTGTCGGAAAGACTAGGAAATACTTATCTTAGATCCTTTAAAAAAAAAAAAATTATTCCAGGCTGACCTGGAATTCAGTGTGTAATCTCAGGGTGACCTCAAACTCACAGGGATTCCCCCTTCCTCTTCCTCCCGAGTGCTGGGATTAAAGGTGTGCGCCACCATGCCCGGCAGAGCCAGGTTTTTAAATGCTTTCATCGAGGTTCTTCCCAAAACGGGAGGGGAAGAAAAGCACCTCAAAAGGCTTTCTGCGCACTGGATAGAGAGAGGGCTGATCAGACAAAGACATACACAGGCCCAAAGTATTTGCAGAATGTTTTCTACTCTGCACACCACAGACCGCAGAGCACCGATGATGCTTCCAGAATGCACTGAGAAAAACCAGTGAGCGGGGGGAGGGAGCTCAGTTGGTAGCTCACCTGCCTGGCAGGCATGGTCCTGGCTTCCATCTCCAACACCGCAAAAACCAGGCAGAGGTGACACAAGCCTGTCATCTCGGCACTTGGGAGGTGGATGCAGGAGGAACAGAAGTTCAAAATCATTGTCAGGTGTAGATTGAGTTTGAGGCCAGCCTGGGCTACATGAGACCCTGTTTTGAAAGAAAAGAGAGAGTAAGAGCAAGAGAGAGAGAGAGAGAGAGAGAGAGGGAGAGCAGCTGCTCATGGTGGTGCATGCCTGTAATGCCAGCATTTGGGACACTGAGACAGGGAGATTGAAAGTTCAAGACCAGCATGGCTGTATAGTGAGACATCGTCTCAAAAACTCTGATGATGATGATGATGATGATGATGATGGAGGAAAGAAGAGGAAGAGGAGAAGGAGAAACAAAGCTGGAGGAAGATAAAAAGGTGTGGTCTGCCACAGACCCCCCCAACAAAGCCTCACATTCTTACATTGTGCTTTTTTCTACTGCAGCCAGCCTACAGTTTGGTACTCTTGGGGCCGAGCTTATCACTGGCCACTGGCTGAGCTGCTGCAGCAGGCTTCCTAATGAACTTGGCTTTTGCCTTCAGCACTACAGATCTTGGCCGCCAGTGGCCCGTGAGCGCTTACAAAGCACAACAAGTCGGATACTCTATGTTAAGGCCCAGCAAATGATGGCCTGAAGGGGGAATTCAGATCTGAGCTTACTTTTTTTTTTGGTTTGTTTTTAAATTTGTATTTATTTATTTGTAAGCAGAGAGAGATAGAAGAGAGAATGGGAGTGTCAGGGCCTATAGCTGCTGCAAAAGAACTCCAGATGCGTCACACTGTGCATCTGGCTTTACGTGGGTCCTGGGGAGCCAAAACTGGGTAGGTAGGCTTTGCAGCTGAGGGGCTTAAATCAGCTCTCCAGACCATGAACTGACTGTTTTTAAAGGGCCTTTGAGTCAAAGGTGGCCTTTACATTTTAAAGTAATAAGAGGAAAAAAAAAAAAAACAGTCAAGGGGATAATATTTGATGACACAGGAAAATTATATGAGATTCACATTTCAGTGTCTGCACATGAGGTTTCATTGGAACATGGCCAGCCCTCTGTGCATGTGGATGGATGCTTCTGTCCTGTGGTAGAAATGCACCGTTACCACAGAGGCCCACAGAGCGCACATTATTCTCTGTCTGGTCCTTTATAGCAAAAAGTGTGTTGAAAAATAAAAGAGAGACTGATTGAAAGGGGGGAGGGGATATGATGGAGAATGGAGTTTCAAAGGGGAAAGTGTGTGTGTGTGGGGGGGTGTGGGCATTGCCATGAGGTATTTTTTATAATCATGGAAGTTGTTGATTTGAAAAAAAGCAGAAATTTTTAAAAAAGTATGTTGACTCAAGCTCTATGTCCTGCTTAGCACATATTTCTATCAGGAGCCCATTTTTAAAAATTTATTTATTTATTTGCAAGGAAAGGGAGAGGGAGGGAATGAGCTCATCAGGGCCTCCAGACACTGCAAACAAACTCTCAATGTGTGTGCCACTTTGTGCATCTGGCTTTATGTAGGTTCTGGGGAATCCATCCCAGGGTCATTAGGCTTTGCAGCAAGTACCTTAACTGCTGAGCCATCTGTCTAGCCCAGGAGCCCTACTTTTGCATCAAACTCATTTTAAAATATCACACACCAGTAGAAGTAATCAGATTTCAAATATAACCTTGTTCGAATGCAGGTTCATT
Organism: Jaculus jaculus; assembly: GCF_020740685.1. NCBI lineage: Eukaryota > Metazoa > Chordata > Mammalia > Rodentia > Dipodidae > Jaculus > Jaculus jaculus. The sequence continues at coordinate 13,995,562 of NC_059114.1, read as the reverse complement.
AAACATCTGGTGGATCTGGGAGTTGTGATGCTAAGTTAAAATCTTAGGCGGGTATGATGGTGCACACTTGTGTTCCCAGCACAGAGGCAGGAGGAGGGAGAGTTCAAGGCCAGCTCGGGGCTACATAGTGAAACTCTGTCTCCAAAAGAAAAAAAAAAAGGAACAAACCAAAACTAGTCTGAGTTTGAGAAATCACGTCATTTAGAGCTCCAGCTGAGATGTCCCCTCTCCAGCCCATTGTCGCCAAGCACAAACCCCACATGAACTCTGACAAGAGCGGGTCGGTTTCCTGCCTGGAATCTGATGAACGCAGACAGACAGATGTGGCTCTGGAGGAAGTCCCTCTGCCGTCCCACTATCCCCAATTCTGAATTCAGCGTCTAAGTGGCAGCGAGTATTTGAACCAAATGTCTGTCAAGCAAGTTCTGATATTCGGATTCAAGGAGTCAACCATGAAACCCACGAAGCTCAAACTGGCATGAGAGTTGTTACGCACGTGTTTCCAGGCGATGACAGCCCTGCAGTTGAAATGAAGGATTATCTTTTTATCTAACGACCAGAAGCCTGCTGGTGCTTGATTATCCAGCGGCAGCCTCTTAATCGCCCCGGAATGAGGATAATTATGAACACTAGCAAACAGAATAATGCTTCTAAATGACCTTAGCGATTAAGTGGGCCGCTAGTAAAACTGAGAACAGTCTTAATTGGCCCATAGGAATTACAGATGGAGGTGAACATACTTGCCAGGGTACAACTATATATCTCAGCATAAGAGCAGGGAGGCAAATCGGGCAAGGCAAGACCTCAACTTGCTACTTTAAAATTGAAAGAAAGCATTGGAGGGATGTCTTAGCAGTTAAGGCATTTGCCTGCAAAACCAAAGGACGCAGGTTCGATTCCCCAGGACCCACGTTAGCCAGATGCACAAGGGGGCGCACGCGTCTGGAGTTCATTTGCAGTGGCTGGAGGCCCTGGCACGCCCATTCTCTCTCTCTCTCTCTCCCTCTTTCTCTGTCAACTAAATATATAAATAAAAATAAAATATTTAAAAAGAAGAAGAACGGGCTGGAGAGATGCAAAGCCAAAGGACCTTGGTTCGATTCTCCAGGACACATGTACGCCAGATGCACAAGATGGCACATGTATCTGGAGTTCATTTGCAGTGGCTAGAAGCCCTGGCATACCCATTCTCTCTCTCTCTCTCTCTCTGAGCCTCTTTCCCCCTCTCAAATAAATAAATAAAAAATAAAAATATTTTAAAAAGAAGAAGAAGAAGCCACATAAATAAGGATTACATTTTTGGAAAAATAAAATTATAAAAAGGTTTTATTTATTATTTATTTGAGAGACAGAGAGAAAGAGTCAGACAGAAAAAGAGTGTGTATGGGTGCACCAGGGCCTCCTGCCTCTGCAAACAAACTCCAGATGCGTGCGCCACTTTGTGCATCTGGTTTTACGTGGGTGCTGGGGAATCAAACCCAGGCTGGCAGTTGCCTTTAACTGCCGGGCCCTTTCTCCAGCCCTGCTTGCTTCTACTTCTTAGGACGTGTTAGAATCCATGTCTGAGGAAGCCGAGAGCCATCTTAAAGAGAAAGCTTCTTAGCCTCCCTTGAACTTCACGGAAGCGCCTTGCTCTCCTCACAGTTTGAACATGAACTTGTAAAAGAGACCCTTTTCTTGCCTGAAGGGGAATCTTCCTGGCTTCTTCAGCTAGTTTCTTACAGAACCAAAGTTATTGCATTGTCTGAGAGTCCTGCCAAATCTGGATATTGGCATGTATTGGTATGAACCAATACATGGCTTTTGTTTCTGCCAGTTTTTATTGATTGATTGATTGATTGATTGAGGTAGGGTCTCGCTGTAGCCCAGGCTGACCTGGAATTCACCTGGTAGTCTCACAGTGGCCTTGAACTCAAGGTGGTCCTCCTACCTCTACCTCCCGAGTGCTGAGAGTGAAGGTGTGTGCCACCACGCCTGGCTTTTTTTTTTGTTTTTGAGGTAGTGTATCACTCTAGCCCAGGCGGACCTGGAACTCACTGTAGTGCCAGTCTGGACTTGAACTCACAGCAAGCCTCCCAAGTGCTGACAGCAGAACGGCACCCCCAACCCTCACTGCACCACTTCCTGCAGAGCACACGTTCTTGGTCCTGGTTGTTTAACCAAGAGGAAAACACACAAGTCAGAACCCAGACGCACGTGATGGAAGCCCTTCCTCCTCAACCATGGTGGACGGCAGCTAACTGGATAATTCACAGTACCTGCTAGAGAGGACTTTGAACCTTCCCAACACAAAGAAATTGTGAAATCTGGCTGGAGAGATGGCTCAGCAGTTAAGGCGCTTGCCTGCAAAGCCTAAGGACTGGGGTTTGCATCCCCAGTACCCATGTAAACCAGATGCACAAGGTGATGCATGCATCTGGAGTTTGTTTGCAGCAGCTTAAGACCCCAAAGCACCCATTTTCTCTCTCTCCGCATCTCCCTCTCTCTCTCAAATAAATAAATAAAAATAAAAATAATTTTAAAAAAATGATCACATTTTCACTTGGAACATTTTTTTCAGGTCCTTTCTACTCCTGTGTGCATGTGTTTATGTGAATAACATGGGGATAATATTTTGTCTTTTGTTTTCAAGGTAGGATCTCATTGTAGCTCAGGCTGACCTGGAAGTTACTACGTAGTCTCAGGCTGGCCTCAACTCACAGTGATCCTCCTACCTCTGCCTCCCGAGTGCTGGGATTAAAGGCATGCGCACCATGCTCAGCGGGGGTAATGTTTTATATAAGCCTTTCTGTCACTTTGAAAGACAGCACCTTTAAATATCACACAGAATGACATCATTCACAATGACAAGGTTAGAAATATAAGCCCAGGGAACATTGTGTTTCCTAGTAACTTCTGAGGGGGGGAAGGGGGTCACTAGGCTGCCACTTATTATAGTATTAATTCTAAGAACTAGAATTGCTGTTTTCAATAAATGTTGATGGGCTAGAGAGATGGCTCAGCAGTGAAAGGAACTTGCTTGCAAAGCCTCATGGCCCGGGTTTGATTCCCCAGTACTCACATAAAGCCAGATGCACAAAGCGGTGCATGCAAGGGAAGTTTGTTTGCAGCAGCAAGAGGTCCTGGTATATCAACTCCCTTCATCTCTTCCCTTGCATGTAAATAAATAAAAATAAATTTTGCGGGCTGGAGAGATGGCTTAGCGGTTAAGCACTTGCCTGTGAAGCCTAAGGACCCCGGTTCGAGGCTCGGTTCCCCAGGACCCACGTTAGCCAGATGCACAAGGGGGCGCACGCGTCTGGAGTTCGTTTGCAGAGGCTGGAAGCCCTGGCGCGCCCATTCTCTCTCTCTCCCTCTATCCGTCTTTCTCTCTGTGTCTGTCGCTCTCAAATAAATAAATAAAAAATAGACAAAAAAAATTTTAAATAAAACTAAATTTTGCTATTGAAGAGTCTATATGAAAAGGAGAATTAGAGCCAGGCGTGGTGGCGCACGCCTTTAGTCCCAGCACTTGGGAGGCTGAGGTAGAAGGATCGCCATGAGTTCAAGGCCACCCTGAGTGAGACCCTATCTCAAAAACCAAAAGCCAAAAGAGGAGAATTAGGAACAGAACTAGGTTTACGTAACAACAGGGGCTATTATCCCCCAAAGGAAAATGCCCTTGTCTTCTGAGCTAGACTATGAGTAGAGTCTTTCTTTCCTTCTTCCTTCCTTCCTTTCTTTTCTTCTCTTTTTTTTTTCTTTTTCTTTTCCCCTGAGGTAGGGTCTCACCCTAGTCCAGGCTGACCTGGAATTCACTCTGTATACTCAGGGTGGCCTTGAACTCACAGTGATCCTCCTACCTCTGCCTCCCGAGTGCTGGGATTAAAGGCGTGCACCACCATGTCCAGCTCAGTCTTTTTTTTTTTTTAAAGTATTTTTTATTTATTTGAGAGAGAGAGAGAGAGAGAGAGGCAGATATTTAGATATAAATATAGATATATAGATAAATGAGGGGGGAGAAAATGGGAGCAGTAGGGCCTCTAGCCACTACAAATGAACCCCAGATAGATGCTTGCGCCACATTGTGCATCTGGCTTATGTGGGTCCTGGGGAGTCAAAGCTAGGTCCTTAGGCTTTGCAGAAGGCTCCTTAAATGTTCAGCCATTTCTCCAGCCCTAAGAGTACTTTCTTATTGGTGGTAAAACACATTATTCTGGGGAGAGAGAGAGAAAGAGAGAGCAGACTGACTTGTAGTAGAAACCTGAATACCTAACCATTGTTTTGGGAGGGAAAATAGGTTCAATTCCCCCACTGGCAGTAATGGGCAAAGAGCACAGTCACACTGGCATCACTGCCATGGAGAGGTCCACACTGGTGAATTCTGGGGTCAATATGGTGCCCACTAACACTACCATGGGCAAGTCTACTGTCATTTTAAGAGTAAATGATCCATTTCCATGGCTTGTATGTGGTTTGTCTCTAAGATTTCATGTGTTGGGGGTGTGGCCCTCCATTTGGTAATATAAGAATTGTGGGACTGTGGGCTGGAGAGATGGCTCAGTGGTCAAGCTACTTGACTTCAAAGCCCAAGGACCCAGATTTGATTCCCTAGTCCCCAGGTAAAGCCAGAAGCACAAGGTGGAACACATGTCTGGAGTTCGTCTTCAGTGGCTAGAGGCCCTGGTGTGCTCATTCTCTCTCTACTTTTTTCTTTCTCTCTCAAATAAATAAATAAATAATATATATATATATATATATTTTTTTTTATTTTTTTTATTTATTCTTATTTGAGAGTGACAGACAGAGCGAGAAAGAGAGAATGGACGCACCAGGGCTTCCAGCCTCTGCAAACGAACTCCAGACGCGTGCGCCCCCTTGAGCATCTGGCTTACGTGGGACCTGGGGAACCGAGCCTCGACCCGGGGTCCTTAAGCTTCACAGGCAAGCGCTTAATGGCTAAGCCATCTCTCCAGCCCAACTACTCTTTTTAAACATTCTTTATCTGCTTGTGTGTGTGTGTGGAGGAGAGCATGGCAGGGCCTCTTGTCATTGCAAACAAATGTCTACCTATCAAGCTTTATATGGATAGCTGGAGAATTGAACACGTGTCAGCAGGCTTTGCAAGCAAGTATCTTTAACCACTTAGCCATCTCCCCAGCCCTCCCCAAATAACTATTTTTTCTTTTTTTTGGCTTTCAAGGTAGGGTCTCACTCTAGCCCAGTCTGACCTGGAATTCACTATGTAGTCTCAGGATGGCCTTGAACTCACGGTGATCCTCCTACCTCTGCCTCCTGAGTGCTGGGATTAAAGGCATGCGCCCCCATGCCCGGCCTTTTTTTCTTTTTTTATGGGGGGCAGAGGATTGACGCGCCATCGTCTCTAGCCACTGCAATCAAACTCCAGACGTGTGCGCATCTATCCCCTGTGCATCTGGCTTATGTGGGTTCTGGAGAGTTGAACCTCGGTCCTTTGGCTTTGCAGGCAAGCGCCTTAACTGCTCAGCCATCCCTCCAGCCCCAAAATAAGTACTTTTGATTGGTCTGTGAATCCAGAAATGTGACAAAATGAACTGCGCACACTGCGTCAGTGTTGTTTCCCCTGGCTTAGCTCTTCTGACATTCTTTCCTAAGAAGTAACCACTCACTCTTCAATAAGTGGGTGGACATGGGAACCTTTCTGCACTATTTTACAATTTTTGTGAGTCTGTATTTTTTTGACTAAATTTTTAAAAAATATTATTTATTTATTTGTCAGAGAAAAAGGGAGAAAGAGAAAGAGAAAAAATGGGTGCGCCAGGGCCTCCATCCACTGCAAATGAACTCCAGATGCGTATGCCCCCTTGTGCATCTGGCTTACGTGGGTCCTGGGGAATCCAACCTGGGTCCTTTGGCTTTGCAGGCAAATGCCTTAACCACTAACCTATCTCTCCAGCCCAAGTTTTAGAAATTTTATTTGTTTATTTATTTGAGAGAGGGAAAGAGGCAGACACACACAGAGGGAGAGAGAGAGGGAAAGAGAGAGAGAATGGGCGCGCCGGGGCCTCCAGCCACTGCAAACATACTCTAGATGCATGCGCCACCTTATGCATCTGCCTTACGTGGGTCCTCCGGAATTGAGCCGAGGTCCTTTGGCTTTGCAGGCAAATGCCTTAACCACTAAGCCATCTTTCCAGCCCTTTGTAATTATTTTTTAAATAAAAGTTTAAATTAGCAATGGCCTTTGGACTCTTGTGTGTTGTAAAGTCACAAAACATATTGAAGGGGCTGAGGATGAGGCTCTGTGGGCAAAGGACTTGCTGCATAAGCATGGGGGCCAAATTTAGGTGCTTAGTGCCCATGTACACATGCTGGGCATGGTGGTGTTGCCTGTTAATGCCAGCACTGGAGGGGGCCCGGGCAGTGGAGATGGATGTCCAGCTCATGCTGGTTAGCCTGTCTAGCCATATTACTGAGCTTCCAGTTCATTGAGACCTTACCTCTAAAAATAAGGTAGAGAGAGATAGTGACCTGACACTTACCTCTGGCCTCCATATGCACATATACACATGCTTGCACACATTTGCACATGAACCTGCACTAACACACATCATAAGAACACACACACACACACACATTCATTTCACACACACATGCAAAAATTATATTTGAGGGCTGGAGAGAGATGGCTCAGCAGTTAAGGCACTTGCTTGCAAAGCCTAATGACCTGAGTTCAATTCCCCAGGACCCACATAAAGCCAGATGCACAGGAGGGGGCATGCATCTAGAGTTTCATCTGCAGTGGCTGGAGGCACCCATTCTTTATGTCTGTCTCTCTTCTATCTCTGTCTGCTAGCAAATAAATAAATAAAATAATTTTTTAAAAGAAACTATATTTGGGGCTGGAGAGATGGCTTAGCAGTTAAGCGCTTGCCTGTGAAGTCTAAGGACCCTGGTTCGAGGCATGGTTCCCCAGGACCCACGTTAGCCAGATGCACAAGAGGGTGCATGCATCTGGAGTTCATTTGCAGTGGTTGGAAGCCCTGGTGCACCCATTCTCTCTCTCTGTATCTGTCTTTCTCTCTGTGTCTGTCACTCTCAAATAAATAAATAAAAAATGAACAAAAAATATTTAAGGAGGGAATTATCATGGGATATTTTTTTATAATCATGGAAAATGCTAATAAAAATTTAAAAAAATATTTAAAAAAATAAACTTTATTTGAACCATGGCAAGATACATGATGGAAGTCATCCATAAACACTGACTTGAGCCATGGTCTTGTCCTCACTGTCCAAGAGGAGTGACCCAGTCTCACCGAGTCTCCACACCAATTCATTTGGAGAAAAGAGGCAGATGATGTTTGGAGGATTTGCCTAAAAAATTGAGCTTTTGAGTGAATCAACCACAAACAACACCTATTCACATGTGTTCCATCCTCACAGGGGTGCAAATTACGTACCCAGAAACCACCGGCCTCATGGCTCGTTACTTCTGCTCATTTGCCTTGTATACCAGCGTCTGAGATCACTTCTTTTTCACGTATGTATGTGTGTGTTCATATGTAGGTATACATGTGTGTATATGTGAGTATGTAGGTGCACACAAATGTGTGTGTGTGTAGGCCATAGGTGCACATCAGGGGTCTTCCTTAATTTCTCCTCACCGTATTCTTTGAAATAGTCTCTTGTGGAGCCTCGAGTTCACTGGTTTAGCTAGACTGGCTGGCCAGTGAGGCCCCGGGCTTGCGAGCGTCTGTTTCTTCAGATTACAGATGTGTGTGATGAAACCCGGGATTTTATGTGGATACTGGGGATCTGAGCTCATACCTTCATGCTTGTGCAGCAAACACCCCGCGAACCATCTCCTCAGGCCCGACGTCACTTCTGAGCAGCTGTCTCTCTAAGATTTCCAAATCACTTCTTTTGAAATAATAGACTCATAAGAAGTCATGGAACTCGGGGTCAGGGAGATGGCTCAGTGGTCAAAAGGTGCTTGCGTGCAAAAGCTTGCCAGCCAGGTTCAATTCCACAGTTACCCACGTACAGCCAGATGCACAAAGTGGCACATGCAAATGGAGTGCGGTTGCAGTGGCAAGAGACCCTGGCACACCCATTCTCTCTTTCCTCACAAATAAAACTTTAAAAAAAAATTTGCTTATTTTTATTTATTTATTTGAGAGCAACAGACAGAGAGAGAGAGAGAGAAAGAGGCAGATAGATACAGAGAGAATGGGCGCGCCAGGGCCTCCAGCCACTGCGAACGAACTCCAGACGCGTGTGCTGCCTTGTGCATCTGGCTAACGTGGGTCCTGGGGAATCGAACCTCAAACCGGGGTTCTTAGGCTTCACAGGCAAGCGCTTAACCACTGAGCCATCTCTCCATCCCTTTCCTCACAAATAAATTTTTTTTAATATTTTTTGTTCATTTTTTATTTATTTATTTGAGAGAGACAGACACAGACAGAAAGACAGATAGAGGGAGAGAGAGAGAATGGGCGCGCCAGGGCTTCCAGCCTCTGCAAACGAACTCCAGACGCGTGCACCCCCTTGTGCATCTGGCTAACGTGGGACCTGGGGAACCGAGCCTCGAACCGGGGTCCTTAGGCTTCACAGGCAAGCGCTTAACCGCTAAGCCATCTCTCCAGCCCCACAAATAAATTTTTAAAAATGTATATAGTACATTCACCCATTCTTCAACCACCTTGCCCCAAGAGAAATATAACTAAAGTGCCAGGAAGCTGGCACTGGTACAGTGTTCAGAAAGTTCTCGAAGCCTTGCCAGTTTCTACATGCACTCCTGTGTGCGTGCGTGTGCGTGTGTGTGTGTGTGTGTGTGTGTGTGTGTGTATGTGTGTGTGTGTGTGTGTTGAGGGAGGAGTTCAGTGTGACTCTTACTCCTGCCTATTCTCTTTTTAAAAATCTTTTAAAAATTTATTTATTTATTTGAGAGAGATAGGGGGAAAAAAAGAGGCAGACAGGGAGCTGGAGATATGGCCTAGTGGTTAAAGTCCTTGCCTGCAAAGCCAAAGGACCCAGGTTCAATTCCCCAGACCCCAAGTAAGCCAGATGCACAAGGTGGCACATGTTTCTGGGGCTTGTTTACAGTGGCTGGAGGCCCTGGCACATCCATTCTTTCTCTCTCTCTCTCTCTCTAACAAATAAAATTAAATAAATAAATAGAGGCAGATAAAGAGAGACAGAGAATGGACACTCCAGGACCCCTGGCCACTGCAAACAAACGCCAGACGCATGCACCACCTTGTGCATCTGGCTTACGTGGGTCCTGGGGAATTGAACCTGGGTCCTTTGGCCTTGCAGACAAGCGCCTTAATCACTTAGCCATCTCTCCACCAGCCCTTCCCAGCCTTACAGAATCATAATGAGATGTAGCACTGCTCCCTCGTCCCAAGGCTGTGCCAGCCTCTGGTTCTGCCCTCCACTTTCTTCCCAGCTCTACTTTCTCACTCAGCACAGTGCTTTAGGTCTATGGTGGTTTGAATGTAAAAAGCCCCCCTCCGCGGCCCCCCGCCCCCCCTCCGTAGCCTCATGTGTTTGCAATTAGGCCTCATCCTTGATCCTCAGGTGGTGGAACCTTTGGGAGATGGAGTCTCAGAGGCCATGTGTTATGGGGTGGGGGGTGAACCTTGAAGTTTATCAGTCCATTCCCACTGGGGGTCCATAGCTACGCACACTCGGGCTGCTACTTCCCTGCTGATGTGGCCAGATGTGACGCCTGGCTGTCTGCTTGGGCCTTGCCTCCTCCACCATGATGAAGCCTCCCCCAGAAACTGTAAACTGAAAGTAGACACTTTCCTCCTGCAAACTGCTTCCGGTCAGGTATTTAAGATTATTATTTTCTGGCCCAGTAATGAGAAGGTAAGTGCTACAAGAATCAACTAGTTGCGGGATGCTTGAATCATGTTCCTTTCCACTGCAGAGTGGGCTCCGTTCAGAGTTTCCTCGAAGTGTAGAAGTGAGAGCTGTCTCCTCTCTTCCCCCTTTAGTCCCCATGTAAGCTCGCTGGATGGATGTAAAAGCCGAGCTAACACGAGGACCAATGAACAACAATAAAAACAAAAACCATATGAGCTTTACTAATTTTACATGTACACAGGGATTTCTGTAGCAGAGTGGAATCTGAGGAAATGATCAAACATCATGCTTTTTTTTTTTCAAAGCAGGCTCTCACTCTAGGCCAGGCTGATCTGGAATTCACTATGGAGTCTCAGGGTGGCTTTGAACTCACGGTGATCATCCTACCTCTGCCTCCCGAGTGCTGGGATTAAAGGTGTGCGCCACCACGCTTGGCGCATCAGGCTTTTTATTAGCTAAGTTATAAAACTAACCTAGGTGTCCCTCAACTGAAGAGTCGATAAAGAAAATGTGTTATGTATCCACAGTGGAGTTATTTCAGCCATAAAGAAGATGGAGTGGGCTGGGGAGATTGCTTAGTACTTGAGGTGCTTGCCTACGAAGCCTAAGGACCCAGGTTCAATTCTCCACTACCCACGTAAGCCAGATGCACAGGGCGTGCATGCATCTGGAGTTCATTTGCAGTGGCTGGAGATGCTGGTGCGCCCATTTTTTCTCTCTCTCAAGTGAAGGGAAGTGAAGGCCATTCCTGCTAGAAGGGTCTATGTGGCTTGCACTGGGAAGTGAGAAACAGAGCAAGTGGCCCCTTCTAAACGCACAGGGCTCCAGGTCCCATCATCTGAAAATCACCAGTGCACTAATGTTGCTTTAACGCCTCCAAAGGTAATCTGCAAACTCACAAAGAAGGTTTCCTTCATTCCAACAACAAAAGGTGTATCAAGACACAGAAAAGGGCTGGAGAGCTGGCCCTGTGGTTAAGGCACTTGTCTGCAAAGTCTAATGACCCAGCTTCAATTCCCCAGTACCCACAGAAAGCTGGCACCGAGCAAACAAATTGTTTTCTCCCGATGAAGAAGCGAGCGTTCGTTCATTCCAGTTGTCTTGAGAGGCGGGGAGCAAAGGCAAGGAGAATGGGGGGGGGAGCGGGAACGACACGACCCTGACCCTAGTGTACCGATACCATTCTGAGCGCTGGTTGCCAAGGCAACGGTATTCAGTGCTATAGAAATGGATAATTGGCTGAATGGATCGATGACAGGCAATGGCTAGAGTTTCCTGGTGGTGTGGGAGGCCTCTGTGCCCTGCTGCTAAATTATTCTGGCTGCGTATAGAAATGTTTCTTTAACCCTTTTGGCTGTCCAGAAAGGGGGCCGCTCGTCAGCTAATCATGTTTTATAAATAGACAACCCATACGAGAGTTTTTGTTTTTGTTTGTGTTTCTTTTTTTTGGGGGGGTGGTAAAGCTCCCAGAAAACTGGTCTTGTAAGTACTCTATAATTGCCCCCTAAAAAAAGACAGTGGGTTTGACATTGACATCCTGTCTTTCTTGTCTCTTTAGATCTTTCTGTTGACTGCTGACTGGGTAGTTTGGGAGTATCACATTTAAGATAAACAGTGTATCTGGGATAGTAAACTTTACAAATGCACAAATATAAAGGCAATTATTACCTATGATTCTCCTTAAGATCAGGCCATGTATCACAATAGCCATGTGTGCTTTCCACTAATGAAGATTAAGCACAATAACAATTTAGTTCCCCCAGACACACTAGCCATATTCTAAATGTCCAGGAGTCACCTGTGTTGGGGACCACCATCCTGTCCTCACAGAGAGCCATCACAAACAGCAAGAAGTTTAGACCAGTTAGAGGGGACTGGCAGTCCCCACCCTAAATGACCACTGCCCCCCCCCAACCAGCCAAAGAAGAGACCTCTATCTTCTTGACCATTTTAGCTATTAAAAAAAAAAAAAGATGTCACCAACCAATTCAAGAATCTTATCTGTGGGGCTGGAGAGATGGCTTAGAGGTTAAGCACTTGTCTGTGACGCTTAAAGACCCTCGGTTCAAGGCTCCATTCCCCAGCACCCACGTTAGCCAGATGCACAAGGTGGCGCATGCATCTGGAATTCATTTGTAGTGGCTGGAAGACCTGGCGCGCCCATTCTCTCTCTCTCTCTGCCTCTTTCTCTCTGTATATCGCTCCCAAATAAATAAATATAAAAAAAATCTTATCTATGAATGCATTTCCTTCTTCGTGCCTAGTGAAGGCCTACTGGTACTATCCCTCAGGCCTGGTAGGAGAGAGGTCCCCAGTGAGGCCACCTTCAAGTCCCATTACCTTGGATTCCATTGTGCTTGGAGGAAGAACAGCTCGGTTTGCACTCTGCCACTTGAGCCGCAAAACTTACTTCCCACTGGCTGGGGACACTGGGCGTCAGGGTCCCTGGTGGTGAGTCTAGCTTACCAGGCAGAGCAGAGTTAATTAAATATTCATGGAGGAGGCGGGGCCCGCACCTATGGCGTCCACCTGGGGACACATGGGGCCCTTCACAGCGATAAGAACTAGAAACTGGACCTCTCTCCAGGTTACATTACAGCCACTGCTTATCTTTGATTAGTCAACTCCGGTTGCTGGCTGGTTGACACATAGGCAGGACCCTCACGGATCGATGGATGCTGAGGCAAAATTCTTCTAACTCAGTTCCTGCTCCACAAACGCCTGTTGGAGTTCTCTCTTCATCCTCAAATTTACGAGCAGCCAGTCTATAAGGCAACTTCAACGCTCACGACATGGGGACTGGCCTGTCCCAGATTACCTCTAATTTTAATTTATAGCTGGTAATTTTCAGATGCAAAAGGAATGCATGCATCCATTCTCTTTTAGAAGTGATGGCAAGGGCTGCAGAGATAACTTAGCCCTTAAGGTGCTTGCCTGCAAAGCCTAAGGATCTGGGTTCGATTCCCCAGAACCCAAGTAAAGCCAGATACACAAAGTGGCGCATGCATCTGGAGTTCATTTGCAGTGGCTGGAGGCCCTGGCACACCCATTCTCTATCTTTCTCTTAAGTGAATAAATTAAAAAAAAAATTTTAAGTGACATCATTAGGGACACCAGAGGTGGTGTAATTATAGATGCTTTACCAGGAAGCTTAGTGGTTACTCCTTCCAGGCTTGGACCAAATGCGTTTTTGTATTTATAAGTTTGTATTTTTTTCTTTTAAAGACTTTCTGCTCCTCACCTACCCCACTGTATGAGGCACAGATCCCCAAACTTGAGCCAGTTGAGGCAATAGGACCGTGGTTCATATCATTCTATGCATGTTCATGTTGGCTTACACACCACAACAAAATCACACTATAGTTTTACATGTGGGGGGGGAGCGTAAGTGTGCACATAGGTGAGGGCCCACTAAGCTATATGGAGTTCCTCAGTGGGGCTTGGCAAGTGGTTAAAGGTACTTGCTTGCAAGTCCCACAGGCTCAAGTTTGTTTGATTCCCCAGTATCCACATAGAGCCAGACGCACAAAGGGACTCATGAATCTAGAGTTCATTTGCAGAGGCAGGAGGCCCTGATATGACCATTCTCTCTCTCTTGTCTCTTTCTCCTTGCAAATCAATAAATAAAAATAATTTCGGCCTGGAGAGATGGCTTAGCGGTTAAGCGCTTGCCTGTGAAGCCTAAGGACCCTGGTTCGAGGCTCGGTTCCACAGGTCCCACGTTAGCCAGATGCACAAGGGGGCGCACGCGTCTGGAGTTCGTTTGCAGAGGCTGGAAGCCCTGGCGCGCCCATTCTCTCTCTCTCCCTCTATCTGTCCTTCTCTCTGTGTCTGTCACTCTCAAATAAATAAATAAATAAATAAATAAATAAATAAAAATTTTAAAAAATTTTTCAAAAAAGAAATTTCTCAGTGGGTTTTTTCAGTGGTACAGCTCGATTTTTAAAAATATTTGTTTATTCTTATTTATTTATTTGACAGAAAGAGAGAGAGAGAGAGAGAATGGGCGTGCCAGGGCCTCCAGCCACTGCAAAAGAACGCCAGACAGGTGCGCCCCCTTGTGCGTCTGGCTTACGTGGGTCCTGGGGAATCGAACCTGGGTCCTTTGGCTTTGCAGACAAGCACCTCAACCGCTAAGCCATCCCTCCAGCCCATGGTTTTTTTTTCCTACATATATGTGTGGTATGCATTCATGTGTGTGTGCCCCTGGTTGCCTATGTGTGTGTGGAGGTCAAAGGCTGAGGCCAGATATCTTCCTCAATGGCTCTTCACTTTATTTTGGGGGATACGGTCTCTTACTGAACCCAGAACTCACCAATTCATCTAGATTAACTAGCTGATCAACAAGCCCCAGGGATCTGCCCGTCTTGGCCTCTCTGGTGCTAGGACTGCAGATGACCACCAGGCCCAACTCTTACATGGGTGCTGGGAAGCCAAACTCAGGGTCTCCATGCTTGCGTGGCAAGCACTTTACCCCCTGAGCCATCTCTCCCCAGCCCGTGATTTCCTTTTTCTTGTTTCTCTCCAGATGGGCTGACCTGGAACTCACTCTGTAGTCCTAGGCTGGCCTTGAATTCACAGCAATCCTCCTACCTATGCCTCCCAAATCGTGGGATTAAAGGTGTGCACCACCATACCCAAATGGGATTTCGTTTTCATTTTTGTATGTACAAGCCTAGAGGTCTTGGTGTGTCCATTCTCTCTTGTCTTCCCTCCCTCCTTACAAATTAATTAATTAAAATATTTTTTAAAATATGGATGGAGAAGGGTGTTGGGAGATGGCTCAGTGGCTCAAGTGCATGAAGACCTCAGTTCTGATCCCCAGTTCCTGCATAAAAGCCAGGCATTGCGCTGTGTGTCTGTAATGCCAGTGGAGGGCAGACAGATAGAGTAGGGGCCCTAGGGTTTGTTGGCGAGCCAGTCCAGCCAAATGGCAAGCTCCAGGTTTAGCGAGAGACCCTGTCTCAGAGAATAAGATGAAGAGCAACTAAGGAAAACACCTGACATGCACCTCTGGCCTTCACACACGTGTATACCTGTTCACACACTTCTGTGCACACATGCACACACACACACGCACCACAAACACACACGCCAAAAAAAAAAAGAAAGTAGAGGGAGAAAAGGAGGATGTGGGAGAATATAGCAGCTCTTCAAAATCTGCCTCAGGGCTGGAGAGATGGCTTAGCGGTTAAGCGCTTGCCTGTGAAGCCTAAGGACCCCGGTTCGAGGCTCGGTTCCCCAGGTCCCACGTTAGCCAGATGCACAAGGGGGCGCACGCGTCTGGAGTTCGTTTGCAGAGGCTGGAAGCCCTGGTGCGCCCATTCTCTCTCTCTTCCTCTATCTGTCTTTCTCTCTGTGTCTGTTGCTCTCAAATAAATAAATAAATAAATAATTAAAAAAAAAAATCTGCCTCAAACACTTGTTCCCACAATGAAGTCTGGTGATCGATGTGTTTTCTAATTCTACCAAAGTCCCTTCAGCTGTGTGTCTCCACTTGGAAGTCATTTCACCAGAGAGCCCTTCCTTGGTCCCTCCCCCGCCCACCTCAGGATTCACCAATGTCTCTCTGGACTTCTTCTTGGTCACGGTTTTCCGCAAAGATAGCTCACTGGTGGGGCTGGAGAAAGGGCTCAGTGGATAAAGGGCTGTTGTGAATGTGTAAGCACCCCACCTAAAAGCCAGAAGCTGTGACAGGCTTCTGGAATCCCATGTGCATACAGTGAGAAGGGCGGTGGTGGAAGGAGAATTTCCTAGAAGCTCACAAACCATACAGTGACCCAAAAGTTGTCCTCTGACCTCTACATTGTAAGCCATAGCAGGTTCTACCCCCCACATACTCTTGTGCATACACACATACTCCAAGTGGATAAAAATTATGTGTGAGTTTCTTTTAAAAAGAATAAAAGGGGCTGGAGAGATGGCTGAGCAGTTAAGGCACTTGCTTGCAAAACCTAAGGACCCAGGTTCTCTCATAACCAGATGCAGAAGGCGGTGCGTGCAGAATCTGGAGTTCATTTGCAGTGGCTAGAGACCCTGGTGTGCCCATTCTTTCTCTCGTTCTCTCTCTGCTCTTCTCTATCTGGGTCAAATAAATAAAAAGTAATAATAATAAATAAAATAAAATAGAAAAACAGCTAGCTGTGGCAACACACACCTTTAATCCCAGCACTGGGGAGGCAGAGGTAGGAGTTTGAGGCCACCCTGAGAATACATAGTGAATTCCAGGTCAGCCTGGGCTAGAGTGAGACCCTACCTCGAGAAAAATCAAAATAAATAAATAAATATAACAACTCGCTGATTAGTGGTATATAAAGTTCTTTGCTTGGTACCCATCTCCTCTGCTCCTGAGGTCAGTCACACCCCACACAGTGAGTCCCTTCAGCCATTGATCAGTAAGCACCTGTTGAAGGCTATGTGGTGACTTCCGGTGTCACTACTTGCTAGTTATAAATACATAAATACATTCTGTGTCCTTTAGCAGCATGCAAGAATCCTATGGGCATAGAATTTTTCTTTATAAAAAGAAAGCATGATTATTTAGGCTGTGGAGATGGCTCAGCAGTTGGAGGTGTTTGCATGCCAGGCCTGCTGGCCCAGGTTCAACTCCCCATTTCCCAAATAGACCAGATGCACTTAGGAAAGTGGTTCATACATGTGGAGCTCATTTGCACTGGCAAGAGGCCCTGGTGCATTCATGTGTGCTCTCCCTTCCCCTCTCTAAGATAAACAAACAAACAAACAAATACACAAATACTTTTAAAAAGTGATTATTGGAAGTCAGGCGTGGTGGCTCACACTTTTAGTCCCAGCACTCGGGAAGCTGAGGTACAAGGATTACTGTGAGTTTGAGGCCAGCCTTGGACTACAGAGTGAGTTTCAGGTCAGCCTGGGCTAGAGTGAGACTCTGCCTCATAAACAAAAACAAGGGCTGGAGAGATGGCTTAGTGGTTACACGCTTGCCTGTGAAGCCTAAGGACCTCGGTTGGAGGCTCGATTCCCCAGGACCCACGTTAGCCAGATGCACAAGGGGGCGTACGCGTCTGCAGTTCATTTTCAGTGGCTGGAAGCCTGGCGTGCTCATTCTCTCTCTATCCAAGATGGCTCAGTGATTAAGGCACTTTGCCTGCAAAGCCTAAAGGACTTGGGTTCGATTCCCCAGGACCTCCATAAAGCCAGCTACACAAGGTGGCTCATGCATCTGGGGTTCATTTGAAGTGGCTGGAGACCCTGGCACTCTCATTCTCTCTTTCTCTATCTACCTCTTCCTCTCACACACTCACTCTGAAATAAATAAATGTATAACCACCTGAGTTTGAATCTCCAATCCCACGTAAAGGGCTGGGCATGGCCATGCACGCTGGGAACGCTGTTTCTGAGGGAAACAGAGAGCTGAGAGTCCCTGGGGCTTGTGAACAGCAAGCTCTGGAACTGGTAAGCAACTCCTTCACAAGGCGAAACAAGCGCGTGAGCAATGGAGGAGGGCGCCAGACACCCCTCCAGCCACTGCAGGTGAGCTCACACGTGTTATGTCAGCATTACACGTGTGCACACACTCCACATATACTATGCACGCACACCATCAGGACCCGAGGAAAATCAGTATTATACAAAACTAGTGAACTTCTTTACCTAATAGGTTTGTCTATCATTTGGGGTTGATTCCTGAATTTTTTTTTAATATTTTTTTTTAAATTTTTATTTACTTGAAAGCGACAGACACAGAGAGAAAGACAGATAGAGGGAGAAAGAGAGAATGGGCGCGCCAGGGCTTCCAGCCTCTGCAAACGAACTCCAGACGCGTGCGCCCCCTTGTGCTTCTGGCTAACGTGGGACCTGGGGAACCGAGCCTTGAACTGGGGTCCTTAGGCTTCACAGGCAAGCGCTTAACCGCTAAGCCATCTCTCCAGCCCTTTTTTTTTTTTTTGATTCCTGAATTTTTATTATTTTAAAAAATATTTTATTTATTTGAGAATGAGAGAGGCAGATACAGCAAGAGAGAATGAACATGCCAGGGCCTCTAGCCACTGCAAATGAATTCCAGACATATGTGCCACCTTGTATATCTGGCTTATATGGGTATTGGGGAGTCAAACCTGGGTCCTTTGGCTTCACAGGCAAGTTCCTTAACTGCTAAGCCATCTCTCCATCCTTTTTTTTTTTTTAATTTTCTAAACTTTTTAAGTTGACAACCTCCATGATTATAGACAATAAACCATGATAAATTCCTGCCTCCTCTACTTTCCCCTTCACAAATCCACTCTCCATCTTATCCCCTCCCTCTCTCTCAATTAGTATCTCTCTCTCTCTCTCCTTTTTTTTTTTTTTTTTTTTGAGTAATTAAACTCAATTCATCTGGAGTTCAATTATACTGGTTGGAGGCCCTGGTGTGCAAATTCTCTCTCTCTTACGCTCACTCTTGCTTCCTCTCATAAAAAAGTCTAGTTTGTTGAGTTTGCCTCAAAAAAAAAGTAGATTTCCATATGACTTATTCATAACAGCTTGAATTTTGATTAACCCTCCCCCAGACTTATTTTACTCAATCTCTCCCCCTGGCCTCGCTTAGGCCACTGCATGCCCAGTAATCTGTACATCTGCTTAAATATATGGGATACCATCACCTCACATCTGTCCCTCTCCTCCTTCTCTTATAGCCCTTTTCTAGCTTACTGGCCTTTGCTACTGATTTTTATTCCAACTCATGTATAAGTCTAAATTTGTAGCTAGGATCCACATAGGTGCTTGGCTCTCTTGGCCTGGGTTACCTCACTTAGTATAATCATTTCCAGATCCATCTATTTCCCTGCAAATTTCATACTTTCATTTTTCTTTATGTTGGCTAGAACTCCATTGTATAAATGTACCACATCTTCTTTATCCACTCATCAGTTGAGGGACATCTAAGCTGGTTCCATTCTCTAGCTATTGTGAATAGAACAACAATAAACATGGTTGAGCAAGTATCTCTAAGGTAGTGAGATGAGTCCTTAGGATATATGCCTAGGAGTGCTATAGCTGGGTTATAAGGTAGATTTATTTTTAGCTGTCTCAGGACCCTCTACACTGATTTTCACAATGGCTGGACCAGATTGCATTCCCACCAACAGGGTAGAAGGGTTTCTCTTTTTCTGCATCCTTGCCAGCATTTATGGTCATTTGTTTTCTTGATGATAGCCATTCTGACAGGAGTGAGATGGAATCTCAAAGTAGTTTTAATTTGCATTCCCCTGATGGCTAAGGATATAGAACATTTTTTAGATGTTTATATGCCATCTGTATTTCTTCTTTTGAGAGCTCTCTATTTAGTTCCGTAGCCCATTTTTAATTAGGTTTTTGATTTCTTATTATTTAGCTTTTTGAGTTCTTTGCATATCCTCAGTACTAATTCCCTGCCAGATGTATAGCTGGCAAAAATTTTTCTCCCATTCTGCAGGTTACATCTTTGCTCTATTCACAGTGTCCTTTGCTATACAAAAGCTTTGTAATCTCATGAGGTCCTAGTGGTTGATTAGTGGTTTTGTTTCCTGAGCAACTGGGGTTATATTCAGAAAGTTTTTGCCTATGTCGATATGTTGAAGTGTTTCCCCTACTTTTTCCTCTGGCAGTTTCAGAGTTTCAGGTCTGATATTAAGGTCTTTGATCCATTTGGACTTGATTCTTGTGCATGGAGAGAGATAAGGATCTATTTTCATCCTTCTACATACAGATATTCAGTTTTCCCAGCACCATTTGTTAAAGAGACTGTTTTGGGGGCTGGAGAGATGGTTCAGCAGTTAGGGTGCTTGCCAGCAAACTCTAATGAATTGAGTTTAATTACTCAGTACCCACATAAATCCAGATATACAAAGTGGCAAATGCATGTGGAGTTTGTTTGTAATGGCTAGGGGCCCTGGTGTGCCTATTCTCTCTCTCTCTCCCTCTGTCTCTCTTTTCTTTGTCTCTCTCTGCCTGCAAATAAGATAATTTGTTTCTTTCTTTCTTTCTTTCTTTATTTATTTATTTATTTGAGAGCGACAGACACAGAGAGAAAGACAGATAGAGGGAGAGAGAGAGAATGGGCGCGCCAGGGCTTCCAGCCTCTGCAAACGAACTCCAGATGCATGCGCCCCCTTGTGCATCTGGCTAACGTGGGACCTGGGGAACCGAGCCTCGAACCAGGGTCCTTAGGCTTCACAGGCAAGCACTTAACCACTAAGCCATCTCTCCAGCCCAATTTGTGTTTTTTAAAAGAGGATGTCTTTTCTCCAGTGAATATTTGTGGCATTTCTGTCGAAAATCAGGTGGCGTAGCTGCTTGGATTTACAACTGAGTCCTCTATTCTGATCCATTGATCTACATGTCTGTCTTTGTACCAGTACCACACTGTTTTTGTAACTATGACTCTCTAGTATAGCTGAAAACCAAGTGATACTGTCAGCCTTATTTTTGTTACTCAAAATTGTTTTGGATATTTGAGGTTTTTTTGTGCTTCCAAATGAATTTTAGGATTGCTTGTTCTATTTCTGAGAAGAATGCCATTGGAATTTTAATGGGAATTGCATTAAATGTGCAGATTTCTTTTGGTAAGATTGCCATTTTCACAATATTGGTTCTTCCAATAAGAACATGGAATGTCTTTCCATTTCCTACTGTCTTCTGCAATTTCTGTCTTGAATGTTCTAAAGTTTTCATTGTAGAGATCCTTCACTTGGTTAGGTTTATTCCAAGGTACTTTATTTGTTTATTTTGAAGTACTTCTTCTATGCTTTTGTTGAAAATACCTACTATGCCTCCCGCTGTTCTGCCCCTAACTCTGCTGATGGTGCCACTTTTCTGCACCCTGGAGTCTCACGTGAAGGAACAACATGGTCAGCAACATCTACTTGCCAGCGTTGGCAGGAGGGCCAGGGGTCACTCGTCCCACGCCCAGAAGGAGCTCAACTCATGTTGGTAACCTGCAAACCCCTGTGTGCTTCGTTCACCTCTTAGAAATGAACTTGTAGAAGGGACCTGACCCAAACAGGTAAAATGGGAAGAGACTATTTTGACCCTGGGACCTACTGAGGAAGGGAGAAAAACAGTAAATGAACAAATAAGCAAACGGGCAACAACTGCACAGCACATGGGCAAAGTCCACCCTCCCCCCAGAACTTCAAGTGCCACTGAACGTTTAAAACTTATTTTATTTTATTGTTTATTTTAAGAGAGAGAGAGAGTATGGGTGTTCCAGGGCCTTCTTCCACTGCAAGCGAACTCCAAACAGAGGCATGTGCCACTTTGCACATCTGGCTTCATGTGGGTACTGGGGACTCGAGCCCAAACTCTGCAAGCAAGTGCCTTTAACTGCTGAGCCACCGCTCTGGTCCAAACTTTTTGAGAAAAAAAAAACAACAAACATTTTGCTTTGTAGTTAACTAAGGAAAATCTTCTGTAAATCAGTATAAAATACAAAATAAAAATTGGGCCCTGAGGGACATCTGTACAAAAACACATACATTAAAATTTGGCACCAGAGCCCTGGGCAGTGGCTGATGTGTGACTTCAACAGGAAGGGGCACCAGACTGAGGACGCAGGGTGTTCTAGGTCCACTGGCCTTTGGGAGTGAACTCTACTGAGAAATGCTGCTCTGGGGAGGTGCCACCAGACCCTGTCTTTGACAGTGACACTGTATCACAAATGCCACAAGCTGTGTGGGGTGGGGAAGCAGTGCTGGGAAGAATGCCGGGAAACAGGGGTGAATACCATTCCATGTCTCACTCCTCAGCTCTGACCACAGCAGGAAGATTCTGATTCTCTGGTAGATAAACCACCTTAGACCTTTTTTGAAGTCTGTTTGTTTTTGTTTTTGTTTTTCGAGGTAGGGTCTCACTCTAGCCCAGGCTGAACTCTCTCTAATCTCAGGGTGGCCTCGAACTCACAGCAACCCTCCTACCTCCGCCTCCCGAGTGCTGGGATTAAAGGCGTGCACCACCATGCCTGGCTACCTTAGACCTTTTACTGTTTCCAAGTACATGCTTTTTTTTTTCAAGCAAGTCAATTATCTCTCACCTGAACTTGGGGATTGGCTTACCATGGACTGAAGTTTATGTAAATCTTACTGCTTTTCAGTCATGACAGCAAATCTTTTTTTTTTTTAATTGTTTTTTGTTCATTTTTATTTATTTATTTGAGAGTGACAGAGAGAGAGAGGCAGATAGAGAGAGATAGAGAGAGAGAGAGAATGGGCACGCCAGGGCCTCCAGCCACTGCAAATGAACTCCAGACGTGTGCACCCCCTTATGCATCTGGCTAACGTGGGTCTTGGAGAATCAAGCCTCGAACTGGGGTCCTTAGGCGTCACAGGCAAGCGCTTAACTACTAAGCCATCTCTCCAGCCCAGACAGCAAATCTTAGTAGCAATGATTGCCATTCCAAGTTCTTTACCCTTTTAAGTCATTTACCCATGATGCACATCGCCAGTTCTTCCTGTGGTCAAGGTAAGGACTTGAAAGCACAGAGGAAGCAAGGAACTTACCCCAAGGCATGCAGCCAGGACGTCAGCTGCAGTGCCTACTTTTCTAGTCTGTGGTTTCTCTCGGGATACCTTCCGAAGTGTTTGATAAGGTGTGGCAAAACCAACATGTCAGAGCCTCGTGTGTTGGTCACAGGTTGAATTTTTTTAAATTTTAATTTAAAATATTTTATTTATATTTATTTATTTGAGAGAAACAGAAAGCCACTGCAGACGAACTCCAGACTCACATGCCCCCTTGTGCATCTGGCTTTACGTGGGTACTGGAGAATCGAACCCCAGGCCATCAAGTTTTGCAGGCAAGCACCTTAACCACTGGGCAATCTCTCCAGCCCCTATTTCTATAATTTTTTTAAAATATTAGTGCTTTGAGATGGGTTTATGATGATGTAACTGACACCACCGAAAACAAAACTGTAGATCAAGAAGGGATTCTCCTCCTTCTCAGAGCAGATTTGTTATTCAAAGGATTACCAGGCAGTTGGCAACCTTTTGGGAGGCTCTGTCTCGGAGGGAGCTCAAATCCAAGGCACCGGCAGAGGCCCTCTGTGAGGCTGAGCTGTGTGCCACGGAGCTACACTCAGCGTGTGAGCAGGAAGAGTAAAACCCAGTGGTCACACCAGGTACCCTTGACACTGAGTCAGGAGGAGAAACAGTGCCCAGGCGCTTTCTTTTCCTAAAGGTCTAAACATGTCTATGAGAAAGCAAGGTGACTCAAAGTCACTCCAAAGTTCCTTGACAGGTTGATCTCTTCTCCTAGAGAAGCTCTTGGTGGTGAGGAGAGACTTCTCTTTGTGTCTGAATGCCCGGCAAAGCAGGTAGGGGACTTGGAGTCCCCTCCTCCGTGACATGTGGCTCCACTCTCTTATGGCCAACACCAGAACTTCCACGTGGAGTGGGAAGCCAGTCTCACAAAGCCATTCCAGTTTATTTTTATTTTTATTTATTTGAGAATAACAGACAGAGAAAGAGGCAGATGGAGAGAGAGAAAGAATGGGCGCCCCAGGGCCCCCAGCCACTGCAAACAAACTCCAGACGTGTGCGCCCCCTTGTGCATCTGGCTAACGTGGGTCCTGGGGAATCAAGCCTTGAACCGGGGTCCTTAGGCTTCACAGGCAAGCGCTTAACTGCTAAGCCATCTCTCCAGCCCATCACAAAGTCATTCTAGATTGTCAAAGAAGGGACAATATGCCTCTTCAGGCAGGGGAAAAGAATTTCTTTGAAGAAATACATTCAGTCTGAGGAGGTAGCTCATGGACTAAAGTGTTTGCCACCCAAGCATAAAGATCTGAGATTAGATCCCAGCACCCACATAAAAATGATGCCCCATGTGGGGGCATCCACCTTTAATCCCAGCATTCGGGAGACAGAGGTAGGAGGACTGCTGTGAGTTCGAGGCCAGCCTGAGACTACATAGTGAATTCCAGGTCAGCCTGAACTAGAGTGAGGCCCTACCTTGGGAAAAAAATGCTGGGCATAGTGGCTCACGCATGCAAGCCCAGCACTCTGGAGGTGGAGGCAGGAGGATCCCCAGGACTTATCTGCTAGCTAGTCAAGCCAAATTAGTGAGCTCTAGGTTCAGTGAGAAACCTTGTCTTGAAAAAAAAAAAAAAAAAAAGGTATCCCAGTGTGGTGGTAGGAAGATCGCTATGAGTTCGAGGCTACCCTGAGACTATATAGTGAATTCCAGGTCAGCCTGGGCTAGAGTGAGACCCTACCTGGAAAAACCAAAAATAATAATAATAATAACAATAATAATAATAATGTGAAGGTGGCTGGAGAGATGGCTCAGTGGTGAAAGGTGCTTGCTTGCAAAGCTTGCTGATTTGGGTTCAATCCCCTAATATATCCACGTACAGCCAGACACACAAAGTGGTGGATGCATCTGGAGTGTGTTTGTAGTGGCAAGAAACTCTATAGTGCCCTTATTATATCACTTCTTAAAAATAGATAAAAATATTTTTTGTTGTTGTTTTTTTCAAGGTAGGGTCTCACTCTGGTCCAGGCTGTCCTGGAATTCACTATGTAGTCTCAGGCTGGCCTCAAACTCACAGCAATCCTCCTACCTCTGCCTCCTGAGTGCTGGGATTCAAGGCGTGCACTACCACGCCTGGCAAAAAACGTTTTTAAAAGAAGAAGGGAAGAAGCTAAGGAAGACACCTAACGTTAACTTCTGGCCTCCATGTGTACTTACATACATGAGCGTGAGCACACAAGTGAACCCGTGCAAACACGCACATACACAATGCACATATGTACACGCATGCACACCACACACATGCCAAAAGAAAGAGAAATAAAGTAACTAAACTTTCATGAGCAAAATATGAGTCCTTGGGCTGGAGAGATGGCTCCATGGGTAAGGAGTTTGTCTGCAAAGCCAAAGGACCTCAGTTCGATTCCCCAGGACCCATGTAAGCCAGACGCACAAAGTGGTGCACATGTCTGGAGTTCATTTGCAGTGGCTAGATGCCCTGGCGTGCCCTTTCTCTCTCTCTCTCTCTCAAATAAATAAATAAATATTTTTAAAGTAGTTTTCTCCTTTTTTAAAAAATGTACTTATTTGAGAGCGACAGACAGAGAGAGAAAGAAGCAGATAGAGAGAGAGAGAGAGAGAGAGAGAGAGAGAGAGAGAGAGAGAATGGGTGCACCGGGGCCTCCAGCCACTCCAAACCAACTCCAGACATGTGCGCCCCCTTGTGCATCTGGCTAACGTGGGTCCTGGGGAATCAAGCCTTGAACCAGGGTCCTTAGGCTTCACAGGCAAGCACTTAATCACTAAGCCATCTCTCCAGCCCTAAATAAATAATTTAAAAAAATATATGAGTCTCTTATTAACATTAACCACTAGATTTTTGCAAGGACACCACAGCTTTTTAAGCAATTAGATTATATAATAAGGCTTTTAGTAGACAATCATCAATAAAAATCATTTGCTCTCTTGACTGACTTAAATATTAGAATTACAAAAATATTAAATATTAATTACTTTAAATATTCTAATTAAATAATAAATTTAATCATTTTTTTAAGATGTGCAAATAATTGGGGCTGGAGAGATGGCTCAGCAGTTAAAGGCATTTGCTTGGGATGCTTGATGGCCAGGTTCAATTCCCCAATACCGATGTAAAGCCAGATGCACGATGCGGGGCATGCATCGGGGTGCATTTGCAGTGGCAAGAGACCTTGATATTCCCCTTCTCACTCTCTCTCCCTTTGTCTTTGCTTGCAAATAAATAATAAAAAGAATAATTCTGCCAAGACCATTCAAAGTTTTTAATCAATAGTGGAAAAGCTAGGTGAGTTAACATATGCTGTGATCCTAGTATTTCGGATAATCAGTCAGGAGGCTCTGCAGTTTGAGACCAGCCTAGCTACATAGCAACAGCCTGTCTCCAAAAACAAAACAAAATTTCAAAAAAGTCAATGTAAAAAAGGCCGTGGCTTCCCTAAAACAGGTTTCCTACATCTGTTGGGGACTTATGGCTGAGCAATCAGGGTAACTGTAAAAATCATGAGCCTGGGGCTGGAGAACTGGCTTAGAGGTTACGGCGCTTGCCTACGAAGCCTAAGGACCCAGGTTTGACTCCCCAAGACCCACGTAATCCGGATGCACAAGGTGGCACATGCATCTGGAGTTCATCTGCAGTGGCTACAGGCCCTGGCATGCAATTCTTTCTCTCCATCTCTCTGAAATAAATAAAGATAAAATAATAAAAATCATGAGCCCACGACACAGGAAGGACCACCCGTTTCTAGTCAATTGGAAAATTTAGCAAGAATGAGCCTCTTTCAACAAGGGAAGTCGATGCATGCACAGCACCCACCACAGCCACCATTAAGGACTTGATGGAGCCATCTGTCAAATTGCAGAGCACTGTAATAGTCATGAATTTTGGAAAAAAAAAAAAAAAAAGTCCAGGACCACTAGCCACATGCTAACGGCCCCTGTGACGCAAACCTGGACAAGCCTAACTCAGCGGTTATCTGTGGCCTGACACCCCAAAGCTGCAGCTCTCAACAACCGAGGAGAAGCGAAGGGTGGAAAAACAGGGTGATTTCTTGGAAGTCTCACACAGTTGTTTCGCTTTGAACTTGCAAGCAAGAACCCGGGCGTAATCTGCATAAGACGGGGCCATGTTTCCTTCCAGAAGGAAGGGCCTCCAATTAAAAATAATGAGGCCTGTCTCCAGCCGCCAGGCCCAATTAGAGGTAATGAGGACGGATGGCTCCCAAAGTCGGTTCATTTTTCTCTGACAGACGAATTGGGACGGGGTCTCGGTAGGGGTCACTGGCATAGGCCAGGCAACAAAGTGTGGGTCACTCAAACTTACAAAGCCCTTATGAATCCAGTTATTAAATAAGGAAGTAGGAAGTTCCTTTGCTTCCAAAGGCCTGGAGTAGCCCATGAGATGGGCACCCATCCGCCTGCTGTGTCCTGCCGGGACGAGAGGGACATTGTCAGTGGACGGAGTGTCTGTCACCAAGAAGACTTCTAATGAATGAGAATATTATTTAAGAGATTGTTTTTAACCAGACCGCAAAGCTTAAGGGAAATGGAATGGAAATCCTAGTTGTCCTGATTTGATCACCCCGTGTTGAACTCCTGTGTCAAATTATCACCCTGCATCCTACACATACGTATGACCAGGTGTCCACTAAAAAGTACTGAAGGAGGCTGGAGAGATGGCTTGGCAGTTGAGCACTTGCCTGGGAAGCCTAAGGACCCCAGTTCGAGGCTCCATTCCCCAGGACCCACATTAGCCAGATGCACAAGGGGGCGCGTGCGTCTGGAGTTCATTTGCAGTGGCTGGAGGCCCTGGCGCACCCATTCTCTCTCTCTCTCTGCCTCTTTCTCTCTCTGTCTGTTGCTCTCAAATAAATAAATAAATAAAATGAACCAAAAAAAAAAAAAGTACTGAAGGAGGCCAAACATGGTGGTGTACGCCTTTAACCCCAGCACTTGGGAGGCAGAGGTAAGAGGATTGCTGTGTGTTCCAGGTGAGCCTGGGAATACAGAGTGAATTCCACATCGGCCTTGGCTAGAGTGAGACCCTACCTCAAAAAACAAACAAAAAGTGCTGGATGGAGACTGGGGAGATGACTCAGTTGCTAAATGTGCTTGTTTGCAAAGTTTGCAAAGCCTACTATGCAAGTAAAGCTGGATGCTCCAAGTGGCACATGCATCTGAAGTTTGTTTGCTCTGGCAAAAGGCCCGTGCTCTCATTCATTTTCTCTGTCTTTCTCCCACTCTTTCTCAAATAAATAAATAAAATATTTTAAAGCTATTTTATCTTCATCTATTTATTTGAAAAAGAGAGGGAGAGAAAGAAGCAAATAGATAGATAATGATGATGAAGATAGATAGATAGATAGATAGATAGATAGATAGATAGATAGACAGACAGATAGAGAGAATGGTCACACCAGGGCCTCCAGCCAGTGCAAACAAACTCCAAACACATTCACCACCTTGTGCATCTGGATTTACGTGGGTCCTGGGGATTGAACCTGGGTCCCTAGGCTTCGCAGGCAAGTGCCTTAACCAGTAAGCCATCTCTCCAGCCCAGTAAAATATTTTTTTAAGTACTGAAGAGCTGTGGGTAGAGCTCAGTGGCAAAGTATGTGGTTAGTATGGATGAGGCCCCGAGTTCAATCCACAGAACCACAAAAATAAATAGAATGGCATAGTATTTGCGCATACACCTATGTATCTTCTTATTCATTTTAGATAATCTCTAACTGGCTTGTAATCCCTAAGAAGACGTAAGTGCTGTGGAGATGGTTGTTTTAGTGTGTCATTTAGGGAATAGTAAGTCTGACGTGTGTCCGGTCCAGGCGAGTTTCTTTTAAGTATCTTCCATCTGTGGTTGGTTGAGCCTGAGGATGCAGATACAGAGGCCCACCGTGCAGGAAAGTTGGAAAGAAAGAACAGTTTCCATATACCCTTTACTTCTCCTATAGCCTGAAGTTAACTGTGTGTGTGTGTGTGCGTGTGCGTGTGCATGTGCGTGTACAGTCCATGTGTGTGCAGGCCAGAAGACAACCTCAGGTAGTGTTCCCCAGGTGCCACTCACCTTTTCTGAGCATGTCTCACTGGCCTGGAGCGCAACAAGTAGACTAAACTGGCTGCCCACCAAATCCCAGCCATCCTCCTGTTTCTGCCTCCCAGATGCTGGGATGACAAGTGTGTATCACCATGCCTGATATTTTTATGTGGGTTCTAGGAATTGAACTCAGGTTCACTGACTGACCTATCTTCCCAGTCCCTGAAGTTAACCACATCTTATGTAAACTGACACATTGGTCATACCTGAAAAATGAAATTAACATTTCTATTAACTAGACTCTAGGTGTGATTCAGATTTCACTTTACATTTTTTATTTTATCTTATTTTATTTTATTTATGAGAGAGAAAGAGTATGAGAGATTGTGCATGCCAGGGCCTCCAGCCACTGCAAATGAACTCCAGATGCATGTGCCACTGACTTATGTGGGTTCTGGGGAATCAAACCTGGGTCCTCAGGCTTCACAGGCAAGTGCCCTAACCACTAACCCATCTCTCCAGCCCTCACTGTTTTTAAAAACATTTTATTTATTTATTTATTTATTTATTTATTTATTTATTTATTTATTTATTAGAAAGAAAGAGGGAGAGAGAAAGGGAGGGAGAGAATGGGAGTGCCAGGGCCTCTAGCCACTACAAATGGTCTCCAAACCCATGCACCACCATGTGCATCTGGCTTATGTGGGTTTTAGGGAATTGAACCTGGGTCCTTAGGCTTCTCAGGCAAGGGCTTTAACCATGAAGCAATATCTCCACCCCCAGATTTCACTGTGTTTTTTCCACAAATATTTGATTTATGTCACAGGAGCCAACCCAGAAGAGGGTCTGTTGTCTGGAATGGCTTGGCTCATTCTCCTCTTTGCTGACGTATCATTTGACTTCTCCTCTATCAGTACCACAGGCGTAGAGACCTCTGCCACTTCCGCCGGGAGCTATCCCCAGCACCCGCCTTCACCGCGATGCAGAGTTCTAGGAGCCCAGTCTACTTCTGTCCATGCAGGAGGCTCTATCAATAGGCTCTCCTGATGGCTGGCATATAGTTGGCAGGATCTGGGCCACTGAAGGAGCAGGGCATAGCATACTGGTAAGAATGGACACTGGCGGGTGCTTAATAATGATTAGTTCAGTGCAAGAAAAAGGCGACCATGCAGGGACAGCTGGCAATCAAAGATCCGTAGGCAACTCCCCTTCCAGGAGCGATCGCAACCACCCACCTCAAAGCCCGTCTTGTTCAACTGTAACCTGCCTTGGAACAAGATCCCCAAGGGAGCCACCGACAATGTCAGGCCCGGGAAGCAGGGCTTTCTAGGACAGCCATGACTTTCTGTCAGCACAAGCTGTGAGGGTGTCGGTGCATCTTATGAAGAGGAAGTGCTCCCGGGGCTTCTTGTCACTGAATTACATAAAGAGATAGAACTAGAAAAAGACATGATCTTAGAATCTAAGGTACTGTACTCAGATCGCTTTGCAAACAGTTTAGGTCTTTGCTCTGCATAGAGAAAGTGATCTTGGGAAATAAAGACGCTTTAGTTATGGATAGGAGTAACAAGCTATTCCCACAGCCAAAAATAAAATAAAATAAAATAAAACAGAGCAACTAAAGCAATATTTATTTACTTATTTACTTATTTTTGTTTATTTTTATTTATTTATTTGAGAGCAACATACAGAGAGAGAAAGAGGAAGAGAGAGAGAGAGAATAGGCATGCCAGGGCCTCCAGCCACTGTGAACAAACTCCAGATGCATGGGCCACCTTGTGCATCTGCCTTACGTGGGGCCTGGGGAATTGAGCCTCGAACTAGGATCCTTAGGCTTCACAGGCAAGCGCTTAACCTCTAAGCCATCTCTCCAGCCCAGTATTTATTTTATTTTATTTATTTATTTATTTTGGTTTTGCAAGGTAGGGTTTCACTCTACCTCAGGCTGACCTGGAATTCACTATGTAGTTTCAGGTTGGCCTCAAACTCACGGCAATCCTCCTACCTCTGCCTCATGAGTGCTGGGATTAAAGGTGAGCACCATCACTTCCGGCAACAATATATACATAAATATATATATATATATATATATATATATATATATATATATATATATGTATATAGTATTTTTAAAGCACCCTTTACAGTGCTCAACAGATTTGTAAGCCAGTGTGCATGAAATGGTTAAGCTGAGATACTCAAGAGTGATTATTTCAGAATGCATGTGTGGTGGTTTGATTCAGGTGTCCCCCATAAATTTAGGTGTTCTGAATGCTAGGCTCCCAGCTGATGGAGATTTGGGAATTAGCGCCTCCTGGAGGTGGTGTATTGTTGGGGGCGGGCTTATGGGTTTTATAGCCAATTTCCCCTTGCCAGTGTTTGGCACACCCTCCTGTTGGTATTGTCCACCTGATGTTGGTCAGGGCGTGATGTCCACCCTCTGCTCATGCCATTGTTGTCTCCTGCCATTATCGAGCTTCCCCTTGAGTCTGTAAGTCAAAATAAACCTCTTTTTCGCACTTGGTCTCTTGGTCGGGTGATTCTGGCAGCAGTGCGGACCTGATTGCCATAGCATGCAACGCTTTGGCTTGCTGACCCAAAGGCCAAGCAGAGTCTCCTTCTCCCCTATTACTTCTTATTTTTTTATTTAAGAGAGAAAAAGGAAGGCAGATATATACATACATATATATGTGTGTGTGTATATATATATATATGGAGAGAGAGAGAACGTGTGTGCCAGGGCCTCCAGCCACTGCAAATGAGCTTTAGATGTATGTGCCACCACGTGAATCTGGCTTACGTGGTTCCTGAGGAATTGAACCTTGGTCCTTAGGCTTTGTGGGCAAGTGCCTTAAGCTCTAAGCCATCTCTCCAACCCTGTTGCTACTTCTTTAGGCCACACGTGCACCGTGCTGGGCTGTTCAGGCTCCCTTGCAGCTAGAAGAGGCAAAGAGTCAGGTTCTAGGAGAGATTTCCCTGAACTCTTCATCAACAATCTAGATCCAGAGGCCTGGAGACATGGCCCAGGCAGTAAAGTGTTTGTCTTGCAAGTGTGAGGACCTGAATTTTGATCCCCAGTAAATGTCAGGCATGGTGACACAAAGCTAGCTAGTCTAGCCCAATCGGTGAGCTCTAGGTTCAGTGAGAGATCACTCTTACAAATGGCTCAGCACTGCAATATCTCTACCACACCTTCCAAGGCTCAGGGTCTAATGCGGAAGAGGTGGCAGGAAGAATGTAAGAGCCAAAGGAAGGGTAGGACTCCTTACAACGTGCTCCCCCCAGACACAAAATGGCCTGGATGTCCATGACCTCACAGTGCCTGACACTACCTACATAAGGCAATCATAATAGGAAAAAAAGATCATGACATCAAAATAAAAGAGAGATTGAGAGGGGGAGGGGATATGATGGAGAGTGGAGTTTCAAATGGGAAAGTGGGGGGAGGTAGAAAGGGAATTACCATGGGATATTGTTTACAATCATGGAAGTTGTCAATAAAAATAAATTTAAAAAAATAAATAAAAAGTATGGTGGAGGGCTGGACTGATGGCTCAGCAGTTAAGGCACTTACTTGCAGAACATGACTGCCTGGGTTCAATTCTCCACTACCCACCTAAAGCTAAATTGCACATTCTCTTTCTCTCTCTCCTTGTAAACAAATAAGTAAAAATATTTACAAATGAAAGCATGTTGGAGGGCAACTGAGTAAGACTCCTGATGTTGAACTTTGGCTTCCACACGTGTTTATATTTGCCCATGTACCTGCACACACAAACATGAATATACACACACTTCACACACCACACACACTTATACACATACACCAAGACTATCCCACAGACCCAATTCGTGGGTAGGTGGCATGCTACAGTAAACATTTTGTTTTTTTTTAATTTTATTTTATTCATTTATTTATTTGAAGGACAGAGAAAGAGGCAGATAGATAGAGAGAGAGAGAGAAAGAGAGAGAGAGAGAACGGGTGCAGCAGGGCCTGTAAGTGCTGAAAATGAACTCCAGATGCATTTGCCACCTTGTGCATCTGGCCTACGTGGGTCCTGGGGAATCGAACCTGGTTCTTTAGGTTTCACAGGCAAGCACCTTTACTGCTAAGCCTTCTCTCCAGCCCACAATAAACATGTTGAAACATCTACCTTGTTCTCTGCTCTACCCTCCCTGTTCAACCCAGTCACTTCCCCAAGGACACACCTTCTGGAAGACCACTGCTCACCACTTCCTTTCCAGCATGAATGTTGCATATATTTTCTCGTTTGGACCTATGCACAGTTTCTTGGGGGATGTGCTATAGTTTTGATCTGGGATGTTCCCCACAGGGCCATGTGCTGAAGGTGTGGCCCCCAGAACAATGCTATTGGGCGGGGGGGAACCTTTAAGAGGCAGGGTTAAAGGGGAGGTATTTGAGTCACTGGGGGTGTGTCCCTGAAGGCAGTTATCTTGTCATCTGTCCATAGGCACTTGGCTTTTTTCATCTTTTTTTTTTTTTTTTTTTTTTTTTTGAGGTAGGGTCTCACTCTAGCCCAGGCTGACCTGGAATTCACTCTGTAGTCCCAGGGTGGCCTCAAACTCATGGCGACCCTCCTATCTCTGCCTCCCGAGTGCTGGGATTAAAGGTGTGTGCCACCACACCCGGCTCCTTTTCCATCTTTTGGCTAAGTAATACTACAGTGGAAATGGATGGACAGACATCTGTTCAGTTTTCTGCTTCCAAATCTTTTGGATTTATAACTAGAGAATGGATATATCATTTCCTTCATTTTATAGCTCTCTCTGTCTTGCAGTAATTTCAGAATTGCAGGCAAGTTTTTATTTTTATTTATTTGTTTAGCAGAGAGAGAGAGTCAGAGAGAGAATGGGCGCACCAGGGCCTCCAGCCACTGCGAACAAACTCCAGATGCATGTGCCTCCCCTTATGCATTTGGCTAACGTGGGTCCTGGGGAATTGAACCTGGATCCTTTAGCTTTGCAGGCAAATGCTTTAACCGCTAAGCCATCCCTCCAGCCCTCCAGGCGAGTTTTAGACACAATATGATGTCCGTAGCATTCCATTGCCATCCGACAGTGCCATGGTGGGTTTTTCATGACTAAGAAACAAACATGGGTCCATTTAGTTTCATTCTTTTGAGATAGTGCTTGATTTTGTAGCTCGGGCTGCCTTCTAACTCATGGAGATCCTCCCGCCTCAGCCTCCCAAGGGCTGGAATTACAGGTACATTTCCACTGATTAAACTCCAGGCTTGATTGAGACCCCTACAACTTTCCCATCCATGTCCTTTCCTAGTTCAAGATTCAGGGGCCACACTGCTATTAGCTGTCACAGCTGCCCATGTTTTCTATCCTGGGATTATTTCTCATCCTTTCCTTGGTTTTCATGGCCTTGATGGTTTTGAAGAGTGAAGTTGTAGACTGTGAGTCGAATGGGATGTGCCTGATGTCTGTCTCAGGAGCAGGTTGGGTTATGGATTTGGGGAAAGAAAATTACAGAAGCAAGTGCCTCTGTCCTTCTCATCCCGAGAGCCAGATGAAATGGTACAGGCTTGTGATCCCAGGCCTCCAGAGGCTGCGGCAACAGGATCACAAGTCACAAGTTAGACACTTAACACAACTAACTTCAAGATAGGATGGAGAGGTAGTTCAGGTGGTAAAGTGTTTGCTTTGTAGACATGAGGACCTGCTTTTCTTGCTCAGAATCCACGTAAAAATATCAGGCATGGTGATACACTTATAATCCCAGCACTGGGGAGGCAGAGACAGACAAATCTCTGGGGCTCAGCTGGCCAACCAGTCTAAGCTATTTGGTGAGCTCTAAGCCAGTGAAACACCTTGTCTCAAAATAAAAAAAAAGGTGTATGGTGGGCTTGGCAGTTAAGGCATGTGCCTGTGAAGCCTAAGAACTCATGTTCAACTCTCCAGGTTCCACAGAAGCCAGAAGCATAGTGACGCAAGCATGCAAAGTCACGCATGTGTACAAGGGGACGCATGTGTACAAGGGGGCGCATGTGTCTGCAGTTTGATTGGAGTGGCTGGAGGCCTTGGCATGCCAACTTTCTCTCATATTCTCTCACTCTCGCATTAAAAAAAAGGCCAGTCTGCTGGGCTTGCCTCAAAACAAATAAATAAATAAAAAGGTGGATGGCACCTGAAAAAATGATACCCGAGGTTGCCCTCTGGTCTCCACACACCCATTTTTACACATGCATGCACACCACGCACACATACACGGAAACAAGAAGCACACGAAATCCACAGCAGTCACAGTGGGTGCCAGGCTGCTCCATGGAGATGCAGTCTCCCTCCCTACCACACCGCCCCCAGGGGAGAGGCATGAGGACGTGCCTCAGTGAAGGGACTCTGCTGGAGCAAATTCCCGCCCCTCCCCTGAAGGTGGGGGTGGAGGCAGCTATAATTTGATATTCTTCTGCAAGGAATATTTGTCATCAGTCATTTATCTGTGCTTGTGGATATTTATCTACCACTTTCAGTTACAACCAAAACCTGACCATCTTTAGCCTTTCCTTTTTATTGGGGGGGGGTGCTGAGAGAGAAGGTTGGTTTTTTTTGAGATAGGGTCTCACTCTAGCCCAGGCTGATCTGGAATTCACTATAGATTCTTAGAGTGGCCTCAAACTCACAGCGATCCTTCTACCTTGGCCTCCCGAGTGCTGGGACTAAAGGCATGCACCATCATGCCCAGCAGGCAGAGAGAGAGAGAAAGAGAGAGAGGGAGAAAGAGAGAGAATGGATGCACTAGGGCCTCTAGCCACTGTTAACGAACTCCAGATGCATGCACCACTTTGTGTACCTAGCTTTACGTGGGTACTGGAGAACTGAACTCCGGTTGTTAGGTTTTATAGGCAAGCGTCTTAACCGCTAAGCAATTTCTCCAGCCCAGACTTTCCTTTTCTTTCTTTCTTTCTTTTTCTTTTTCTTTTTTTTTTTTATCATGTGTGCATGTATGTGTTATGTGTGTTCATATGTGTGTGACTGCAATTTGGGGGTGCACATGCATGTGGAAGCCATAAATAGATGTCAGATGTCTTCTTCTAGCAATCTCCACTTTTATTCCTTGCTGAACCTAGAGCTTACCAATTCAGTTAGACCAGCTGGTGGGTGAGGCGCATGGATTCCCAGTCTCCACCTCCCCAGTCTTACAGTCTTCAGGAGTGCAGGAATGCACCAAGGCCTGTGTGTTGTGTGGGTTCTGGGGATCTGAACTCAGGACCTCATACTTGTGTGGCAGGTGCTTGACTCACTAAGCCATTCCCCCAACCTGTGTCCCTTCCTTTTAAAAAAAATATTTCAATATTTATTTGACAGAGAGGGAAAGAGAGAGAGAGAGAGAGGGAGAAAGACAGAAAGAGAGAGAAAGAGAGAATGGGAGCCCCAGGACCCCCAGCCACTGTAAAATGAGCTCCAGACGCATGCACCACTTGGGCATCTGGCTTACGTGGGTCCTGGGGAATCGATTTGGCTTTGCAGGCAACTGCCTCAACCACTAAACGATCTCTCCAGCCCCCTTCCTTTTTAAATACAATATACCAACAGCCTATAAATTTTGCCCTTGAAGCTTTAACGTATGCTTCAAATCTGATCAAAACAGACCTTGTTTCAAGGACTGAGTCTTGCTGCACAGCCGAGATTACTCACGTCTGATCTGAGACAACAAAGGCTCTGCTGATCACATTGAACAAGACATTATCCAACCCAGCGCCTGCAAGACAGTTGAACTAGGGACGGTCAGCCTGAGGCGCTTAAAGGCGCCCCTACCAGGCGGGCCTATAAACCCCTTCTGGGGAGGTAATTAACGGATCCAATAGACAGGACCTTGCCATCATTCCTGAGCTGGCCCAACAGTGTCCCAAATCCCTGTGTGCAGGGATAAGAATTAAAACCAGCGTGTGTGGTGGTGGTGGGGCACAGACTAAAGAAATGTGCTCCCCAGCTACATATGCACAAGCAGGCTCCCCCTCTTGGCTGCTTTAGTCTGCTCTGAGCTGTACAACAACAACAAAAATATACAGGTCAGGTGAGGAGCATTTGGGGACAAATAAGTTTATTTGAACAAAGGGTTTCTTATTTGAGTTTGAGAAATAAGCCTGAAGAATCAAGAAAGGTATTCAGAGTTCTTTTGAGCACTTTGCCTTTTCTCTTTTTAAATTTTTTTCTGGTTTTTTTTTTTTTTTTTTTTTTTGAGGTATGGTCTCCCTCTAGCCCAGGCTGACCTGGAATTCACTATGTAGTCTCAGGGTGGCCTCGAATTCATTACGATCCTCCTACCTCTGCCTCCCGAGTGCTGGGATTAAAGGTGTGCGCCACTATGCCTGCCTTTATTTTGCCTTTTCTTGAGAGACAGGATCTCATGTAGAACCAGGTTAGCTTTGAACTCACTATGAAGCCCAGGTGGCCATAGCTTCCACTTCTCCCACCTGCACCTCTGAGGGCTGGCATTATAGCCAGGCGCCACCACGCCTCATGTGCCTGGTGCTGGGGACTGAACCCCGGGTCTTGTGCATGGTAAACAAGCACTCTTCAAACCGAGTTACATCCCCTACCCTGTTCTGGCTTCCCTACTTTCCTCTAGGTATTTTTTTCTCTCCTGATTTCAAACCCTTCTCTCACCTGTACAAATAGCACCAGAAATTAGCATGGAGTGTAACCACAGCTGCACACAAGTCCAAATTACTGTGGAAGTCAGTATTCTCTAATTCTAAAAATTAGGGAGTCATTATTAAAATGAAAATGAAAATTAGAAATTAGGACCTAGGTTTCATCCTCAGCCGCATCCATCCATCCATCGTCTCTCCACCCACCCATTCATTTCTTTTTTTTAAAAAAGAAATCATTCTTACTTCGTTAATCACTGTCCCTAGCGCATATGGGCCAGTTGCTAGTGTAAGATGCTCTGTATTTAAGACTGTCATGTTCGTTCTCAACATCAGGAAAGCCATGAGCTTTTCAGTTGAGGGCTGGATAACAGTTTTGAAATCAGGCCATTGTACTTAGGGGCAGATTAATCTTGAGGAAATGAGTCGAGCCCCCCCCCACCCCCACACACCCACACAGTGCACTGGGATTTTTCTCAACAACCAGTATCAGTTCCCATAACAGGTTCTTGGTTGAACACATCTGTCCAATTCTCACAGCATGCATCCCAAAAAGCTGGTACGTAAGTAAATTCCGAAGAGTTAGAGCTAAACATGGGCCAGGTCTGGGTGCGCTCTCGAGAAGTCACAGAGCTCACAGGATGGAGCACAGAACTGCCCATGCGTTAGAGACGAACATTCTCAGGGGCTCGAGTGTTCCAAACAAGCCAGGCACTAGGACCTCCACTGTATTCTCCGGGCCTGAGATGGGGAGGTCTTTTTGTCCGTTACACCATGCATGTAATCAGCAATTGTTCCCATTGTAAATCCCAGGTTCACCATCTGTATGCTCCAAAGGGCCAGGGGGGATTGTTAATACCCGGTCCCTATGGGATTAATCTGCAATTTCACACTAAATGATTTTTAAGTATAATTTGTTACAATGATACAACATTACCATTTCTAAAACAAACAGCTGGGATTGTTACTTTCCAGTAGGGAGCAGAATGCGGGCAGAGCTACATTCAAAGGAGCTTATAGGCTACTCTGTTTACATTCACTTTGCTGTAGAAACAAATGGGGAAAGATGGAAACGTTTAGCTCTGTCTAGAACCCTGAGAAGCTGCTGTTAGTGAGGGGACCATCTTTGTGTTGTAGGGGAGCTGGGTCTAATGGGGAAATAGCTGCTGTGAGATTGAAAGTTCTGGGCGGTTCTTCAGATTCACTCAGGGCTGATGGGTGTTTGCAGGATAAAACTGTTTGGTTTGGATTCTCTGGGCAATGAGCTATTAAAGACACTTTTGAAGACAATGGAGGAGTCCCTGCGATCAGTCTATCATATAAAATAACAGCTGGTTCCAAGCATGCAGATCAATGATTTCCTTTATGTGAATACCTACCTCTACGCTTTTAGCTTATTACATAAGTAATCTATGAATTTCAAAGTATATTATGCATATATTTGAAGTTAGGTACAACCATAGCAGGAATGCAAACTCTAGGCATTTTCTCTGCTTCGCTCAGCTTGCCACTATTCTGTTTTATCATAGTGACATACATGCAGTGATTTTATTTACCTACATTTCTTTTAAAAAATATTTTGTTAATTTATTTGAGAGAGAGAGAGAATGGGTAACCTCGGGTCTCCAGCTACTGCAAATGAACTCCAGAAACATGCACTACCTTGTGCATCTGGCTTATGTGGGTTCTGGAGAATCAAACCTGGGTCCCAAGGCTTTGCAGGCAAGCACTTTAACCACTAAGCTATCTCTCCAGCCCTTTACTGACATTTCTATGGTGTGTTCAAATGTTCCTTTCTACACATCACATGGTCAGTATGTTAGATCCA
This sequence comes from Jaculus jaculus, assembly GCF_020740685.1. NCBI lineage: Eukaryota > Metazoa > Chordata > Mammalia > Rodentia > Dipodidae > Jaculus > Jaculus jaculus. The sequence goes on along the minus strand of NC_059114.1, from coordinate 13,956,740 downwards.
GTTACTTAGCAGAGGAAGTAAGCTTACATGTCCATTTTTATCTACCTCATGAATTAAATGTGTCTCCACAGAGCCAGAGCAGGGGGCAGTCATCCCCCAGCATATAGCTTCACCCTTAGCAGTGGGACCTGCCTTGTCCTGAGCCCTGCATAATAATAAGAGATGTCTAAAATGCCCTGCCCACTTAAAACACATAGGGGAGCCAAGTAAGAAAGAGGGGTCCCACGTAGAATCCTTTCTTCGTGTCCTGATGCTGTCGACTAGAAATGAATTTGATGTTCACAATATACATAAAATGACTCAACTCAGAGCCGCCTTGTTCTTTCTCAGAGGATGAGCAAGGGGCAGCAAGCATGCAGGCCATTGCTGGGCAGTGTAAGTCGCTTTAAAGAAAAGAAAAGAAAAAGCAAACAAACAAATAAATAAACACAAGGGGGCTGGAGAGATGGCTCAGCAGTTAAGGCGCTAGCCTGTGAAGCCTAATGACCAGAGTTTGATTCCTCAGTACACACATAAAGTCAGATGCACAAGATGTATCTGGAGTTCATCTACAGAAGCTACAGGCCCTGGTATGGCCATTCTCTCACCCTCCCCATGTATGTGTGTGTGCATCTGTTTCTCTCTGCTTGCAAATAAATTAAAAAAATATATTTGGGGCTGGAGAGATGGCGTAGCGGTTAAGCGCTTGCCTGTGATGCCTAAGGACCCCGGTTCGAGGCTCGGTTCCCCAGGTCCCACGTTAGCCAGATGCACAAGGGGGCGCATGCATCTGGAGTTCGTTTGCAGTGGCTGGAAGCCCTAGCATGCCCATTCTCTCTCTCTCCCTCTATCTGTCTTTCTCTCTGTGTCTGTCGCTCTCAAATAAATAAATAAATAATTTGAAAAAAAAATTAAAAAAAATATATATATATATTTGAAGGCTAGTCATGGTGGTGCACGCCTTTAGTCCTAGCACTCGGGGGTCAGAGGTAGGAAGATCACTCTGAGCTGTGAATTTGAGGCCAGATTTGAGGCTACATAGTGGATTCCAGGTCAGCCTAGGCTAGAGCGAGACCCTACCACCAAAAACTTGTATATATATAAGGAACTTATTTTTATTAGCAGCTGGCAATCTTTCAGAGGTGTTAAGATTTTATTTCATAGTTGTTGGGTTTTTTTGTTTTTGTTTTTGTTTTGCTTTTTCGAGGTAGGGTCTCACTCTAGCTCAGGCTGACCTGGAAATCACTCTGTAGTGTCAGGGTGGCCTCGAACTCAGACGCATGCACCACCTTGTGCATCCGGCTTACGTGGGGCCTGGGGAATCGAGCCTTGAACTAGGATCCTTAGGCTTCACAGGCAAGCGCTTAACCTCTAAGCCATCTCTCCAGCCCAGTATTTATTTTATTTTATTTATTTATTTATTTATTTTGGTTTTGCAAGGTAGGGTCTCACTCTAGCTCAGGCTGACCTGGAATTCACTATGTAGTTTCAGGTTGGCCACAAACTCACGGCGATCCTCCTACCTCTGCCTCCTGAGTGCTGGGATTAAAGGTGTGCACCACCACGCCCAGTTTATTTGATTGTTTTTATATGCATCATGTATACCTTCTCTTTTCTCCCTCCCCTTCTACTGAATCCCTTCTTCCCTGCTCGCAAGCAGCAAGGACCCACACATAAAATTTCACTTTTGTCTTTATTATAGGAACAACTACATCCAATGCAGACCATGTTCGGACACAAATGAGAATCACTGGAGGCTGGGCGATATGGAATGGTGGAGCTTGTGGAAAAGTGGTGTGGGGACGGCTGTTCTCAGTTCCAGCTGGTGTCTGCGTCAACGGACTGTGGATACCATGTGACCAAGCTTTCAGATTCTCCAAGAAAAGCTGGAAATCTCAAACTGAAGGGTTTTTAAATGCTTGCCGGTATCTGATTCAAGATGTTTGAAAGCAAGCTGTTGCCCATAACTCTGAGTTTTTGATTAAAAAAACAAACAAACAAGTGCCAGGCATGGTGGCGCACGTCTTTAATCCCAGCATTCAGGAGGCAGAGGTAGGAGGATCGCCGTGAGTTCGAGGCCACCCTGAGACTGAATTCCAGGTCAGCCTGGGCTAGCATGAGACCCTACCTCGAAAAACAAAACAACAACAACAACAACAACAAAAGTGAAACAAAACAGGGCTGGAGAAATGCCTTAGCCATTAAAGCGCTTGCCTGGGAAGCTTAAGGACGCAGGTGTGATTCCCCAGGACTCACGTAAGCCAGTTGCACAAAGTGGCACATGTATCTGGAGTTCCTTTGCAGTGGAAGAAGGCCCTGGTATACCCATTGTCTCTCTCTCCCTCTCTCTTTCTGTTTTCAAATAAATAAAGAAAAATATATTGTTAGCAGGGGTGAGGTAGGAGAATCTCCATGAGTTTGGGACCACACGGAGACAATAGAGCGAATTCCAATACAGCCTGGACTACAGTGAGAGCTGACCTTGAAAAACCAATAAGTAAATAAATAAAAGTTTTACAAAAACAATAAGAAGAGACAGACAGAGACAATAGAATATAGAATAGAGGGCCGGGTGGGGTGGCACATGCCTTTAATCCCAGCACTCAGGAGGCAGAGGTAGGAGGACTGCTATGAGTTCGAGGCTATCCTGAGACTTCATAGTGAATTCCAGGTCAGCCTGGGCTACAGTGAGACTTTACCTTGAAAAAAAGATATATATATATATATATATGGAGAGAGAGAGAGAGAGAGAATTGAGAGACCATCACGGTTCTAATCACATGGACTCAGGACAGATGCATGTGGGTTATATGTGGACTATACCCATCCCAGGGCTGGACTAGGAAGTCCTGAATACAGAAAAATCACACCATGAAAGATGCACAGAGAGTAGCCTATTAAATTCAGCTCTAGAATTCAGAGGCAAAGCAGCTTTCTCCAACTGGTAAGGGTGAGTGTGATTTTTCTGATCAGCAGGAAAGCAAGAACCTGGATTAGGTCAGATCATGGACTTGGTACAGGGCTGAGGAGAAAGACTCTGTATGGTTCGGTATATGTGACTTTGCCAACTTGAAGGTCTGTGAGCTGAATTCTCCCAGTGTTAGGAAAAGGCTGGGTCATACCTTGCAAGTCCCAAGAACTGTTGAGCAAATCTAGATTTTTTAATTTTTAAAAAAAATTTATTTGAGAGAGGTAGAAAGATAGATAGATAGGAAGATAGATAGATAGATAGATAGATAGATAGATAGATAGATAGATAGATAGATGATAGATAGATAGATAGATAGATAGATAGATAGATAGATAGATAAAATGGGCACACCACACCAGGGCCTTCAGCCACTGTAAACAAACTCCAGATACATGCACCACCTTGTACATCTGGCTTACATGGGTCCTGGGGAATCAAACCTTGGTCCTTTGGCTTTGAAGGCAAGCACATTAACAGCTAAGCCATCTCTCTAGTCCTAGATTTTTTTTTTTTTTAATCAGTGGGAAAAAGTTGAGATTGTTTCTCAGAATCACTGGATGATTCCTCACATTCTCCAGGAGAAAGATCAAACCGCCTGGAAACAGAGCAGTTTGCAGATCGCCAGCTGGGTGTCAAGTGCCTCCTTCCGGCCCCAGCCCTGCATGATGAAGGTCGCTCCTTCAGAAGAGGCGGGGAGAGGAAGACGAAACAGCCCAAAGCCACCCATCTATAAGGACAAAGACCCAAATGATTTACCCCTGAAAGAAAATGGGCTTAAGGTTATGAGCATGTCCCTCAACTTGACATGTCTTTGATGAATCTGAAATTTTCAGGGCCCAATAAGTATCATTTAGCAGCATAATAATGGAGATAAATATCCAGTAATAATTACCCCTCAAGAGACAGCCCAGCCAGACATGGTGGCACATGCCTTTAATATCAGCACTCGGGAGGCTGATATTAGGAGGATTGCTGTGAGTTCAAGGCCACCCTGGAACTACATAATGAATTCCAGGCCAGCCTGGGCTAGAATGAGACCCTACCTCAAAAAATCCTGAAACAGGGCTGGAGAGGTGGCTTAGCGGTTAAGCGCATGCCTGTAAAGCCTAAGGACCCCAGTTCGAGGCTTGATTCCCCAGAGCCCATGTTAGCCAGATGCACAAGGGGCACAAGCGTCTGGAGTTCGTTTGCAGAGGCTGGAGGCCCTGGCGCGCCCATCCTCTCTCCCTCTCTCTGCCTCTTTCTGTCATTGTCAAATAAATTAATAAAAATAAACAGAAAAAAATTTTTAAATCTTGAAACAACAACAGACCAAAGGGAAGCCATCTTGACATTCTCCAGGAGCTGTAGGAGAATAAAGACCAGCACAGAACAGTAGCTAAGATGGCAGATGTTAGTCCTTTCCAAAAGCCAAGGCAACCTGGTCCCGGGCACATGCTGCGTGCCAACATCTGGTGTTCGGTCTTGCCCTTACCTGGTGCTGACCGTCAAATTCTGCTTTTGTAAACCATGCTTGCTTGCTCTTGCAAAATTAATTAGGGGAAAGGGGAGATAACTGAAGAGTGAAGGGCAGGAATGTGGTTTTGCCTTTAAAAACTCACCGTAGAAATAGGCTGATGCTGTTCTCTTCCTCAGCACTCAGCGGTGGAGAGACAGACACGAGCCGGCTGAATAAAGACTCTCCTTTTTACATTTTATTCAGGTGGTCTTCTGTTCATTTCTGGTCTGGAACTCGCTACAATCCAAAGCAAAATAAAAATAAGACACAGCCCAGACTGGATTGTTTTTATGATGGAAGCCCACTTCAGTTACCACATTATTTATTTTGTATTTTAAAACCTAAGCTAGCCTGGCATGGTGGTGCATGCCTTTAATCCCAGCGCTCGGGAGGCAGAGGTAGGAAAATCACCATGAGTTTGAGGCCACCCTGAGACAACACAGTGAGTTCCAGATCTGCCTGAGCTACAGTGAAACCCTACCTGGAAAAACTAAAAAAAAAATAAAATAAAATAAAAAGCGTAAGCCAAATGGAGTAACTACCCAGTACTTCCAGTATCAACACAAGAGTACATTCGCTAAAGAGGTTACAACATTTTTTTCCCTAAACATTTATTTTTGCACGTCTTCAAATTGACATGTAAATATGTGTTGAAGCAGAAGAAATTGTAGCAAATTTTCCAGTGAGTGTAGGTGATGTGTGTGCCCAGGTTTGATGTTGAACTTTCAGGAGAAGATGTAGCCTGTCATAAAACGTCGACATTGGGGCTCCTCAGGATCTATTCCTTCATTTCTGGCTTGTGAGTGCGTTTGGCTTCTGCATCATAGTTGGTGCAAAGCAGACAGCCCGTGATGCTGCAATTGTTAAAATACACTGACTAAAATATGACTTAAAACCTGTAATTCCTGTTGTGTCACTATTTAAAAATAATTTATTTTTATTTATACATTTGAGACAGAGAGAGAGAGAGAGAGAGGCGGGGGGGGGGAGGGAGAGGGAGAGGGGAGAGGAGAGAGAGAATGGGTGCACCAAGACCTTCAGCCACTGCAAACAAACTCCAGGTGCATGTGCCGCCTTGTGCATCTGGCTTATGTGAAACCTGGGGAATTGAACCTGGGTTCTTTGGCATTGCAGGCAAGTGCCTTAACTGCTAAGCCATCTCTCCAGCATGTTAACACTTTTTTTAAAGGGCCCCAAAGAAGCAGGTCCAATGTATATCCTTTTAAGTCTTCAAGGAAAAAAAAAAAAAAAAACTCAAAAGAAGCCAGGCATGGTGGTACATGCCATTAATGCCAGCACTCGGGAGGCAGAGATAGAAGGATCTCTGTGAATTTGAAGCCAGCCTGGGACTACAGGGTCCAAGTCAATCTGGGACAAAGTGAGACCCTATCTCAAGGAAAAAAAAAAATCTCAAAAGAAACCCAAAAGAGAAAAGTTCATATAAAAATTCTTGCACATATTGACAACAACAGCCACAAAACTAAATGAGTTTACTTTTAAAGGGAAGGAAGAAGAAAATTCTTAAAAACAAGGGAAGGATGGGGAAGATACACCCTTAAACTCATATTGGATATTAAAGTGGAAAAGGGAATAGTAGGAAAGGTTTATAAGGGAGACAGGGGAAGGGAGAGTCAGCTGAGATGAAGTTTGTATAAAAATGCCACAAGGAAACTTGTTACTTTGTAAACTAATTTGAAATATTTTTATTTACTTGCCAGGAGAGAGAATGAATGGGTGTACCAGAGCCTCTAGCCACTGCAAATGAATTCTAGATGCCTGCATCACTTTGTGCGTCTGGTTTTACGTGGGTACTGGGGAATCGAACCTGGGTCATTAGGCATTTCAGGCAAGCGTCTTAACCGCTGAGCCATCTCTCCAACCCTGATGTTTTAAACATTCAATGAAACAAACAAATCCCAGATGCTCTTACAACTTGTCCTGTACACCTTTCTGGGTCCCATTCCTTAAGAGGTTTAATTTTACAAACTACCGCTGACCTGTTTTGAGAGCTAGAAAAGACCGACTGAGCCAGGCCACGGTGGAGAGAGCAGGATTTCATAGCTAGAAAGACAGGCTGGCGGCCCCTTCCCGGATCCCTCCAAAGGCTTAGCGTTCTTTCTAGTCAATAAGTTGTGTGATGACCCTTAGCAACGCCAGTTCCTCTCCCATCACACTCCCAAAGAGGCTGTAGTGCACAGAGCTCAGCTGGCAAACCCAAGCAAAGATCACTGACTCACTGAAAAAAGCAAAACCCTGTACTCCTGTCTGCCTTCAGAGGTGGTTTGAAGACATTTGATGGTGGCTCCCAGGGCCACAGAGCTTTAGGAGGTCAGAATCAGAAGTCACCAGCATGAGTGTCGGCAGGGATCCTAGATGCACTTTCCATTGAGACATTTCTTGTAAGAAAATGTCACCTCATTTTTAGCAAACAAAGAACATCTGGCGGTCTCCGGAGGGCCCCCTACGGGCCAGCCCCAGCTCCACAGCTGGCTGCTGTGACCCTAGGCACTACTGGCTGAGAATAAATTCCTTACTATTTCTCCCACAATAGACACACTCTGTGATTTGCAAGATCGAGTGGCTCGGCTGTGGTGGAAGAGAAAAGAATTGGTTTTCGTTATTCCAGATCATACCTTCCCAATTCTGCTACCAAATTCGTCCTCCCCACTACAAAGCCTGAACTATTCACAGAGCAAAAGCTGGGAGTAGAGGGAAAATGGAAGAGACACGGTCATGACCTGTTATGAAACTGGGTCTCTCCCTCAAAGAAAACCTGCTCCAAACTTGCCAAGTGACTACGGTTTGTCATCCTTCACCATGACACCGTCCAGGCATGTGACATAGGAGGAAGGAGCATTCACAGATGCCACTGGGCTGGCCATAAGCTCATCGCCAATGCCGTGCACACATGTTTCTTACCTCACCACAGCCACTCTAGGTCTGGACAGAATAAACTATCACACCCTAAGACAGGGCTAGAGAGATGGCTCAGCAGTTAAGGCGCTTGCCTGCCTAAACTAAAAATTCAGGTTCCATTCCTCAGTAACCATGTAAACCAGATGCACATGGTCGCATGCATGTGGAGTTCATTTGCAGCAGCTAGAGGCCCTGGCACATTCTCTCTCCCAAATAAAATAATAAATAAAATAATTTTTTTTGAGGCAGGGTCTCACCTTAGTCCAGGCTGACTTGGAATTCACTATGGAGTCTCAGAGTGGACTCAAACTCATGGCGATCCTCCTACCTCTGCCTCCCGAGGGCTGGGATTAAAAGAGTGTGCCCAGCCCAAATTCTTTTTTCTTTTTAATTTTTTTTGTTCATCTTAATTAATTTATTTGACAGTAACAGACAGAGAAAGAGGGAGAGGGAGACAGAGAGAGAGAATGGGCACAGCAGCCTCCAGCCACTGCAAACGAACTCCAGACGCGTGCGCCCCCTTGTGCATCTGGCTAACGTGGGTCCTGGGGAATTGAGCCTCAAACCGGGGTCCTTAGGCTTCACAGGCAAGCGTTTAACCACGAAGCCATCTCTCCAGCCCCCAGCCCAAATTCTTTATTCATTGTTGACACTACACTTGGTCATGTTTCAACATTTTTATTTATGTATTTATGTATTTCAGAGAGAGAAATAGGCAGAGAGAGAGAATAGGCCTGCCAGGGTCTCTAGCCACTGCAAATGAACTCCAGATGCAGGCACCATCTTGTGCATCTGGCTTACATGGGTTGGGGTGAATCAAACCTGGAACCTTTGGCTTTGCAGCAAGAGTCTGAATCTCTAAGCTATCTCTCCAGCCCCAGATAATTTTTTTAAAAAAAGCTAAGATATAAGCCAGGCATGGTGGTGCTCGCCTTTAATCCCAGCACTCGGGAGGCAGAGGTAGAAGAGTCATCATGAGTTTAAGGCCACCCTGAGACTACATAGTGAATTCCAGGTTAGCCTGAGCCAGAGTGAGAAAAAAAAGATGTCTACCTGGGAAAAAAAAAAAAGCTAAGATCTATAGAGCCAAGGATCAAAGGAACAAAAACCACCTATCTGTTGCTTTCTCTGCCTTCTCCAAGATGTCCTGTATAGCAGAGGTCTATTGAGTAGGGTTTCTGTGGGGCTTGTGAGAACCTTGCTGGCAGGAAATCTTAAGTATATTTGCAAAATTGGGACTAATCCAAGGCCTAGGCACAGATGATACGGGGTGTGAAGTGATGTGACAGGTGACTCCGCCTTCTTTTATTAAAAGAGAGAGAGAGAAAGAGAACGGCATGGTGCTCACGCCTTTAAACCCAGCTCTTGGGAGGCAGAACTAGGAGAATTGTCATGAGTTTGAGGCCAGCCTGGGACTACAGAGTGAGTTCCAGGTCAGCCTGGGCACCTTGGCTCAGTATAGCTCTTGCTTGACACAGGTATCTCAGCTTGCTTGGCTGTAGAATCACGCTGGGAGTTGTTAAAGAATAAAATCCCCAGCCCTTCCCTTCCCTGCTTAACATCAATCACCTCACCCCTGTAACTGACTGTGGAGAACTGCCATTCACCAATAATGAAAAAATACATAAAAGGTGGATTACTGGATTCCCTAAACAATCCTATTAATAGGTATTTGAGATATTTTAATTTAATTTTACATTTTTATTTGCAAGGAGAGGGAGAGAAGAGGAGATAGGAAGAAGGAGAAAGAGAATTGGGCATGACAGGGCCTCATGCCACTGCAAATGAACTCCAGACACACGTATCACTTTGTTCATCTGGCTTTACATGGGTACTAGAGAATGGAACCAGGGCAGTCAGGCTTTACAAACAAGTGCCTTAACTGCTGAGCCATCTCTCCAGCCCTGTTTGATGTATCTGAGTGGCAGTATTTCCACCAATCAATTGCAAAGCAAAAAATTCAAAATCTCAATTATATTTATTTGTTTACAGCATGTGCATGCCAGGGTCCATTGTTGCTGATAATGAATTCCAGATACATGTGCCACGTTTCATCTGGCTTTATGTGGGTGCTAGGAAATTGAACCCCAGCCATCCATTACGCTTTGCAAGTAAGGGCCTTTAACCACTGAGATATCTTTCCATCCCCTAAATCTCAATTCTTTAGTAAAATGGTCAGTTCCAGGCAAATATCCAAGTAGAGCAGCTACATTTCTCAAAGACTCTTCCTCCCCACCCCCCCCACACACAGGGCAGGAATTGACAGGATGCATCACCACTGAATCTATCAGCTTTCAGAATGGCTAACATGCTTCTTTGCAAAGATTGCTGGCCCAGGTTCAATTCCCCAGTACCCAGAAGCCAGAGGCCCCAGTGTGTCCATTCTCTCCCTCCTTCTCTCTCTCCCATATAAATCAATAATATTTTTAAATGCATGTAGGGGGCTGGAGAGATGGCTTAGTGGTTACGGCGTTTGCCTGGGAAGCCTAAGGACCTAGGTTTGATTCCCTAGTACCCATGTAAGCCAGATGCACAAGGTGGCACATGTGTTTGGAGTTTGTTTGCAGTGGCTAGAGGCCCTGGTGTGACCATTCATTACCTCTCTCTCTCTCTGTCTCCCAAATAAATTATTTATTTTAAAAAGCATATCTTTGCTGGGCGTGGTGGCACACGCCTTTAATCTCAGCACTAGGGAGGCAGAGGTAGGAGGATCACTGTGTGAATTCGAGGCCACCCTGAGACTACATAGTTAATTCCAGGCCAGCCTGGACCAGAGTGAGACCCTGGGGGGCGAGGGGGGGGGAACAACCCCTATCTTAATGAAAAGGACTGTTGCCTCCAAGGGAGATTAAATCACCTACCTTTAGGTACAATTCCAATGAGGATTAGCAACTAAATCCCGGAATGCTTGGACTGCTTACAACTTAGCTGGAGAAGTACTTACAGGTCATTCCAGGACGTGCAAAGCAATACCAGCTATGCATGACACCTTTACCTTTGTAACTGGTCAAAACTCAGATTTTAATATGGGCAGGTCAGCTCCAGAAGAAAATTGAGACAGTTTCACAGCCAAGGCGCCTAGGTTAACACGTGTAACACCCTCCCCTTCCCCGGCCCCCCCACTAATGCAAGCGGATCCCTTTCTTCTTGCAATGAGGGACGGGGAGGGGCGGGTTCCCAGGTGCCACAAGAAAAACCATTCAGGAAAGCCCTGGCCCAGTGCCAAGGTCACAGCCCACCTGCAGGAAAGATGAAATCCAGGCACTCCCAGCCGGGGGTCCGAGGTCTGCCTGAGCTTAAACATCAGGTAGAAAAGATTCCCCTGTCGCAGGTGTGTGTGGGGGGGTGGGGAGAGGGGGGACATGGCTCCCCCCTCTGAATTCACGGGGGGAGGTGTTCAGAGCCGAGCCCCAGGCTGTACCCCTGCGGCTCAGGGCGTCGTGTTCCAGTACCCCTCCCCAACTTCCGTGTAAAGCAGGGCCACCCGAGGCTGGGGTTGAGGGTGACCAGAGCAGCCCAGTGGGGGTGGGTGGGGGCTTGCTCGCTACCGTGACAGGTGACTCCCAGTGAGGCTGCAGAGTCAGGACCCCTAAGCGCTGGCTTTCTCCGCGGGGGTCAACTCCTAGGGGTCCCCTGCGGGGCCCGGGCGACCTTTTGTGCGCGCTCCGTCCCGCCACGGCTCGCGTTCCGCGCCACCTTTCCCGCGGTCCCCGGGGTGCAGGGCGGAGCCGGACGGCAGCGCGGGCGCTCGGGCGGGACACTTGTCCCCAACGGCTCCGCAGAGCCCCGGCCCCGGCCGGCGCACTACCCCGGAGCGCTGCAGGCTGCACGGCCGCGGGACACACACAGTCGGTCACCAAGCCCGTCGGCGGCCGCCGAGCCCCGCCGCGCTCGGGGATAGCTCGGGGACGTCCCGCCCCCCATCTGGTCCCTGGCGCAGGGAGCTACTGGCCACTTTCAGTGCCCACCCACCCCCAGCATCCCTACGACTTAATCTTGCTGATCATCCGCAACGCGTGTTGCAAAGTTGGAAGAGGGGGATGTCCCTGTAACCACATCCCCCCCCCCGGCCCCGCACCCACCCCGATCCCCTGAGGGACGTGCCAGGCTCGCTGCTGCTGGAAACGCCCGCTGCAATCCCCTTGACCCTGCCCTGCAGCTGACCCTTGGGGAAAGGGAGAGAGAGAGAGAGGGAGGGAGAGAGAGAGAGAGCGCGCGAGAGAGCGCTAGCCCCCAGCACGGCTTACTGCGCATGCTCCGAGCTGGACAGCTCCAGAGAGGGAAATTTAAAAACGGTTCGTGCTGCCCCAGCGGCCAAATTGCGGATCGCGAGGGGCGAGCGCGAGGGAGCCCCCCCTCCGGAGCCCCGGCGCCGCCCGCCAGCCCGCCGCCCTCCGCAGCCGCCCCGCCAGGACCCCCGCTGCAGGTACCGCAGGCTGAGCAGGGCCGGCTCCGCGCGCCCCCCGCAGCGCCCCGCACTGCGCAGCCCACCCCCACCCCCCTGCACCCCCTGGGCACCCCGGTCTCCCGTTCCACCTCCGAATCCCTCCATCATTTTGGAGGACGAGCTGACCAGTGTCTGGTGGGTCTCTAGGTTCGGTTCAGGGGCGCTCTCCACACGTTTATTTCAAGGGGCGCTGGGGGGGGGGGCGAGATGGCGGTAGTGGGGTGGACTGGATTCCAACCCAGGCTTGGGGTACTTCCGAAGGTGTTTCTGTGGGATTGATCGTTGTTTACTCTCTGGAGGTGAGAATCGGGCTCCCCAGAGAAACACACAGGTCACATCAAGCTGTCTGTTTTTCCTGTTGATTCCCAAAGCCATCACAGTTGAAAATACAACTTATTTTTTTTTTAAGGGAATAAAATCCTACTATATGTTTTGCAAGGGGCAGGTTTTCCAAAGCTTGACATTTCCTTTCTAGAGCCTGCCCCTCCCCCTGCCCTTCCCTCATGAATTGGAAGGAATCCGGAATTTCATTCCCTTTCCTTCCATCGCTTCTGAAACCCTGTAGAATTGTTAGGGGGTGGGGTGGGGGCGGGAGGGGTGTGACCGGGGGAGCCCAGAATGATGGGGGAGCCCAGAATGATGCTCAGCGAGTTGGGAGCTGTCCTCCTAGATTGTGGGAAACTTGGTCCCTGCCCTGCCCTGCTGTGGCTGACACTAGCTTGTTTTCTCCTTGTCTCCCCCCACCCACCAAGGAAATGATAGAAGCTGGCCTCGAATCCATAATGTCAGGAATTATTCAAAGCTCAGGGCGGAGTCACCACCCCTCTGCACAGGACTACAGGTGAGGGTTTCCATGACTACAGACTGAAGGTTGCAGTAACTTCCAGGGTTTCTGTGCTGTGTTTGTGGTTTCTGAAACTGTCACTTCAGTTCTGTGATTTTTATAATGCTTTTTTTTAAAAAAATATTTATTTATTTAAGAGAGAATGGGTGTGCCAGGGCCTCCAGCCAGTGCAACTAAACTCCAGATGCATGTGCCACCTTATGCATCTGGCTCACGTGAGTCCTAGGGAATTGAACCTGGGACCTTAGGCTTTGCAGGCAAACGCCTTAACCACTAAGCCATCTCCCCAGCCCCCATGCAGGAGAGTTACAAGGTCAGAGAGGCTCTCTCTGAGAGGGGTACCTGGTGTTTGGCCTGGCACAGTGGGGACCACTAAATGACTGCAGTTTCATATCCCCTCCCAGAGAAGTCCCTTCCCCCTTGGTTAGAGGCATGCTGGTGATGGCAGCAGCTACTGCTTTACCTTAATGACCCTAGCAGGGGTTCCAGGACATGTCCCCTAAAGCTTCCTGGGGGGAAAACTGACTTCTATCCTCCCTTGATATGGGGGAATTTTGAACCTGAGTCAGAATTTGTGGCTTCTTAGCCTGACTATGTGATGGGGTTGAGTTAGATCATCTTAGGGTCTCTTTTAGGTCTCATGGGTCCCAAGAGACAGTCAGGCCAAAGGAAATTACTCCTTGAAGCAAGATAAAGCAAAGTCTCAGTGAGGGGGGGGCGGGTTCATAGCCTGTCTCTGCCTGTCTTCAAACCACAAAGATGGAAGAATCACTTCTTTTTACATTTGGGAGAACTGGAGGTCCAGAGAGAAAGGCCTTCGTGGCTGTCACACAGCCACTGGGAGGGGGGAGGGAGGGAGGAGGGAAAGGATGGCCTGGGGTCTCCTCCTAGTCCCTCTTCCTGGAGACCAGGACACCGTGACCTGATTCCCAGAGGCCCCCCTCCCCAAAGCAGGCACCATGTCTGGGTTTGAGGAAGGACCAGGGTTGCCCTGGGAGGAGCAGGCTGTCACCTCTGATCAACCCTGTTTACCGAGGCGCTGCCTGTCCCCCCACCCTCATGGGGCCCCTGCAGCATGAGCAATGCCTGCTGGGCAGGGAGCAGCCCCCAATTAGAGGGAGGCTGCCTTCTCGATCCAAACGAGGCCACAGATTCAAACAGATGTTTGCAGGAAGCCTGCAGCGTGCAGTGGGGTGGTACATACAATTCACCCTCCCCCACCCCCCAAACGTCTCTCAGTCCAGGAGACTGTTCCATTGAGCCCTGCCATGAGGCAGGAAAACCCTGGCCCAGAGAAACGGAAGAGCTTTTCCCAGCATCACACAATCCCGGACTTCTGGCCTTCCTCCACAATAATAATATGGGAGGGGTTGTGTCTTGTGACCGTGATCAGCTTGGGTCCAGGGTCTGTTCCAAACCCAGCTTCTCTGGCTATGTGGAGTTCTCTGACAGACCGACCTCCATTTTCTCCTCTGTACAATGGGGACACAAGAGTACCCATGCCAAGCCAGTTATGACAACTAAATCATGTCTGCCCTGCCACTTGCCAGTTCTCCGATCCTGAGCAATGTCACCTCTGAGCCCTAGTGTGTGCAAGGGGGATACCAGAAGCTGCCCCCAGAGCCAGGAGAGGTGACACACACCTTTAATCCCAGCCCTCGGGAGGCAGAGGTAGGAGGATCACCATGAGTTCGAGGCCAGCCTGAGGCTACATAGTGAATTCCAGGTCAGCCTGGGTCAGAGTGAGACCCTACCTCAAAAAACAAAAACAAAAAAACAAAGAAAGCTGCCTCTCAGGAGTTGGAGAACAGCAGGCGGTGAGTGTGGATTCAGCACAGCCCTCCCAGCAGGAAGCCTATTGGAGAGCTGGCCATTAGAGCTCAAAGGACTTGGATTCTGAATTCTCATCACCAGGAGTCCCACAAAACCTGGGATGTTGGGTACTCAGAGGCTAGAGCCATTGCCAGGGGCCAGACATGGGCCAATTCCCAGCCCAGCTAGCCTGGTGCAAACTTCTCATGTTAAAAATGGGAATGGCTGGGCGTGGTGGCGCACACCTTTAATCCCAGCACTCGGAGGCAGAGGTAGGAGGATCGCCGTGAGTTCAAGGCCACCCTGAGACTACAGAGTTTATTCCAGGTCAGCCTGGACCACAATGAGACCCTACCTCAAAAAACCAAAAAAAAAAAAAAAAAAAAAAAGGGAATGATTAGCGTGTGTCCCTTAAGGGAATACAGGGAGGATTGAGTGAAGGAAGCTGACAGAGCAGGAGCTCTGTACCTAGTCGTGGGCGTCATTGTGGTCACTTAGGCCTGCTGAAATTTGTGGAGCTGAAGCCAGGGTGGACCTCTGGTGGGGTGGGGAGTTGGGTGAAATCTCTGAACCCGAGGACCCACATGCTGGCCACTGAGGATGCCCACCAGGCTCAGGACCAATAGGCGCGTCCGGGCCACTCAGCCCACAAACCATCTGTGGCAGTGGGTGCTGCTTCTCTCAAACACCAGGGCAGGGCAGACACTTCAATCCCTTGGGGGCTTGGCAGGGCACAGTCCACTACTGACCAGCTGGAAGGTGTAGGGTTGGACAAGCCAGGAGGACAGGCGGCAGGTCTGTCCCCAGTAGTGTTGAGCCTACAGGTGCCCAGCCTGGCACACCGTTTCTATCTGCGCCCCCTCATATTCTTTTTTTTTTTTTATTATTGCTGTTTATTTTTTACTTATTTGAGAGCGACAGAGAGAGAGTGAAAGAGGCAGATAGAGAGAGAATGGACGCACCAGGGCCTTCAGCCCCTGGAAATGAACTCCAGACGCGCGCGCCCCCTTGTGCATCTGGCTAACGTGGGACCTGGGGAACTGAGCCTCGAACCGGGGTCCTTAGGCTTCACAGGCAAGCGCTTAACCTCTAAGCCATCTCGCCATCTGCCCTCACGTTCTTCCCAGGGAATTCAAAGGCAGTCAAACAGTGATACTCGCTGTGGCAGGTGAGGGCCCTTTGCTCTGTACCTCCCACCATTCCTGAACCCCACTGTCAGCATAGAGCCCCAAACATCACATGAGGACAGTACTTTGTGTCAGTCTGAAGGCTCAGCCAGGTTAACTGCTTTAATAAGATGATGCCATTGGACTGGAGAGATGGCTTAGCAGTTAAGGAGCTTGCCTGCAAAGCCTGAGGACTCATATTCGACTCTGCAGATCCTACGTAAGCCAGACGCACAAGGTGATGCAAGTGTGCAAGGTCGCACACGTGCACAAAGGGGCACACGCATCTGGAGTTCCATTGCAGTGGCTGGAGGCCCTGGCATGCCTCCCCTCCCCCCTTTCACATAAAAAAGGCCAATCTGTTTGTTGGGCTTACCTCAGGGAAAAAAAAAAAAGAAAGAAAGAAAAAAGAAACAAAAAGATGATGCAGTAGTGCCAGGCCAAGTGCGGACTGGCTCCTGAGGGCACCACACCCTGACAGTATTGTGACCCCAGCTCTGCAGCTCATGTGTGAGGAACATAAGGGCTGGAACAGAATGCATGGTCCATAGATGCATGCACTGCTGTGTGATCCTGGAGAAGTCACTGCCCTCTGCGAGCCGAAGTTTCTTTGTAAAATGGAACTGTCCGTGGGAGTTTGCTGCTGGGAGGCCTCTATGCCCGGGATGGAACAGAGCTCTTGCTAGGGTGGGGAGGGGAAGAAGGTGTTATGAGCATGCAGTGAGCCCCTATTGTTTTCTCCCCCCTGAATAGTAGCCCAGGAGATTGTTTCTGGGCTTCTCATTTGCCCTCCTAAATCTCTAGAGACCGCTCGGGGGACCACTCAGCCCGGCAGTCTGGCCATGGTGGGGCCCCCGGAGCCGACCGTCCGCAGCTGCCTGGTGCTCCCTCCCCTGGGACCAGCTTGGCCGTTAACTTTCAATACCTATGTGCGGGGAAGGCGGGGCCGCAGGCAGGCGCAGCCCAGTCCTGGGGCGATCTCCGGGGAGTCTCTCTGCCGAGTGGAGGACAGCAAAGCAAGAGACCCGTGGCAGTTCTGACCTGGCGGGGCACTGCGGGAACAGGCAGCGTTCTGCATCACGAGGCTTAGCTGGCTTTCTCCTTAGCTCCGAGGGTGGGAGGAAACGCCCCTCAGAAATGCTGAGAAAATAGGGTTCTTAAGCATCGCCTGGGTGGCCAGCACCTGCTGAGCCCAAGCAAGTGCGATACGCCATGTCACGTCACGGGGACAATCCTGAGCCCAGCGCTGGCATTGTCTCCATCTACAGACAAGCGGGCAGTGAGGCCAGGCCCGGCTCCGTCCTGCTGCCGCGTGGGAAATGGAAGCCTTGGGTGAGAGAGGGGAGGCAGCCAGTGGGGCCCTTGGATCCGTGCCTGCTTTAAGGGTGCCCCCGATGTATGCTTCCCCCAAATCCCAGGGTCTGCCCTAGAAAAGTGAGATGACCTTGGAGAAGTGCCTCCTCCTCTCTGGATGGCGGTTTTTCTCATCTGTAAATTGCAGTGCTGGGCACACGGTAAATACTTAATATTGTTTGGATGGATGGATGGAATGATGGACGGACAGACAAATACCACATGCCCAATTGTGTGCCCATGGAAAGGCAGCAGTGACGGGGAACTTCCTGAACTTTGTGCTGTGTGGGGTTGGGGACAGTGAGCCCCACATCCGGAGGTGCCACCCATCGGCTATAACTTCCTAAGGGGACACCTGCGGAGGCAGTAACCATCACAACGTCTTTATAGCTCCCCAACTCAAGATGGGTAGGGCAGCCTCCCCAGTACCTTATGAGAAAGGAAGGGAGGTAGCCTTCTGAGGTTCAGTCACACGATGTTACGCCTCAGAAACACATGCACACCCTCGCCCACCCACCCCTCAAGCCAGCCATTGTTCTAGAAAAGATTTTCCCTCAAAGCTCCTAATCAAATCATTTCACAGTGCGCTCACTCCTGCCCCGCCCTTCCCCGCTCCCCATAAGAATGTCTGAGCTTGCTAAGTAGCATTTAATTTTCTTCTTCCTGTAAATGGTTACAAAAGATATGATGAAGGGTATGTTAGCTAGGGCAACACCGCCCTGCTTCACTTAAGCCTTTTTTATATAATGGATTGGAAACAAGATCGGTTTGTAACAATGTAATACTTTCTTACCAACCACGTCTCAGGAAGGCAGTAGCCCATCCTTGTAGGCGAGGGAGGAGAGCTGGGAACAAGCCCCTGCTGGTGGTCACCCAAGGCAGGAGCAGTGGAGGCAGCGGGGCATGAGGAAGTCATGCATTCTGAGAACCCACCCTGCAAGGCCCTGATCCCCCCTTCACATCTGCCTGGTCCCGAGAAGCAGGATTCCATTTTATGGATGGGAAAACGGAGGCAGGGAGAGATGGCGCCACTTACCCCAAGTCCCATAGCCACAACGGGGTTGAGATGGGATTTGTACCCGGGCGGGATGTTTCTTCCTCCACGTAATTGTAATGCTAACTTGAAAGTGACCCAAGATAGATGCGCCAGCGTGGGCTCTGGACTCAGCCACGTAGGCAAAGATCCCTGCAGAAACTATGTGTTCCGTGGACAGACACCTCTGGAGGTCCTCAAGTGACTGTGTTCATTTTTACAGCCGCTACGTGGGATGATGCGGCGGGGATGGGCAGGGAGATAAATATTTATTATGTAAAAGAATGAAAGGCTGGCAGGTCGCTCTGGTCCTGTCTTTGCCCCACAGGTATTCAGCAGCTAACAGGGAGGCACAGAGAAGAACAGAGAGAGAACCTCAACTGCTTCAAGCCTGGGAGAGAGGGTGGAGGGATACGGGACCCATCTGAGAAGGCTTTCTGGGGGAGGCCGTGTGGAAACTGGGCAGGTTGGGGCTGGTCAGTTCTTCCTCCATTTCTAATACTGACAGGTGTGTAAGAGATGCCCATGGGATGTTGAACGACAGGGTTTCCTAGACCTTTTGGGCTAGACCAGGAAGGTCTAGAAACGTGTATACACAAATACCTCATTGTAAAATGTTTCATGTTCTGCTGGGCTCTCACAGGAAGGACCCACAGTGGGGTGGGGGGTGGGGGGAGGGTGCTGGCAAACCCCTATTGCTTATAGGACATCCCAGTCCTGTAAACCACTGCCACCTGCAGGGAGGGCCCTGTATTATTTCTTGAACATTTAAAAAAATTATTTTATTTATTTATTTGAGAGAGAGGGAGAGAAATAGGCAGGAAGAGAATGAGAGAGGGATGGGCGCGCCAGGGCCTCCAGCCACTGCAAACGAACTCCAAATGTGTACAGCCCCTCCCCCTTGTGCATTTGGCTTACATGGGGCCTGGGGAATTGAACCTGGGTCCTTTGGACTTGCAGGCAAGCACCTTAACCGCTAAGCCATCCCTCCAACCCCCTATCCCACCCCGGGAATTATTTCTAAGTCTGGTCGTCACCATGCCTGGGAGACAGGATAGAAGGCCCACAGACAAGTCTCATGGACAGGATGGGAAGCACCTTGCTTGGATTTGAGCCAAGCTTGACCCACGCCAAAGGCTGCGCTGGTAACAACTCAAGGCCATGTCCCAGAGAGGGCGATGTAGGCCCTGTAGTGAGCTCCCTGGCCGGGGGCTGTGGCAGAGGGTAGGATCTGGTGTGCTCAGGACCTCTGAACACAACTTAGAATGGGCCAGAAGTAACATGGGCAAGGATAGCGCTTACGTTAGCACTCGAGATCGCGACTCACGGAGGGCAGAGGGCGATTCTGATGTTGATTTTCCCGGTTCCGGTTCTGGCCCTGTTTACTTGTTGTGATCAAATACATGACAAGAGGCATTATTTTTCTTTTAAACATAGTTTTTTTTTCTTTTTTTTTTAAAGGCGTGCATCACCACTTTATTTTTTTATTTATTTATTTATTTGAGAGTGACAGACACAGAGAGAAGGACAGATAGAGGGAGAGAGAGAGAATGGGCGCGCCAGGGCTTCCAGCCTCTGCAAACGAACTCCAGACGCGTGCGCCCCCTTGTGCATCTGGCTAACGTGGGACCTGGAGAACCGAGCCTCGAACCGGGGTCCTTAGGCTTCACAGGCAATCGTTCAACCGCTAAGCCATCTCTCCAGCCCTAAACATAGTTTTATTTACTTATTTGCAAGCAGAGAGAGGTAGAGAGAAGAAAGACAGAATAGGAGCGCCAGGGCCTCCAGCCACCGCAAATGATCTCCAGACACAGGCGCCATTTGATGCATGCAGCTTTACATGGGTTCTGGGGAATCAAACCCAGGCCGTTAGGCTTTGCAGGCAAGTGCCTTAACCGCTGAGCCGCGTCTCCAGCTCCACAAGCAGCAGCTTAAGGAAGGGCTTACTTTGTTTGACAGTGCAAGGGTGCGGGCGGGGTAGTGTGGTGGGAAAGGCATGGCGGCAGGAGCTCAAGACAACGGCTCACACTGTGCTTGCAGCCAGGAAGCCGAGAACTGAGTCTGAATGCGCTCAACTCTTTCCTCAGTCCGGGACCCCAGCCCTCCGTGTGATGCTACCCACAGCCAGTGCGGGTCCTCCATGAACCCAATGTTGACTTGTTTCCAGCCCTGTCAAGGTGCCCCTACCGCAGGCATGTCTTGCAGTGACACCTTCAGAATGTGACCACAGTCTTCAGCACCCAGCACAAGATGGTTCTCCCCCACCCCCGTCTCAGTCCCCAAAGGCCATGGGTCACAGCGCTAGGCTCACAGAGATAGAAGGGGCTCATGCCCTTGTGGCATTTAAGACGGGGAAACTGTGGCCCCCCGAGGGCCAGGTGGGACCTGCTGGGGTTGCCGCTGCTCTGGCAAGCTCGCCTGGCTTGACCTCACCCTTCCCGTGACAGAGGCAACCATTTGTCTCTGAATGTGTGTGCACTAATTAGTAAGGGACAGTATGTGTGGCAAGACGTGACAAGGTGTGCTCCGGGGGAGAAGGGGTAGCCGTGAAGCCACTAAATTCAAAATAGGACTCTGGGGCGCCAGGCGTGTCTTTAAAATCTTTTCCCTCTATTTATTTGCAAGCAAGGAAAGATAGAAGAGAGACACAGAGAGAAAATAGATGCACCAGGGCCTGCAGCTGCCAAAAACTCCAGGTGCATTAGCCACTTTGTGCATCTGGCTTCTCGTGGGTACTAGGGAGTTAAACCCTGGTCCTTAGGCTATGCAGGCAAGAGCCTTAACTGCTGAGCCATCTCTCCAGCCTCCAGGCATTTCTTTTGATCGTCTTTTTATCCAAAATGTTCTTTAGTCATGAATGGGGACTCCCTACAAGTGACAGATCTCCCTCAGAGTTTGACAAAAGGTTACCCCACAGACTCCTGATCCAATACACCTGCTTTTCAGCAGAAAACGGGGTGCTTCCTCCTGATCTGAGGCCCAGCGAGCCATTACCATCTTCTCAGAAGACACTTCAGGGCATCTATTATTATTATTTCCATTGTACGCATGGGGAAACTGAGGCCCAGGGCAGGAAGAATGACCCATGGTGATGGGATGTTAGAGTTGTAGCCAGGATTTCCAGGAGACAGATCCCACAGTCCCAAGGTCTTTGCATGGGAAGGGCTCTGTAGGACTCTTGGCTTGTTCGTCCCGCAGGGGCCTGACAGCTGGCCCCTGGTCTCTGGCTTGAGCTGTAGATGCTGAGCCCCCAGCTCTGCATTGCCCTGTGCCCAGCTCCCGTTTTCACAGAGCTCTGCCAGTACATATGCTGTTTGCTGGAGGTGGAGTGGGTGACGGTGGATAAGGGGGGCCTCTTTATTTACTTATTTATTTATTTTCAAGTAGAAAGAGATAGAAAAGAGACAGAGAGCGAGAGAATGGGGGCACCAAGGTCTCCAGTCATTGCAAATGAACTCCAGGGGCATGTGCCACTCTGCGTATCTGGCTTTATGTGGGTACCGGGGAATGGAATCTGGGTGGTTGGGCTTTGTGGGCAGGAGCCTTAACCACTGAGCCATTTCTCTAGCCCCAAGGGGATGTTTTATAATGAAACAAATTAAAGCTCAAAATCCCATGAGCCTAGCCCCTTAAAGCTCCAAACCTAAACCAGATTTTCTCCTTCTTTAAAGGCAATATAAAAGTGTCACCAGAGACTGGGGAGATGGTTTAGTGAGCAAAGTGCTTGCTGTGCTTGAAGACCTGAGTTCAGATCTCCAGTACCCATGTAAAATGCCGGGTGGAGCAGCACATACCTGTAATCCCAGTGTGGGGTAGGTGAACATAGGAGAATCCCTGTGGTTCATTGGCTAGCTAGGTTAGCCAAATGGGTGAGCTTTGGGTTCAGTGAGAGACCCTATCTCAAAGAACAAGGTAGAGAGGGATTGAAGAAGACACTCATTGTTGAACCCTGGCCTCCATGTGCACACTTGCTCATATGTGCACCCAGATATACATAAACATGCCTATTACACACATGAGCACATATAAACATGCCAAACAATATAGAGTACCACCAATTTTTCTATGGGGGTTGAAAAGAATGTTCTAGATTATTGCCACTTGGTGATGGTGGAGACATTGTATCCATGCTACCAAGTATTGAGAGCTGTAAACGTGGCTGGGAGGGGGTTTGTGTCAAGGAATGGAATCTCCCAATTTCATGTCATTTTAATGAATTTAAGTTGAAATGGCTGCATTTGGGACTAGCCCTTTGCAAGCTAACTAGGACCTTGGGAACTAAAGACACTTCCTTTTTTGATGCAGTTAAAGGAGTAACATAACTTCATGGGGAACTGGGCCCAGGTAGGCAGGCCAGCATCAGTGGCACGGGGGAACCCCAGCCAACAGGGCCTGGCTTTTCTCTTCTCCCAGAAACAGAGGAGCCAGAGCCAGATAGAGTGAGCGGATAAAGTCTGGGAAACCCCAGGGTCCAGCTGGTTTCCACGCCTTTGCCTTCAAGTTGCAAGTATCCTTTGTCTAGCAGCAGCAAAGGCCAGTCTGGACCCTGGCATAGGGTCTTTGCCTCTCTCTCTCTCCTTTTCTGTCTGCCTCTCTGCCTGCCTCTCTCCTTCTCCCCTGCCCCTCTCTATCTTGAGCACCCTCTTCTAGAATATTCCCAAACCTCTCATGATGGCAGGGTAGATTACAAAGCCACTTCATTGCCACATCTGCAATGCCAGGCCTGTGGGTTTCAGATGACATTGCTGTTATCACTCTTGCCCATTTTACAGGTGGGAAGTCCAAGGCCAAGGGATTAAGTGTTCTTCCAAGAGCTGATGGCTGAAGCCACGGTTGCTCCTGAACAAAGGAATCTTTCCCTGTAACAATGCCCTGGGCCTGTAGGTTATAGTCTGAAATGAAGCGCCAGCAGAGAGCGAGGCTGGGCATGAGGCACCATCCTGAATGGGAGAGCTTCAGGCGGAGCCTCTGCGCTAGGCCATGAGGGCTACACAGTGCGAATGAGATCCTCCCATTGAGATCCCGGTGTGTCACGCCCGGGTCCTGGGTCCCTGTGATGCATGGGGATGAGAAACCTGAAGGCAGGGAGTCCAGAGGCAGGGACGTGAGCCAGTGGACTCCCCTTACAGTGATCTGCCCCAGGGACAAGGCAGACATTTCTAGCTTGAGGCGTGGCAGAAGGAGGAGCAGATCTTCAGGGATGTCTAAGGCAGCGGGGGGTGGGGGGAGGTGGTGCTGCCAACTCCCAACACGAGTGGCAAACCCACTTGAGAAGACACAACGGGACAGACCCATGCCCAAAGATGACTGCCCACAACAGCCCAGGGGATAGAGATTCAGCGACCTGGCCCAAGGTCATGCTTCCAGGGTCATAACAAGGACTTGAGCCCAGGTCTGTCCCATTAAAGCCTACGCTTAGCTTGAGTCCTGGCCAATGGGCCCTAAGTTGTCTTGTCCCCCACCCTGCTCCCACGGGCGCACGCACACGCTCCCCTCTCCCAGAGTAAAGTTGAAGGTCCCAGGGATGAAACTTCAGCATCCAAGCAGGGCACCATCTGTATTTTCACCAGCTCCCCTGGGACTTGTTGGTTGGCATGGCCCCGGCTAAGAAACCCAGGCTCAAGTAGAGACGTCTCCTCCAGAGAACACCTGGCTGTCTGCCAAGAGCGCTACAGGAATGATGGGGTCAGAAAGACCCGGATTTCACCCCTGATCACCTCAGTTACATACAAAGGGACTTTTTGTTTTCCTTTTACTGATCCAGTGTCAATTTCCCCTTCTGCTCTCTGAACCCTTTCTGGGGCTTTGACAAGGAAGGACTCCAGGGGACAGAAGATAGCTCCAAACCTGTTGGACCTGATAGACACATCCTCTCTTGGGGAGGGTGATACGGGTTCAGGTAGACTGCACACAAGGCCACGAATCCTCCATATGTCCCTGGGAGGGTAAGGGCTCCAGGAGAGGAGTGGAGGGCACTCTGGACAGAGAGTCCCTGAGTGTGGGTTGTGGGCAAGTAGACTCAGGAGTCCACAGGGAAACCAGAAGCCTGGTGATCCTGTCCTAGACGTGACTGGGAAACCAGTGACACCTTCTCCAGCTGGGATCCCGAGGCCATTTGACGGTTCAGTCAGTTGAACCCTGAGGGGACATTTTAAGGTAAAGGGGTCCGAAGATGGCTGTGATCATGTAGGGGGAGACAGGGCCAGGAAGGTCAAGCCTGGCCGGGAGGAACAGCGACCCCAAAGACACAGGGATGAGGCTATGCTGGTGTGCCAGTCTGCTGGTAGGGGCATAGCGGGAGACTGTGCACCTCTCAGTGCAAGGGGCACAGGAAAGCAATGCTAGTCACAGAGATGGGGGCACAGGGTTGGAGAGATGGCTTAGTGGTTTGGGCACTTGCCTGCAAAGCCTAACAGCCCTGGTTCGATTCCCCAGCGCCCATGTAAAGCCAGATGCGCAAAGTGGCACGTGCATCCTGGAATCTGTTCGCAGTGGCTGGAGGCCCTGGCGTGACCATTCTCTCTATACTCTCTCTGTCTGTGGATCTCCCCCTCTGCTTGTAAATGAATAATAAATACTTTTTAAAAAGTGAGATGGAAGCTGGTCGTGGTGGCGCACGCCTTTAATCCTAGCACTCGGGAGGCAGAGGTAAGAGGATCGCCTTGAGTTTGAGGCTACACTGAGACTACATAGTGATTTCCAGGTCAGCCTGGGCCAAAGTGAGACCCTACCTCAAAAAAAAAAAAGTGACGAGGGGGTACTGGAGGGATGGCTTAGCAGTTAAGGTGTTTGCCTGCAAAGCCAAAGAACCCAGTTTCAATTCCCCAGGACCCACATAAGCCAGATGCACAATGGGGGCGCACATATCTGGAGTTCGTTTGGATTGGCTGGAGGGCCCTGTTGTGCTCATTCTCTCTCTCTCTCTCTCTCTCTCTCTCTCTCTCTGTCTCTCTCTCTCTCTCCCTCTTTCTCTGACAAATAAATAAATAAAAATTAAGATTTTTTTTTAAATGTAAGATGGGGATGCAGATTCCACCATGCCACCTGCCCAGCTCTTATATATAATCTCTGTGTGTCCTCTCTCTCTCTCTCTCTCTCTCTCTCTCTCTCTCTCTCTCACTTTCTCTCTCTCTCTCTTTCGAGGTAGGATGTCACTCTAGCCCAAGCTGACCTAGAACTCACTCTGCAGTCTCAGGCTGGCCTGGAACTCACAACGATCCTCCTACCTCTGCCTCCCAGTGATGGGACCGAAGGTATATGCCACTGCTCTCTGTGTGGCTCTCTGTGTTCGCTTGAGCAGTCCCCCGTGGGAAGTTAGCTCAGCCTGGAGGAGGCAGCTCAGGACTCAGTTGCTCCATGTGTAGAATGGGGATGCCACATAACCCAGGACCCGACACCCAGGGAATGCTCAGTCACTGGAAGTGGACAGTGGCAGGTCTGTGTGACCGCCCCCCTCCAAACGCCAAAACTTTCCTGTGTTTGCAGAGCCCTGGGGACCCAGCGACCCTTCATGGTGTCGTTAACGTGAGCATCCGCATTAATGGCAGCTATAGAAATGCACACATGGCCTTCGATGGGAACCAGACACGGTCCAGAGGGCTCATACGCAATCCTCCAGTGCTCGTAACATCCAGGGACATAGGAGCAGAGACCCGTATTATGAGAATGAAAAAGCCGAGGCTCGGGGAGGTCAAGTCAGGGCCTTAAGGGAAAACCAGGATTAGATTCCTGAGCCCAAGCTCCCGCCAGGACACATACTGCCGACTACATTCATTATTGCCAGAGATTTGGCTCCCTGTTGGTGACCAGGGGTTTTGTGGTATCCCTGTCTTGTGAAACCTGCCAGCCGAGGCCCCCCCTCTGTGCCTCCCTAGTACCAATTAGAACAACGCGATGGGGTGCCGTGGCAGGTTCCTAAGCAGGGCTCACCCCAGCAGCCCATGGGAGGTGGGCTGCCTGTGGGAGGAAGGTGGGCTCAGCCAGGCACCTTCCACAGCAGGTGGTACAATAGCTTCTGTCCCTCCCTCTCACCCCATAGTCTCTGAGGGCTTAGGGGACAGATGGCATGGCCCAGGCCTGCCACCACTCAGATAGATGAGTTATGAGCAGGCCAAAGGGGCGGCAGCCGGGCAGCCGCAGAAACAATAACAAGAAGGCTCCAGGACAATGGGGCCACGTGCCGCGGGGGCAACAGTCGTTTGTGGTACAATGGAGCCACCGGCCGGACAGCAGCCGGGCCAACTGTTGACACTGACACGGGCCAGCCAGTTTTCAAACTGCTTGTAAGCCATGTTTTGTTTTTTTTTCTTCCTCCAAGGCAGCCAATGGTGGGGGCAGGCAGCAGTCATCTGATGCCAGCTTTGTGGGCTGAGACCAAAGGCCCAGGGCAACTAAGCAGAGGTGGCCACAGCAATGCTCACTGTGTCCCTACAAGACACGGAAGGGGAATAGAAGAGGAGGAATGTGAGCTTGAGGCCACCAAGCAGAGGGCGGGGACAGGCCTGCAGGCCCATGGGATCCACCGAAAGATAGATCATAAACCAGAGGCTGCAGTTCTGGGCTGGAGTCCCCTCACTTCTCTCTCTCTGTCTGTCCTGGGTTGGAAACTCAGAGTGTATAGTTAAAATTGTGGAACTCCCAGCAACATCACATAGACTGGTACTGGTGCTGGCTTCTGCCTTGTACCTGTCCCGGTTACCACACACACAAGATGCCATCACAAGGCTTGTAGTCACGTGACCCACAGGACTTCAGGGGTTGCCAAGCAGTCATCCCCAATCGGGGTGCCTCTCTGGAGTCCACAGCGCAATGTGACGGGTAGTCTTCCTCCTCCCGTGGAAAGCGATGAGTGGGGAGGACTGTTGAGGGCAGGTGTGTGGGGCTGGGGGAGGGGAAGGCTCCAGGGGCTGTCTGGGCCATGGGGAAGCGTTCTGGCTAGAGGCCTTGACCCCTGCTCCCATGGGACCTTGAGCTAGTGGCCCATGATGCACCGAGCCTCCGTTTTCCTTCTGCAAATGGGAATATAGGGTGCATCTCCTTTGTGTGAAATATGTGAGGCCACAAGCATTTCCAATTCCAAGTGTCTGGATTTTTTTTTTTTTTTTTTTTGAGGTAGGGTCTCGCTCTAGCCCAGGCTGACCTGGAATTCACTATGTAGTCTCAGGGTGGCCTCGAACTCACAGCAATCCTCCTACCTCTGCCTCCCGAGTGCTGGGGTAAGCGTCTGGATTTTAGACTGATTGCATATATAAAATGAGCTATCTTGGGGAGGAGGTCCAAGTCTAAAGATGGGGCTCACGTGTAACATCATTCGCTGTGCATATGCGCAACATTTTCAGCACATCTGCACATTTTGTTTAAGAATTTTATATATTTATTTGTAAGTAGAGAGACAAATAAAGACAGAGAGGAGGAGGATGGGCACGCCAGGGCCTGGTGCCACTGCCAATGAACTGCAGACACATGAACCACTTTGTGCATCTGCCTTTACGTAGGTGCCAGGGAACCGAACCCGGGCTGTCAGGATTTGCAAGCAAGCACCTTAGTTGCTTTCTGCTCTCCAGCCCACTTCTGCATGTTGACCACGCCCCCTACAATGACTCAAGCATAGACTCATCCATGTGCTGCATCATGCCAGCGTTAGAAATATTTTGGAGCATTTTGAACTTCAAATTTAAGAATATATATTTTTATTTCTTTATTAAAGTGAGGGAGAGAGGGCTGGAGAGATGGCTTAGCGGTTAAGCACTTGCCTGTGAAGCCTAAGGACCCCGGTTCGAGGCTCAGTTCCCCAGGTCCCACGTTAGCCAGATGCACAAGGGGGCGCACATGTCTGGAGTTCGTTTGCAGAGGCTGGAAGCCCTGGCGCGCCCATTCTCTCTCTCCCTCTATCTGTCTTTCTCTCTGTGTCTGTCGCTCTCAAATAAATAAATTAAAAAATTTAAAAAAAAAAGTTTAAAGTGAGGGAGAGAGTAAAAGGCAGAGAGAGGGAGAGAGAGAGAGAGAGAGAGAGAGAATGGGCGAACCAGACCTCCAGCCATTGAAACAAACTCCCAATACGTGCGCCACCTTGTGCAATCTGGCTTTACATGGGTCCTGAGGAATCGAACCTGGGTCCTTTGGTCTTGTAAGCAAGCACTTTAAATGCTAAGCCATCTCTCCAGCCCTCAAATTTCAATTTTTTGAGTTTTTGGATTTTGGAACAAGGTTTCACTGTATAGCCCAGATTAGCCCTGAACCCGAGAACATCCCGCTTCCCAACTGCTAGGATTCTAGGTACATACAACACACCTACCTAGAGGTCAGATTTTTGGATTGGGATGTTCAAATAAGAATACTAGCACCCCTGCCTGGTAGGGTGACTGGGACCTTAAATGGATTTACACCTAAAAGGACATGGCATGTCAAATAGTCAGTAATTGATATATGATAAAATAAGGCCCTAGCAGCAACTCGTAGGTCAATTTCATGTGATCACAGGCAGCTACTCCTGACAGTGAGAATCTGGGATGGATTAGTAATGTCTGTCACAGCAG
Organism: Jaculus jaculus; assembly: GCF_020740685.1. Taxonomy (NCBI): domain Eukaryota; kingdom Metazoa; phylum Chordata; class Mammalia; order Rodentia; family Dipodidae; genus Jaculus; species Jaculus jaculus. The sequence goes on along the minus strand of NC_059114.1, from coordinate 13,928,186 downwards.
AAGGCTGGCCTGTAAGTGCTCAAGGAACATGAGTGCTTATTTGGAGTAAATGTAGTGGGCTGGAGAGGATAGCTTAGCTATTAAGGCGCTTGCCTGCAAAACCTAAAGACCCAGGTTCGATTCCCTAGAACCCACATAAAGCCCAATGCACATGGTGGCCCATGCGTCTGGAATTCGTTTGCCATGGCTAGAGGCCCTGGTGTGCCCATTTTCTCTCTCTCTCTCTCTCTCTCTCTCTCTCTCTTTCATATAAATGAGAATAACATATATAGGAGTGGGGCTGGAGAGATGGCTTAGCAGCTAAGGCATTTGCCTGGAAAGCCAAAGGACCCAGGTTCGATTCCCCAGGACCCACATTAACCAGATGCACAAGGGGAACATGCGTCTGGAGTTTGTTTGCAGTGGCTGGAGGCCCTGGTGTACCCATTCTCATTTTTTTTCTCTCTCTCTCCCTGTTTCTCTCTGTCAAATAAATAAATAAAAATATTTTAAAACAAGGAGTAGGTGTGGAGTAAGATGTGCTCAGTGTGTAACGGAAGGAATGATTTGAGCAGGTGTCAAAGGGGGGGGGGATCCCATGCCCAGGCTGAGGAGGAGCAGGTTGAGGGGCCAAAGTAGCCTGGGGAGGTGAGGGAAGCCCCAGAGCTGGCCGCGTCTTCCTCCTCTCCTCAGGCTCCTACCTCCCACTGGTGATGACGACCTCCCCGGGGACCTGCAGTCGCTGTCATGGCTCACGGCTGTGGACGTGCCTCGGTTACAGCAGATGGCAAGTGGCCGCATGGACCTGGGCAGCCCCGGTGTGCCACATCCGCACCCTGGTAGGTTCAAGGTGGGGCAGGGTGTTGGGGAGAGGGGAGGAGGGTAACCCCCAACCCTGCCACCCGTGGACCTGGGCAGGTCTTTCTCTTTCCCTCCCTCCCTCCCTCTGTCCACATCTATAAAATGAAATGAATCCCCCATTTCTCAGATGATAGGGTTGTCTAGGTTTACTTAGCACCTGGCCAAGCCCCGAGTGAGCTAGGGCTCCGAGAAAAAAAAAAAAAAAAAAAGACACACTTTCTACTTCCCGGGACATCGTGAACATCAGTGCCATCAGCAAGCCCTAGTGACAGCCAAATGCCCGTGTTTGCAAGTGCTGAGGCTGAATTTTACGTTTTTCAAGGATGGTAAGAAAATGAGGAAGACAGAGTCCAGGTGGCTGCAAAGCCTAAAATATTTGCTACCTGGCCCTTTCCAAAAGAAGGGTTCTGCTCCCTGTTCTAGAGGATTCTAAGGGAATTCTGGCACCCGACAGGTACTCTGTAAATGGCAGGTAGCTGTAATTCCAGTAAGTGGATTAAATACTCAAAGATAAAATGCTTAGAACATGGCAGGAGCAGTAACACACGTAATTACCGCAGCGCATGAAAAGGACTGAGTTAAAGGTATCAGTGTCTGACAGCGTTTCTTTCTTTTGGCAAATTGTTCTTGAGCAAAACATGGATAGCAAGGGGCAGCAAACTTCTGTAAAGGACCAAGAGTGATTGATTGACTTTTTAAAAATTTGTTTTCTTGGTTTTTTTTGTTTGTTGGGTTTTTTAAAAATTATTTATTTATTTGAGAGCGACAGACACAGAGAGAAAGACAGATAGAGGGAGAGAGAGAGAATGTGTGCGCCAGGGCTTCCAGCCTCTGCAAACGAACTCCAGATGCGTGCGCCCCCTTGTGCATCTGGCTAACGTGGGACCTGGGGAACCGAGCCTCGAACTGGGGTCCTTAGGCTTTACAGGCGAGCGCTTAATCGCTAAGCCATCTCTCCAGCCCTGTTTTCTTGTTTTTTGAGATAGGGTCTCCCTCTAGCCCAGGCTGACCTAGAATTCACCGTATAGTCCCAGGGTGGCCTCGAACTCATAGTGATCCTCCTACCTCTGCCTCTCAAGTGCTGGGATTAAAGTCATGCGCCAGCACGCCCAGCTCTGATTGACTGAGTTTTTGAAACAGGGTCTCACTATGTAGCCCAGGCTAGCTTCAAACTCCAGATCCTCTTGAGTGCTGAGGTTACAGGCATGTACCACCACGCCTCCCAGGAAATAATGTATTTTGGACTCTTTGTAATTCATATTGTCTGAGCAGAACTTGCAACCCTGCTGTTACAGTGCAAAACCAGAGAGCATGTAAACTAGCAGACATGGTTGTGTGCCAATAAAGCTTTATTTACAAATCAAAACACAGGCCAGGTTTGGCCTCCTGGTCAATTTCCTAACTCTGGTCTAGATCCCCCAGGGATAGCAGTATGATCTTGGCCTAGGGTGAGAGGTCATTCTGCTTTCCTTTCTGATCAGTTTCCTCGTCTGCCATCAGAATGGGGAGTAATATAAGTACCTTGGAAGTACCTTGTTTGATACATGGTAAAATCTATGATTAGAGGTGACTGCCAAAGATCAGACTGATGCAGTGAGAATCTGGGATGGATTGGCAATGTCTGTCAGAGATCCAGCACAGGAAGCAGGAGTTCACCTTCTATTCCTGAGCTAATCCTTGGCAGAGGAGCAAGGCTTGGCAGAGAAAAGAGAAGAGGCACAAAGGCACTTGCACCTAAACCTAGTGGCCCTGAGACTCCCTGGCAGACTTAAAAATAAATTTTATTTGCCAGGCATGGTGGCGCACGCCTTTAATCCCAGCACTTGGGAGGCAGAGGTAGGAGGATCACCATGAGTTTGAGGCCACCCTGAGACTACAGAGTGAATTCCACATCATCCTGAGCTAGCGTGAGATCCTACCTCAAGAAAACAATACACACATACATATGCATACATATATATGGGGAGGGAGAGAATGGGTGCACCAGGGCCTCTAGCCACTGCACACGAATTCTAGACACTTGCACCGCCTTGTGCAGTTGGCTTACTTGGGTCCTGGGAAATCAAACCTGGGTCCCCTTAGACTTTACAGGCCTGGGTACAGGGGAATTGAACCTGGGTCCTTAGGCTGCGCAGGCAAGCACCTTAACCACTAAGCTATCTCTCCAGCCCCCTGGCAGACTTTTTCTTTTTTCTTTTTTTTTTTTTTTTTTGGTGTGTGCATGTGTTTATTTGTGTGTGTGGACATACAGAGGTCAGAGGTTGGTTCCAGGTGTCTTTCCTGACCGCTGTCCGCCTGATTCACTGAGGCAGCATCTCTCACTTGAGCCCAGAGCTTGACAATTTGCCTAATCTAGCTCGCCATCCTGCCCTGTGGGTTTCCGCCTGCTGGGATTCCAGGCAGCCACCACATCCACCCGGCATATGCCTGCATTCTAGGAATCTGATTCTGGTCTTCACACTTCACACTTCACACAGTACATTATCCGCTGAGCCAGCTCCTCAGACCCCCACTCCACAGCTGTTTGAGGAGAACAGATGCACAATGAATTGGTGTTTCAGCTCACAAAGAACAGGAGCCAAAGTAACCTACCGTCACCACCACCATCATTGACCCATATTTATTGGGATTTCTACCATATGCCTCCAAATGTGCTAAGCACGCAAGGGACAGTGTCCCATCTAGCCACCATGACATTATAAGTAGGTAATAGGTATCAAGAAATGGGGAGACTGAGGCTAACCCAAGTTACACAGCTGATAGGAACCCCACTGCTGACTACCATAGCCCAGGAAAGCGGTCTGCAAGCACCTACTATGTGCCTGGTTCTGAGAGTAAGGGATAAATCCACCCTTTGCAAATGTCCAGAGTCTGAGACGTCCTGTCCCCCCATGGGCTATGGGCACCACTCCCAGCTCAGCAGCTTCTCTATGCCTCCTTTGTACAGGTGCCCTGGCTGGGACAGCTGACCTGCACTTGGGCGCCACTTCCGGTCCCCTGCTCCGGGGCCCTACTGCCATGGCCCCCCGAGGCATGATGGGCCTGGGCCCCATAGGCAGCTGCAGAGCTAATGTAAGTGCCCCACCCTGGTTGGGAGGGAGGAAGGTGCCGCCTGCCCGTCCTGACTCTCCCTCTGGTACTTTCTGGCCTAGCAGATGAACCAGTTCCCCATGGGGGGCCAATCCCCTAGTATCCAGGATGCGGGGGCACAGCTGTACTCCCCGGCCACCCACCTACAGTTCCCGATGCCCACAGCGGCCCAGCAGGTACTGCGGGCTCCGAGGCAGAGACACCTCTGCCTCAGGCCAGCCAGGGGCTTCACTGAGCCTCAGTTTACTCCCTAGGCTCACGAGGGTAACATTACCTACCATGGCTGTCCCATGATTGGCAGGGGGATATCAATCATTCCATGCTGGGGTTGGGGGGTCTGGGGGGCTTTTTCCTGCTCCAAACTGCTGTATCTCTCCATTAGAGACAAGCTGGGGTTTGTGGCCATCAGGCTCTGTCTCACAATTCTCTCTCTCTTTCTCCTGGCCCTGACCCCTGCCTGCAAAGTGTCCTCCGGGGGGCATCTACGGCTCTCCATTTGGGGCACGGAATCCCTACCCGCAGGCCCACGGGACCGGACACTCATCTCAGGAGCGTTATCCCAAACACTACCCCAAGCCTATCTACTCCTACAGGTGAGGTGTGGGGAGCAGGGCCAGAGGCTGCCTTCAGCACACCTCGGGTAGCTGGGAGCGGTGGTAACTTCTAGGGAAGTAGGGGAGTCCCTAGGCAGGGCCTCCTCTCAGGAGGGACCAGTATGTGGTCAGCCAACCCCCCTGGGGTTAGAACCCACTTCAGACACTAATACCCCATCCCTTACGAGCTGTGAGGTGACTGCCAAAGATCAGACTGATGCAGTGAGAATCTGGGATGGATTGGCAATGTCTGTCAGAGACCCAGCACAGGAAGCAGGAGTTCACCTGCTATTCCTGAGCTAATCCTTGTGGATTTAGGGAATTGGCTTGGACCCCTCAGAGCCTGCTTCCTCAAGCAGAAGGGCATCGTTAAAGTGATACGGTTAGGTAGCTCAGGCATTGGGGTGGGGGAAGAGGTCTAGATAAGGTCTAAAAGATTTTTTTCAATCAATATCTTTTTTTTAAGATTTGAGACAGAGAGAGGGAGAGAGAGAGTGAGAAAGAGTATGCCAGGGCATCTAGTCCCTGAAAACGAATTCCAGACACATGCGCCACCATGTAGATCTGGCTTATGTGGGATCTGGAGAATCGAACCTGGGTCCTTAGACTTCACAGGCAAGCATCTTAACCGCTAAGCCATCTTTCCAGCCCTCAATCAGTTAATCAATTTTTATTATTTTATTATTTATTTAAGAGAGAGAGAAGAGGCATATATATATATATATATATATATATATATATATATATATGGTTTTTTTCAATTTAAGAGAGAGAGAGAATGGGTGTGCCAGGGCCTCTAGCCACTGCAAACGAACTCCACCTTGTGCATCTGGCCTTACAAGGGTACTGGGGAATTGAACCTGAATCCTTTGGCTTTGCTGGCAAGTGCCTTAAGTGCTAAGCCATCTCATCAGCCCGAAGCCTAAAGATTTTAACCATGGGGATGTGAGAAGGGGAGAAAAGAGACCCCTCAATGCATACCAGTGGCTGAGCCCGGGGACAAGAAGAAGGGCTGGGTGAGGGAAAGACGCAGGGCCATGGAAAAGTACTGCTGAGTGTAGAGGCGCTGGTACAGCTAAGCAGGGCGGGCTTCCTGGCAGAGGGGTCCTCAGGTTGTCACCAGAGACCTGTTTGTGCATCGCCGCCCCATCTCTTGCCCTAGCTGCCTGATCGCCATGGCTCTGAAAAACAGCAAGACGGGCAGCCTGCCCGTGAGCGAGATCTACAGCTTCATGAAGGAGCATTTTCCCTACTTCAAGGTGAGGGCTTGGAGGCTCCAGCCACCCTGCCTGGCCCTGGCACCACCAGCAACCCCAGCTGTCCCTACACCAAAGAGGGTCACCCTCTTAGGCCCCCATTTATGCCTGTATACCTGGTAGAAAGGATGTGTGTGTGTGCGCGTGCACGCGCACCTACGCAGGCAATTTGCAAAGAGAAGAGGCATTTGAATTGGGCTGTGAGAGATGAAGAGGGGCTCCCCATGTATCTTGTGAGGGGGGCGTTGCATAGAGATAAGGGACCAGCCTGGTTACTTAGCACAGACTCAGTAAAATGGAGGGATGCCAAATACACACTGGGCAAGAGCCTTCACTGGCAAGTTATCCATAATGCAGAAAGCTCTTCCAGCTGTTGGCTTGTGACCGGTAATCATGTCACCCTTGTTAGGATCAAACCCAAGGAGCACCAGGAAGCCAGAGTGTCCCAGGCCTCAGAGTTCTGGCCTCCACACTATCCCTAGCAGAAGTGCCACGGCCCTCTGGCCGGGTGGGGCTGAGTTGCAGGATTTGGTGGCCTAAGCAACTCAACTGCACGTTTGAAAATGGTTTGCTCCGCCGGGCGTGGTGGCGCCCGCCTTTAATCCCAGCACTCGGGAGGCAGAGGTAGGAGGATCGCTGGGAGTTCGAGGCAGGGAGGACTGATCCAACTGTCCCTGGCTGTATCCAACTACAGCTCCCTGGCCACCAGGGTGATCCTAGATGCCCCCACCCATCCCTCTTAGCTCCCTGACTGGACACTGAGTGTAAGACACAGCCACCACTGTGTCCCAGTCCACAGACCTGAGCTTTAGTGTGCCCAGGCACGGAGGGGTTTCAAGGGAGGTCACCCAATGGGTCCACACACCTCCCCATTAGACGGCACCTGATGGCTGGAAGAACTCGGTGAGACACAACTTGTCCCTGAACAAGTGCTTCGAGAAAGTGGAGAACAAGTCCAGTGGCTCCTCGCGCAAGGGCTGCCTCTGGGCCCTGAACCTGGCTCGCATCGACAAGATGGAGGAGGAGATGTATAAGTGGAAGAGGAAAGACCTTGCGGCCATTCACCGCAGCATGGCCAACCCCGGTGAGCCCCATCCTGCCAGCCTGTACCACGCCTCAGCTGCCCCATGAACACAGGTGTCCAGTGGCCCATGGTGCCCTGTCTGTGTCCAAGGGATGACAAGTGGAGGGGCCTGGGCAGAAATGTGAAAAGCAGTCATATTGGTCACTCTTAGTTTCTCTCCCAGAAATGCCAAAGTCCAAAGCTATGGGATAACATTGCATTCCTACCACGTTGGATACAGTGTAGTTTTTTTTTTTCAGAAAAAAATTAATTAATTTTAAAATATTTTTATTTACTTACTTATTTGACAGAGAAAGAGGGAGAGAGAAAGAGAGAGAATGGGCACACCAGGGCTTGCAGCCACTGCAAATGAACTCTACATGCATGCGCCCCCTTGTGCATCTGGCTAACGTGGGCCCTGGGGAATCAAACTGGGTCCTTTGGCTTTGCAGGCAAATGCCTTAGCTGCTAAACCATCCCTCCAGCCCCTTATTTATTTATTTATTTGAGAGAGAGACAGAGAGGCAGACAGAGAGAGAGTGGACACCCCAGGGCCTCCAGTTATTGCAAGCGAACTCCAGATGCATGTGCCACCTTTTGCATCTGCCTTTATGTGGTTCTCAGGAATTGAACCTTTGTCCTTAGGCTTAGCAGGCAACCATGTTAATGGCTAAGTCATATCTCCAACCTGGCAAGGGTGTTAAAAGTAATAAAACACAAACACTTATGTGGGATATGTGGGAAGCAGGCACCTTCACTGCTACTGGGTAAGAACATAATTTATAAATTCTTTATAGATAAATGTTGTGTACCTGCAAATTACATCCATGAAATTGTCCAATTCTGTTTTTAACCATTCATACTGAGGAAATTTAAAAATGAGAGAAAAAAATGGCATATGAAGGGCTGGAGAGATGGCTTAGTAGTTAAGGTCCTTACTCGCAAAGCCTAAGGACCCATGTTTGACTCTCCAGATCACACATGCGCACAAGGTGGCACATATGTCTGGAGTTCGATTACAGTGGCTGGAGGCCCTGGAGTGCCAATTCTCTCTCTCTCTCTCTCATAAAAAAGGCCATACTGTTGGGCTTGCCTAAAAAAAAAAGTGGCATATGAATAAATGTACCCACCACAAAATTATTTGTCAAAGTAGAAATTTTGAAAGCAATTTCAATATCTCCCAATTAAATAAATTGAGTGACATATCATGCAAGTATCCAAGATGAAGGATGCTTTAAAATATTTTTTTTTCTAAAATTTTTATTTATTTATTTGAGAGCGACAGACATAGAGAGAAAGACAGATAGAGGGAGAGAGAGAATGGGCGCACCAGGGCTTCCAGCCTCTGCAAACGAACTCCAGATGCGTGCGCCCCCTTGTGCATCTGGCTAACGTGGGACCTGGGGAACTGAGCCTCGAACCGGGGTCCTTAGGCTTCACAGGCAAGCGCTTAACTGCTAAGCCATCTCTCCAGCCCAATATTTTTGGAATTAAAAGACATGCAGCCGAGCCAAGTGGTGGCGCACACTTGTTATTCCAGCTCTTGGGAAGCTGAGGCAGGAAGGTTGAGTGTAAGCTACAAAGAGAGACCTTGTCACAAAAACCAACACAAAACAGAGCAAGAGAGATGAAGGGGCTGGGAGAGGGGCAGAGATTCAGTAAGTAGGAGAAGGGACTTGGTGGGCACCAGCAAGGCCCTTGGATGAAGGCCTCAAACAGCCACCATCCAAGGGCTCTGGGATTGGGCTTGATCTAGGCTTGGTGTGAAATCCTGGGCAGGTCACTTGGCATTCTAGATCATCAGGGTCCTCATTTCTAAAGTGGAGGCAACCCAAATAGATCTGGGGCCCCGTGTGGTCCAGTCTTAGCGCTCAAGCAGACAAGTGTCTCCAAATGTAAGAGGAATTTCTGTTCTGTTTATATCCAAGAACATTAAAAAGGATCCCAGTTAAACCACAACAGTGCTTCTCAGCATTGTGTTTGTGACAGGGAGCAGTGAGACCCCCTTACTAATGATCTCACCCCAGTTTCCTGGAGTCTATAGTTCCTGCCTCCCATACCTCAAGGGGGCTGGTGTAAGTTCAAATGAAGTCCCAAGGTTCTGTGCGTGCATGGTAAGTCATTGTCCAGAGGGGAAGGGCTGTTATTATTTGACAGCAGCCCTGAAATGGCTTGGGATGGCATTACATCTGTATGGCAGGCTTCTTGTACTGAAGGTATGATGTCATTCCACAGGAGAGGAGACAGTGGGTCAGGCAGTCCAAGAGGCCTGCTAAGTTCACATGGGACAGGTACTGGGACTGGACCCCAGGCCCACGTCAGGGCCTGGTGATGTCAGGGGATTCTGAGTTAACTTTCCCACTTGTCTGCAGAGGAGTTGGACAAGCTGATCTCAGACCGACCGGAAAGCTGCCGGCGTCCTGGCAAGCCAGGGGCACCTGAGGCCCCCGTACTGACCCATGCCACCACGGTGGCCATGGCCCACAGTTGCCTGGCTGTCTCCCAGCTCCCACCGCAGCCCCTGATGACCCTGTCCCTGCAGTCGGTCCCCTTGCACCACCAGGTCCAGCCCCAGGCACATCTGGCCCCAGACTCACCTGCACCTGCCCAGACCCCTCCCCTTAATGCCCTACCGGATCCGAGCCCTGGGCCCCTCCCTCAGCCGACCATGAGCAGGGCCCCTGGGGACTTCCTCAACATCAGCACTGACGCGAACAATGAGGTGGATGCCCTGGATCCCAGCATCATGGACCTGGCTCTGCAGGGTGAGATGGGGGCAGATGGTGATGGGAGTCGGGCAGGCGTGAGGCAGAGACAGGAGAACACACGTGAGGTACTTACTGCCTGCGTCTACCCATAGCTTCATTACCATGTTAATTCATCTAAGTTCTTCATATATATATCTTGTCTTTTAAAATATTTATTTAGTTATTTATTTTTATTTGAGACACAGAGAAAGGGATATAAAGAGAGAGAGAGAGAGAGAATGGGCACACCAGAACCTCTAGCCTCTGCAAATGAACTCCAGACACATGTGCCACCTTGCGCATCTGGCTTACATGGGGCCTGGAGAATTGACCCTAGGTCCTTAGGCTTCACAGGCGAGCACTTAACCATTAAGCCATCTCTCCAGGCCATATATATATATACATATGTATATGTATATATATATACACGTATATGTATATTTAAATAACTTATATATATATATGTATATGCAAATACATTTATTATTTATTATTTATTTATTTGAGAGAAAGAGAAAGTTTGTATAAACATGTCAGTGCCTCCAGCCACTTTAAACTAACTCCAGATGCATGTGACATTTTGTACATCTGGCTTTACATGGGTACTAGGGAATCGAACCTGGGCCATCAGTTTTGTAAGCAAGTACCTTTAACCTCTGAGGCATCTCTCCAATCCCTCACCTAAGTTTCTTTTTTTTTTTTTGTTCATTTTTTTTTAATTTATTTGAGAGCGACAGACAGAGAGAGAAAGACAGATAGAGGGAGAGAGAGAATGGGCGCGCCAGGGCTTCTAGCCTCTGCAAATGAGCTCCAGACGCGTGCGCCCCCTTGTGCATCTGGGTAACGTGGGACCTGGGGAACCGAGCCTCGAACCGGGGTCCTTAGGCTTCACAGGCAAGCGCTTAACCGCTCAGCCATCTCTCCAGCCCTAAGTTTTTTTTTTTAATTAATGTATATATTTATGAGAGACAAAGATGGGGGAGAGACTGAACACACCAAGGCCTCCAGCCACTGCAAATGAACTGCAGACACATGTGCCACCTTGTGCATCTGGCCTTATGTGGGTACTGGGGAATCGAACTTGGGTCCTTAGGCTTTGCAGTCAAGCACCCCAACCACTGAGCCATCTCTCCAGCCCCTCACCTAAGTTCTCAATGAGCACTTACTGTGTACCAGCCAAGCACGCCATAGGCATTATCTCGTCCCACCCTGCCACAGCCCCGCACGCTCTGCTGTCTCCTGTGACCACTCTGGTGACGAGGACACTGAGACAGAGAAAAGTCGAGTCGCTGTTCCAAGGTCCCTTGGCTGGTCAGTGTGACAGAGCCAAGGTTTAAGCTAGATTTGCCTGAGCCCAAACTTCACAGTGACTGCTCCAACTCGTGTGTGTGACAAACTCATGTCACGTCGATGCGCAGTCTGCTGCATGGCTGTCCTCCATAAATGGGACATGGGTTTGTGTGTGGATGGATGGATGGACGGATGGATGGACCGACATATGGATGGATGAAAACAAATGAGCCAAAGAACCAACAAGGGGATTTCAGACTTCAGGGAAGGCTCCCAACCTATCTAACCCCTAACATGTGTGCATCTGCTGCGTGACAACCTGGGTGGCCGGGACACGGGTGGCCTCTAGTGTCCCATCTCGAGTGAGCGGATGGGATAAGACAGCGGGTTGGTCAGCCAGTGAATGTGTCCTCGTAGCTGTGACAAGGCCTATGGAAACCTCCCTGTGGCCTCTTTCCCTGGCTGGGCGGGAGTTAATCAGAAAGGGAAATTGCTGCTATCCTGGATTTGACCTTGAAAGTGACCCTGAATGAAAACTAAACGCTTCTTTTTACTATTGAACTTTTGTTGGGTGTCCTGATCATCCTCATCTTATTTGGGGCTCAGAGACCAAAGTGTCTTTCCCAAGAAGCCAAGGATCAGAGCTCAGCCTTCTCCAAGCTCCTTTGCAGCAACATACGAACTTAAATGCCATACGACATCATTTTATTGTGTGTGGTTTGTTTGTTTGTTTGTTTGTTTGTTTGTTTGTTTTTGCCTCTTCCCTAAAATGGGGATTGGAACAGTGAGACTGTTTGAATCGAAGCCAGCTCACCTAAAATGCCTTTGTCTTTGCAAGGGAACCTCTGGGAAGAGATGAAGGAAGACAGCTTCGGCCTGGACACACTGGGGGCTTTTGGAGACTCCACGCTTGGTTGTGACCTGGGGGTCCCGGGCCTGAACCCCGTCTCTGGCGGCAGCGAGCAGTGCTTCCCAGACGTGCAGGTGACCGGTCTCTACGCCGCGTACTCCACCCCAGACAGCGTGCCTCCGGCAGCCACTTCCACTCAGTATCTGGGGGCGCCAGGGAACAAACCCATAGCCCTGCTTTGAGCTGAGGGCCTCACCTGGCCCCCAATCTGCAGCAGCTGGCCAGACCAGGCTGTTCCAGGAAGGACCCCTCCCTCCTCGATGGTGTCTGCTGGAGGACAGTGAAACATTCCTCTCACCCCCCACCCACCACCACATCGCTCCTTTCCTGCCTCCCCGAGGACTCTTCTAAGTCAGGACAGGGGAGTGTCTGGCACCCCACCTTCCATTCTCCCGCAGAACCTGAGTCAGAGGCCTGGCTGTTGGGGCTGGGGTGTTCTCCAGTCCAGCTCCTGCTGGGAGGCCCTGGATAACCCGAGGCCCACACGATGGTACAACCATGAAGATACTGCAGGGGATTCCCCACCCGCAAACTCACTCTCCTGGGAGAAGACACCTCTTTCCACACCTCAGAGCATGAGGCCCAGGGCTTAGAGAGGACCTCGGATGGAACGAAGCTGGATTTGGCGAGTAGTTGTGCCTAGCCAGCATGCTCGCCGCTCCTGGAGGATGTTAAAATGTCAGCCGCTCCCAGGGCCATGCCGAGCACTGGGACCACGTGTAAATGTATTTATATTTATTGTGACTGTCACACCACACACGCCTCTGCAAGCCCCCGCCGCCGAGGCCGCCAGAATGAGACACTCGCTTCCCTTCCTACCTTCCAGCCTCCTCCAAGCCCCTAAGCCATCCAGCCGGCTCAGGAAGCTCCTAGAAGCCTTACGCTTCTCTGTTGGACAAGCAAGCACTTTTGATACTGTGAAGTGTCCCTTTAAGAAAAAAAAAAAAAACTATTAGAGATCAGATATTTTTCTACCTGTCCAGCCACGACTCATATCTGCCCCCTTTGGGCATGGAAGAGAGGAGAGCTACCGAGTTGGGTTTGGGAACTTTCTAAGGGTGTGTGGGGCTGGAAGTAAGATGGGGAGGAAGAAGCACAGAGCTTTCTGTACTGAGGTTTAAGAGACTCCCAACGGAAGCTCTGTGTGATGGAGCACACCTTTAATCCCAGCACTCGGGGAGGCAGAGGTAGGAGGATCGCCGTGAGTTTGAGGCCAGCCTGAGACCACAGAGTGAACTCCAGGTCAGCCTCGGCTAGAGAGAGATTAAAAAAAGAGAGAGAGAAAGAGAGAGATTGAGAGACTCCCAACGGAGAGACGCACACCATGAGGCGCAAGCACAAGACACGACCCACACAGCAAGCTCAACATGGGATATTTATTGGGATGTCCTTGCGTTTTCTTTGCGATGGCCATTTTTATATCTTCTCGCCCGTGACTGATACAGCAAGCAGGTGTGTCAGTGGCTTGGGGGCTGAGGGGACTGGCTGGGGACAGCTGCTCCAGGTAAGGCAGGAAACGACAGCAGCCACACCCCCTCTCCACCACCACCTGGATTCTTGGGTCTAGAAATTCTCACACACCTGAGAGCCAGAATGTTCTGACAGACCAGCGGGCCGGCCAGCGGCTTGGAAGGCTGAAATTAAGCCTTGTTTTTAAGGGACATCTTGAAGGCCTTTCTCCTTCTAGAAGTTTTTCAGGGCATGGCCATCTTTTAAGCCTGGGCACTTCCACCGCTCTGGCCAGCACTGCTCAGCCACAGCGTTGCCAGGACCCCTAATAAGTAAAGATGTTTAAGTGGCTGTTGAACACCCCCCCCCCCATCATGTCTGGGTCATGCCAAGACCGTACATGTAGTTGTAACTATTTTTATTTTGCCAATAAAGATGGAACGGTAGCTGTGTGTGTGGCTCAGAGTAGATGGAATCAAAGGTGGCTTGGTGGGGGGGAGTGACATCTCTCACGGCATTGGACCCGGGTCTGCTGACACTAAGTTCCCATGGAGTCTGGTTGGGACCAGGGTTCTTATCAGTGAATTCACACAGACTGTTTCAATCATCCCCAGACACCGGTACTTAGCAGGCATCATCTTGGGAACTGATTGCGTTCAGTTTCCTGCACAGAAGCAGAGGCCTACAGGGTTGGGTAGGAATGAATCGAGGTGCACCAGACTCCAGGGTGGGAAGGGGCTGCTCCCAGCTGGGTTGGGGTTGACAGTGGAAAGGTACCCCCTCTTTTCAGCATCTGCAATGTGCCAGGCCCTAGGCTGGACCCTGTTCTGAGCTCACACAACTGAGGAGACCCTATGAGATTAGTTCTTACGCCCACTTTTCAGATGAAGAAACTGAGGCTTGGAGGAATAGATCGGGTGACTAATAGTCGTATCCTTTAAGTCTACTTAGGAAATGCTTCAAAGCCTCACAGGGTAATCTCCGGGGGTGAAAGAGCTCTGCAGGAGGCACACCTACCAAAGAGTAAGAACCAAAAAATCCTCTTCACATAAAAGACCAGAGAGGATTAAGAAATAGAGAAGGAAGGCTGGAGAGATGGCTTAACAGTTAAGGTGCTTGCCTGCAAAGCCAAAGGAGCCAGGTTTGATTCCCCAGGACCCAAGTTAGCCAGATGCATAAGGCAGCGCACACTTCTGAAGTTCGTTTGCAGCAGCCAAAGGCCCTGGCAAGTCCTTTCTCTATTCTCTCTGTCTCTCTTTCTCCGTCTTCTCCATGATGGGCTGGGCTAAGTCCCCAAGGTCCCACCAGCTGCCTGCCTGTGACTTGGTCTCTTGCTGTCAACTCCACCAGTTCAGGAGTCCGTGAAGAGACAAGCTCTCGAGGGCAGGTCTGTGAGGGCGTTTCCAAAAGGACTAACCGAGGGAGGAAGCTCCCGGACAGCATAGCGCTCTTTGGCTGGCTGCCTGTGCCATCACTGTTGGGCACATCTAACCTGTTGCAGACGTCCTCTGCGGACATCAGAACCAAGCTGCTTCAGCCTTCCAATGTGGGCTAAACACCAGGCCCTCTCCGGGAATCCTAGGACCTTGAGGACTCCAGCCTCGTGCCCCAAGCAGCTACAAGGCTCTCAGACTCTCCAGCCTCCAGACGCCCAGCACATAGTGTATAAATCCATCTAATAAATCCCCTGCTGTAATATATATATATATATATATATATATATATATATATATATATATATATATTCATTCTGTCAGTACTGTTCCTCTAGAGAGCCCTGACTATCAGGCATATATTGGTGCACACCTTGAATCCCAACCCTTGGGAGGCAAAGAGAGGAGGATCGCTGTGAGTTTGAGGCCAGCCTGAGACTACAGAGTGAATTCTAAAACCAGCCTGGGTTAGAATGAGACCCTACCTCAAAACAACAACAACGAAAAGACCGTGTGGATGTAGAGAGCCCTGACACATTCACTGCCCGTGGGTCAGACCCCAGCATCATCGTTACGTTACCCAGTAAACGTCCATGTTCGAAATCCAGCTGAAATGTCTGCGTAATCCATTATCAACCTTCCAGATGTACGAGAAGGTCAGCCCTTCTCCCTTTCACCACGGAGCATCACATCCACTCACTGTCAGCTCCTTGCTCACTTCCCTTTCTAGGTGTCTGGTGACACAGAATGTCCTTATGCTGATGTTGATGACAATTAACTGCTGCCCTGGACTGAGCTATCTGGGGATGACGATATATCTTCATTACCAACTAGTGCAAACAGTCATTTATGAAAGAGAGAGAGAGAGAGAGAATGGGCACACCAGTGCCTCCAACCACTGCAAATGAACTCCAGATGCATGTGCAACCATGTGCATCTGGCTTATGTGGGTTGTGGGGAATCAAACCTGGGTCCTATGGCTCTACAGGCAACTGCCTTAACTGCTAAGCCATCTCTCCAGCCCTACTACAAACATTTAAACACACACAACCAGGAATAAGGTCCCTGAGTCTGGGATGCTGGCTTCAAGCATGGCTTGATCCAAACATCCAAAGATTATCAAAGGCCCTGAGCCTCTCCCTCCATCTCTGGGCTACTTCCCTATGTGTGGCAGGTCCTTGACACCTGTTGGTGCTGGAGGACTCTGATTAGGCCACCCTTGGCAAGGTGGAAAAGCCTGGGAAAGATGCCGGGCAGAATGGAAATAGCTTTTATGTGTTTGGGAGACACAAATAGTCCTTGTGTCTCAAGCTGTGGTGGGAGGGGAGGGAGTTCCTTGCCTGTTGGATCTGTGCAGGGATAGTCAATTCCTAAGTGTAGCCCAGGCCCCATGTCATAAGAGTAAAGGGCAGAGCCCCCGCAGCCAAAACAGACTGGATCCACCACCCAGTCAACCTTGCGTGACTGTGGACGCATGTCTGCACCTCTCTGAGCCTTCTTGGCAAAATTGGGGTGGGAGGTAATAGAAACAGATGTGGAAGTTGTCCGCCCCTCCTCTCTCTCCCTCCCTCCCCCGACAGCAGGTATGTGAACAGTAGTTTTTGTAAAATGTTTAGAAAAGATTATCTGGGGAGCCCCAACCCAGCTGTCAGCTTTCCTCCACTGCCTGTCCAGCTTTTCGTCAACGCACAGAGTTAAAGTCAAGACCAAAAGGTTTCCTTCCAAAAATAGTTTATTTATTTATTTTTTCAGCTTTCCTGGCAGGCGGTGCAGCCCACACAAAGGTTGAGGGTAGCAGCTAGCCATTGGCTTGTCTCTCCACCAAAGCCTAGAGGACCCCACCCTCACTCCCCAGAGCAGCGGCAATCCCCACCCCGCCCCGTGTCGAGCTGGGACGTCGGATCTCTCAGCTTGTTCCTCTCCTCCTGGCCCCATCCCCTCGTCAATCTGCCCGGGCTGTCACTGGGCCAATAGTCAGACATTTCCATCCTAAACCGGGACAGCCCCAAGTGTCCTGGCCTGCGGAGCATCCCCTGGGCAGCCCGGGCGGCTCCTGCGTTGGCCCGTGTTAACACCTCTTATCCTCAGACACGGTGGCACCCACGGCGGCAGGTGACAGCAGACTCCGCTGGTCTCGGGCTTCGAGTGGCCTGGGGGTGCTGACAGGTCCCCAGCAGTCGTCCTGAACAAACAGGCTCGGTGCTCACAGTCTGGGTCTAGTTCACCCATAGTTCTATCTCTCTCTGGGTGACGGATCCCAGCACAGATGTCAAAGCCCCAAGGTGTGGGAGCACCAGCATGTCGGGGGCCCTCAGGGGGTGGTGGCAATCACAGAGGGGACAACTACCCTCTCCCTCTGTACTGTCAACGGGTGCTGCCCATTCGGGTGGCAAATCTGCCAAGCGGGGAGGGGGCGGGGCAGGACGAGAAGGCCAGTCCTCGCTCTTGGAGAGACGGTACAGGCGGAATCATGGGACCTGTGTAAGCTCTTCCGGGCACTGGATTCAGGCATCACTGCTCATTTTGCTTTCTCTCTAATGAGCACTGGGCATGGCCTGCCCGCAGGATGGTCCACGTGACTCACTAGGGCCACTTGGAGAACAAAGTATCATTTTATTCTCTTAATCTTAAAAAAAAATGCCTAGCCCTTCCTGGGTGCCTAGGCAGTACCTGATATGCCTCATTACCAAAAAATAAAATAAAATAAAATAAAATAGGTGTTCTCTGGTCTGGTTTGCATTTTTCCTTGGCTTGATTGCTCAACTGAAAGATACAAGATGCTTCTGTCAAGTGCTGGTCATGGAGTGAAAAGAAAAATTAATTAAAAGTGTAGCTAGATGCAGTGGCGCACGCCTTTAATCCCAGCACTCGGGGAGCCTGAGGTAGGAGGATGGCCGAGAGTTGGAGGCCAGCCTCAAAAAACAAAACAAAACAAAACACTAAACTGAATAAAGTGCCCCATGATTAGTCAACAAAATGAGAGAGAGATACCAAGTGTCTAAAGCACGAGGATCTCGGGGTAGATAGCTCAGTTCAACGAAGCAGCACACGGCCGTCCAAGGTGACCCACGATGACGCGGTCCCCAGGCAACGGGGAGGGGCACTGGGCAGGCCCAGCAGCGCTGCCTGCGGACGCGCTGGGGATGGCTTCATGGCTGTTCCCCAAGGCGAACCCCCAGAGTGCTGCGGCCACGTGGTTCCTATGTACCCAGGGTCCAGGGATGGCCAGAGCCGCTCAGGGGGATGCCGAGCTTTCCGACGTGGACAGCAGCTGAGCCACCTGCCCCCGCTCAGCCGGACTGAGGTGTTGGCTCAGGTACACTATACAGTCCATGACCACTTCAGGGTTTTCCTGAACCAGACTGCAGGGGAAGAGAGAAAAGGAGGAAGTCACTCCTGTCACCTAGCCCAACACTCCCTAGGCATAGAGTCCTTGTGCAGGGCCGTGTTGTTTTCCTGGGTAGGTCGGAACCCAGAGCTCCTGATCCCCTCTTGCTATGGTCACCTGGGAGTAACACTCCTATGAGGTAGGAGCGTCTCACCACAGCACAGTGCTTACCATCTGTGGTGGTTTGATTCAGGTGTCCCCCATAAACTCAGGTGCTCTGAATGCTAGGTTCCCAGCTGGTAGAGATTTGGAAATTAACGCCTCCTGGAGGCGGTGTATTGTTGGAGGTGGACTTATGGGTGTTATAGCCAGTTTCCCCTTGCCAGTGTTTGGCACACTCTCCTTTTGCTAGCCT
Organism: Jaculus jaculus; assembly: GCF_020740685.1. NCBI lineage: Eukaryota > Metazoa > Chordata > Mammalia > Rodentia > Dipodidae > Jaculus > Jaculus jaculus. The sequence continues at coordinate 13,909,772 of NC_059114.1, read as the reverse complement.
CCACCATAGGTTGCTCAGGGGGAAATGTCCACCCTCTGCTCATGTCATCATTTTCCCCTGCCATCGTGGAGCTTCCCCTTGAGCCTGTAAGCCAAAATAAACCTCTTTTTCCCACAAGCTGCTCTTGGTCGGGTGATTTCTACCAGCACTGTGAGCCGGACTGCAACACCATCGCTGGCTGTGTGATGTGACATAAACCTCAACTTCAAAGTCCAAAAACAGGGTTCCAGGTATGTGACTACCTGCCTCCCCAGAGACTATAGAAAGACTGATGAAGGGTGGGGGCTGTCAGCCTCAGATGCAGGGGTTTGGAATGTGGGTTCTCTAACCAGACAGGCTCTAGCCATGACACGGGATAAGTCACCACAGAGACTTCAGCAAGGTTCATGAGTCACAAGTATCTCTAGAGCTGGCTTAGTGGTTAAGGTGTTTGCCTGCAAAGCCTAAGGACCCAGGTTCAATTCTCCAGGTCCCATGTAAGGCAAACGCACAAGGTGGTACATGGGTCTGGAGTTCGTTTGCAGTGGCTAGTAGCGCACCCATATTCTATCTCTCTCTGTGTAATAAATAATATATATCTCTGGAGCTGACAAGATGCTCAGTCAGTGTTTGCCTGTCCTCCGGATCCTACCACACATTATATGCATTTGCACACATTTAAAAAAAAAAGGAGCTGGGCAGAAAAGATGGCTCGGCGGCTAACATGCTTGCCTGCAAAGCCTAACAGACCTGGGTTCAGTTGCCCAGTACCCACATAAAGCCACATGCACAAGGTGGCACATGCATCTGGAATTTGTTTGCAGTGGTTGGAGGCCCTGGCGTGCCTGTTCTGTCTGTCTGTCTCTCAGTCTCTCTGCTTGCAAATAAATAAATATTTTTTAAAATAAGAGGGCTGAGGAGATAGTTAGTGGGTGAGTGCTGGCTATGCAAGCATAAATGCCTGCGTTTGGAACCTCAGCACCTATGTAAAATGCCAAGCACGGTGATATGCACTGTCGTTCCAGCACTGGGGAGAAAGGGACAGACGGGTCCCTAGGGCTTGCTGGCCAACCAGCCTGGCTGAATGAGTGAGCTCTAGGTTCAACAAGAGACCCTGTCTTAAAAAAATAAGGTGGGAGCCAGGTGTGGTGATGCATGCCTTAATCCCAGCACTAGAGAGGGAGAGGTAGGAGGATCGCCATGAGTTCGAGGCCACCCTGAGACTACAGAGTGAATTCCAGATCAGCCTGGGCTAGAGCGACACCCTACCTTGAAAAACAAAATAAATAAATGAATAAAGTAGGAACTGGAGAGAAGTCTCAGTGGTTATAAAGGCACTTGCTTGCAAAGCCTGATGGCCTAGGTTCAATCCCCCAGCACCCTTAAAGTTAGATGCACAGAGCAGTGTATGCATCTGGAATTCATTTGCAATAGCAGCAAGCTTTGTTAACCCCCCCCCCCCCCCGCTGCTTCTCTCTCTCTCTCAAATAAATAAACATTTAAGAAGAGAGAATATCCTTCTTTCCTTTAAAACAAAAAATTAAGGTGATGGGCTGGAGAGATGGCTTAGCGGTTAAGGCACTTGTCTGCAAAGCATAAAGACCATGGTTTGATTCCTAAGGACCCATGTTAAGCCAGATATATAAGGTAGCACATGCATCTGAAGTTTGTTTGTAGTGGCTGGAGGCCCTGGTGCACCCATTCTCTCTGTGTATCTCTCTCTCCTTCTCTCTCTCTCTCTCTCTCTCTCTCTCTCTCTCTCTCTCTCCCCCCTCCCTCCTTCCCTCACATAAATAAACAAACAAATATATATATACATACATAAGGTAAGCTGGGCATAGTGGCACATGTCTTTAATCCCAGCACTCGAGAGGCAGAGGTAGGAGGATCACCATGAGTTCAAAGCCGCCCTGAGACTACATAGTGAATTCCAGGTCAGCCTGAACTAGAGTGAGACCCTACCTCAAAAAAACCAAATTAGGGCTGGAGAGATGACTTAGCGGTTAAGCGCTTGCCTGTGAAGCCTAAGGACCCCGGTTCAAGACTCGGTTCCCCAGTTCCCACGTTAGCCAGATGCACAAGGGGGCGCACGCGTCTGGAGTTCGTTTGCAGAGGCTGGAAGCCCTGGTGCGCCCATTCTCTCTCTCTCCCTCTGTCTTTCTCTCTGTGTCTGTCACTCTCAAATAAATAAATAAATAAAAATTAAAAAAAAACAAATTAAACAAATAAATAAAATATGGTGTAGAGCAACTCTGTAAGACCCCTGCTTTTGACCTCTGCCCTGCACACAGACACACATGTTTACATGCACTTAAACACACAAACACATGTGCACACATTCACGCATCCCCCCCCCACACACATGCAAAATGAAAAAGTAAGAACAGCACCTTTACCCTCTCCAAGCGCCCCCTCTGTGTCTCTCTGGTCACTGTGTGGGGGGACAGGGCTGGAGAGCAGCCCCGCTGCTGGGGGTGGCCCACCCAAGGCCGTCACCTCTCCCGTGAGGAGGAGCCCTTTCCTGGCACTGAATGTAGAAGCAGGGGGCACTGGAATATGAAACAGTCAGCCCAAGGCTGGGCGCAGACACATCACTCACCCGACACATCACTCACCCTTGGATGGTCTTGAGGACCGAGTCCCGTTTCAAGTACTTGATATTCTCACGGATGGCAGAGCGCAGGCCGCCCTCTGCCAGCCACTGCTCTTCCAGCCACTGCACCACCACCTGGTTGTTGTCCCACAGGTAGGCCTGGCGATGACGTGGGGGAGGGGAGAACAGGCTGCCTCAGGTGTGTGTGGGGGGGGTGGGGGGTTGCTACTGCCAGGCCTCCCCGTGCCTGCCGTCCCCAAGGTCCCAGATCCCGCACCGCCCCCCGCCCCCGGGCCCACCTTGACAGCGCCCTCGGTCTCCACGAACCAGCGCCGCAGCATGGACTGGATGTGTTCTTTGCTCAGCTCGGGGCTGGCGCGCAGGATCTCCTGCTTCACCTGCGACTCCAGCAGCAGCCGGCGCAGCCGCCAGTAGAGGAAGGTGCGGGCCGTCCTCCACTCCAGCACGTCCTGCACAGGTGAAGCCCAGCCTGAGCCCCGCTCGGGTGGGAGAGGGTGGTGGGAGGAAGGGAAGAACGGACAGGGCGCCTAGAAGGGCTCTGACTATGCTCCAGAGCCTACACACAGGGACACCAAGTGCCTGGCAAGCCAAACTCCTGTCTAGGGAGGTGCACAGCGGGGGGGTGTTTATTTTTACTTATTTATTTGAGAGTGATAGACAGAGAGAGAAAGAGGCAGAGAGAGAGGAGAGTGGGCGCACCAGGACCTCCAGCCACTGCAAATGAACTCCAGACGCGTGCGCCCCCTTGTGCATCTGGCTAACGTGGGTCCTGGGGAATCGAGCCTCCAACCGGGGTCCTTAGGCTTCACAGGCAAGCGCCTAACCGCTAAGCCATCTCTCCAGCCCCAGAGCGGGGTTTTTCAGGACCCCCGACCGCCTGGACATAGGCCAGCAATGTCCCCTGCGCAGGCCTGGCAGCTAAGCCCACCTCCACGGACACAGAGCACAGGCTTGGGTGGATTCCCGCAAGAGAAGTAGCTGGTGGTAGGCATGGACGGTGAGGGGTGTTGCCCTCATAGGGCAGGGAGTGGGTCACTGCCATCACCAACAAAGGCCTCAAACCTCGCCCAGGTGCCAGCCGAACCAGCTGTCAGAACAGACACAAGTAGACCCCTGGGCCTACTGGCGTCTGCTGGGGCCTAAGACACTGTTTTCCTTTCTCTGAGAGCCCTCTGAGCATTGGCTTACTTTTTTCTTTTTTAATCTTTCCAGCTGATTCTCATTCCAAAGCCCTGACCCATGTTTCCTGCGCAACGGGGAACAGGGTGACCTTAGGGACCCCTCACCAAGATGATGCCTTTCTCCAGCATGTGGCCCGGGGTGTCGTGCAGATCGGCGAAGTGCACCGCCACCTGGTGGTAGATGGGGAGCAGGAGCTCCTCGCGGGCCTTCAGCTGGCCCTCCAGCTCCTTGCGGTCCTGCTCCTTATCTGGTTGCTGAGCCAGGGCCTTCCCTGTCAAGGCGAGTGGACAGCTGGTCAGGATGTCAAGGGACCATGGAAGGTGGTCACATGAGACTGAGGTGGGGCTGGGTTGTTTATTTATTTATTATAAATAATTTTTTGTTTATTTTTATTTATTTGAGAGAAAGAGAGAATGGGTGCACCAGAGCCTCCAGCCACTGCAAACGAACTCCAGATGCATGTGCCCCCATGTGCATCTGGCTAATGTGGGTCCTGGGGAATCGAGCCTCAAACTGGGGTCCTTAGGCTTCACAGGTAAGCGATTAACCGCTAAGCCATCTCTCCAACCCATGGGTTTTTTTTCATTTTTGTTTATTTATTTATTTTTTTTTTTGAAAGCCCAAAAGTACAGGACAGGCCTTGTCTCAAGAGAGTTCTGGGCCTCCAGTGCTGATCCTGTCCCTAAATCAATTTGTTACACAGCCTCAGAAATGTGCTCACTGTCCCAAGATAGCATGTGTGTGCAGCCTTTGGCCTGCCCATCCTGTCAGATCCCTGGCTCTGAACCACTCTGTCGCTTGCTGTCTTAGCCCAGATGTTGGGATATAATAGGGACAGGATGATTGGAATGCTGCCATCTTGACCAGACAGACGAAAGCGACAGATTCCTTGAAAGACACAAGCCAACAAGCCCAGCCAAGGGATAACAGGTGATGAAAACAGTCCTAGATAACAAAGGAAGGGTATTGGTGGACTGGAGAGATGGCTTAGTAGTCAAGGTGCTTGCCTGCAAAGCCAAAAGACCCAGGTTCAATTCTCCACTACCCACTTAAGCCAGATGCACAAGGGAGGGAAGAGTATGTATCCGGAGTCTGTTTGCAGTGACTGGAGGCCCTGGCATGCCCATTCTCTCTCCCTCTATCTGCCCCCCTCAAATAAATAAATAAAAGTAATAATAAATAATTTTTATAAAAGAAGGGTTGCTGGGTGTGGTGGCGCACACCTTCAATCTCAGCACTGGGGAGGCAGAGGTAGGAGGATCACTGTAAGTTCCAGGCCACCCTGAGAATACATAGTGAATTCCAGGTCAGCCTGGGCTAGAGCCAGACCCTACCTCAAAAAACCAAATAAATAAATAAATAAAAGGAGTACTGGGGAGGTCAAAACCCCTTAACAAAGATGTCAAGGCAGAAGGCCAATTCTACACAAAGGCAGACACTCAGCGTTCACACTCCCCCAGCCTTGGAGATAGATCTGCCTTATCTGGCTACCAGCTCACAGAAGTCACACCCTCTAACAAGTCCTGTGGCCAGCACGAAGACATTGCCATCATCTCAGCATCTGGACAGAGTGACAACCAAAGGTTAGGAGGGACACTGATCCGTCGTGCAAATAAAATGGGTAAACCTCTATCTCTGACTGGAAACTCTAAAGAGACATTTATTTGACACCAAAATTTCAGTGTTCCTCATTGGCCCCAAACATTTCAACTGTTGTGCCGTATGTACTAAGAAATAAACCGACTATGGCATTACATTACATGCTAAATCTGCAAATCCAAGTTACCAAGTGCCCCAGGTCTGAAACTCCTTGAGAGCTGACAGGAGGCCACCATGGAATATTCTACACCTGACCTCACAGGACGGGTCGTCACCAAAACACCAATGCTCTGAAAACACTGCATAAAATCTCCTTCATGCTCTTGTATAAGGTGTATATGGAACATTTTGGGGTCCTCTCCCCAAGACATTTCATTATTACATATAATATACAAGCAGATGACCCCAAATCCAGCAGCTGAGTGTGGTGGCATTCAGTACTCCAGAAACCAGAGCAGGAGAATTGCTATGAGTTCAAAATCAGCATGGGGGCCGGAGGGATGACTCAGCAGTTAAGGCACTTGCCTGCAAAGCCAAAGGACCCAGGTTTGATTCCCCAGGACCCACGTAAAGCCATGCACAAGGTGGCACTGCACGTGGAGTTTGTTTACAGTGGCTAGAGGCCCTGGTGCATCGATACTCTCCCTCCCTCCCTCCCTCTCTCTCTGGCTCATAGCTAAATAAATAAAATAGTTAATTAAAAAAACAGCATGGGCAACATAGTGACTTCCAGGGAAGTCTAGGCTACAGAGTAAGACTGTCTCAAAATAACCCAAAAAACAAAACAAACAAACAAAAACAAAGGAACCCAGATCCCCAAGGTTCAACTTCTGGGTCTAAAGAGCCAGGTCTGTGCACTCTCCAGACATGTCAAGGGGACTGAGTCAAGAAGGTATTTTTCAACACTCAGAATTATGGCTATTTGGTGAATCTAGTCTTTTGTTTTGTTTTGTCTTTTCAAGGTATCATTCTAGCCAGGCTGACCTGGAATTCACTTTGTAGTCTCAGGCTAGCCTCGAACTCACAGCGATCTTCCTACCTCTGCCACCTGAGTGTCGGGATTAAAGGCATGCATCACCACACCTGGCTGTGAATCTGTGTTTTTTTTTTTAAATTATTTATTTATTTATTTGAGAGCGACAGATACAGACAGAAAGACAGATAGAGGGAGAGAGAGAGAATGGGCGCGCCAGGGCTTCCAGCCTCTGCAAACGAACTCCAGACACGTGCGCCCCCTTGTGCATCTGGCTAACGTGGGACCTGGGGAACCGAGCCTCAAACCGGGGTCCTTAGGCTTCACAGGCAAGCGCTTAACTGCTAAGCCATCTCTCCAGCCCTGAATCTGTGTTTTATTTTTTTTAAATAATTATTTGTTTATTTGAGAGTGAGAGAAAGAGAGAGAGAATGGGCATTCCAGGGCCTCCTGCCACTGCAAACAAACTCCAGATGCATGCGTCACCTTGTGCATCTGGCTTATGTGGGTACTGGGGAATCAAACCTGGGCCCTTGGGCTTCTTAGGCAAGTGCCTTACTGCTAAGCCACCTCTCCAGCTTTGTATTCTACTTTCTTTAATTTTTTTTTTTTTGTGTGAGAGAGAGAATTGGCATGCCAGGGCCTCCAGTCACTTCAATAGAACTGTAGATGCGTGTGCCACCTTGTCCGCATGCGTCACCTTGTACATCTGGCTTACATGGGATCTGGAGAGTCGAGCATGGGTCATAAGGCTTTGTAGGCAAGTGCCTTAACCGCTAAGACATCTCTCCAGCCCTGTATTCTATTTTTAACCCCCGGAGGTGGCGCCTCTTACCCAGCTGTTCCACAAGCTTCTTGCAAACTGGGTCGATTCTTCTCATGGTCTTTACAAGATCTTTTTTTCGGAACTTAATCTCCACGGTGCCTTCTGGCTCCAAAACACCTCCCCTGAAGAAAGAAGAGGCAGGAGCAGGTGTGTGAGCCGCTGTCGAGCAAAGCAACAGCCAGTAGAGTGTGCGCAGGAGCTGGAGCGCCGCAGCTGTGAGGTCTGGGTGCCGACCCTCAGCTGTCCCTGAGGGGCGGTTGTGTGCCTAGGCTAGCCATTTCCTCTCTCTACATGCACACAAGGAGAGATGGAGGGTCTGGACAGCCCTTTGAGCTTCGAAAGCTTATGACTTTTTCCATGACTGCATAATTCTCCTGATTTTGGGACACAGTCCTTCCAGACTTTTCTAATTTCCAATTTGAGTTAGGACATTATTTTGGCGCTCTTTTTTTTTTTAAATTATTTGCAAGTAGAGAGAGAGACAGACAGACAGAATGGGCATGCCAGGACCCCTAACCACTGCAAACAAACTCCAGATGTGTATACCAATTTGTGCATCTAGCTTTACATGAGTACTGAGGAATCAAACCCAGGTCGTTAGGCTTTGCAGGCAAGTGCCTTCACCACTAAAACATCCCTCAGACTCCCTATTTTGGAGCTCTTGGAAGCTCTTAGGAACAGAAAAAACAGTGGGAACAGTTGTCCTGTGTCCTGTTTCCAATCTTCTTGCTCATGGCTGGGCCTCCCTGGCCTCCTTTGCCTTAGACAACTTGTATGTAAAATTGTGCCCCATAGGCTTAAGTTTTTGAACATTTGGTTCCCAGCTGATGGTGCTGTTTTTATCTCTTAAAAAAATATTTTATTTATTTGAGAGAGAAAGGAGGAAAGAGAGAGGGGGAGAGAATGGGCATGACAGGTCCTTCCGCCACGGCAAATGAACTCCAGACACATGCACCACCTTGTGCATCTGGATTTAGGTGGGTCCTGGGGAATGGAAACTGAGAGTCTATTGGCTTTGCAGGCAAGCGCCTTAACCGTTAAGCCATCTCTCTAGCCCCTAGTGATGTTTTGAGAGGCTGTGGAACTTTTGGAAGGCAGGGCTTAGCTGGGGGCAGTGGGTTTCCTGTCCTGTCTCTGCTTTGTGCTCCTCAGAAATGTGAGGCGGCGAGAAGTCTCAGCTGCAAGCCGGGCATGATGGCGCACGCCTTTAATCCCAGCACTCAGGAGGCAGAGGTAGGAGGATCGCTGTGAGTTCAAGGCCACCCTGAAACTGCATAGGTCAGCCTGGACTAGAGTGAGACCCTACCTTGAAAAAAACAAAACAAAACAAAAGTCTCAGCTGCAAGCTCCCACCATGATGGAGCCCCCTCCCACCATGCCTTCCCCACCATGATGGTCTGTATCCCCTTAATGTCAGCCACAGTCAATCCACCCTTAAGATGCTTCTATTACAGCGAAGAGGAAAGTAACCAATACAGGAGCCCCGAGGAACACTTCTGCCATCTCTGAGCTTCCTGGTGGCCAGAGCGAAAGGTAAATGCAGGCAACTGAGTCATCCTGGAAGTCTGACTTTCAGCAGCCCCCATGGAGGGCATGGACACCCCCCAAAACAGCACAGATGGCACTAACAGATTTGCCATCGTAGCGCAATGCCTCATGAGATGTCAGACACTCAATAAACATTCATCAGCGTAACGAATGAAGGCACAAACCTAGGCACGGCATGCCTGCTTCCCGAGGCCTCGACATCCCGAGTGGAAGGTTCACTTTGAAGGCGTCCATCATTAAACTGTTAAACTATGTCATCATTTAGAACTGAGGTCTTAGGATAAATTCTCCCCACCCCCAAAATGCTGAGGATCCTCCCCTGTGAAGAGCTGTGTCGCCTATCACGCAAGCACTTGTTCCATTTATTTGAATTATTGGTATTTCCTGAGCACCTGACCAGGAATGTGACACCGAGATGAAAGATATTCTATGTTTTGGTTCCTTCTCGGTCTTCTTCTTTTTTTTTTTTTTTTTTAAATATTTTCATTTATTTGAGAGAGGGAAAGAGGCAGAGCGTGAGAGAGCGAATGGGCGCGCCAGGGCCTCCAGACACTGCAAACGAACTCCAGACGCGTGCGCCCCCTTGTGCATCTGGCTAACGTGGGTCCTGGGGATTGAACTGAGGTCTTTTGGCTTTGCAGGCAAGCGCCTTAACCGCTAAAGCATCTCTCCAGCCCCCTTTCTTAGTCTTTTATTGAAAACTTCCCTGGGAGGGAAGTGAGTGTAAGTTAAACAAGATGAGACATTTCCATACTCCCTCTGGATGCCAGCCACCAACGCTGCTGAGAAAATCCTGTTGGCCACTGCTGCCTTGGACCCAGTGGGGGACACGGGCGGGTCTCCATCCTTCAGGAAGGGAGAAAGCCCCTCTCCCCGGTCCTCAGTCAGTGGTGAGTGAGGGGCCAGGCACACACACACCCACCTGCTCTCCTTGTCCGCGTACATTTCTATGCACAGAGGGTTGATGGTGGAGTCCAAGACGACCCAGGAGCCCCCGCGGAGCTCCGAGTGCGGGGGGATGTAGGTGAGCACTGGCTGCTTGTACTGCCGGAGGTTGTCCACGATGTACGCTCCAAACTTCAGCATCTGCTCGTACATGTCTGCAAAGGGACACCTCGCTCAGATGACCTGGGCCCCACCGACCCACCCACAAAGCCCCGAAGCCTTCCTTGACTGGGACCATCAGAATGCGATGTCACAGCCAGTCCATGTTTCCAGTACCCAGCGTCTCCCGGCCGTACCGGGGCCCACCCTCTGGGTGCAGGCAGCATGGCCTCCCCTCCCAGCAACACCTGTCCCTCTGACCAATCCCCCAGGTCCCGGCGTGGTGATGACAATGAAATAATGGCACCACGGTACCACATGAGACCCTCAGCACGGCCCTCTGAGGACAGTGCTCTCTTAGCCCCCTTTCACAAAGGAGGGAGCCTGGGTCTCCCAGAGGTCTAGGCTGCGAGCTTGCACAACGGATCGGCCTGCCTCCCCCACCTTTTTCAACGCCCACTGTCTCTCCAGACATTCCGTGTGGTTGCATGACAGGCGGGCTTGTCCCATCTTACCACGCTGGGAGGTGACTTCCCAGGTCACCAGAGAACTTGCAGAGCAGCCACTCAGAGTGACCCCAAGGAAGTCGCCCTGCCTCCCATGCTCAGCGCCTCATCTATAAACCAGGCAGTTGTTGGCACCAGCACAGTGACCCGCAGAGGAAGCCGCCTGGGCGTGGGGCCTGAGTCTGGGGCAGCACGTAGGGGCTAGGCTTTACCCTTCATGCCTCCAGAGAAACCCCTCCAGTTGGCAAAGATCATCAGGGGCAGCCGCTCCCGGTTGAAGTCCTTAATGACCTGGGCCGTCTTGTAGGCAGAGTCCGGGAACCACACCTGGCCTGCTTGCTGGATGATCTACAACACAGAGGCAGACTGTGACCCCGGGACACACGGGGACAGCAGCCACAGTGCCATCCTGAGGGCAGACACAGATGAGCCCAGAGCCAGGGCTACGGTAAGGACCTCGTGTGCATCCCACTGTTCCCATGTACAGATGGGAGAAGTGTCACTCCAGTCAAGATCACATTCAAGACACAGCCGGGCCCTGGGTCGAGTCTGAGCAATTCCCAGGACAGGGACCAGCTGTGGTCTGTCACAGAGCCAGCAACAGGGATGCGGCGGAGGAAGGGATGGGGGACAGGCAGGAACTTGATCACCTCTGGAAGAAGACCTCCCATAGGGCATGTCATGGAGACAGGTGGAGCCCCCCAAGGCAAGAGCTTTGCAAGGCTACTGCTCCCCACCACCCCACCACCAACCTCCTGGGCATGTGGAGGTTGCTCTGTGCTGAAAGCAGATTATAGCCATCCATCGCGCCAGGCCCCACTCCCATTGGCATCATGGTCACTGTAGCCTTGATTCCTGGCCCCTCACCTTGGCCTCAGAATCCAGGTTGGCAGGGTCCGCAGGGATGGCCAGCTCCACAGTCCGAGTCTCCACCGCAATCACTCCCACGGGGATGCCCCCCAGCCTGCAAGGAGAGCACAGGTGAGCTGAGCCCCAGCAGTGCCCAGGAGGATCGTGGGACTCCAGGGTCCACCTAGCATGTCTTAGGTGTCTCCAGGGATGGGGCGAGGGCACGTGGGGGAGCTGGCTGGCAGCAGGGTAGTGATCTTCTTACTGGAAGGCAACAGGAAAGCTAGGAGACTGGCAGACAGAGCTACAGGTGACCTTGCTGGGGTGAGAATTGGCAGGGAAGGGTGAGGCAGGGCAGGGGCCTGACCCCTCTCCCCAAAGAACTTTCCAAGAGAAGGCTTCACTCTCAGCCTGTGGACCTCGGGTGGCAGCTACCGGACAAACGTGAGTACGTCCAAGAAGCAGATCTCTTCCCCGTCCATTTCAATTTCAAGCTTAGGTTTTCTTTTTTCTTCATGGTTCTGGGATAGACTCCAGGACTTGGCACTTGCCAAATGAGAGCTTTGCCACTGAGCCTAAATTTCAACCTCAGTTATCACGTGCGTCCAGTGTACCACGCCGGGCAGCTCAGGTACCAACATCAAGTCACACGGGGCAAAGACTTAAGCCAGCTGGGCCTGGTGGCACACGCCTGCAACCTGAGCTACTCAGGAGGCCAAGGCAGGAGAATTAGGAGTTCAAGTCCCGCCAGGGCTGCATATCAAGACACTGAGTTGAGATGAAAAGAGGGTCTGGAGCTCTGACTCAGTGGTAGAATAATTGCTTAGCCTGCATGAGGTTCTAAGCTCCATCTTAAGTATGAGAAAGAAAAGAAAAATGAGGCTGAGGGATAGCAAACCCACTGGAGGCTAGCTCAGGGGACACGGTGACGTCTGTAACTGCTACCACGTGCTACCAAATCAGCAGACAGTGCGCGTGCCATGCTGGACTGCTATCCTTTATTTGTGCAATGCCCCTGCCAGATGCAGGGGGGCGGGGTGGAGGATGGGGCAGAGAATGGCCAAAAAGGGCAGGGCTCCACGTGAGAGATTTCATCCTAGGGCTTTACAAAGTGTTTTTTAAAATCAAAGGGCCAAGGGCTGGAGAGATGGCTCAGTCGTTAAGGCACTTGCCTGCAAAGACTAAGGAACGGGGTTTGATTCCCCGGTGCCCATATAAAGCCAGATGTACAAGGTGGGCACATGCAGTGGCCAGAGGCCCTGGCACACCCATTCTCTCTCAAATACATAAATTAATTTTTTTAGAAAAAGAAATTAAGGGCCAAGACTATGCTTATGATTTTAGTGTTGATTACCCGGGATGTATATAGGGATGAGAAGAGCCGCAACCCTTTGAGGAGCACTCGGTATATTTCAAGTACTTAACTCCTTACTTCTCTTGCCATCCTGGTAACCCTCCGGACAGGGTGAAGGGTGGCTCTGGGGCTCGACTCCGGGTCCAGCACCAGAGCGGTGACTTATAGCTACTAAGCCGCGTTGGGAGTCGAGTGGTCAGTTGTAAGGACATAGCTTTGCACACAGTTCAAGGGAACCGCTTGCTCCAAAAATGTGAGGGACACTCCTGGAAGCACCCCCAGAACCCCCTTTTGAGTGTCAGAAGGGCCTATGGCTATGGGACTGATTCCAGGAACAAGGGTCCGAGTCTCCATGGTAGGTGGCAGAAGTGTCTTCTAAGGCCACAGACAGACAGCCACACTGTACAGATGGCTTTGTCATCCATAAACCTTTCCCTGCATTGGCATTGTATTTTTAAAATATTTTATTTATTTATATGAGAGAGGGGAAAGGGGGAAAGAGAGAAAGAGAATGGGTATGCCAGGACCTCCAGCCACTGCAAATGAACTCCAGATGTTTGTGCCACCTTGTGCATCTGGCTTACGTGGGTCCTGGGGAATCGAACCTGGGTCCTTTGGCTATGCAGGCAAGCGCCTATGGCTAGGCAATCTCTCCAGTCCCTATTTTGTTTTTAATGAGTCAGGGTCTCTAGTCCAAGTTCAAATTCCCTATGCAGCTGAGGATGACCTTAAACTCATGATCCTGCTAATTCTACCTCCCAAGTGCTAGGTTACAGGCATGCATGGCTGTGTCCGGTTTATGAAGTGCTGAGGCCCTTCTCCAGGGCCTCAAGCACGCTAGGCGAGGACGCTACCAACTGAGCTGCATCCCCAAATTGGCTTTGGCTTGTAGGAAATCCAGAAGCCAAGGAGCATAAGGCCCTGGCAGCTTCGGGTCTAGTACTACCTGGGGAGGGGAGAGTTTACCTTGCGCGTCCTGTCACTACCGTCTGGGCCCAGGGTGCCATGATTTCCCTGAAGCTGTCATGATCAAAGAATCCGCTCTGCCAGGTTCCCTTCAGAGCTGTGGGCAGAAGGGCAGAGATTGTGGCTGAGTGTAGATCAAGCCTGGGGTTTGCCTGGCCAGTCCGTCTAAGGATAGCCTGGCTTTATCTTATAGTGCTGCTCCATGCAGACTCCAGCTGTTCAGTTAAAAAAGAAAGAAAGAAAGAAAGAGAGAGAGAGAGAGAGAGAGAGAGAGAGGGAGAGGGAGGGAGGGAGGAAGGAAGAAAAGAGAAGGAAGGAAGGAAGGAAGGAAGGAAAACATAAAACTCCAAACCAAATAACAACCATGGCTACAAACACTACATCAAGTCAGGAATCTACTCCGACAGAACATCCTACCCTCTTCGACTGCCCACCCACTAGACACGCTGACATCCCACCCCTGAGCCCTCACCCGTTCTCCCCGGGAGGCAGGGAGGCTGGTGCAGACCTCTTACCACAACATGGAGCTTTAGGAAGGAGCCCTATCCTGGCCTACTGGCTGCAGCAGCCCAGTCACCCCCTTGATGGGAGCAAAGTCACCCCACCTCCCAGTCAGACCGATAACGACAGTGTCCCAGCAGTGTTCCACGGGTGAGGAGGAGCACGGCGTGACTGGCTGCCGCACTGGCAAGAGGAGGAGCGCCTGGCACCAGGAGGCGGCTCACGTGGCAGGCGGGGGTGACTGGGTGCCTGGGACTGAGACCGTCCACTTCAGCCCGTAGCTCAGGGCCCCGTGGGACCGACAGCACCCTCTATGACAAGCTGACTGCCTTTCGCTTGAGATCTAGCCAAGCCCCCCCGTGCTTCCAGAAGGGAGTTTGCCAGAGAAGTGGAGATATGACTAAGCAAGGCAAGATCTTTTCATTGGCGGGAGGCGGGCACACTCCTGAGGACCTTGCCACCCACGCTGCCCAGCAGGAAGGGCAGCTGCGGGTGACATTCTAGACAGGGTTACATAGGGGGACGGGCAGCTCAGCTTTCCTGTGCGAGTGGGTGCACACAAGGTGACAACATACCTGTGGGAGACAAAGGCGTCCTTTCAAGAGGGGGAGAGAGAACATGTGCACATGTGTGTTCACACATGTACGTGTATGAGGGGATCAGCGGGTCCTCTGTAAAGGTTTAGCCAGAAAGAGAGACGGGAGGGAGGAGCGACCACAGAGCAGTTAGGGGTGGGGGGAAGGCAGGGCCATCTTTTTATTGTTGTTGTTTATTTTTTTTTTTAATTTACTTATTTGAGAGCGACAGAGAGAAGGAGGCAGAGAGAGGGAGAGAATGAGCGCACCAGGGCCTTCAGCCACTGCAAACAAACTCCAGACGCGTGTGCGCCTTTGTGCATCTGGCTAACTTGGGTCCTGGGGAATCAAGCCTCGAACTAGGGTCCTTAGGCTTCACAGGCAAGCGTTTAACCGCTAAGCCACCTCTCCTGGTCCGCGGCTCTGGGACAGCGGAGGGCACCAGCAACACGATCTCCCCTCCTCACTGCCCTCAGCCAAACTCCAATGCTCCCACCACAGGGCCCCTTCTTCCCAGACTCAGACAAAAACCAACAAACAAACAAAAAACTCAGTAAGTCCCAGGTCCCTGGCAAAGCACCTCAGAACTTACATGGATGAGGCCTTCCCGCAAGCAGCCACCGGGGGTCGTAGGGAGCTTTGGATGGGACAAAGTCAATCTCTCTGTCGATGGGGTCAGCGGGTGGGATGAGAGGCACGGGGCTGCGATTATCCTGGAAAAGAAAGTCCCCAACTCACTCTCCCATGCTCATGAGCAACGCCAATGATCCGTCTGCATTTTTCCTTCTCTGGCCTCACTAGCACTGGGTGGAAAAATGCCAGACAATGATTAGCTAGCCACATATTCTGCATGTGCACGGGCACACGTGTGCCTATGTGCGTGCATGCATGCGTGTGTGTGTGTGTGTGCGTGCGTGCGTGTGTACAGACCAGAGGACAACCTTAGATGTTGTTCCTCGGAAACACAGTCCACTTTTTACTTGAGTCAGGAGCTCACCAGTTAGGCTAGACTGGCTGCCCAACAAGCCCCAGAGATTCGCCCGTCTCCCTCCACCATCCCTGTGCTGGGATCATAAGTGTGTGCCATTGTGTCTAGCTTTTTTTTTTTTTTTAATATGTGGGTTCTGGGAATTGAACCCAGGTCTTCATGGTTGCAAGGTAAGTGCTTTACTGACTGAACTATCTCCCCAGACTTTATCCACATACTCTTTTAAAAAAATATTTTATTTAGCCAGGCGTGGTGGTGCACGCCTTTAATCCCAGCACTCGGGAGGCAGAGGTAGGAGGATCTCCGAGAGTTTGAGGCCACCCTGAGACTACATAGTGGATTCCAGGTCAGCCTGGGCTAGAGTGAGACTCTACCTTGAAAAACCAAACAAACAAAAACACTCAACATTCTCCTTTGGCCAACACACACACACACCACCCAAAATAAACACACACATAAAAAAAATTAGAAAAAAAAAACATGGTGGGAGGCAGAGGCAAGAGGATAACTTGTTGTTTGAGGCCACCCCGAGACTATGTAGTACATTCCAGGTCAGCCTGTGCTAGAGCAAGACCCTGCCTCGAAAAACCAAAAGAAAAAAAAAAAAAAACTGGGAAGAGAGAGATGGGGAAAGAAAGGAGAGAAGGGAGGAAGGGCGGGGGAAGCAGGTTGCAGCAGTGGATGGCTGCAGGCGGGAGAGAGGAGCTCTAGGAACAAGGACGTGACATCTACAATATTTCCATCCGGGGCTCCTGTTCCAGCAGGGCCCTGACTCTAGAAAACTACCTCCCAGAAAAATCTACTCTGATGAGGAGCAGTGCCCTCACTCCCTTGTGTGCAATGGGAGGGTAGCAGGGGACCACATCCATGAAGCCCCTTTGCCTACGCTCAGTCAGGAGGAGCCTTCGGGCCAGCCAGTCACACGCTGAGCCCTGGGTATCAGTCGCCTCGGCACCATGGTAACTGCACTTCACAGCGGAGGAGACTGAGGCTCAGAGATCAAAGCTATGCCACGGGGTCACTCCTGAAGATGAAGTTCTTTGGGGATAACGCCAAACGCAGGATGAGCTAAGCTTGAGGCTCCCTGATGTCCAATGGCACCCTTTCCTAAACCATCAGCAGACGGCACCCTTAGCAAGGCCACCATAAGAGCAATGGATGGGCTGGGAGATGGCCTAGTGGGTAAAGAGCTTGCCACTCAAGCAAGAGGACCTGAGTTCAGAGCCCCAGCCAGTCACGTGAAAGCTAAGGTGTGGTTGTGCACGTGCTTGGAATTCTAGCATAGTCTAGCCCAATTGGTGAGCTCTAGGTTCAATGAGAGACTATGTCTCAAATGAAGCAGAGAGCAGTTGAAGGCGCCATCAGTTGACCTCTGGTCACTATGGCGGTTTGAATCAGATGCCCCCCATAAACTCATGTTTTTTGTTTGTTTGCTTGCTTTGTTTTCAAATACTATTTTTTATTTTTATTTATTTATTTGACAGAGAAAGAGAGAGAAAAAAAATGAATGGGAGCACCAGGGCCTCCAGCCACTGTAAATGAATTCCAGATGCATATGCCCCTTTGTGCATCTGGCTAACGTGGGTCCTGGGGAATCAAACCTGGGTCCTTTGGCTTTGCAGGCAAATGCCTTAACTGCTAAGCCATCCCTCCAGCCCTGTTTTGTTTTATTTTGTTTTATTTTGAGGTAGAGTCTCACTCTAGTTCAGGCTGACCTGGAGTTCACTATGTAGTCTCAGGATGGCCTCGAACTCATGGTGATCCTCCTACGTCTGCCTCTCAAGTGCTGGGATTAAAGGTGTGCGCCACCACAGCTGTCCAGCTTAACTCGTGTGTTTTAAATGCTTGATCCCCAGCTGATGGCAATTTGGGAGGTGAAGCCTTGCTGGAGGAGGTGTGTTGGGAATGACGTAGGGGTGTTTTAAGCCAGCTTTCTCCTTAGAGATCAGCTTACTCTCCTGCTGCTGTTTCCCACCTGCTGTGGCAGAGGTGACGTCCAGCCTCTGCTCATGCCATGCTGTGCCCTGCCATCATGGAGCTTCCCCTCGAGACTGTGACTGTGAGCCAGAATAAAAACTTTCCTCCCATCAGCTGCTTTTTGTTGGGTGCTTTGTCCCAGCAATGCAAAGGTAATTACAACACCTACACACATGTGAATGCACATACCCCTCCACACACACACCATATACAAGCAAAATTTTAAAAAGAGCAAAGAACAAGCCGGGTGTGGTGGAGCACACCTTTAATCCCAGCATTCAAGAGGCAGAGGTTGGAGGATGGCCATGAGTTCGAGGCCACCCTGAGACTGCAGAGTTAATTCCAGGTCAGCCCAGACCAGAGTGAGACCCTACCTCAAAAAAACAAACAAACAAACAAACAAAATAAAAGAGCCAAGAACAGCTAGAACAGACTGGGTCTTAGAGAGGAATGCTACAGGAAAACAGTCACGCCAGGCCCCATTAGAGGCACTCCCCAATCCCCAACCCTCCCATACCATTAGGAGGTGACAGGGACAAGTTAGCAAGTGAGTCTCCCAGGCTCTGGGCTGCAGAGGGATAGCGCACCTTTGGAATGTAGGACAGCCATTCCAGGATGGTACAGACCCCCTGGAAGTCATCCGGCACGGTGACGTGGGAGACGCCATTGCTGTGCATGATCTGGACACCGCCCAGCTGGTTGTTGGAGGTGTAGACCTCTCTTCCCAGAACCTGCTCGAACACAGCCCGGTTAGCGACGCGGTGCGGCTCGGGCCCCTCCCTCATGCCACACATCACCTCCCTCTGGGGCTCTCCGTCCTGGCTGTGGGACGGAATCACCGGAGCTTGCAAAACCCCCCAGGCCAGGCCAATCCCACCCACTGGGACCTTTACAGGGGTACCACCTAGGCATCAGTGCTCCCTGTGGTTTTTTTCTTTTTGGTTTCATCTTTTGGTTTTCTTTTGTGTGTGTGTGTGCACACACATGCGTGCACACAGGTCATTGGTATATAAGCATGTATGTGCATGTTCATACTTTCGTTCACAGATGTGCATGCAGATGTGTGTGCTCACATGTGAAGGCCAATCATTTTCCACTTTATTTACTTACTTACTTATTTATTTATTATTTTATTTATTTGAGAGAGAAAGAGACAGAGAGAGAGAGAGAGAATGGGCGCGCCAGGGCCTCCGGCCACTGCAAACGAACTCCAGATGGGTGCGCCCCCTTGTGCATCTGGCTAACGTGGGTCCTGGGGAATCGAGCCTTGAACTGGGGTCCTCAGGCTTCACAGGCAAGTGTTTAACCGCTAAGGCATCTCCCCAGACCTTTATTTATTTTTGAGACAGGGATTCTTGTTGAGCCTTGAGCTCACCGATTCTGCTCAACTAGTTAGCCAGTGATCCCCGGTGACCCTGTCTCTTCCTCCCCCGCGTTGGGATCGCAGGCATGAGCTGCCCTGCCTGGCTCATTTTTCCATGGGTTCTGGGGCCCTGAACTCATCCTCATCTTTTGCGACAAGAACTTTGTCTACTGACCCGTGTTCTCGGGCGTGGACCCCCATGCTTCTGACTCCCGGGGCAATTCCAGTAGGTAGCCCAGCTTGAGAACCTGCACCTGACAACTGGTGTGGGGCCTGGGAATCTGTGTTTCTGCCACTACAAGAAACAGACTTGGGCCCTCAGTGGCTTCTGAGTAGACATTCAATAGGGAGACGATACAGCAGCCCAGAGACCACCAAACTGCACACTCGCCAGGAATTAACCATGGAAGCCAGAACATGAAATTAGCAAAGTTGTTTGCAGTGGGAGGTCTTTTCCAGTTCTCCACAAAGTATAATGTCTCCTTAGTATGTGTTTTTTTTTTTTTCTTTCCCTCAGTTTTTCAAGGTAGGGTCTCACTCTAGCCCAGGCTAACCTGGGATTCACTATGCAGTCTCAGGGTAGCCTCAAACTCACAGCAATCCTCCTAACTCGACCTCCCAAGTGCTGAGATTAAAGGCATATGCCACCACGCCTGGCTTTAGTAATTTTTTTTTTCGAGGTAGGGTCTCACTCTAGCTCAGGCTGACCTGGAATTCACTATGTAATCTCAGGGTGGTCTCGAACTCATAGCGATCCTCCTAACTCTGCCTCCCAAGGGCTGGGATTAAAGGCATGCGCCACCACGCCTGGCTAGTAATTATTTTTAAATATATATATATATATCAGGAAGTTTGTGTCACTAGAAGAACTACAAATTAGAAAAATATTTCTCACATCCGTAGGAATGAAACTGGATTCATATTGGGCCCCCTCCCCCCACCCCCACCATGGGTGGGCAGTGGGAATATGTTTAAATGCCCCAGGCTGCCTCCAGTGTGTCACCTTGTTGAGAGCGCTGGCTCCTGTGAGGATGATGTGGGAGTTCTCCACCTGGATCACCCGCTGGCCCAGCCTCACCAAATAGGCCCCGATTCCAAGGGCACGGCAGGTCACCTGTAGAGACAGCAGCCCATCTGAGTGCCAGGGGTGGCTGGCCCCATCCCCCCACAGAGGAGGCAGCCCAGCAACCTGTGGGGCATGAGTGGCGTCATATCTGAGCCAATGGCAACGAGATTTGGAGACAGACAGCAAGGAAAGAGCCTACTATTTGTCTGTTTGTTTTTTGAGGTAGAGTCTTGCTGTAGCCCAGGCTGGCCTGGAATTCACTAGGTAGTCTCAGGCTGGCTTCAAGCTCACAGCGATCCTCCTACCTCTGCCTCCTGAGTGCTGGGATTAAAGGCATGGTTTTACGCCACCATGCCTGCGGGGAGAGAGAGAATGAGTGCATCAGGAGAGAATCAGTGCATCATTTGCTAGCCCCTGCAAATGAACTCCACATCCATGCGCCACTTTGTGCATCTGGCTTTCATGAGTACCAGGGAATCAAACTGGGGTTTTAGGCTTTGTAAGAATGCCTTAACCACTGAGCCATCTCTCTAGTTCATTTGTTTGTTTGTTTGTTTTAAATATTTATTCATCTGAGAGCGGCAGACAGAGACAAAACAAACAAACAAAAACCTTTGGGGAGCTAGAGAGATAGCTTAGCAGTTAAGGTGCTTGCCTGCAAAGCAAAAGGACCCAGGTTCAATTCCCCAGGACCCACATAAGCCAGATGCACAAGGTGGTGCATGCATTTGAAGTTCATTTGCAGTGGCTGGAGGACCCGGCGTGCCCATTCTCTCTCTTTCATTCTATCTGCCTTTCTCTCTTTCTCTCTCTCTTTCCCTCAAATAAATAAATAAAAATAAAAATATTTTTTAAAAACTTTGGAAAAACCCCCACAATTACTGACTGCTGCCCTCAGAACTCATAACCCACAACTCCATGGTGAGCACCAGTAATCCCATTAATGAGGGCCCTCAGTGGAGTGGGAGCAGGGAGGAGAGAAATGATGCTACCAACACATGAGGTATCCATACAAACTTCCTACTTAATAATAATAATAATATTTAAAGCCGAGCATGGTGGTGCACGCCTTTAATCCCAGCACTTGGGAGGCATAGGTAGGAGGATCACCGTGAGTTTCAGGCCACCGTGAAGCTACATAGTGAATTCCAGGTCAGCCCGAGCTACAGTGATACCCTACCTTGAAAAAAGAACAATAATAATAATTTTTGAAATCTTTGGAAAAACAGGATTACAGGTACGGTACACTCAACATCTTTAAAATAGAAGATTAGAGCTTGCTTCTAACCAATGAATTGTAAAAAAATAAAAGATAGGTTTGAGACAACTGTTAAAACTGAAACCAACCTGGGCTCTGTGATACTAAAGACCCGCTGGTTTTGCTGGGTATTAATGGGGGATAATTGTGTGTGAAGAGGGAAAGCCAAGTGTGGTTGAATGAGTCTGTCATCCTAGTGCTGGAGAGGTGCAGGCAGGAGACACTGTGAGTTCTAGGCCAGCTTGGGTCACATAGTAAAACTTTAGCTCAAAAAAAAATATGAAGGATTGCCGGGCGTGGTGGCGCACGCCTTTAATCCCAGCACTCGGGAGGCAGAGGTAGGAGGATCACCATGAGTTCGAGGCCACCCTGAGACTACATAGTGAATTCCAGGTCAGCCTGAGCCAGAGTGAGACCCTACCTCGAAAAACCAAAAAAAAAAAAAAAAAAATGAAGGAAAGGAAAAAGGAAGGAAGGGAAGAAGGGAAGAAAGGAAGGAGGGAGGGAAGGAGGAAGAAGAAAGGAAGGAAGGAGGGAAGGAGGGAGGGAGGCAGGAAAGGAAGGAGGGAAGGAGGGATGAAAGGAAGGAAAGAAGGAAGGAGAGAGGGAGGGAGGAAGGAGGGAGAAAAGGAAAGAAGGAGAGGAGAGAGAGAAGGAAGGAAGGAGGGAAAGAGGGAGGGAAGCAGGGAAGGAAGGAGGGAGGGAAGGAAGCAAGGAAGGAGGGAAGAAGGGAAGGAAGGAAGGAAGGAGGGAGGGAAGGGGAAGGCCATGAGGAGACTCACCATGCTAATGGTGACGACCTCATCGTAGGCCAGGGAGGCCTCCCCCGCGATCATGCCCGAGCCTCTCAGGTTCTCCACGCCCAGGCTGCTGTCCTTCCCGATGATGTCCGTGATGACGTACCTGCAAGGTGCAGACATGGTGAAAGCTCCTGCCAAACACCTCGGGGTGGACACATTTGCCAAGGACCCAAGGCAGGAGAGCTGCGCAGAGCAAAGCACTGGAATGTGGGAGACGGAGCTAAGATGAAGGCTGGGGTTCGGCCTCCCATCCTCAAAGGTCAGCTACAGCACAGGCAACGACCGCCTCTCTCAACTGAAGGCATCTGCTGTCCAGAGGCTCCTAATGAAATGTCACCCCCGTTCACATCCTCCATAGAAATCTAGCTTAGCTTTTGGTCTTTAGAGACGTGGCAGGGGGACATAAAGAGAAGTCATTTAGTTCAGTCAGCCAAGATTCCATAACTCCAAAAATTTTTGAAAAAAGAGCTACACTACCAGACCTATTAGCCAGACAAAGCACTTTAATGTGCTAAAGGTTCTGAGCAGTAGGAAATACATGTGTTTTTTTAAGTTTAATATTTTTATTTCTATGTTTTGGTTTTTCGAGGTAGGGTCTCGCTCTAGCCCAGGCCGACCTGGAATTCACTCAGTAGTCTCAGGGTGGCCTTGAACTCACAGTGATCCTCCTATTTCTGCCTCCCGAGTGCTGGGATTAAAGGCATGTGCCACCATGCCCGGCAATTTTTTTTAACTTTTAAGTATTTTTATTTATTTGCAAGCAGAAGGAGCTAGAGAGGAAAGAGACAGACAGACAGAATGGGTGCACCAGGACCTCCAGCCACCGCAAGATGCATGTACCACTTTGTGCATCTGTCTTTACATGGGTACTGGGAAATCAAACCCAGGTCATTAGCCTTTGTAGGCAAGCGCCGTAACTGCCAAGCCATCTCTCCAGCCAAGGAAAAATAGTTTGTTAGACCTCATTTAACCTAGTGCTTCCTAAACTCATTTGACGGTGGATTTTTCTTTTCTTTTTTTTTAAGATTTCCCTCACATATCACAAATACTCTGGAAAGTCATATCTGGGGAATTCTGGCTTGGTCTCTTCCACTGATAAGAAGCACACTTTGCCCCAGAAAAGGAAGTTGGGAGGCTCTGGCATTCTAAAGAGCAGGCTGCGCCTGCCATTCACCCACCTGTATTATCCCAGGTCACCAAACCACCACCTCATCAGTTTGGATCATATGGTCACAAAACATGAGCCTCCCGCTCCTGGGACCTCATGAGAATACAGAAACGAACAGCCTGTGTCTCTTTGCAGGATGCGTTATTTTGATAAAGGGGTGACTTCCTGGGGGGGGGGGTGACTCAATAGTAGACCTAGCATATGCAAGGCCATGGGTTTCATCTCCAGCACTGAAAAGGAAGGAAGAAAGGAGAGAAAAGAAAGAAGGAAGGAGAAGAAAAAAAAAAGGAACAGGAAATGAAAAAAGGAAGGAAAGAAGAAAGGAAGGGGGAGGGAAGAAAGAGAGGGAAGGAGGGAAGAAAGAAAGGAAGGAAGAGAAAAAAGGAGGGAGGGAAGAAGGAAGGAAGAAAGGGAGGGAGGGCAGTAAGGAAGGAAGGAAGGGAGAGAAAGGGGGAGAGAGGGAAAAAAGGAAGGAAGGAAGGAAGGAAGGAAGGGAGGAAGGGAGGAAGAAAGGAAGGGAGAGAGAGGGAGGAAGGGAAGAAAGGAAGGGGGGAAGGAAGGAAGGAAGGGAGGGAGGGAGGAAGAAAGGAAGGGAGAGAGAGGGAGGAAGGGAAGAAAGGAAGGGAGGAAGGAAGGAAGGAAGGGAGGGAGGGAGGGAGGGAGGGAGGAAGGAAGGAAGGAAGGAAGGAAGGAAGGAAGGAAGGAAGGAAGGAAGGAAGGAAGGAAGGAAGGAAGGAAGGGAAAGAAGGAAGAGGCGAGAGAAAGAAAATCATCGGGGGCTGGCCAGGACTGCTCCACATGGTGACGTCGTCACTACCCCACAGGAAGCACGGGCGTTCTCGTGGACAGTCACCAGCCCCCAGCCTGGAGCAGAGCTGGCGGCACCTCGTTGGGAGCCGGAATGGACTGCGTCACAGACATGGGACATCCTGTGACTGGTTGGTTTACCTGGATTCTCCTTCGTCCTCAATGTGTGTGCAGTGCACGCTGTTCAGGGAGCTGATTCGGGTGTAGTCTTGGGGGGTCAGGTACAGATATTTAAATCCCTTAAAAAACAGACTTCAGTGAGTCTATCAATCTGGTTTCTGGTACTCCACAGCCACTGTTTACTTATTTTTTTTTTTTTTATAAATTTACCGGCTTTTTGTTTGTTTATTTTTATTTGAGAGTGACAGAGAGAGAGAGAGAGAATGAGCACACCAGAGCCTCCAGGCCCTGCAAACGAACACCAGATGCATATACCACCTTGTGCATCTGTGTGGGTACTGGAGAATTGAGTCTCAAACCGAGGTCCTTGGGCTTCACAGGCAAGTGCTTAATCACTAAGCCACCTCTCCAGCCCCACTGGGAATGTTTTTAATGCCAACACTGTGGGGGAAGTATGACACATCAATACCACATTAGCAAGTGTCATGTTAGTAACAGCCATGAAGTACAGGTCAGCTTTGAATCAAGCACAATCACTCTAACTACATAGCCTCTTGCTCCTCCTGCTTGTGCAGTGTGTGTGTGAGTGTGTGTGTGTGTGTACGTGTACTCATGAAAACATGGATGGCACAGGTTGAAAATGTCTTATCCAAAAGGCATGGGACCAGAAGTGCTTCAGATATGTTTGAACTTTGTTACCCTTGCATCTGCCTATCGGGACATTGTGGCAGTTCAAATCAGATGTCCCCTAGAAACTCATGTGTTTTGAATGCTTTCAGATCCCCGGGGAATGACAGTTTGGGAAGCGGAGCCTCGCTGGAGGAGGTGCGTGGCTGGGGGAGGGGCTTAGGTGTTGTAGCCAGCTGGCCCTCGCCAGAACTTGGCTCGCTCTCCTGCCGCTATTGTCCGCCCGCTGTGGCAGAGGCGATGCCCAGCCTCTGCTCGTGCCATGCTTTCTCCTGCCATCATGAAGCTTCCTCTCAAGACTAGGAGCCGGGGGTGGGGGGAAGGTTTCCTCCCATCAGCTGCTTTTGGTCAGGTGCTTTGTCCCAGCAACGCGATCGCAACTACAACAAACACCTTGGTCATGCGACTCAGGGCTGAACATACAATGTTGTTCTATTTCATGTGGATAGCTAATGAAGACTTCATAACACACGTCCATCATTTGGTGTGTTTTCACTGTAACCCGTCCCGTGAGGTCAGGCATGGGGGGGGAGAGATTTTCAGCCCGAGGCACACTGTTAGCGCTCAAAAGGGTTCAGATAAAGGAGGGCTGGGCACGGGCATTGCTCCCTCGGGCATTCGTGGTACACACGCACTCAGGAGACACTCAGCAGATATCACCCAGTGTCCATCGCCTTCCTTCTATAATAATCCTCGCTTGGGACCTTTGTAGACTCCCCTCCCCCCCAACTGTCATGTTCCAGTGCTTTTATTTATTTATTTATTTTTTTTTTTGCTATTGTTTTGGCTTGTTTTTTTTTTTTAACTTTGTAAAAATTTTATTTATTTATTTGCAAGCAGAGAAAGACACAGAGAGCGAGAGCGAGAGAGAGAGAATGGGCACGCCAGGGACTCCAGCCACTGCAAACAAACTCCAGATGCATGCGTCTCCTTGTGCATCTGGCTTTACATGGGTACTGGAAGATGGAGCTCAGGTCATTAGGCTTTGCAAGCAAGCGTCTTAACCACTGAGCCATCTCTCTAACCTGACGTTTTGGTTTTTGATAGAGTTTCATTGTGTAATCCATCCTGGTCTCAAGCTCTCAATCCTCCTGCCTCACAGCCTCATGAGTGCTACGATGACAGGATGGCAATTAAACCACGCTTGTTTCAGTGAACGTTAATTCTACTGACGCCCTGTAAGCCTGTTGATGCTCCATGTACGTCTATGCCGTACCATAAAGATTTTGTTTTCTGGGCCTGGGGAGGTGTCTCATTGGGTAAGGATCTGAGTTTGGATCCCCAGCATTCACTTAAAAGCCAAGCATGGGGGCTCACACCTGTAATCCCAGTCCCGGGGAGAGAGAAACAAAAGGATCACAAAGAGCTTGCTGGCCAGCTAGACTAGGCAATCCTGTGAACTCTAGGTTCAGTAAGAGGCATTATCTCAAAAAATAAGGTGGAGGGCTGGAGAGATGACTTAGCGGTGACAGCGTTTGCCTGCAAAGCCCAAGGACCCAGGTTTGATTCCCAAGTAACCCACGTAAAGCCAGATGCAAAAGGTGGCGCATGTGACCTTAACGTTCTTTTGCAGCAGCTAGAGGCCTTGATATGTCCATTCTCGTTCTCTCTCTCTCCCTCAAATAAATGAATAAAAATGAAAATAAAGTGGAAAGAGACTGAGGAAGAAACCCAGTGTCAACCTTTGCGCTCTACACAAGTGCGTGCATAAGCGCCCTTGTGCACACACACGCACACACACACAAGCAATAAAAATAAGAACAAAAACAGACTTAAACGTATTTTTCTGCCCTCTTGCAGGAGTAGTCACCTTCCCTGACAATATGATCCAGACTGAGTATCTCTTACCTGAAATGTGTGCCACCAGAAGAGTTTTGGATTTGGGATTGTTTTTCAGATTGGAGTATGTGCATGTGCGTAATAAGATATCATGCGTGAACCCCTGATATGCATAGGGCGAAGGTGATCTCACCGCATCTCTAGTGTGCCGTGTTCACATTGTAGCTTATCACATGAGGTCAGATGTGGGATTTTTCCACCCAGGGCATCATGTTGACATTCAGAAAGTTTCAGGTTTCAAAGCTTTTCAAAAGTTAGGGTTTCGGGGGGATAGAGAGAGCTGGAGGGATAGCTTAGCCATTAAGGCATTTGCCTTCAAAGCCTAAGGACCCCAGGATGCATATACGCCAGATGCACAAAGGGGAGCATGTGTCTAGAGTTCGTTTGTAGTGGCTGGAGGCCCTGGCACACCCATTCTCTCTCTCTCTCCCCCCTCCCTCCCTCTTTCTCTCTCTCAAATAAATAAATAAATAAAATATTTTTAAAAAATATCTAGGCTTCCGGATTGGAGATGCCCAACATGTCCCCGGTAACCGCCATCACACCCCTACCCTGCGTCATGACCTACTTTGTGAGGGTCTTCAGGGTCCACCCAAGCCACTTGGAAGATGTGTTTGATCTCCTCGGCCAGGCCAATGCGAGCCCCGCTGTTGGCTGCCAAGTAGATTTGCGGAATGCCCTCTGCCCGGGCCATCTCGGATGCCCGCAGGTACAGGAGGTCCTCCCCAACGCCAAAGGAGCCGATGCGGAAGGTGATGTCGTTGCCAATGACCATCACGTCCCGGCCGTCTGGGTACTCGGGGGTCTTGAACCTCATTTTGAAGGCCACCATTCCGACCTGGAAGGAGATGAGTGCCGCAAGAACGATGGGCGTGTATCTTCTGAGGCACCCCCTGAAGAAGACACGCTCCAGCGGGGGCCGTGCTCGGCTGAGCTCCTACCTCGTTCCCACCAGGAAGTCTGTTCATCTCCACCAGCTGCTCCTGGGAGTCCAACACCAGCTCGGTGTACGTCAGGATGTCTTTGGGGTACTTGTCCGGGGACTGCCACAGTTTGAAGAGAGCCTGGGGTGGGGGTGGGGCAAAAAGAAAAGTCATAAGTAGGGAAGTGCCGTCCTTCTTAGATGGAGATGGCTTGTCACAGTAATAGGGTAAAACTGCCCAGCTTTTTCTCTTTAGAAATAATCGTTATTTGGGGCTGGAGAGATGGCTTAGCGGTTAAGCGCATGCCTGTGAAGCCTAAGGACCCCGGTTCGAGGCTCGGCTCCCCAGGTCCCACGTTAGCCTGATGCACAAGGGGGCGCACGCGTCTGGAGTTCGTTTGCAGAGGCTGGAAGCCCTGGCGCACCCATTCTCTCTCTCTCCCTCTATCTGTCTTTCTCTCTGTGTCTGTTGCTCTCAAACAAATAAATAAAAAATTTAAAAAAAATAATAATCGTTATTTGGGGCTGGAGAGATGGCTTGGAGGTTAAGGCGCTTGCCTATAGGGCCTAAGGACCAACATTTGATTCCCCAGGACCCATGTAAACAGACCCAGATGCATAAGGTGATGCATGCGTCTGGAGTTTTTTTGCAGTGGCTGGAGGCCCTGGTATACCCACTTATTTTTACTCTCTCTCTTTCTCCCTCTCAAATAAATAAATATAAATAAAAATATTTTAAAAATAATAATCATGGTTCAGTGCCAGGGGTGGGATACCTCCCAACAAGTTTGTTGGTTGAGGAGACCCTCTGGTGCCCCCAAAACATTACAGGCTATTGTCAATGCTCTTGATTGCCCACCAGAACTAGATGGTAAGACACTACTGCTGAAGATGCCATAGGCTTGGGCTGCAGGTCACTAAGAAATCAAACTGTCAGGATACTGGAAAGACCTATGCAGCCTGTGAGGGAAAAATAATCAACCGTCTTAACCAGCAGTGGACCCTGCAAGCTTTACAGCTACACAGCCAAGCCACATACACTAACTGGTGCAATGGTGGCATGTCTGCACTTAAGGGGGAAACTAACTGCTCTCTGACTGGATTTGAGGCCTGCTTCATAGGATGGAATTCATAGCTGGCACTGAAAATCTAATCAAAATCCTATGGCTATGGAGGTCCTAAGCCCTAGGGGGGGGAACTATGACTGTCTAGCTAGATGGATATGTTACTGCCATCTAAATAGTTACATTTATGCCCATATAGTAAAGCTACTCTCACTTTCAGTTAGAGAAGCTTCTCTCTTCAGATGGCAATGACCCCTGGGGAGACTCAAAACTCACTAAAGTGCTGAGAAGAAATGACAGTGGTAGGTTCCATACTAAGTGAGACATCTGTCACACTGTCCAAGGCTTGGGGACCATTGTGGAAGAGGTGACAGAAAGAACGAAAGAGCAAAAAGAAGGCAAGGAGGGCTTTGCAATACAGTCTACCAGACACAAAGTAATCATGGAATTCACGACCTCACAGTGGCAGGACGCTACCCACACACAACCTGCATAATAAGAGGGGGGAAATGATGACATCAATCGAAGAGAGATTACTAGCTGAAAAGAAGGAATACAAGGGCCGGAGAGCTGCCTTAGCAATTAAGACACTTGCCTGCGAAGCCTAAGGACTCAGGTGCGATTCCCAGCACCCCAAAGTGGCACATGCATCTGGGGTCATTCTCTTTCTGTGTGTGTGCGTGTGTGTGCACGCACGTGTGCGTGCATGTGTGTCTCTATCTATCTATCTATCTATCTATCTATCTATCTATCTATCTATCTATCTATCTGGTGCTCTCTTAAATAAATAAACAAATACATGTTTTAAAAAAGGAATACAATGGAGAAAGAATTTGAGAGGGAGGAAATGGAGGTGTGGAAGGAGATTATGGTCAGGGTATCTAGTCAATATGTATGGAGGTTGTCAATAAAAAGTTTAAAAAATTAAATAAAACAAAAGAAAAACATCAGCAACTACACACATGAAAAAAGTCACGGAATATTCAAAGCAAATGTGGGTGCACTCATGTGCACGCACACACATGCAGAATACAAATGCTCACTCACCTGATGCCTTTGTCAAATCTTGAGTTCTCCCTAGTTGCTCAGATATCTGCCCCCCAAGACCCCCTGCACATGCACACACTCAGTCTTGCTCTCTCCTCACTTCTACATATCTTTCTTTGAAACCAGGTCCAG
The DNA here is from genome assembly GCF_020740685.1 of Jaculus jaculus. NCBI lineage: Eukaryota > Metazoa > Chordata > Mammalia > Rodentia > Dipodidae > Jaculus > Jaculus jaculus. The sequence continues at coordinate 13,880,018 of NC_059114.1, read as the reverse complement.
GCTGTTCCTAAATTCCTGCATTGGGCTGCAGAGATGGCTTAGCGGTTAAGGCACTTGCCTGTGAAGCCTAAGGACCCATGTTTAACTCTCCAGATCCCACATAAGCCAGACACACAAAGGTGAGGCACGTGCAAGGCTGCACATGCCCACTAGGTGGCACAAGCATCTAGAGTTCGATTGCAGTGCCTGAGGCCCTGGTGTGTCAGTTCTCTCTCTCTCTCTCTCTCTCTCTTAAAAATAAAAAACCAAACTCCTGGATTCAAGTGATCCTCCTGCTTCAGCCTCCCAAGTAGCTGGGACTACAGGTGTGTGCTATTGCACCTAGCTCTGCTTAATATCTTTTTTTAAAAATTTTATTTTTATTTATTTATTTGAGAGCAACAGGGCCTGCAGCCACTGCAAACAAACTCCAGACGCGTGCGCCCCCTTGTGCATCTGGCTAACATGGGTCCTGGGGAACCGAGCCTTGAACAAGGGTCCTTAGGTCTCACAGGCAAGCGCTTAACCGCTAAGCCATCTCTCCAGCCCTGCTTAATACCTTTTAAAGGAAGATGTGGTTTAGCCCCCAGTACCCAGCCCATCCTGCTTTTCTTTCTCTGCTCACAAGTCCCACGGGACCATTACCTGAGTTTCCCGCACTCCCGTTCTGTACCACACGTCAGATGTAGCTAACGTATATTAGACATCCATGTACAGCTTCCTTTCATACTCTATATTGTGTATGGCAGGTGTATAAGACTGATACATTTAGCTCTGTTTTATTACACTGTCTCACCCACTCAGCTTTCCATAGTGGGAAAGCATCATAATTTATTTATTCATAACTTTCATATTTGTATTTGCAAACAGGGAGTGAGGAGACTGAATGGGTCCATCAAGGCCTCTTGCCACTGCAAACGGACCCCAAATGCATGCACTACTTTGTGCATATGGTTTTTATGTGGGTACTGGGGAACTGAACCTGTGCCACAGGCTCTGTAAACAAGCGCCTCTGACCACTAAGCCGTGTTGCCAGCCTGATTCTTGTGGATTTCTTATCTGGGCATTTGTAGCTTCTTCAAAAACTATTATTTTGGGGGTAAGTGGGGTAATGGCTCTGTAAATAAAAAAAAAAAATCACTTACTACACAAAATGTGAATGCCTGAGTTAGGGTCCCCAGAACCTACGTAAAGCTACACGCTATAGCGTTAGCATCTGTAATCCCAGCATGCCTAGGGCAAGAGAGGAGGTGGAGACATAGCCTGGAAACTTATGGGACAGCTAAACTGGCAAACACAGCACCAAACTAAAGGAGCTCTTGTCTTGTGAATCAGAGGCCCTGTCTCAAAGCAAGGTAGAAGGCGAGGACACACGCTAGGTTGTCCTTTAACCTACACACCCACACTTAACACACACATGTGCAGACCAAAAAATATCATTTTGTTCTTTTCTTTCCAGCCTCATGGTTTTTATTTCTTTTTCTTGCCATCACTGAGCCAGAAATTCAAGCCAAAAAAAAAATAAAAAATGTGGGCTGGAGAGATGGCTTAGTGGTTAAGGCATTTGCCTGCAAAGCCAAAAGACCCAAGTTCAATTCCCAAGGACCCACATCAGCCAGACGTACAAGGGAGCACACGCATCTGGAGTTTGTTTTCAATGGCTAGAGGCCCTGGCGTGCCCATTCTCATTCTCTCTCTCTCCCTTTTTCTCTCCTTCCCCTCTTTCTCTGTCAAATAAATGAAAAATAAATAAATAAAAATACTTTTTTAAAGATGTGAAAGAGTCTACCAGACACAAAGAGATGGCTTAGCGGTTAAGTGCTTGCCTGTGAAGCCTAAGGACCCCAGTTCGAGGCTCGGTTCCCCAGGTCCCACGTTAGCCAGATGCACAAGGGGGCGCACGCGTCTGGAGTTCGTTTGCAGAGGCTGGAAGCCCTGGCACGCCCATTCTCTCTCTCTCTCTCTCTCTCTCTTCTCTCTCTCTCTCTCTCTCTCCCCCCCTTTCTCTGTCACACTCAAATAAATAAGAATAAACAACAACAAAAAAGTTTTAAAAATGTGAAAGAGAAGTGGTGACAATGGATACTTGTGTCACATATCCTTTCTTCATATCTTTCTTTAAAGATAATATTTCACCCTAAGGTACTATTGATTTTAGATATGTTTTATCCGATTAGCAAATTCCTTTTAACTCCCAGTTTATTTAAAAGCTTTATTGTGCATATATGTTTTCTTGTCAAATACGTTTTCTTGCATCTATTGAGAAATTTGAGATTTTTTCATAAATTATTAAATGACCAGATGTCCTAATATTAAATCATACAAGTTATCATGGGATTAGCCACTACTCCAGCCTCCTAATCTGATCGTTTTTGAAGAGAGGCTGGAGAGATGGCTTAGCAGTTAAGGTGCTTGCTGGCAAAGCCAAAGGACCCAGGTTTGATTCCCAGGACCCATGTAAAGCCAGATGCACAAGGTGGTGCATGTGTCTGGAGTTCATTTGCAGTGGTTAGAGGCCCTGAGGCACTCATTCTCTTTCTATTTCTCCCTCTCTGTCTCCCCCTTTACCTCTCATAAATAGAGATAGATAGATAGATAGATGGATAGATAGATACATAGATAGATAGATAGATAGATAGATAGATAGATAGATAGATAGATAGATAAAAATATTTTAAAGAGGTCATTATTTGGGCTGGGAACTTGCTTGCAAAACCTGATATCCCAGGTTCAATTCTCCAGTACCCATGTAAAGCCAGATGCACAAAAGTGGCGCATGCATCTGCAGTTCATTTGCAATGTCTTGGAGGCCCTATACACCCATTCTTTCTCTCTCTGTTTCTGTGTATGCATCTCTTTCTGCTTGCAAATAAATAAATATATAAATATTTTTAAAATGACTATAAATCCAGTTGCGGTGGCACACACCTATGATCTCAGCACTTGGGAGGTTGAGATAGGAAGATCTCTGTGAGTTCGAGGCCAGCCTGGGTCAAAAACAACCAACCAACCCACCAGAAGCAAACAATATGTTAAGCTATTTGTCATGGAACTGTGGGTAACTTCTTTCTTTTTCCTTCATTCTTGTTTATTTTCCAAAGCTTCTATATCATGTCACTGCCCAATGCGGTAAATTTAGGCTTATCTTGGGAAGACACACTATTGGGCTGGAGGGTTAAGACACTTGCCTGTGAAGTTTAAGGACCCAGAGCATGGCAGCCTAGGTTCGATTCCCCAGTACCCACATAAGCCGATTGCACAAAGTAATGCATGCATCTGGAGTTTGTTTACAATGGCTGGAAGCCCTGGCACGCCCATTCTCTATATATATCTGCCTCTTTCTCTCTCGTTAGCTAATAAATAAAATATTTAAAATAGTCAAAATTTATCGGAGGGGCTGGAGAGATGGCTTAGAGATTAATGCATTTACCTGCAAAGCCAAAGGACCTCAGTTCAATTCCCCAGGCCCCACGTAAGCCAGATGCACAAGGTAGCGCATGCGTCTGGAGTTTGTTTGCAGTGGCTGGAGGCCCTGGCACACTCATTTTCTCCCTCTCTCTCTCCCTCTCTCTCTCTCTCTCTCTGTGTCTGCCTCTTTCCCTCGCTCACTCTCTCAAATAAATAAATAAAATTTTAAAAAATTATCTGGGCATGGTTACACACACCTTTAAATCCCAGCATTCAGGCTGCAGAGGTAGGAGGATTGCTGTGAGTTCAAGGCCACCCTGAGTCTATATAGTGAATTCTGTGAATTCCAGGTCAGCCCAGGCTAGAGTGAGACCCTACCTTGAAAAAAACAAAAACAAAAACTGCGCAGTCACTCCCATTCTCCAGGACGACCTCGTTGAGAGATGGTCTCAGAGGCATAGCTACGGGCAAGGGTCAGCTCTGGTGACAGAGCCTCTCTCGGGGCGGTGCCACATCTGAGCGAGCGGCAGGACTCGCCTGTCGGAACATCTCCGGGAAGTCGTACACGTAGGTGGTCCCCAGGGACTGTGCTTGGAACCGCTTGGCCTGAAGCAGGTCCTTGGTGACATAGGGAGTATTGATCAGCATGCCGTGCAGGCTCCCTTGCTTGTTGCCGAAGGAGTGAAACATGATCTGGACCAGAAAGGAAGGAAAAAGAGGGCAAGTGAGGGAGGTCCCAGTTAAGCCACGCTCCTCCCCAGCTCATTTCCACCCGTGCGGATCTGCGGCACTTGCGTGCCACGCAGGGCACACGGACTGCCTGGGACAGCTTGTGCTTCTCCCCTGTGGCAACCAGAGCAAGCGCCCAGGGACAGAAGGGACAGAGCTCTGAAACTGTGATGAGCATAGCGACTGCCTCCAAGGTGTGCATGCAAAAACCCTGGAAAACGTAAGGTGTGCGTTTCAATAGTACCACACCAGGGTCCATTTCTAGGTTTGTATTTGTTTGCGAGAGATTGGGCACACCAGGGCCTCTAGCTACTGCAAACGAACTCCGGACGCATGCGCTACTCAGAGCGCCTGGCTTATGTGGGTACTAGGGAATTGAACCTGGGTTCCCAGGCTTCAAAGGCAAGTGCCTTAACCACTAAGCCATCTCTCCAAGCCTGGTGAGACTGGTACACAGCTGCACTGTCCTGTGTTTTGCGGGGAGGGGAGTTGTTTTGTGGCAAGCCCAATAGACTGGACTTTTTTTTTTTTAAAGAGAAAGAGAACTGGTGCAACGGGGCCTCCAGCCACTGCAATCGAACTCCAGATGTGTGCGCCCCTCCCCCCCCCGTGCACTCCTGTCACTCAGTGCATCTGGTTTACGTGGGACCTGGAGAGTTGAACATGGATCCTTAAGACTTCGTGGGAAAGCACCTTAACTGCTAAGTCATCTCTTCAGCTCTTTTTTAAAAATAACTTTATTTATTTATTTGCAAGCAGAAAGGGAGAGAATGGGTGTACCAGGGCCTCCAGTTACTGCAAAAGGACTCCGGATGCAAGTACCACTTTGTGCAGCTGGCCTACATGGGTACTGGGGAATCGAACTCAGGTCATCAGGCTCTGCAGGCAAGCACCTTAACCACTGAACACTCTCTCCAGCCCTCTGCACTGTTTTTTGCAATGTAAGACTTTTAAGTCTCATGTTAAAATATACACATATATTTACATACATGTGTCTATAAAAATAAAAGCGCATTTGATTTACTTCACAAAAGTCCGTTCTAAAATGTGGCTGGGAGTAAAAATATCTATTGCTCTAAGTGAACTAGCCTAGGGTCTGTATCATAATCACCATAGTTCTCCACATCTCATCCCAAATGTGGCCCCCAGCCTGGACTGGACTCTGGAGCCCCTGCCCACAAGGATGAACAGCTGGAGCTCAGAGGCTACCACGCGTATTACCACCTGGAGCTAATTAGCTTCCAGAAGCTTCCACATGGCATGCCTTCACCGGGGTGTGCTAAGCAACTGTGGCTGCTCTGACTTCAGACCCTGCAGGCCGTCCCAGCCTTACATTTCCAGATCTGGGGTCAGTCACTTCTTTGTAGAGGCTGATGTCCAGGTAGTAGCCCGACTCGTCGGTGATGAATAGACGGATGGGAACGGCTCTGCCAGTGGTCGTCTGGCGGATGTTGATCTTCACCTCGGCCTGCAGCACGCGGAGCTTCCACAGGCGTCTGCCGTAGCGCATCACCATGGCGCGCACCGACTCCTCGATCTGCGGCCAAGCACGGCACCATCAGAGTCCGCCCTCCCCCCCAACCCTGCCACGTCGGGACAGCGCAGCATGCTGAAGGCAGAGGCCTGGGACTCGACACAAACTGTTCACGACCCACAACCAAACACACCTTGGTAAGTGTTAAAAATAATAATAATGATGATGATAGCCGGGCATGGTGGCGCACACCTTTAATCCCAGCACTTGGGAGGCAGAAGTAGGAGGATCACGGTGAGTTTGAGGCCACTCTGAGACTGCATAGTGAATTCCAGGTCAGCCTGGACTAGAGTGAGACCTTACCTCGAAAAACCAAAAAAAAAAAATAATAATAATTATAAATAAATAAATACTATTTTGGAGTTAGAGAAATGGTTTAGTGGCTAAGGCAAAGCCTGATGGCCCTGGTTCGATTCCCCATTATGCACATAAGCCAGATGCACAGGGTGGCACATGTGCCTGGCGTTTTCACAGTGAGTGGCAAGAGCCACTTGTTGGGTGCATATATTCAACTCTGTTGGTCTCTCTCTTTTTCTCAAATAGATAAATAAAAATACATACATACATACATACATACATACATATATATATACACACTGTTTATTCTTCTCTCTTTCTTTCTTCTCTCTCTTTTTTTGCAGTGGTGGGGATAGAACCAGGACTTCATACATGCCAGGCACATGCTCTGCCACTGAGCTACACCCCAGTGACAGATGAGGAGGAGACAAGGGCTGATGAGTGTCAGAGGCTGCGCACCGTGTCACCCCATCTTTCTAGGCCTCTCAAGCCCATGCGTGATTTCCGTCTGGAGCTGTCTGGTCTAGTGACATCAGAGCACCCACGTGGACCCTGTGTACTCCACAGACACCCCGGCTCTTCTCTGATCCCAGAATGCAGATGCAGAAGGGCCCCAGCCACAGGCCTCGGGCTCATTCCCTCCCCACCCGCACGCAGTCCCAACAGAGCCTGAAGCCAGAGAGGACGAAATCCCGCTTCCGCAGACACCCTGGGCACGTGCGCTGCCTTCTGCACGTGCTCATAGAGGCCACGGCCGAGATCGGCTCTAGAATTCTCTGGCAGGTTTGCTCTCCTCCCATAGCAGCTGAGAGTCGGCAACCCACGCGTTCATTCCAGAACTCAAGCCTCAAGGGACAGAAGACGCTCTCCCACAGTGATGTGGCATCAAGAGCCGTGAGAAGGTAGACCCAGATCCCCGGGGCGGGGGGGGGGTCCCCGTGGTGTGACCTTGAGCGGGTCCATGATGACAGTGGGCACAAAGTTGAGGAAGATGTGGTTGCAGTCCGTGCGCACGCTGGTGTTGTTGAACGCCACCTCCAGCTCGTCCATGGCCTCGAGCAGCAGCCGCTCGCCCTCGTTCTGCAGATACTCGAAGGAGGCTTCCTGCCACAGGGATCGGAGAGCGGCCCCAGGCCAGCTGCAAGGCCAGCTCCCAGCTGGCCTGAGAGAGGAGACATCCCCGCCCACAGTGTGCCTGGCAAGATGGCAGAGCCCTGCTGGAATGCCCGGGCTGTATGGCATACTCAGTGTGCCCTTTGCTTTCTTTAAAAAAAAATTTTTTTTAATTTATTTGACAGCAATAGACAGAGAAAGAGGCAGAGAGAGAGAGAGAGAGAGAATGGGCGCGCCAGGGCTTCTAGCCAGTGCAGACGAACTCCAGATGCGTGCGCCCCCTTGTGCATCTGGCTAACATGGGTCCTGGGGAATCGAGCCTCGAACCGGGGGGTCTTAGGCTTCACAGGCAAGCGCTTAACTGCTAAGCCATCTCTCCAGCCCCCCTTTGCTTTCTGCAATCTGTCACTGGGACATCTGGGCCCTAGGCTGCCCCCACCTGACCCCCCCCCACACACACACACAGGGACGGAGCTGCTCCCCAGCTGCTCACAACCCAGGCCACTGCCACGTGCCCACACACCCCAGAGGCAGGTATCAGACCACTTAGGGACAGCCCTACGCCCAGGGCATCCAGAACAATTCAAACTAGCTGGTCATACACAGCTTACCCCATCTTGCCTGTGTCTTCCTTCAGAAACCCAACGCAGCCTTTTTGTGTTTGTTTTTCAAGGCAGGGTCTCGCTCTAGCCCCAGGCCGACCAGGAATTCACTACGTGGTCTCAGGGTGGCCTCGAACTCACAGTGATCCTCCTACCTCTGCCTCCCGAGTGCTGGGAATAAAGCGTGCACCACCACACCTGGCCCCACACTGCTTTTTGGCCACCTTTTCTCCTCACTCTTTTTACTGCCTGAGCAACCTGAGAGCCTCTGTGTGGACTTCCCCACCCCATGACTGCCAAGCCCTTCTTCTTTTTTTTTATTTATTTATTTATTTGAGAGCGACAGACACAGAGAGAAAGACAGATAGAGGGAGAGAGAGAGAATGGGAGCGCCAGGGCTTCCAGCCTCTGCAAACGAACTCCAGATGCGTGCACCCCCTTGTGCATCTGGCTAACGTGGGACCTGGGGAACCGAGCCTCGAACCAGGGTCCTTAGGCTTCACAGGCAAGCGCTTAACCACTAAGCCATCTCTCCAGCCGCAAGCCCTTCTTTTTAGGACTGTGTAAGCTAGCTTTGCTTTTTCTTTCTTTCCCCCCTCCTTCCCTCCTCTTTCCCTCCTCCTCTCTTCCTTCCCGCCCTCCCCTGCCATCTCTGGTCTCATTATGTAGCATATAGGCTGGCCTCAAACTTGCCACGTAGCTAGCACAGCCTCCTGCCTCAGCCTCCTGCATGTGTTCTGTTGGCAGAAGTGTGCCACCATGCTGGGCTACAAACTAACTTTATTTATAATAATAATAATAATAAAACCTTCATTTCATCTTATTTTACAAGGGTCTCATATATCCCAGGCTGGTCTCAAATTGACTATGTAGCTGAGGGTGGTCTCTGACCCTCCTGTCTCCTGAGTACTGGGATTACAGGCTGTGGCACTGTGTCTGGTTTTCATAGCACTAAGGAATTGAACCAGGACTCTGTGAATGCCAAGCAAGTACTCTACCACTTCCCCAATCCTACAAACTCACTCTTTTTTGTTTGTTTGTTTGTTTGTTTTTTGAAGGAGAGTCTCACTCTAGCCCTGGCTGACCTGGAGTTCCCTATGTAGTCTCAGGGTGGCCTCGAACTCACAGTGATCCTCCTACCTCTGCCTCCCGAGTGCTGGGATTAAAGGCGTGCGCCACCATGCCCAGAAAAGTAACTTCCTAACAGCATTTGTCACCTGATCTGTTGGCCTCACCATACCTAAACAATAAAACCTACTATAATATCTAGTTGCTTAATATCTATCAGTGGGTAGGGGAGTACTTTAAAAAATCCCACCCCCCCCCAAACCCACACAGCATATCAGGAAATGAATGTGTCTTGGATTGTTCATTCTATCTTAGCATAGAGAATGATCGATATGGAACGCACCAATAAAAGAGCCAATGTTCAGGAGTGACCTGTCCCGCCCCGGGCTTTGATAGGTGGTGTTATAGCTCTTACTCCAGGGACAGAATTATCTCTAGAAAGGGTCACCAATAGAGTTGACTGCTCAGTGGCAGAATTCAGGGTCCTTTCATTTGATTTTCAAAATCTGCTTTCAGGGACTGTAATGATTGGCTTAGTGGTTAAGACACTTGCCTGTGAAGCCTAAGGACTCAGGTTCAATTCCCCAGTGTCCACATAAAGCCAGATGCATATCTGGAGTTCGTTTGCAGTAGCTAGAGGCCCTGGCACTCCCATTCTGTCCTCTCGCTCTCTCTCTGCCTCTCTCTCAAAATAAATAAATTTTGAAAAAATTGTTTTCAGCCAGGCATGGTGGTGCACACCTTTGATCCCAGCACTCAGGAGGCAGAGGTAGGAGGATCACTGTGAGTCGGAGGGCAGCGTGAGGCTACATAGTGAGGTTCAGGTCAGCCTGCGCTAGAACAAGACCCTACCTGGGGGTGGGGGGTGCGGACAAAATCCAAAACCAACCAAGAGTAGCAGCATTTTCAATGTACCAGACCCGAGTCTTTCCCAACACATCTTTGAGGCAGGTTTTCCTCAGGCGAGGTTAAGAAGCCATGGTCCTCTCTGGCCCTGTCGGTCAGGCTCAGACCGCATGCCTGGGCTCCGAACGGGCCCTGTGCAAGTGATGTAGAATTCCAGCGGCAGGCACTGGCCATGTGTTCTAGCCCTGAGAGCCTGTAGGCCCGGATCGTTCATAGTGGCTTGTTTAACAGCTCTATCGGGACATTAATATGCTCAGAGTTTAATATTGTGCCCAGCACATAGTAAATGTTCAATAAATGTTAATTATTGACATCGAAACAAAAAGACAAAAATCATTTTCAAGAGTTGGAGAGATGGCTCAGCAGTTAAAGGCACTTGCTTGAAAAGCCTGATGACCCAGGTTCAATTCCCCAGGACCCATGCACAGGGTGGCACATGTGTCTGGAGCTCATTTGCAGTGAGTGGCAGCACTGGTTGAGCGCATATACTCAACTCTCTCCCTGTCTCACTCTTTCTGTCAAACAGATAAATAAATTTTTAAACAAACACTGTTTCATTTTATCCTCCTAAGATCATAGCGAGGCAAATGTTTCTTTTTTTCTGTCTCTGTTTTTGCAGTGGTGGGGATAGAACCAGGACCTCGTGCATGCCAGGCACGTGCTCTGCCACTGAGCTACACCCCAGTGACAGGTGAGGAGGAGACACGGGCTGGTGACTGTCAGAGGCTGCGCACCGTGTCCCCCCATCTTTCCAGGCCTCTCAAGCCCATACGTGATTTCCGTCTGGAGCTGTCTGGTCTAGTGACATCAGAGCATCCACATGGGCCCTGTGTACCCCACAGACACCCCAGCTCTTCTCTGCACCTACATAAAGCCAGATGCACAAAGTAGCACATGCATTTGGAATTTGTTTGCAGGGGCTAGAGACCCTGTTGTGCCCATTCTTTTCCCTCTCTCTCTCTCTCTCTCTCCCCGTCCCTACCTCCCTCTTTGAAATAAATAAATCGTTTTCAGAAGTGTTTAACATTTTCACCGTATGAACAAGGATTACTCTTCTAACCGTGAGAACAGAAAATGGTCACTCCCTCAATCAGCAAAACCAAGAAACTTCCTGAACAAGGCAGTATCCTCTGATCTTCTTCTCATGCAGAAGGAAACATAAGAAGCAGATGATGCTGGGCCACCTACTTGTGTATCCTCCTCCTAGCTGGAGCTTGACAAGGGTAGGACCAGAGCCAGACGTGGTGGCGCATGCCTTTGATCCCGGCACTCGGGAGGCAGAGGTGGGAGGATCACTGTGAGTTCAAGGCCAGCTTGAGACTACATAGTGAATTCCAGGTCAGCCTGGGCTACAGCGAGACCCTACCTCGAAAAACTTTTTTAAAAAAGGGCTGGAGAGATGGCTTAGTGGTTAAGCACTTGCCTATGAAGCCTAAGGACCCCCAGTCTAGGCTCAATTCCCCAGACCCACGTTAGCCAGATGCACAAGGGACGCACACATCTGGAGTTCGTTTGCAGTGGCTGGAGGTCCTGGTGCGCCCATTCTCTTTCTCTCTCTCTCTCCCTCTCTCTGCCTCTTTCTCTCTCTGTAAGTAAAATAAATAAATAAAAATAAACAAAAATTTTAAAAAATAAACAAAAATTTAAAAGCTTTAAAAAAAAGTAGGGGGGTTCTGACCACACCCTTTGGTCCTATCCATGGACCCAGGGGACCAGCACAGAGCAGGAACTTGCAGAAGGGACAGGCTCAGAGGGAGACACGGCCACCCTGCACCATCTTACCTTGGTGATCAGGTCTGAGTGCCTGACGATGGCGCGGATGAAGAATCTGTGATCGGTCACTTCCACGCCCTCCCTCACCTTGGCGGCGCCCAGGTAAAGATGCATCTTGTGGTTGGCGCAGGGCACAGCAGTCAGGTCGAAGTTGCGCATTCGGCTGAGCTCCAGCTGGAAGGCCAGGGCGGGCTCCAGGTGACGGTAAATTCGGTCTTCTGCAAACTACAGGCCAGCCAGAGAGAGGACAGGCAGTGAGACGCTGTGACCGCATGCTCAGGCGACCTGGGCTCTGTGCCACAGACCTGTGGCACAGTCACATAACAGCGAGCAATCCCCAAGACTCATGAGATTTGGAGGTCACAACACTGGAGGTCACTGAAATGAGGCCAGCATGGCCCCAGCACCCACCAGAGCCATAGAGCTGCTCTCTACGTATCACCGCATGCGCTGTTCCTCAGGTCACCACTGAGCCCTGGTTTCTTTCTGGAAACTGCTATCCTCCCTCCACAAGATGCAGCTAACAGTTTAAGGATAGAGTTGATCTGGGTAAGTGAGGCTTTTGGATAAATTAAAATACAAAATGTCCAACTGGGTGGGATCTGGAATCTGTGCTGGGAATGAGCCCAGCTGCTCTAGAATAAGGACCAGCAAAAGGCTGGACACTAAAATCTTTTTTAATTAGTTATTTATTTATTTGACAGAGAGAGAAGGTGGGGGGCTGGAGAGATGGCTTAGCAGTTAAGGCACTTGCCTGCAAAGCCAAAGGACCTCGGTTCGATTCCCCAAGACCCACATAAACCAGATTCACAAGGGGACACACGCATCTGGAGTTTGTTTGCAGTGGCTGGAAGCCCTGGTATGACCATTTCTCTCTCTCTCTCTCTCTCTCTCTCTCTCTCAAATAGATAAATTAAAAAGAAAAAGAAAGAGGTAGGGGAAGAATAGGTGCACCAGGGCCTCCAGCCACTGCAAACAAACTCACGCACATGCACCACCTTTGTGCATCTGGCTTATGTGGTTACTGGAGAATTGAACCTGGATTCCTGGGCTTCACAGGCAAATCCCTTAACTAACAAGCCATCCTTCCAGCCCCTGAATACTAAATGTTTTGAGTTGATGAACCATACAGCCTTGGTCACAGCGGCGGCAGCCACAGGGGACAATATGCAGTCAACTGGGTGTGGCTGTAGTCTGATAAAACTTTTTTATAAAACAGGCAGCTGGACTATGAAGTCCAGAAGAACATAAGGAAAGGAGGAATGATCTTACTGAGTACAGCAGCTAATACGGAATTTATCAAAGCAAGAGGGAAACCTGTGGCAAAGTTCATCAGGTCTGAGCTTCCTGCAGGAGTCATGCGGCGCCCACTGGAAATACAATTCCAGAGGTCGGCTGGCATCCACAGCTCAGGCGAGGAGCGACATATTCCTCATAAGTATCAAAAATGCCGGGGGAGGGAGTAATAGCTCCATTGATTTTAGTCATACCTCGTCTCTTGCCCTGAATGTGAAAAACTTGGGAAATTCTTTCTGCAAAATAAAAAGAGAGAGAAATCCATACAAAACATAAGTCAAGCAAGACTCATTGAGATAGGGTTAGATTTAGTTCGTGATTATTAACAAAGACTCAGTCTGATTCAAGAATGACTTCTTCTTTTTTTTTTTTTTTTTTTTTGTAAGTTTTTCCAAGGTAGGGTCTCACTCTAGCCCAGGCTGATCTGGAATTCACTGTGTAGTCTCCAGCTGGCCTCGAACTCACAGCGATCCTCCTACCTGTGCCTCCCTAGTGCTAGGGTTTAAAGGCGTGCGTGCCTACGGCACCCAGCAAGAATGACTCATTTTGAAAGCTTTCTTTTCTCTCGCAACCAATTGCTTCTACCCCAACCTACAGCAAAAATATCAAAGACCTGACCCTGAGGCTTGGAGGATGAAAACACTCACAGGATGAACTGAGAACTGGACTGACCTCTTGAGCGATCAGGAATGTGATCCTCCGAAGTCCGTAATCCACAAGGATATGTTTCTGTATTCAAAACATATTTAAAACAGTGAAATATCATTCAGTCATAAAAAGATCTGGGGCTCAGATACATGCTGCCATGAGGATCGACCCTGAAAGTACGTCAAGTGCAAGAAACCAGTCAAAAGACCTCTGGGGCTGGAGAGATGGCTTAGCGGTTAAGGTGCTTGCCTGCAAAGCCTGAGAAACCAGGTTCGATCCCCCAGGACCCATCTAAGCTAGATGTACAGATGGCACATGCACTTAGAGCTCATTTGGAGTAAATAGAGGCCGTGTTGCGTCCATTCTCTCCCTCTCTCTCTCTTCCTCAAATAAATAAATAAATCTTTTTGTTTGTTTGTTTGTTTTGGTTTTCTGAGGTAGGGTCTCACTCTAGCTCAGGCTGACCTGGAATTCACTATGTAGTCTCAGGGTGGCCTTGAACTCATGGCGATCCTCCTACCTTGGCCTCCCGAGTGCTGGGATTAAAGTCGTGTGCCACCACTCCTGGCTTTTAAATAAAATTTTTTTTTTGTATTTATTTATTTGAGAGTGACGGACATAGAGAGAAAGACAGATAGAGGAGAGAGAGAATGGGCGCGCCAGGGCTTCCAGCCTCTGCAAACGAACTCCAGACGCGTGCGCCCCCTTGTGCATCTGGCTAACGTGGGACCTGGAGAACCGAGCCTCGAACCGGGGTCCTTAGGCTTCACAGGCAAGCGCTTAACCGCTAAGCCATCTCTCCAGCCCTAAATAAAATATTTTTAAAAGACCTTCTGGAAGGATGGCTCAGTTGGTTAAGAACTTGTCACAAAATCACAAGGACCTGTGTGCAGACCCCTGGCCCCCACAGAGACTTGGGCACATCAGTACATGCCTATAATGCTGGAGCTAAAAAAAAAAAAAAAAAAAAAAACGAGGTGGAAAGTGTTTGAAGAAAACGTACAATGCCAACCTCTGGCCTCCACACACACGCATGTGTACCCAACACATGTGCACTGCCCACACACATACAAACATACAAACACATGCCAAAAAAAAAAACAACAAAAGCTCCCATTGTATGACTCTGCAAGTATGAAACACTCAGAATGAGCAAATCCATGGAGACATGAAGTAGGGCAGTGGCTGTCTAAGGCTGGGCTACAGAGATCGCTTGGAGAGGGCTTTGGGGACAATTGTTGATGGTTATGAGGTCTTTCCAAGTAAAATGAAAATCTTCTAAAATTGACAGTGGTGTGAAAACTGCGCAGTTCTGTGAACTTACTAACGGGCAGTGAATTGAACACTTTATGGTGTGATTTTTTTGTGTGTGTAGTAATGGGGAATGAACCTAAGCCTTGAACATGCTAGGCAAGCACTGGACCATGGGTCTACAACCCAAGCCCAAATTGTACATTTTTTAAACTTAAAAAAAAATATTTTATGGTGTTGAAGAGATGGCTTAATGGTTAAGGCACTTGCCTGTGAAGAACTTATGTTCGCATCTCCAGGTCTAAGACCATGAGTTACACATATATCAAATCCAAGAGCAGACATAGCTGATCATCTGTATGGTGAGAAATCGGAACAACAGCCAAGCTGCTTCTGGGAGACCAGAGAGCACACTTCTGCCCTGAAAGCTGCCCACACTCGGTAAAAATTCATCAAGCTACATCCGCATGCGTCTCTCGCACTTCCCTCTAAGACTTCAATATGAAGACGCACGAGAAAAGCAGGTAAGGCCGGGCGTGGTAGTGTACACCTGTAATCCCAGCCCTGGGGAGGCAGAGGTAGGAGGATCGCTGTGAATTCAAGTCGGCCTGGGCTAGAGTGAGACCCTACCTCAAAAAAAGAAAAGAAAAGCAGGGAGCTTATAAACAATAAACACTGTAATATACAGCTTTATGAATGAAGAGACAAACTTTCAAGAGGGGAAAAAAATAGGCTAATTATTTAATTTATCCACATAGTAAGGAAAATTTGGTGGGGAAGATAAATAAAGTTTTTTTATCCTCCCCGTCCCCCCCCCCCCAAAAAATAAAAGAGGGCATAGATGTCTGCCTGCAATCTCAACAACCAGAAGGCAGAGGCAGAGGCAGGGGGGTTGCTGTAAATTCAAGGCCAGCCTGGGCTACGCAGTAAGTTCAGCTAGCCAGGGTTTACAGTGTAAGGCTTTGTTTCAAAAAAACAAAGCAGCAACAACAAAAGACAGCAAAATAACTGCAAGGTGTGGTGACACCTTTAATCCCAGCACTCAGGAGGCTGCCACTGGAGGATCACCATGAGTTCAATGCCAAAGCCAGTCTGCAAGAATGAGACCCAGCCTCCGAAAAAAGAAAAGGGGGAAGGGGAGAGGAAGGAAAGAAGGAAGGAAGGAAGGAAGAGAGGGAGGGAGGGAGGGAGGGAGGGAGGGAGGGAGGGAGGGAGGGAGGGAGGGAGGGAAGAAAGAAGGAGAGGAAAGAAGGAAGGGAGGAAGGAAGGAAGGAAGGAAGGAAGGAAGGAAGGAAGGAAGGAAGGAAGGAAGGAAGCCATTTCTCCAGCCCTGTTCTCACCTTTGGTCAGAGAAGCTGCTCCCTGTGGTTGGTGGGAGCTGCTGGGGAAAACGGTCAAAATACTGAGAGTAAATTGATGAGCGCTCAGGATGGAGACCCTTCTGTCTCACACACCAAGGCTCAAGGCAGAAGACAGGGCAGAAAGAGGGTCAGAGCCACAGGGTGGGGCGGGGGGTGCCTTGGCACGCTGTCTTCCCAACCTGAGGTGACCATTGCATTCATAACCCCACCAAGGCTGCTGTTAGCTGCACAATATTGTGCCCACCAACACACTGTCACGGATGCTGAAGGCGAGGAAGGCATCAAAGAACAGGAACTAGTTGGAAACAGGAAGGGTTTCAGTAGAAAGGGGATAAGGGAACAGGAATAAAAGAAGATAATGAGCGGGCATGGTGATCAAAATACAGCATAAATGGTCTTTTTCCCAAAACAAAACAAAAAAAAAGAGCCAGGCATTGTGGAGCACATCTTTAATCCCAGCATTTGGGAGGCAGAGGTAGGAGAATCGCTGTGAGTTTGAGGCTAGCCTGAGACTGCATAGTGAATTCCAGGTCACCCTGAGCTAAAGTGAGACCCTACCTTGAAAAACAAAAACAAAACAAAACCAAAAAAGAAAAAAAAAAATAAAAACCATTGTGTATGTATGGGAAAATTGTCAATAAAAATGTTTTAAAACAAGCAAGAATTCCCCCCAATGCCCCAAACTATTTATTATGTCTGGACTCTATGCTTGGGACAAGATAAGTGATGTAGACATTTAATCACTGCAACATCCCGAGAGACAGAAACAGTGACCCATGTTCCTGTATCACGAGCCACCTCTGCCCAAGGATACTGTCCATAAGGACCAACAGAGCCGGAGTGGATGCCAGGTCTATGCCTGAAATTCTCAGCAGGTCTATTTTCCCAGCTCCACACAGGTGCGTGCACCCTCACCAAGCCCGGTCCCGCCTCCTCCTGAGGGGACCTGGCCACCTGTCCCACCTGGGCTAAGGTTACCAGGGAAACTCATGCTGAATCGTAGTTCCCCACTGCAACAGCACCAAGGGGTGGGACCTCTCGCGGAGGTCATTAAACCATGGGGACATCACCCTCAGAGAGGTCTAATGTTCTCAAGGGACAAGTCAGTTCCATAAGAAGTTATTATGAGGGCCGGGCGTGGTGGCACATGCCTTTAATCCCAGTACTTGGGAGGTGGAAGTAGGAGGATCCCCGTGAGTTTGAGGCCAATCTGAGACTCCATAGTGAATTCCAGGTCAGCCTGAGCTAGAGTGAAGACCCTACCTCAGAAAAAAATAAATAAATAAAAACAAATAAAATAAAATAAAGAAGTTATTATGAGCTAATGGTCCCTCCTTTCTCAAATGTGATGCCATCTGTGTGCCATGGCATAGCCGAGGATGTAGCAAGAGCTACATGCAGTGTGCCCTATGCTGCCTCCACAGCTATGAGCTAAATAAACCTTTCTACTTTGAACCCAGCCTCAGGTGTTTTCTTACAGCAACACAAAGCAGAAGGAGACAGCCTGCCCCCTGGTGCCAGAGACATAACCGGAGCAACGAGTACCTTGGACTGGACGAAGGTCCGAAAAATGGGCACCAGCGCCTCGTCCTCCAGGTGATCTGCATAGTGGATGGCCACATTCAGGATGTGGATGGGCTCCTCTTGGAGGGTCTACAGGAGCAGAACGGGGGGTGAGAGGGTATGGGGGCCGCAGGCAACCCCTCCCTGATCCCGCGGCTCTCTTGCCTAGGCTCAGATGCCTCTCACCTTGCCTTCTTCCTCAGAGTACAGGGAGGTGCGGGCCTTGCTGAAGAGGGGCATGTCTGTGGGCACGTTGGCAAAGCAGGAGATGACGTCATCAAAGTTCCTGGGGGTAACGGGCAGAAGGAGGCTGAGGGGCCACCTCCTTGGGAGGACATGGGTCAAGCCCTAGGCCCTCCCTCTGCCTCTGCCAACCCTGTGATCTTATCACCTCTGTGGTCCCTGGCTAGGTCCCAGGCACCCTGGATGGGGTTGGTTCTCAAAAACCAAGGATGAAGCCGGGCGTGGCGGCGCACGCCTTTAATCCCAGCACTCAGGAGGCAGAGGTAGGAGGATTGCCGTGAGTTCGAGGCCACCCTGAGACTACATAGTGAATTCCAGGTCAGCCTGGGCTAGAGCGAGACCCTACCTCGAAAAAACAAAAAACAAAAAAACAAGGATGAACCCTTTGTGTCTGGGATCGGGAGTTAAGGAAAGGATTCTAACACACCAGCCAGCAATGGGGCTTGAGGGCAACTCTGGGATCTCCCTGCCTTTTTGGGGTGTGCGTGTGTGTGGTGTGCATGTGTGTGTTTGTTCGTATGTGTGTGGGAGCACATGCATGTAGGTGCATGTGGAGACCCCACCTTATTCTTTGAGACAGGATCTCTCATTGAATCTGGAGTGCGCCCATCCTGCTGGACTAGCTAGGCAGTAACCCCTAGAATCCTGCTGGCTCTGCCTCCCAGTGCTGGGATGACAGGCGCGTGCCACATGAACTCAGGTCCTCGTGTTTGTATGGTACATGACCCACCAAGTCATCCTGCTCAGTCCCTGCCCCCACCCCCCACCCCACACACGCATCGTTTACGGGCTGGGAGACCCCAGAGACCTCACTTCACTGGAATCAGTATTAGAATAATCCTCACAAAGTTGTGAAAATCCAACAAGGAGCTGGGAAAATGGTTTAGTCGTTAAGACATTTGCCTGCGAAGCTTAAGGACCCCAGTTCGATTCCCCAGGACCCACGTAATCCAGATGCACAAGAGGATGCATGTGTCTGGAGTTTGTTTGCAATGGCTGGAGGCCCTGGCGTGCCCATTCTCTCTCTCTCTGTAACTGCCTGTTTCTTTCTCTCTCAAATAAATAACATATATCTATTTTTTTGAGGTTTTTTTTTGTTTATTTATTTATTTGAGAGCGACAGACACAGAGAGAAAGACAGATAGAGGGAGAGAGAGAGAATAGGCGCGCCAGGGCTTCCAGCCTCTGCAAACGAACTCCAGACGCGTGCGCCCCCTTGTGCATCTGGCTAACGTGGGACCTGGGGAACCGAGCCTCGAACTGGGGGTCCTTAGGCTTCACAGGCGAGCGCTTAACCGCTAAGCCATCTCTCCAGCCCAACATATATCTATTTTAATCCAACAGGATAGTCCAGGCTCAGGGTATATGACACAGGAGCAGGGTGGAAAAGGCAGTCATATCTATATTAATGAGCATGTCAATTACATATGAATTGTGCCTTAAATACACGATTCCACACATATGCTATCTTGTTTAAATCTCAGGTCACCTCGATGAAGGAGGTCCTGTTATTATTTCTGTTTTACAGAAGAGGAAATTAAAGAGAGGGAGGGGCTGGAGAGATGGCTTAGCCATTAAGCGCTTGCCTGTGAAGCCTAAGGACCCCGGTTCGAGGCTCTGTTCCCTAGGACCTATGTAAGCCAGATGCACAAGGGGCACACACATCTGGAGTTCATTTGTAGTGGCTGGAGACCCTGGTGCACTCATTCTCTCTCTGTCTGCCTCTTTCTCTGTCTGTTTCTCTCAAATAAATAAAAATAAACAAAAAATAAAATAAACAGAGGGACATTATAATTGGCACAGCCTCATCAATTATGGAGCCAGGCTCAAATCGGGGCAAACAGATACAGAGGTTCATAGCGTGACCACGTGCCATCACGAGTCTGTTATTTCATGTATATATATACGTATGTATCGTATGTGTTTGTATGTATTTACTTACTCATTTTGTGTATGTGTGTGTGCGTGCATGTGTGTCGCTGGGATAGAACCTAGGGTCTTGTACATGCTAGGCAAGTGCTCTACCAATGAGCTTCATTCCCAGTGATGTCTTAGCTTTAAAAAAAAAAAATTGTTTTTTCAAGATGGGGTCTCACTCTAGCCCAGACTGACCTGGATCTCACCCAGTAATTCCAGGCTGGCCTTGAACTCACAGTGATCCTCCTACCTCTGCCACCTGAGTGCTGGAACTAGAGGCACGCACCACAGTGCCCGGCGCTTTTAACTTGTTTTGAAACTGACACAGCAATACGTGAAAAGTTTCCCCGGCGGGCGGACACGTAACTGTAGTCACAGCCCTTGACAAGCTGAAGCAGGAGGGGACGCTAGCTCAAAGCCAGCTTGGACTACATAGTAAGTTAGAAGCCAGCCTAGGCTACTCACAAAAATCAACAACATATTATGCACATTTATGAGGTACCAAGTAAGGTCTCAATACATGCATACGTTGTGTCATGCCGAAATCAAATTAAACATCTACCTCCTCAAACATACATCGTTGCTTCTGGTGAAAATTTGCCCCATATTTTATTTTCTTCTCTCTTTTTTTTTTTTTTTTTTTTTTTTTGGTTTTTCGAGGCAGGGTCTCACTCAAACTCAGGCTGACCTGGAATTCACTATGTTGTCTCAGGCTGTCCTTGAACTCACAGTGATCCTCCTACCTCTGCCTCACGAGTGCTGGGATTAAAGGCGTGCGCCACCACGCCCAGCCCATCTTTTCTTTCAGTTGTCTGAAATGTGTAGCCTAATACTATTTCTCACATTCACCCTACTGGGTAACCACAAGCTGGAACTTCTGGTTCAGGTCCAGCTGCAATGGATCTGAAAAAAACCCCGCACGACTCACTGACCAACCTGTCCCCAACAGTCCCCCAAGAACCCTAGTGTCGTGAACTGCTGGGTCTCGTGCCTGGCTCGCCGCTGATCCACGCATCAGGCAATGAATGGGTGGGGGTCGGGGAAGGTCGTGCACCCTGCGGGCTCCAGGTAGTCAGGCGGCTGGCCGCAGCATACCTGGTGAAATCCTCAAATCTCCTGAAGGCGACCATGGCCCCCATCCGCTGGCTCATCGGAGAGAAGCCACTGTCCATGAAGAGCTCCGTGCTGTGCCTCAGCAGGTCGGGGTTGGTGACACTGATGGGCACAGCCATCCTGCGGGGTGAGAGCAAGGGGAGATGGAAACAGCTGTTTCACAGTCTCTTCTCTGAGAGCCATTCCTACACAGGATGCTTCTGGAAGCCAGACCAGGATTAGAGCCCTCCTGGGGCGGGGGGGCTCTAAAAGTGGGAGCTGTAAGAGGAGACTGAGGTTTGAGGGTCACGAGCAGAGGGGTCACATCTGGCGTATAGTAGGAACTCAGGAAGAGCATGGATGATGTGTGCATGGAGGCAAACAAGCCTGGTCCCAATGCAGTTCTGCAGCAACTCCAAATTGCCGAGCGTAGCCACAGAGAGAATCAATGCTTCCAACCTCAGTTTCCCATAATGCAGCCCAGCTCCGGGTGACTGGTGAGGAGGCTAGATTTTGTTGTTGTTGTTTTTTCAATGTAGGGTCTCACTCTGGTCCAAGCTGACCTGGAATTCACTATGTAGTCCCAGGGTGGCCTCGAACTCATGGCAATCCTCCTACCTCTGCCTCCCGAGTGCTGGGACTAAAGGTGTGTGCCACCACGCCCGGCAGGGCTAGACTTTTACTCTCCTTGGCTCTGCCCCTCCATTAAACCTCTCTTGGACAAGGTCAGTGGCCTACTTGAGTTCCTATGGCCACTGCTCCCAGAAACGAAACCAATAAAAACCAGTAGGATCATCTGAGAGCTTGGGAATCAGGTGCTGGGCAGAGAAGTCCACAGCATGTAGAAAAGCCAACATGGGAAGATTCGGTGGCCAGTGTCGCACACAGCAACAATGAGGTGGCAAATCCAGCTCCTTCTTAGTAATGCCTACAGCCCCTCCCCAGAGTGAATGACAAGTCAGGTCCAAGGTGCAGCCTCCCCTCAGGCCTCGGTGACCCAAATGACCATGCGTCTGGCCCTACAGACACAGCTATCAACCTACTGAGGAGCACACCTCCCTCCTCCTGGCCCTTTCCAGAGGCCTCAGCAGGCTGGGATGTATCATTAGTCCCAAGTCCTGAATAAGCTGTGAATATTACCATCCCATGGCAACAGCAAGGACCTTAGACCTTGGTTGGGGACTCCCTCTTGGTTAGGGTCCTCAGTGTCTCTCTGGGTCAAAAGAGGACCCAGTACTCATACTGGCTAACCAGCAACAACCTAATATACATGAAGGTCCTTGTTATGACACAGGTCATGACCCCCAAATCCATAAGGGTAGCTTCCACTTCTCTGGGGCAGACAATTTCAAAAATGCCATACAAAATCCATCCCTACCACCACCACCATCACAACATTATACCACTGACATCATCTCCATCACCACCACCATCACCACCACCCTCAAGACTGGTCCAGGCTAGAAACCATAAAAGACTTTGGGATGAAATGCCATAATCCTGCAGACACCTATGATCTGATCCTTATAAACACACAATATCTGATCCCTGTAGACACACATGATCTCATCCTTATAGACACATGATGTGACCAGTGGAAGCCCAAATCATGACGACAGCATTCCAGCCGTACATAGGCCCCTGAGAAACCCTACAAGAGTCCCAAACAAAGGAACCAGGAAGAGTTGAAGGAACTGCATCCCAGGGAAGCACAGAAGGCAAGACACACTGCCTGACCAGAACGGGACTCTGGTTTCTTACATAAGATGGGTTGAAGGGAGACCATGAGCCAGGAGCACAGATCCCCCCGCCCCACATCCCCGTGAGACCACAGAGGGGATTCCCTGAACTATGGCTTTGAATGACAGACACCAGAGTTCATAGGCAAGCCCACACACCTGGTCTGCCCCAGCATCCCCAGAACCCTCAAATGCCATGGAAAGAACTCAGGTGAGACCACAGTGTGGGCTCAGGGTCCTATTCCACATAATGAGCAGCTCAGCCTATGGCAAGGCCCCGGGGGCTCTCATCTGTAAAAACAAAGGTGAGAACATGTTTTTGGCCAACAGTAGTCAAGAGCTCAATGAGGGCTGGAGGGATGGCTTAGCAGTTAAGGCATTTGCCTGCAAAGCCAAAGAACCCAGATTCAATTCCCCAGGACCCACATAAGCCAGAAGCACAAGGGGGCACGTGCATATGGAGTTCGTTTGCAATGGCTGGATGCTCTGGCACAACTATTCTCTCCCTCTCTCTCTCTCTCTCAAATAAATAAATAAAATAATTTTTAAAAAGAGCTCAATGAAATAAGAATGTGGCTGGGCGTGGTGGCACACGCCTTTAATCCTAGCACTTGGGAAGCAGAGGTAGGAGGATCGCTGTGAGTTTGAGGCCAGCCTGAGACTACACAGTGAATTCCAGGTCAGCCTGGACTAGAGAAACCAAAAAATAATAATAATAATAATAATAATAATAATAATAATAATAATTAATTTAATTAAAAATTTAAAAGAAAGTAAGAATGTGGAGACACTGTACACAGTGCCCAACCAATGGCACCTCACTGGACGCTAATGTAATTGTTGTCACAGGGATGTCACAAGGATCATACTGTCCTATGTGCCAGGCGCTGTCCCGAATGTTCTAGATGCCTCATCTTATTTGTCCTTCACGACAGTCTAGGCTAGCATGGTCCACTAGGTGGATGATGATGGAATGTTCTAGAACTCCCTTGTCCAATATGACAGACAAGAGGCATATGTGGCTACTGAACACTTTAAATGCAGCAGGCATGGCAAACAGGCAGAATTTGAAATTCTCATTTGCATTCATCACTCTGGCCCAGGCTGACCTGGAATTCACTATGGAGTCCCAGGGTGGCCTCGAACTCACGGCGATCCTCCTACCTCTGCCACCCGAGTGCTGGGGTTAAAGGCGTGCGCCACCACGCCCGGCTTACATGCATTAAGCTTAAAGAGGCCTAAGTGGGACACTGGAAGGTGTAGGAGAACACCAGGACCCCATCTCCACGGACGAGAGCACGGCACTGTGGGAAAAGGGGAGTCTCCCCTGACATCTCTCCAGCAAGACATGCTCGCTGGGCCCTCCCAGAGACAAGATTCCAGTAACAGCAGAGGCGAGGGCACACCGCTGCCTACCGGTTGGGGTGGGAGGAAGGCAGCATGAACTGGAACTCCACCACACAGGTGCCATCCGAGAGCTCGCGGTGCTGCAGGCTGTTCAGCTCGTAGGCGATGTAGGCTCTCCGCACGTAAACCTGACGGAGCAGACAAAGCACGGTGGACGTCCCCAGGGCACCGGAGTGACCTCCGACCCCAAGAGAACGCAGGCTGGCAGGATGTGGAAACGATCTCTGAAGGCTCCCTTGGCCGTGGGTAAAGGTATTTCACTTTTTCCATAAAGGACTTGTGATTTTTAAAAAATATATTTTAATTTATTTAAAAAAATATTAATTATTTAATTAATAAATAATTGTTGATTGATTTATTATAAAAGAGAGAGAATGGGCGCTCGGGCCTCCAGCCACTGCAAGTGAACTCCAGACACATGCACCCCCTTGTGCATCTAGCTTCTGTGGGTCCTGGGGAATTGAACTGGGGCCCTTAGACTTCGCAGGCTAACGCCTTAACCACAGAGATATCTCTCCATCCCTGAGTGTAGACTTTTGCTACATGCCAAGCCAAGAGAGGGTGACTGTGGGCCCAGTCTCTACTAAAAACCCTGGGTGCTAAGTCTCATGAGCTTCCGCTGTCACTACCTGTGGAAGGAGGTGCACCCTGGGGGACTCTGCCTAGGAGAGGACCCTCAGGAGCCTAGGCTGGGCTTCATCAGCGTCACCCGTATGTCCCCTTTGCTGGCTCCCATCCATCCTTTCTCTGTAATAAACCTCAGCTATGATAACAATCACAGCCCGCACCCCGGAATTGCAAATTATTAAATCCTGGAGTGTATTTGGGGACTTTGACATGCTTAGGATAGGGACAAAATTCTGATTCTGAAAAGGATTAATCCATTTTTTCATTAATTTATTTATTAGAGACAGAGAGAGGGAGGGAGAGAGAGACAGGGAGAGTGAGTGAGAATAGGCGTGGCAGGGTCTCTAGCCACTGCAAACAAACTCCAGATGCATGTGCCACTATGTGCATCTGACTTACATGGAATCTGGAGAATCGAGCCTGGGTCCTTAGGCTTTACAGGCAAGCACCTTAACCGCTAAGCCATCTCTCAAGCCCCAAAAGGCCGAATGTAGATCGTATGTTACAATGTATCTCTTAGGTCACAAGGAAAAAGTTGAATCATGTTCAATAAAGATGCCAATTAAGGTCCTGGAATGTATGAAAGTATAATCTAGAAAATTCTCTCACAGAGATAACTAGGATTTAACAGCTCTGACTGAGACCTCAGGAGGATTCTTTCTTTTAAAAAAAATACTTTTTATTTATTTATGAGCAGAGAGAGAGAGAATGAGCCTTTTGACACTGTAACAAACACCACATGCATGCGCCACTTTGTGCATCTGGCTTTACATAGGCCCTGGGAATCAAACCCTGGCCTGCATTTAACTGCTGAGCCATCTTCCCAGCCTCAGGATTCTATCAAAGATAAATAAATGAACAGAGGAACAAACTGTAGGTCCAAGAGACCCTATGGCTGTCATATACCCTCAAGCCAAAAAAAACAGTCTCAACAAAAGCCCATCCAAAGTTTCGGGCATTTAGAGCTTCTGGGGTCTAAAAGACACCTGGGCAAGTAGGGGGCCACAGAAACTGTAGATACTGGGCTGGAGAGATGGCTTAGCGGTTAAGCGCTTGCCTCTGAAGCCTAAGGACCCCGGTTCGAGGCTTGATTCCCCAGGTCCTACGTTAGCCAGATGCACAAGGGGGCGCACGCGTCTGGAGTTCGTTTGCAGAGGCTGGAGGCCCTGGTGTGCCCATTCTCTCTCTCTTTATTTCTCTCTCTGCCTCCTTCTCTCTGTTGCTCTCAAATAAGTAAATAAATTAAATTAAATTAAAAAATTTTTAAAAGAAACTGTAGACACTGAGCTTGGAGAGTCAAGCGTAAGGAAAAGCCACTCGGCCAAGGGCAGAAAACCACTGACAGCACGAGACCCTACCCGCTGTTCCCTACGAGGACATGCTCAGCCTGAATTCCAATAACTGACTAAACACCCATAGGCCCCTGATGTCAGGGAGACGAGAACAGGAGCTCTCATTTGAGTTGCTAGGAGACACGCCCTGCTCTGCCCTGGCCCATGGGAGGTCACCTTGTCACCTAAGCTCCATCCAGCTTGCACTGCTCCAGATAGAAAAGTCTTTCAAGGCTGGAGAGATGGCTTAGTGGTTAAGGCACTTGCCTGTGAATCCCAAAGACCCACGTTCAACTCTCCAGATCCCACATAAGCCAGATGCTCAAGGTGATGCAAGCACACAAGGTCGCAAATGTGCACAAGATGGCACACACGTCTGGAGTGTGATTGTAGTGGCTGGTAGCCTTGGCACACCAGTTCTCTCTCTTTCTCTCTTATTAAAACAAAACAAAGCCGGACGTGGTGGTGCACGCCTTTAATCCCAGCCCTTGGGAGGCAGAGGTAGGAGGATCACCATGAGTTTGAGGCCACCCTGAGACTACATAGTTAATTCCAGGTCAGCCTGGACCAGAGTGAGACCCTATCTCGAAAAACGAAAAAAATACAGCTGTGTGTGGTGGCACGTGCCTTTAATCCCAGCCCTTGGGAGGCAGAGGTAGGAGGATCGCTGTGAGTTCAAGGCCTCCCTGAGACTACCATAGTGAATTCCATGTCAGTCTGAGCTACAGTGAGACCCTACCTTAAACAAAAAAAAGAAAGAGAGAGAGAGAGAAGTCTTTCAAAGATAGCAAGATAGTGAATGCTCATGAGTCATAAGGTTGGCCGCAGTGCCTCTGACTCAGCACTGGGTGAGGGGCCAGGGGGTGGGGAATGGCATCTTGCTGTGTCCTGCCCAGAGGAGGCGGTGATGAGATGGGGCAAAGCAATGGCTACCAGCATGGGATTTGCAATAAGACAGATCAAACATGAATCCTTTCTCTGTAATAAACCTCAGCTATGATAACCACAGCCCGCACTCCGGAGTTGTCAATCGTTGACCCCCGATTCTTCCCCTTCCTGGCTGTGTGACCTTGAGCAAAATCACTTCACCTCTCTGAGCTTCAATTCAATCTGCTGTAACACAGGGGTATTTGTAATGCTCCCTCCCCAGGAAAGAATAAGATCAGGAAGGGTAGGACTCCTTACAACGTGTTCCTCCAGACACAAAATGGCCTGGACATCCATGACCTCACAGTGCCTGATACTACCTACACAAGACCATCATGATAGAGGGAAAAATCATGACATCAAAACAAGAGAGACTGATTGATGTGGGGGGGGGCGGGCAAAGGGGGATATGATGGAGAATGGGGTTTCAAAGGGGAAAGTGGGGGGAGGGAGGGAATTACCATGGGATATTGTTTACAATTATGGAAGTTGTCAATTAAAAAAAAAAAGAGGGCTGGAGAGATGGCTTAGTGGTTAAGCACTTGCCTGTGAAGCCTAAGGACCCCAGTTGGAGGCTCGATTCCCCAGAACCCACGTTAGCCAGATGCACAAGGCATCTGGAGTTTGTTTGCAGTGGCTGGAGGCCCTGGCGCACCCAGTCTCTCCCTCTCTTTCTCTCTCTCTCTCTCTTTTTCTCTCTCTCCCCCTCTTTTCTCTCTCTGTCTGTCGCTCTCAAATAAATAAAAGTGAACAAAAAAAATTTTAAAAAAATAAGAAGATCATGTTTGAGAGGTGTGTGGACCAGGGTCAGGCAGGTGTGTGGCTGGGGAGGATGGCGAACACCAGAGTTGGCTGGCTCAGCACTGTTGCCCTCCTAGGTGCCACCCACTTACCTCCAGGGATGCCATGCAGACGACTTTGTTAGCGTGGTAGAAGAAAGTGGGCAGCACATCAAATATGGTCGTTTCTGAAAGGATCAGTTTCTATGGAAAAACGGGAAGAGGAAACAGGTGAGCGAGTTTGAACCATGGGGAGCAGTGCGCAAGCTGGCCATGTTGTTACTGTGACAGCTGCGGTGCCTGGTGCAGACTCCCCCTTGGGTCTGACAGTGAAGGCACATGGGCAGCCCCCAATTTCAGATGCTGACTGGGGGGAGGCACCTGGAATTTCATAAGGAGCCAGCCACGGTGGGAACCTGGGAAAAGGAAACCTAGGACCTGGCCCGAGGGATGCACACTCCCAGACACCCCATCACCCGTGCGTGTTAACTGCACCTGCCAGGACAACCTCACCCCATCCCTCAGGACCCAGCTCCATGCCCACCTCTCCCAGAGCCTGCCAACGACCCCCCCAGGCACACACTGGACAAACGTCGCCACTCAGCATGAAATGGCACCAGACCGGGGGGGGGGCGCTCATTGAAAGTAAAAGCAACCTATGGCCCTGAAGACCCCACCTGGACCTGCGTGCATGCCCAGCAGACGCTGGAGGAAGGACAGGACTCACCTTGAGATTTTCCGGGCAGACCTCATGGCCGTACAAGTCGATGGCCGAGAGGAAGATGGACTCCACCTGGTTGTGCCGCAGTTCATAGGAAGGGAGGTGGGAGGCGATCAGAACCTGCAAAGAGGGGACGGACAGCTGAGGCAAGAAGCCTGGAGCTGGGGGGAGTGGGGGTGCATGCACGGGCCTTGTGCCTGGAGACCAACCTGCCTGGCCCTGAGGGCCACCTTGCAATGCTCGCTCTTGCTCAGCTGAGTAAGCTCTGTAAGGATGGCGGTGAGCTCCTCCGACAGGGCAGGATCTGGACCACACAGCTCATCCTTCGGGAGAGAAGAGAACCCAAACGGCTGTCCTTCGCCAGAGCGGAACAGGCCGGCGCTCAGCCAGCCACAGGGTCTGGTCTCAGCTCTCTGCACAGCACAGCCTCGGCCACACATCCTCGTCCTTGTCTTCCATGGCTAAGCCTCATTCATTCATTCACTCCCTCACTCACTCATTCGCCCTTGCTCTTTTCTACTGTGGACACACCTCTATTGTGGTTTGAACGTGACATGCCCCCCCCCCCATGGTTCATGGGTTTGAATACTTGGCCCCCAGCTGATGGCCCTGGTTGAGAAAGGTGTGGAAGCTTAAGGAGGTGGAGGCTTGCTAGAGGAAGTGGACCGCGGAGGTACGGGCCTTGGGGTTTATAGTGTGGCTCCACTGCCCGTTCCATCTTCCTGACTTAGGGATGCAATGTGACCAGCTTGGCCTCAGGCTCCTTCTACCATGTCTCCCCCACCATGATGGAATGTAACCCCAGGAGCTGTGAGCTCAGTAAAGCCTTCCTCCCTTAAGCTGTCTCTTGTCAGGTATTTGGTCACAGTCAGGAGAAAAAAAAATGTGTAATACAAATTCATTCATTCATTCATTCATTCACCTGCTCATCCACTCCAGAACATACTGCCCCACCTGACATGATAAACTACAACATAACCCTGCCCACGTCCCTCATCTGAGAGGCCAGAACCATTGGAGATTTCAGCTGATTTGGGATCTTGTAATATCTGCATAAAGAGATTTCTTGGGAATGGAACCCACATCTAAATATGAAACTCATTCATGTTTGCTTCATACATGCATCCTGAAGATCATTTTATATGTCATTTAAATTTTTTTAAATTTACTTGCAAGCAGGAGAAATAGAAGAGAGACAGACAGAATGGGCAAACTAGGGACTCTAGCTACTGCAAACAGACTCCAGATGCATGCGCCACTTTGTATGTCTGGCTTTACATGGATACTGGGGAACTGAACTCAGGTCCTTAGGCTTTGCAGACCAGCACCTTAACTGCTGAGCCATCTCTCCAGCCCTTATAAAGTATTTTTACTAGGTCGTCACTGCAATCTACCACACAAAGTCAGGTGTGGCATTAGCCACTTCTGGTATCAGGTCAGAGCTCTAACACTTTTAGATGTTGTAGCAATTTGGATTTTTTGGATTGGAAATGCTCAACTGGTCCAGCTCCTATCCAGTGATTACCAAGGAGCATGATGTGCCAGGCAAGCAATTAGCCCCCATCCATACATGCCCTGAGATGCTCCCAACCTCTGAGGAGTTGCTATCATGACCACCATTTTATAAACAAGGACACCTTGAGTATCTGGCTTACGTGAGTCCTGGGAAGTTGAACCGAGGTCCTTGGGCTTTGCAGGCAAATGCCTTAACTGCTAAGCCATCTCTCCAGCCTGCTAATTTTTTAGTATTTTTTATTTATTTATTTGAGAGAGAGAAACAAAGAGAGCGAGCAAGAATGGCTGGGTGCATCAGGGCCTCCAGCCAGTGCAAATGAACAGCAGATGCATGCATTACCTTATGCATCTGGCTTACATGGGTCCTGGAGAACTGAACCTGGGTCCTTTGGCTTTGCAGGCAAGCGCCTTAACCACTTAAGCCATCTCTCCAGCCACCCCTCCCATATTGCTAATTATTAAGGAAAAGGTCTTTAGTTGGGAAAGACTGCTATTACTACTCATAGGAAGAGAAATGAGAAGGAAGAAATTCTGTGCTTTTCCAAGAAGGCAAAATGGGACCCAATAAGCCCAGACTGGCAGCTTGTACTCTTGCACGCAGACTGAGTGCTCAAACCCCGACTCCGCACTGACCAGCTGGGTGCCTTTAGGCAAGGGGCTCCACCTCTCTGTGCTCTTCCAAAGGTGAGAACAGTACCCATCTCGCAGGGTTGCTGTAGGAATATAGCCATAGTAGGGCATGGGGGTAATGCCCGCAGGCCCACCTTCTTTGGAAGCCAAGTCAAAAGGATTAGTTTAGCGCAGGAGTTCATGACTTTACCCTAGGCCACATAGCAAGACCCTGTCTCAAGAAAAAAAAAAAATCAAATGAATTTATAAATATTTTTAAAACAATATTTTAAGCCAGTTGTGGTGGCTTGTAACTACAATCCCAGCACTCAGGAGGCTGAGGCAGGAGGATCACTGTGAATGTGAAGCCAGCCTGGACTACAGAGTGAGTTCCAGTTCAGCCTGGGCTAGAGACCCTGCCTCAAACAAACAAAAAGAATTCATATGTTGTCTCCTGTAGAGCAGCCCATGAGAGCCTGGCATAGAGCAGATGCTCTGGGAGTGTCACTGCTTGTTATAAATAAAGTTTTATTAGCATACAGCCATGCCCACCAGCTGATCCTAAGCAGTGACAAACCTGCAAAGTCAAAAGGATTGATGTTCTTATTCTTTCTAGAAAACATCTGGGGAGGGCAGGAGAGATGGGTTGGAAGTTAAGGCACTTGTCTGCAAAGCTTAAGGATCCAGTACTCACAAAAGGCAGATGCACAAGGCAGCACATGCATCTGGAGTTCATTTTCAGTGGCTGGGGCCCTGGCATACCCATTCTCTCTCTCCCTCCCTCCCTCCCTCCCCCCCTCCCTCTCTCTCTCTCTTTCTCTCTTTGCCTTTTTTCTCTCTCTCTAAAAAAGCAATTTTTCTTTTTTTTTTTTTTTTTTTTTTGGTTTTTCGAGGTAGGGTCTCACTCTGGTCCAGGCTGACCTGGAATTAACTCTGTCATCTCAGGGTGACCTTGAACTCATGGCAATCCTCCTACCTCTGCCTCCCGAGTGCTGGGATTAAAGGCGTGCGCCACCACGCCCGGCTCAGTAAAAAAGCAATTTTTAAAAATTTTTTGTTTATTTTTTTATTTATTTATCTGAGAGCGACAGACAGAGCGGGAAAAAGGCAGAGAGAGAGAGAGAGAGAGAATGGGCGCTCCAGGGCCTCCAGCCACTGCAAACAAACTCCAGACGCATACGCCCCCTTATACATCTGGCTACTGTGGTTCCTGGGGAATAAAGCCTCGAACCGGGGTCCTTGGCTTCACAGGCAAGCACTTAACCACTAACCCATCTCTCCAGCCCCAAAAATAAATTAAAAAAAATAATAATTGGAGACAGGGCTGGGGATATGACTTAATGGTAGTTAGTGTGCTTGGGTTTGATTCCAGCACTGCAAAAAAATTAGTTTTTAAAGACAAGAAGGGACTAGGGAGATGGCTCAGTGGCTAAGAGCGCTTACTTGCAAATCTGATGGCCTGAGTTCAAGTTCCAAGCACCCATGTGCAGCTGGACACAAAACGTAGTGCATACGTGCAAATGTCTGGTGTTTGCTTGTACTGGCAAGAGACCCTGGTATGCATGTGCACATGTGTACACACACCCACAAATTAATTAATTAATTAATTAATTAATAGGAAAAAGGATAGGGTTGGAGAGATGACTTTGCAGTTAGGCACTTGCCTGCAAAACCAGAGGACCCAGGTTCAATTCCCCAGGACCCATGTAAGCCAGATGCACAAGGTGACACATGATTCTGGAGTCCATTTGCAATGGCTGGAGGCCCTGGCACACCCATTCTCTATCTGCCTCTTTCTCTCTCCCCCACCTCAAATAAATAAATAAAATATTTTTTCTTTTTTTAATTTATTTTTTATTTATTTGAGACAGAGAAAGAGAGAGGGGGAGAATGGGAATGCCAGCGCCTCTAGCCACTATAAACTCCAGCTATGTGTTCCCCCTTGTGTATCTGGCTTGCATGGATCCTGGAGAATGGAGCTGGGATCCTTTGGCTTTGTAGGCAAATGCCTTAACCCCTAAGCCATCTCTTCAGCCCCCTTTTTAAAAATTTTTAAGAAGTATTTTATTTACAGGCTGGAGAGGTGGCTTAACGGTTAAGGTGCTTGCCTACGTAGCCTAAGGACCCATGTTTGACTCCAGATCCCAAGTAAGCCAGATGCACAAAGGTAAGGCAAGCGCAAGGCAACATGCCCACTAGGTGGCGCAAGCATCTGGAGTTCGACTCCAGTGGCTGAGGCCCTGGTGTGCCAATTCTCTCTCTCTCTCCCTCTCCCTGTTGTTTGTTTCTCTCCCTCTCTCTCTCTCTCTCTCTCTCTCTCAAATTAAATTTTAAATTAAAAAAAAAGTTAAAGAAGAAAAACGAAGAGGTTTGGGAGCCCTGCCCACCCCCGCTGGGGTGGAGCCCCAGCCCCCTTACAATCAGCAGGATCACCAGCTGGTTCTTCTTGGCCACCTGCGCGTGTGAGAAGATGCAGTCCAGCACCAGGGTCATGTCTGGCTTGAACTGCTCCCTGAGGTTTATCACGCACTTGTCATAGTGAGCTACAGGGGAAGATGAGAGAGCCAGCAGGGTGAGGTCCCATTCCCGCCCCGCCCCACTCCCAACTCGTCCTTGGTGACGCCCGGGCATCGCCGTGCATCTTGCCTTGTTGGAAATGGTGCTCCACACGCAGGTAGCTCCGCAGGAGGTCCAGCACCACGGTTTTCATGTAGCCCCGGGCCCCACTGCGGTACCTGGGAGAACAGAAAGCGGCAGTGTTAATGTGACCCCCCCCCCACCTCCTGGAGTATCTAGATGTCTTAGCTAGGGGCTTTTATGACACTAAAAAGAAGGCAGCCTGGACACGGTGGCACATGCCTGTAATTCCACCATTCCTCCCAAAGACTATGAGTTCAAGGCCAGTCTATACTACATAGTAAAACGCTGTCTTAGCAAACCAAGGGCTGGAGATGCAACTTAATGGGAGCACACTGGCCTAGTGTGTGCAAGGTCGTGAGTTATAGCCTCATCATAAAATGCAGAAAGGGGGCTAGAGAGATGGCTTAGCAGTTAAGGTGTTTGCCTGCAAAGCCTAAGGACTCATGTTCAACGCTCCAGGTTGCATGTAAGCCAGACGCACAAGGTGACACAAGCGAGCAAGGTTGCACATGCGTACAAGGGTGTGCACATATCTGGAGTTTGATTGCAGTGGCTGGAGGCCCTGGTGTGCCAATTCTCTCTCACATACACACTCTCTCTCTCACTCTCTCCCTCTCTCACACATAAAAAATAAAGGACAGGGCTGGAGAGATGGCTTAGCGGTTAAGCACTTGCCTGTGAAGCCTAAGGACCCCGGTTCGAGGCTCAGTTCCCCAGGTCCCCCGTTAGCCAGATGCACAAGGGGGCGCACGCGTCTGGAGTTCATTTGCAGAGGCTGGAGGCCCGGGCGCGCCCATTCTCTCTCTCTCCCTCTATCTGTCTTTCTCTCTTTGTCTGTCGCTCTCAAATAAATAAATTAAAATAAATAAATAAATAAAGGACAGTCTATTGGGCTTGCCTCAAAAAATAAAAAATAAAAAATAATTTTTTTTAAATGGAGAAAGGGAGGAAGAGGAGAAAGAATAGGAGAGAAAGGTGAGTGAGAGCCCCTCAAACCAGAGGCCAAATTGAGCTGGTACCCAAAATTAAGTCTCTAGACACCCCACTTGCCCAGCTCCACAGGGAAGGACACTAAAAGTTAAGTTTTAGAGTTAACACACTAAAAGAAGAAAGCCAGTGTTTGCAGATTCCAACCAGAAGATAAGAATGCCCATTTATCTAGGCAACCTATACAGATGTTTTCTAAAGACAAATTTGAAAGACATTTGCCAAATATGTAATTTTTATGTGTGACTTTTAATGTTTTTTTCTTTTTAGTCTTTTCCAGGTAGGGTTTTGCTGTAGCCCAGGCTGACCTGGAATTCACTATGTAGTCTCAGGCTGGCCTCGAATTCACAGTGGCCCTCCTACCTCTGCGTCCCGAGTGCTAGGATTAAAGGCATGCATCACCACCCCAAGCTAATGGGTTATTTTCACTTCCTTTCTGAAACACTGTTTTTAATGTGTGTGTGTGTGTGTGTGTGTGTGTGTGTGTGTGTGTGTGTGTGTAATTTATTTATTTATTTATTTGCAAGCCAGGGAGTGAGATAATGGACACTCAGGACCTCTGACTGCTACAAACAAACTCCAGATGCATGCACCACTTTGTGCATCGAACCCAGGTCATTAGGCCTTGCAGGCAAGCGCCTTAATCACTGAGCCATCTCTCCAGCCCCTGAAACAAAAGTTTAATGTGAGTTGTCATTAAAAAAAAAAAAAAAAAAAAAGTAGGCCAGGCGTGGTGGCTCGTGCCTTTAATCCCAGCACTCGGGAGGCAGAGGTAGGAGGATCACCATGACTTCAAGGCCACCCTGAGACTACATAGTGAATTCCAGGTCAGCCTGGACTAGTGTGAGACCCTACCTCAAAAAAACAAACAAAAAAAGTAATAAGAAAAAAATTAAAATAAATAAAACAAAAAAGAAAGAAGAGGGAGGAAGGAGAAGGTGAGAGAGAGAAAGAGAAAGATAGAAAGAAAGAGAGAGGGGGGAGAGAGAAAGGGAAGACAGGTGTGATGGCACATGCCTTTAATCCCAGCACTCAGGAGGCAGAGGTAGGAGGGATTGCCATGAGTTCAAGGCCACCCTAAGACTACATAGTGAATTCTAGGTCAGCCTGGGCTATAGTGAGACCCTACCTTGAAAAAAAAAGAGATGATGATGATGATGATGATGATGAAAGAAAGAGGTCAAAGAGATGACTTAGCAGTTAAGACATCTGCCTGCAAAGCCAAAGGACCTCGGTTTGATTCCCCAGGACCCACATAAGCCAGATAGTTCTTTTGCAGTGGCTAGGGGCCCTGGCGTGCCTATTCTCTCTCTCTCTCTCTCTCTCTCAAATAAATAAATAGATAATACATAAATAAAATAAAATAAATATTTTTTAAAAAGAAAAAAAAAGTTTAGTGTGGGTTTTCCAAAATCCATTCCCTCTTCTATGGTATATCTCTGAACACAGGGAACAGGGTTTCTTTCATTTTTTTTTTTTTTTTGTTTCCTTCCTTCCTCTCTTCCTTGTCATACTGGGATTGTACGTGGGGTGCCATGTATGCTAGCCAACGCTGTACCGCTGAGCAACATCCCCAGCAGGGTCCAGTCTAAGAAGGGAGCAGAAACCCGCTTCACCTCAGCATCCCCGAGTAACAACAAAAGACAGCTAAAGTCACTATGGAACCAAATCTGAAAACCCGCCGGGCGCGGTGGCGCTCACCTTTAACCCCAGCATTCAGGAAGCAGAGGTAGGAAGGCTGTCTTGAGTTTGAGACTACATAGTGCATTCCAGATCAGCCTGGGCTAGAGCAAGACCCTACCTCGAAAGTCATCATCATCCTACGTAGAAGCAGGGCAGACCTCTGATGTTGAAGTTCAACACAGAAATAAAGTGTCGTATACATGTTCCTTCCTTCCAGCTCTTTCTCTGGAGCCCTAAAGATGGATGTGAGGGTAGCACTCCATGTGTTCAGGGAAAGGACTCCCCTGGAAGCCCTTGACTACAAACCTTCCTCAGCTGTGTGGCTAATGTCCCCATGAGTCAGGAACTCCTTGAAACTCCACAGGTTTCCACAGCCCCGCATGCTCTGCACCCCGCAGCTTCCAGCACATGGGAACATATACTGAGCTAACTGGTTCAAATCTGAGAACCGTTCTGTTCTTATAAGCCATGCTTTCTTGCTAGGCGGGTTCTTCACACACACACACACACACACACACACACACACACACACACACGGCAAAAAATCTTTTTAACATGAGACAAGCTCTGCAGCAGGCTAGCCCCTGCTCCATAGCCACAAGGCAATTAGTCATCAATTGCCCTTGTAATGACCCCCCCAAACCCCAAGAATAATGACTTATGTAGTCTTTCATCATACATAAAACCATCTCATCCCAATGTGTCCTAAGAGAAGCTAAATCCAAGTTACAACTCTAACATACATGTCAATATTGGCTAAGTGAAGCCAGGCATGGTGGCGCACAACTTTAATCCCAGCACTCGAGAGGCAGAGGTAGGAGGATCACTGTGAGTTTGAGGCCACCCTGAGACTCCATAGTGAATTCCAGGCCAGCCTGAGCCAGAGTGAGCCCTTACCTCGAAAAACAAAAAAAAAAAAGAACAACAAAAAAAATAACAAAAAAAATTAGCTGGGCGTGGTGGAGCACACCTCTAATCCCAGCACTCAGGAGGCAGAGGTAGAAGGATCGTCATAAGTTCAAGGCCATCTTGTGACTACATAGTGAATTCTAGATCAGCCTGGGCTAGAGTGAGACCCTACCTCAGATAGATAGGTAGGCAGGTAGGTAGGTAGGTAGGTAGTTAGGTAGGTAGGTAGGTAGGCAGGCAGGCAGGCAGGCAGGCAGGCAGATAGATAGATAGATAGATAGATAGATAGATAGATAGATATATAGATGGGTGGATAGATAGATAGATGTATACTAAATGTTATCACTTTATAAAAACAAACCAAATTATAATGATTCCAGAAAGGGAGGGGAGGGGAGGGGAGGGCAGGGCAGGGCGAAAGGGAGAGGGAGAGGGATTGAGGGAGGGCCCTAAATTGTTCTCCCAATGCTCCACAAGTGGGTGACTCGGTGTGACAACAGCGCCCCCTGGAGGGCCTGGGATCCATTCACCTCTGGATCAGCTGCACGATGCTCTGCGTGTTCATGAAGAAGACCTCGCGGTCAGCCTTGCGCTGCAGGGTGGCGGCGTGGCAGTCCAGGATGGTGGCTATCTACATGAGAAAATAAGACAGCTCTACCCAGTGTCAACCACGTGAGCCAGCCACCACCCAGCAGTCAGCTGAGGGGCCTGCCACAGGCTCCCAGGAAGGTCCCAGCCAGGGTGCATTCAAAGACCAAAATCCCCAGCCCCGAGCCATCTGGCCACCCAGACACGGCCCCGTTCATCCCTTCAGTGTCCTGCTGGGGGGAATCTAAGAGCTCGGAGTGATGGCAGTCACAGAAAGACGTGCACACAGGAAATGAGAGCTCCCCACAGACAGGAAGCGGGGAGGAGGGAGTGTTCCACAAAAGTGCTGGTGCAGGGCTAGAGAGATGGCTTAGTGGTTAAGTGCTTGCCTGTGAAGCCTAAGGACCCGGTTCGAGGCTCGGTTCCCCAGGACCCACGTTAGCCAGATGCACAAGGGGGAGCACGCGTCTGGAGTTCGTTTGCAGTGGCTGGAAGCCCTGGTGTGCCCATTCTCTCTCTCTTTCTCTCTCTCTCTTTCTCTCTGCCTCTTTCTCTCTCTGTCTGTTGCTGTCAAATAAATAAATAAAAATAAGCAAAAGAAATAAAAAGAAATAAAAAGTTTAAAAGTGCTGGTGCAGGATAGGAAAGGTCCTGTCTTTTATTTTAAAAATATATTTATTTCTATTTATTTATTTGGCAGAGAAAGAGAGACAGAGAGAATGGGCGCTCCAGGGCCTCCAGCCGCTGCAAACGAACTCCAGACACGTGCGCCCCCTTGTGCATTTGCTAACGTTGGTCCTGGGGAATCGAACTCGGGTCCTTTGGCTTTGCAGACAAACGCCTTAACCTCTAAGCCATCCCTCCAGCCCAGGGTCCTGTCTTTAGAACTACACTTAATGTCATTGTACGTTGCTTTTGGTAACAAGGGTACTTTGAAAGAAAAAATATATATGCCCTGAATCAATGACAAAGTCCTGAATGTTCCAAATGAATTTCTCCCTCCCTCCCTCCCCCTCTCTCTCCCTCTCCTTCTCTGTCTCTCTCTCCAGGCCCCTCTAGAGTTGTGGGACAACCACTTGATGTCATTCTATGCCAGCACCTCCTCTGAGATGGGACAGTCACCACTCTTTACTCTGGAGCATCTTCATACCTTACAAAGAAACCTCATACCCTCAACTCCTCAGCCCCCCACCCCACCCCCCGCCCCCTCGGTCCCTGCAAACCCCTGGCAGCCATGAGTGGATTTCCTTTCCACACTGACTTGCCTCTTCCAGATACTGCATGTCAATGGACTCCTAACAACATCTGGTCTTTTGACTGGCTGCATCAGTGTGGTAACACGAAACAGCATCTCGCTCCCTTTCATGGCTGAACACCCTCCCCCCAAATCTTCAGGGCTGGAAATATAGCTCGGCAGTAGAGCGCTTGCCTAGCATGCATAAGACTCAGCATGGGGGAAAAAATACCCTCCAAAGCCAACCTTTAAGTCAGACATGATGGGACAGACCTGTTATCCCTGTAGTCTGAAGGCTGAGGCAGGAGGATCATGAGTTTGAGGCTAGCCTGGGTTACACAGACTCAAAAATAACACCCAACCTCCAGAGTGGCTGGCCTCTGAAAATGACCAGACTTTCTATGATCTCCCAAATGACTAACGCATGAGTGGGGAATGGTATAGGGGGGCAGAGGGGCCCTTCTAAATGCACATGACTTTCCAAATGTTCTGAAAGTCGCACCGGGTGTGGCGGCGCATGCCTTTAATCCCAGCACTTGGCAGGCAGTTCAAGGCCACCCAGAGACCAGGTCAGCCTGGACTAGAGTGAAACCCTACCTCAAAAAACAAACAAACAAACACAAATGTTCCAAAAGTACCCATACAGGCCGAGGTAGAGTTAATAGAACCATTTTATACTACATGAAGTGGTTTCAATTCTTTTTAGAAGGGGCCAGTATGTACCTCAGTTGGTAGAGTGTTTTCCTAGCATGCCTGACATTGTGGGTTCAAACCCTAGCACCACACAAACCAGGTGTGATGGAGTAGCCTTCAGGAGGTAAAGAGAGGAGGTTCTTAAATTCAAGGTTATTCTCAGCTACACAGTAATTTCGAAGCCATCCTGGGATACATGAGACCCTGTCTCAAAAACCAACAACAACACTTAGCAGTTAAGGTGTTTACCTACAAAGCCTGAGGACCCAGGTTCGATTCCCCAATATGCATGTAAGCCAGATGCAAAGATGCAACATGCATCTGGAGTCTGCTTGCAATGGCTGGAGGTCCTGGCATACCCATTTTCTCCCTCCCCTCTCCCCATCAAATAAGTAAATAAAACCAACAACAGGGCTGGTGAGGTGGCTCAGCGGTTAAAGGTACTCTCTTGCAAACCTGTTGGCCAGGGTTCAGTTCCCTAGTACCCACATTAAGCCAGATACACAATGAGGCACATGTGTCTGGAGTTTATTTGCAGTGGCAAGAGGCCCTGGCACACCCATACTCCTCTCTCTCTCTCTCTCATGTAAATAAATAAAAATAAAAATAAACACCAATAAGAACAACTTTTTTTTTTTCAAGGTAGGGTCTCACTGTAGCTCAGGCTGACCTGGAAATCACTATGTCATCTCAGGGTGGCCTCGAACTCATGGCAATCCTCCTACCTCTGTCTCCTGAGTGCTGGGATTGAAAGCGTGTGCCACCACGCCCGGCAAGAACAAAATATTTTTAAAATATTAAGCACGCATGGAGTCCCAGGACCACCACCTTGCAAATCTATGACCCTGTCACAAAGTGCTACGATTCTCCACGAGCCAGGCAGCCCGTGTGCTGAGCAGCACTCCCCCTGTCCTCAGCAATGGCTGACAGCTGAACCCGAACTTCATGCCTGTGAAGTACTCACTTGCGGCCCGAGAGAAAATGCTGGGGCTCCGCAGAGAAGGCTCCAAAGAAAACACAGGCCCACAACATCCGAGGTGGCCCCAGCTTCACCAGAGGCCAGACATGGAAGACTGAGCATCAGCGCGGCTGGTCAGGCACGTACCTGCTGGCTGGGGAACTGGCACAGCACGGAGGTGATGTTGCTGGCATACTGGGCCATCACCCTGCGTACCGCCTTCTCCACTGGGGCGGGGATGCGGCCCGCCACGCTGGTCATGAGCTCCTGCAGCTCCAGCAGCGGCAGTGACGGATGCCGGAGGGTCATCATGAGCTTCTGCACCCACTCCTTCAGCTGCAGTGGGACCACCGTGTCAATCAAGGCCCTACACAAGCTCGGGCACTGCCACCCTACCATGGCCACCCAACCCAACCAGGCCCCATGGCCATGAATGCCCGAGGATCCAGACTCAGCGGTCTCTGGGGTAGACCAGGGTGCATGCGTCCCCGGTCTCCCCACATTGGGAGGCCTTTGCGCTCCTCTCTGAGCATCGAGAAAATTAATAAGGTATGAAGAGCCGGGCGTGGTGGCGCACGCCTTTAATCTCAGCACTCAGGAGGCAGAGGTAGGAAGGATCGCTGTGAGTTCAAGGCCACCCTGAGACTTCATAGTGAATTCCAGGTCAGCCTGGACTAGAGTGAGACCCTACCTCAAAAAATAAATAAATAAATAGGGCATGAAGAAAAACTAAGGTCATGTGACAAGCTAAGGTGAGTGGGAGATTTGCTTGGGGTCAGATCGTGTCCAAAGACCTTTTTTTACATGTTTTGATGTGATACTCGGAAACTGCCCTACCAAGCAGGTCTTTACCCTAGTCACAACTGACATGAAAACTCAGAGAAAACCAAAGCCATTCAGCTGCTATGAAGCAAAAGCAGGATGTAAACACAAGCTTCTATGTCACCTCCAGAGGGTCTCAGTGGCCATTGAGGATGGTCTTTAGATGATGGAAATGATAATGGTGCCAACTCCAAATGCCAGTGAGACCTCAAAGCGAACTGAGGGCTGGAGAGATTGCTCAATGGTTAGAGAGCTTGCCTGCAAAACCTAAGGAGCCAGGTTCCATGTAAACCAGATGCAGGTGGTGCATACGGTCTGGAGTTTATATGCAGTGGCTGGAAGTCCCAATGTGCCCATTCTCTCTCCCTCTCTATCTATCTCTATCTCTCAGATAACTAGAAAATTAATAGTAAGCCAGGTGTGGTAGCTCACACCTTTAATCCCAGCACTCAGGAGGCAGAGGTAGGAGGATCACCATGAGTTCGAGGTCACCCTGAGACAACATAGTGAATTCCAGGTTAGCCTGAGCTACAGTGAGACCCTACCTCAAAAAAACAAACAAAAAAATTACAGTAAAATAAAGTGAACTGAGAGAGCTGGGAAGATGGTTCAGTGGATAAAACACTTGCAATTCAAGCCAGAGTACCTGTGTTTGGTCCCCAGGGCCAACATAAAAAGGCAAAAGCTGGGCTGGAGAGATAGCTCAGCAGTTAAGGTACCTGCCTGCAAAGCCTAACAATCTGGGTTCAATTCCCCAGGATCCATGTAAGCCAGATGCACAAAGTATCAACTGCATCTGGAGTTCATTTGCAGTGTCTAGAGACCTGGCATGCCCATTCTCTCTCCTATCCCCCTCCTTGCAAATAAATAATTGTTTTTAAATCAGAAACTGTAGTAGGCTTCTGTAACCCCAGCACACTAACAGTGAGATAGGAGAAGGTGACAGGAAAATTTCCTAGAAGCTTGTGGTGAACGAAGCAAGATCCAGAGAGAGAGAGGTCCTGCCTTAAACAAGATGACAAGGACTGACCTGAAAGTTGACCTCTGACCTCCACATGAGCACTGTGGCACACGCACACACTCGCCATACACACACCCCAAAACATGCACAAACACATGAACATACACACACAACAACAATTTTAAAAAGAACTGATAGCAGGGTGTGGTGGTGCACACCTTTAATCCCAGCCCTCAGGAGGCAGAGGCAGGAGGATCACTGTTGAGATCAAGGCCAACCTGAGATGACATAGTGAATTCCAGGTCAGCCTGGGCCAGAGTGAGTTCCTACCTCAAAAAAAAAAAAAAAAAAAAAACCTGATACACAAACTGGCCAGTGCAAAGGCCAAATAAATATTCTATCTATAGCCATCATCACTTGGCAGCATGGCCTAGAGGTTCTGAACAGAGACTTTGAAGCCAGGTGCCCAGGGTTCAAATCCCATCTTCACTTCTTTTTGGGGGAGGGTGATTTCGAGGTAGGGTCTCACTCTAGCCCAGGCTGACCTGGAATTCACTATGGAGTCTCAGGGTGGTCTCGAGCTCCCGGTGATCCTCCTCCCTCTGCCTCCCGCATCTTCACTTCTTCATGTGAGTGGTAGGGCAAGCTTTCTAGCTCCTCTGTGCCTCAGTTGCCCCAACTGCATGTGGAAATAATAGCCATTCCATGAACCGACTTAGTCAACGTCAAGTATTGAGAGTTCCGGCAAGTCGTTGGCACCAGACGAGGTGTCAGCGCTGTGACCAGCAGCCTCGCCACGCCTGTGGCTGCCACGCTGAGTGGAGTGGGACTCAGCACTAGGGCAGTCGCTAGTCACGGTGAGTTTGGCGTCAAGGAGACCTGCCAAGTGCAGAACTTGTTTCTCTACAGCAGGAGTGCACAGTGGCCCCTGGGATATGAGTGATGGGTGGCATTTTGTTTCTGCACGTCCATTGGAGGGCTGGCCTAGCCGGGCATGTTGGTGCACACCTGAAAACCCAGCACTTCGTAAACAGAGACGGGAGGATTACCACAAGTCCCAAGGCAGCCTGGGCTATGTAATGAGAAACTATCTCAAAAACTCAAAAAAAAAAAAAATTTTAGGGCTGGAGAGATGGCTTAGCGGTTAAGCGCTTGCCTGTGAAGCCTAAGGACCCTGGTTCGAGGCTCGATGCCCCAGGACCCACGTTAGCCAGATGCACAAGGGGGCACACGTGTCTGGAGTTCGTTTACAGAGGCTGGAAGCCCTGGTGTGCCCATTCTCTCTCTCTGCCTCTTTCTCTCTCGGTTACTCTCAAATAAATAAATAAAAATGAAAAAAAAATTTTTTTTTTAATTTTTTTAAAGCAGGTCTTTAATCCCAGTACCTGTGAGGTAGAGGTAGGAGGACTGCTGTGAGTTCAAGGCCAGCCTGGGACTTCAGAGAAGAGTTCTGGGCCTGGGCTACAGTGAGACTCTGCCTCTAAAATCCAAAACGAAGAAACAAACAGGGGCTGGCCCCCACTTACTCCTTCCCGCTCGCTTGCTTGGACACGCTCAGTCCTGAGCCAAATGATAACTTATGGTAGTCCTCACCAAAGAGAAAGCTCTCGCAAAGTGAGCACTGCACGCAGGCGCCGTGGGAGAACAGAGGCCGAAGCGCTTTCTCATCTGCGGTTTCCATAAAGCCCTCCTCTCCTGGTGGCAGAGCCAGCCCTGCGCACACACGCTCCTCCTCCGGAGCGACTTACCTTGATGCTGAAAAAAGGCTCGGGCAGGCAGTAACCACTCATGATGTTCGTCAGGTTTTCCAGAACACTGTGGAACACCTGGTGCAGCTTCTCCCCGAGGATGGGCAGAGTCTGCTGGGCAGGGAGCTCCCCTGTGAACGGCTCGGCCTGGTGAGACATGGAAGGAGGGTCACAGGTGACCAGCATAAGTAGAGCACAAAGCCTCTCTGTCTGTTGTCTCTGAGCAGGGGGACACTGTGGGTACACCCACAGTGAGTCACAGCAGCTGGTGCTGAATGCTACATACCGGTTGCACT
Organism: Jaculus jaculus; assembly: GCF_020740685.1. Lineage (NCBI taxonomy): Eukaryota > Metazoa > Chordata > Mammalia > Rodentia > Dipodidae > Jaculus > Jaculus jaculus. Next base: position 13,836,064 of record NC_059114.1, on the reverse strand, counting down.
TTGGAAGGGTCATCGAGCTCCAGCCTGGCCACCACGCAGCCAGCTTCCAGCACGACCCCTGGACGCTTGACGTACTTGACCCGACCACTCTCCTGCACGTTCAGGGTCGTGATCATCTTCATCACCTATGTTGCAGAAAGAAGAAACGGAAGCCAGGAGTGGTGGCACATGCTTTTAATCTCAGCACTCGGGAGGCTAAGGGAGGAGGATCACCGTGAGTTCAAGGCCACCCCAAGAATCCAGTGAACTCCAGGTCAGCCTGGGCTACATACAGTAAGACCCTATCTCGAAAAAAGAAAGAAAGAAATGGGACAGAGCTCCCAAGGACTGACACCCAGAATCACCCGAAAACCAGTGACTTTGGAGCAGGGAAGGCATCACGAAAATAGGGCCGTTCCCTAGGCAGCACTCAGCAGAAAGGACAAGGAAACCTTCATTTAATTTTCAGAAACAGCGCCACTCAGCAATGACTCACTCGGCAAAGCCAGTCAGGTAAACAGGTATCTGTGATGTCCACTTCACGGGTAGAGAAATTTACTTTTGCTTTTTTCTTTCTTCCTTCCTTTCTTTTTTTCTTTTCTCTTTTCTCTCTCCTTTTTTGTGGTGCTGGGGATGAAACCCACAGCCTCATGCTTTTTGGACAAGCGCTCTACCTCTGGGCTGCACCCCCAGCCCCCACAACGTTAACCTTCAAAGGAAGACCTCTCTCAGAAATACATGAATCCTACTGTGTGCAGTGATGACTGTGCAGTCATATACAGCAGAACGACGTTCTGGTCAGTGACAGACTGCACCTATGCAGTGCCACAGACTAGAAGGAAGCTGGCCTAGTGACCTATGACCTACTGACCTATGACCTAGTGACACCGGGACCATCCTAACATCTTAACACAAAACACTGTCCCACGTTTGTGGTGACACAGGTGTGAACACACCTACTGCGCTGGCAGCCCTGCAGAAACACAGCACATGGGCTGGAGAGATGGCTCAGCGGTTAAGGCACTTGCTTGCAAAGCCTAACAACCAGGGTTCAATTCCCCAGTACCCACATAAAGCCAGATGCACAAAGTGATGCATACATCTAGAGTTTGTCTGCAAAGACAGGAGGCCCTGGTGTGCCCATTTTTTTTCTCTCTCTCTCCCAAATAAATAAATAAAAAACCACAGCACAGGTGGAGTGCTGGCTTAGCAGTTAAAGCATTTGTCTGCGAAGACTAAGGACCCAGGTTCGATTCCCCAGTACTCATTTAAGTCAGATGCACAAGGTGGCACACGTGTCTGGAGTTTGTTTGCAGTGACTGGAGACCCTGGCGTGCCCACTCTCTCTCCATCTGTTTCTTTCTCACAAATAAATACAGACAAAGCACATATAATTAGCACAGTATAGATGACGATCATAAATGACTTCTACTAGCCTGTGCATTTGCCATTCTACACTTATCATCACTGTTTTACAGTGTACTCCTTCCGCTTGTTCAAAATAGTATTTCTGGGCTTAGGAAATGGCTTAGTGGTTAAGGCATTTGCCCACGAAGCCTAAGGACCCCAGTTCGATTCCTCAGGACCCACCTAAGCCAGATGCACAAGGGGCACATGCGTCTGGAGTTCGTTTGCAGTGGCTGGAGGCCCTGGTGTGCCCCTTCTCTCTTTCTCTCTATCTGCCTCTCTTCTTAACTCTCAAATAAATAAATAAAAATAAATATATATTTTAAAAAATAGTATTGCCGCCAGGAAGCAAAGGTAGAAGGATCACTGTTGAGTTCAAGGCCACCCTAAGGCTACAGAGTGAATTCCAGGTCAGCCTGGGCCAGAGTGAGACCCTACCTGGAAAAAAAAAATTTAAATAAATGCAGACCAGTTTTGACTCCTGGGTTTATATAACCTCAAGTGATGTCTTTCTCCTTGAGTCCAGTTTCTTCACATGTAAATTGGGAATTGCAGATGTGCCCATCTCATGCAGTTGCTGAAGCTACAAAAGTGGGGACCAGGAGGGAACAGAACTCAGTGGTAGAGCCACTTGCCCAGCATGCCTGAGGCACTGGGTTCCGTCCCAGTACCATCCAAAAACAAAGAGTGGCCAGGCATGGTGGCACACGCCTTTAATCCCAGCACTCAGGAGACAGAGGTAAGAGGATCACTGTAAGTTCAAGGCCACCCTGAGACTTATATAGTGAATTCCAGGTTAGCCTGGGCTATAGCAAGACCCTACCTCGAAAAATTAAAAACAGAAAGTGAAGGCAGGAAAAAAATGTTTAGAATCTTAACACCTGCTGGCCAGTTGGTGCTTGGCAAAGGTTGGCTTACACTTTTTATTTTATTTTACTTTTTTAATTAGTTGATTTATTTAGTTGTTTGAGAGAGAGAAAGAGGCAGGTAGAGAGAGAAAATGGGTGCATCAGGGCCTCCAGACAGTGCAAACGAACTCCAGATGTGTGCACCACCTTGTGCGTCTGGCCTATATGGGAACTGGGGAACCAAGCCTGGTTCCTTAGGCTTTGCAGGCAAGTGTCTTAAACACTATGCCATCTCTCCAGCCCTGGCTTATACTTTTTATTTTTATTTTACTCTATTTTATTTTTTATTTTTAGTTTTTGGGGTTTGGTTTTGTTTTTTCTTTTGAGGTAGAGTCTCATTCTAGCCCAGGCTGACCTGGAATTCACTATGTAGTCTCAGAGTGATCTCGAACTCACAGTGATCCTCCTACCTCTGCCTCCTGAATGCTGGGATTAAAGGTATGCACCACCACACCTGGCCCCTGGCTTACACTTTTTTTTTAATTTTTTGTTCATTTTTATTTATTTATTTGAGTGTGACAGAGAGAGAATGGGCACGCCAGGGCTTCCAGCCACTGCTAACGAACTCCAGATGCGTGCACCCCCTTGTGCATCATCAGGACAGGGGTCCTGGGGAATCGAGCCTCGAACCAGGGTCCTTAGGCTTCACAGGCAAGCACTTAACCGCTAAGCCATCTCTCCAGCCCTGGCTTACACTTTGTAATCATTGTCATAGTGATTACCAATCCATTCTTCCACGATCCAGGGAGCTACGCACTCCCCGAGGTTTCCCCTTGACCACTTCAGGGAACTGGAGCTGAGCCCCACAGAACTAAGACTTTGCAGGCAGTGGCCAAGGTGTGAGGCAAGGGCCGCGGGCTGGCTCTGAGGTTACCTCCATCTCGGCATAGCTGCTCCCGGCTTCCACGTGTCCTCCGTCCTCCACGGTGTACTGGGTCAGCTTCCCAGCTGACGGGGATCTGAGCACCGTGGGGTCGTTCTCCTTTTCAAACACACACGTCTTGTTGCCGATGGTGATTCGGTAGCTGAGAAGAACGGACAGGAAGGTGTGGGAGACTGATGAGGGCCAGCAAGCCCTCAGACTTTGGGGGGGGGGGCAGTTATCTTCCCTTTCCTAGAGGCAGTCGCCTTCTGTCAGCATTGGGGGCGGGTGATCTCTGCATTTCCAAATGGCAGCAACTGACAGTTACCATGGAGCTAATGGCAAGTGAGATGGAATGGCAAAATATTACTGCCTTCTGGCCTAAGCCCCAGGGGCCTGTTACAGAAAGCGATCAATCAAATGTTACTCAGGGGCTGGAGAGATGGCTCAGTGGTTCGGGCACTTGCCTGCAAAGCCTAAGAAGCCAGGTTTGATTCCCCACTACCCACATTAGCCAGATGTACAAGTGGGGTGCAGACGTCTGGAGTTTGCTTGTGGCGGCTAGGTGGACCCAGCACATCCATTCTCTCTAGCTGCCTTTGCCTCCCTCTCTCCTTCTCTCTCAATATATATATACACATTATTCAATAAATCTTAATTGGTTCTGAATTTTCCCTTTAAACTGAACTGGGGAGGACAGGCAGATAGAACACGATTAGGAAAGATAATAAGCGCCACTCACACCTGACTCTAACCTGCCTTCTTCCTAAACACTGAGGGCTGTGAAGGGAGTCTCTCTCACTGACAAGGTATGGGGCTGTGACACGCATGCACACACATGCGTGTTCCACCTTTCATTCTCTGAGCTGCCTATCCTGCACACGTATGCACCACTGTGACCTCAGTCGAGCACACAGCATTCCAGCTAGGAGGGGAGCCTCTCCAGTGGCTCTGCGTTCTGGACGCTTCTCAGAGAGAGCGATGCCCGCTCCGCCCACACACCTGTCCACCTCTTCCTTCATGTACGTGGTGTAGCTGTTGCCATTGTATGACAGCAGCAGCCCCCCATCGTTCAGCCGGTGGGCGTCGATCTCGATGTGACAGCCATTCATGATGAGAACGAACATGGTGAGAGACTGCCGGGCCACCTGTGAGGAGACGCTCACATCAGCACCTGGGTTTGGAAGGCTCTCGTGGCTCCTGGGATGGTGGGCAAAAGCTGGCGGTCTACTGTAGGATGGGGCCTGGACGTAGCAAGCTACCCCTGCCCTGTGGGTGGACATGCTGCATGCATACTTGCTGAGCTGCTACGGCCTCCTTAGGTTTCCTGTCTCCAGGCACCGGCCCTGAGCAGTCTGCAGGCTCCACCAGGGACCTAGTACACTGGACTGAGAATTTAAGTGCCTTTCACATTTCTGTGCCAAAACCTAACCTTGAAGGTGACATCAGTAGGAAGAGGGGCCTTTGATAGGGATTACATACACGGTGAGGGTGTTTGTGTCCTTGTAAAAAGGGACCTCAGGGCTGGAGAGATGGCTTAGCGCGCTGTTAAGGCACTCACCTAAGAAGCCTAAGGACCCAGGTTCGAGTCCTCAGTACCCATGTAAGCCAGATGCACAAGGTGATGCACGTATCTACAGTTTGTTTGCAGTGGCTAGAGGCCCTGGCGTGCTTCCCCCCCCCCTATATATATGTATGTATATGTATATATATCAGCCTCTTTCTCTTGCTCCAATAAATAAATGAGATTTTTTTAAATAAAGGTGGGGCTGGAGAGATGGCTTAGTGGTTAAGGCATTTGCCTGCAAAGCCTAAGGACCCCAGTTTGCTTCCCCAGGACCCACATAAGCCAGATGCACAAGGGGAACATGCGTCTGAAGTTCATTTGCAGTGGATGGAGGCCCTGATGTACCCACTCTCTCACTCTCTCTCTCTCTCTCTCTATCTATCTATCTCTATCTGCCTCTTTCTCTCTCTCTCTCAAATAAATAAATGAAAATGAAATTTTTTTTTAAATTGCAGTTAGGACTGGAGAAATGGCTCAGTGGCTAAGACATATGTCTGCAAAACAAAATGACCTGAGTTCGATCCCCCAGTACCCACGTAAAGCCAGATGCACAAAGCAGCGCTTGCATCGGAAGTTCGTTTGCAGCGGCAGGAGGCCCTGGTGCGCCCATCCTGTCTGTCTCTATATGTATTTCTCTCTGCTTGAAAATAAATAAAATAAAAATAAATTTTTAAATGCAATTATAGGGGCTGGAGAGATGGCTTAGTGGCTAAGGCATTTGCCTGCAAAGCCAAAGGACCTCGGTTTGATTCCCCAGGACCCACATAAGCCAGATGCTCAAGGAGGTGCAAGCATCTGGAGCTCGTCTACAGTGGCTGGAAGCCCTGGCGCGCCCATTCTCTCTCTCCTTCTTTCCCTTCCTCAAATAAATAAATAAATAAATTTTAATGCAATTATAGTAGCTGTCCATTAGCCTTGCAATGGAATACTTCAGACCTGCACCACTGAATCGGATGACAAATATGAAAGCACACGCACACGTACACACACACTTGAAGGCTGTGTGAAGATAGAGGCCGAAACCGAAGTGACACAGACAAGAAACACCAAGGACAGACAGCAACCCCACCAGGGAAGTTTGGAAAATCCAGGTCCTTCCCCGGCACCTTCAGAAAGACCCCAAGACCAGCCAATGATGACTTTTGTTCTTCTGGCTTCTGTCATTTGAAGCCACCAGTTTGTAGCACTTTGTCACAGAAGCCATAGGAGGTGCCATCATGACCTCTGTGTATCGCTCAGCCCCAGTGTTCTAGGGTTGTTCAGGACTGAAGGTCACAAACTACATGTGAGTTCTGAGGAGCTCAGCTATTCCACATCAGCCTCCACGGATGGGTCACCAAGAAAATAAAGGAAACTTCCTCAAGGCCACAGAGCATCAGGAACGTTGGAGATGCACAAGGGCCTTTACCTTGAGAATGTACTTGATGCCTCCGTAAATCAACTCCACGTCCACGATATTCAGCAGAGAATCAGCTGGGAGGACCTGACCCCTGAAAGAGAGGGCGCACCTGCCATTATTCCAGAGAATAGCGAAAAGCCCTTCACCATCCCCCGGGTTCAACAATATCCCCATATGTCCCCCAGGGGGCTGGCGGCAGAGCTCAGTGGCAGAGGAGGTGTTTAGCATAGGTGAGACCTTAGACTCCATCCCCAGTACCAAAAATCAATCAATCATTCATCAGTCAATCAATCGATCAGTTAATCATAGTTCTTAGCCCTTCCTAAGTACCAGCAAACAAGATTGCAATGAAAAGTTAATTCTGGGCTGGAGAGATGGCGTAAGGGTTAAGGCACTTGCCTGTGAAGCCAGAGGACCCAGGTTCAATTCCCCAGTATCTATATAAAGCCAGATGCACAAGAGAGAGCATGCGTCTGGAGCTTGTTTGCAGTGGCTAGGGGCCCTGGTGTGCCATTATCTGTCTCTATCTCTTTCTCTCTGCTTAATAAAATAAAATAAAATTTAAATTTAAAAAAAGTTAAGTCTGACAAAAATGGCCTTGATAATTCATGACCTCACCGTGCCTGACACTATGTACACAGACCTTCATAATGGGAGGGGAGAAAATGATGGCATCGAATTAGAAGAGAGACTAAGTGTTAAGAAGGGATTTGGGGCTGGAGAGATGACTTAGCAGTTAAGGCATCTGCCTGCAAGGCCTAAGGACCCAGGTTCAGTTCCCCAGGACCCACGTAAGCCAGATGCACAAGGGGGCACATGCACCTGGAGTTCATTTGCAGTGGCTGGTAGCCCCGACATACCCATATTCTCTCTCTCTCTCTCTCTCTCTCTCTCTCTCTCTCTCTTTCTCTCTTTCTCTCTCTCTCTCTCTCTCTTTCTCTCTTTCTCTCTCTCTCTTTCTCTCTTTCTCTCTCTAAAATAAATAAAATATAATTTAAAAAAGAAAGGATTCAATAGAGGGGAGATTGGGGGGAATATGGAGGTTGTCAATAAACAGTTTAAAAAAGTCTTAAGTCTTATTGAAGTTTTGCATCATAGATGCTGGCAAGAAGCCTGCCTATTAAAGTTGTGGGTCACAGATGCTGGCAAAAAACCCAGTTTCTCAAAAATGGCACTTGCAAAAGATATGAAAGTTTAGAAAGGCTTCAGGGCTGGAGAGATGGATTAGGGGTTAAGGCACTTGCCGACGAAGCCTAAGGACCATGTTCCACTCTCCAGCTTCCACCTAAGCCAGAGGCACAAGGCGACACATACGCATGGTCACAAAAGCCCATAAGGCTCACGTGTCTGCAGTTCAACTGCAGTGTCTAGAGGCCCTGGCATGTCAATTCTTTCTCTCTCTCTCTCTCTCTCTCTCATAAAATAAATTTGAAAAAAAGAAATAAAAAGGCTTCAAAGCCTACAATGGTGTCTTTTCAGAGAAACTTCTTACATGGAAACCAGGTGTTGGAGCACATGCCTATAAATAGAGCACTCAAAAAGCCAGGCATGCCAGGCATGGTGGTGCACGCCTTTAATCCCAGCACTCGGGAGGCAGGGGTAGGAGGACAACCGTGAGTTCAAGGCCACCCTGAGACTACATAGTGAATTCCAGGTCAGCCTGGGCTACAGTGAGACCGTACCTCGAAAAACCAAAAAAAAAAAAAAAAAAAGAAAAAAGAAAATACAAATAAAGAATAAAAAATAAAATAATAAAATAAAAACTTTACTCGTATGAGGGTCTGCCACGTGCTATGAAAGACACCACACAGGAAGTGGAGTTCTCTGACCACACAGAGACAAAGCAACCAGGCAATAGATGTTGATGCTTTTATTTCAGGGATCATTTCATTTGCCTGTCAGAGACATTCTCAAAGGTGGGTGATTTTGCCCCTATTCCTGGGATATTCAGGGAACAAGCTGCCCTGGCATCTAGAGGGCAGAGGGCATGGATAATGCCATTACCCCACACTGCCCAAACATGACGCATGATGCTGACTTCAGCTGCCACCTCATATCCTAGTTCAATTCTCAAGTCACCTGTGATTCAGATGAGGGACTGGGACAGAAACCATTAGGGGAGATGACCTCTGACTCACTGTGCTTCTTACCTCACTTCCCTGGGTCTGAACCCCAGAGTATGACCATGTCCCTTACTGATATCAGTAAGAACCTACACAAGACTGCATGGTGACTGCTGGCTGGCCTTACCCCACCCATAGGACCCTCCACGCCCATCCCTACTCTCTTCTCATCCACAGGACCCTCCACGCCCATCTCCACTCTCTTCTCACCCACAGGACCCTCCACACCCACGTCTACTCTCTTCTCACCCACAGGACCCTCCACACCCACGTCTACTCTCTTCTCGCCCACAGGACCCTCCACGCCCATCTCCACTCTCTTCTCGCCCACAGGACCCTCCACGCCCACGTCTACTCTCTTCTGGGACAGCCCAGGTTTATTTAAGCCATGTCAGAGGCAAGCCCATTGGCAATGCTCTACTTCCAAGGTAACTGAGCGGCCCCCAATTAAAGCACATTCTGCCTGGCATGGTGATGCACACATGTGACTCCTGCACTCATGATCCTAGCTGAGAAAGAACAATTTCAAGTTCAAGGCCAGCCTACACAAGTGAGACATTGTCTCAAAAATGACAATAGCAGGGCTGGAGAGATGGCTTAGCGGTTAAGCGCTTGCCTGTGAAGCCTAAGGACCCCGGTTCGAGGCTCGGTTCCCCAGGTCCCACGTTAGCCAGATGCACAAGGGGGCGCATGCGTCTGGAGTTCGTTTGCAGAGGCTGGAAGCCCTGGCGCGCCCATTCTCTCTCTCTCCCTCTATCTGTCTTTCTCTCTGTGTCTGTTGCTCTCAAATAAATAAATAAATAAATAATTTTTAAAAAATGACAATAGCAGCAAAAACCTGTCCTATTGTCCATGCCACCCACACGTCACAAGATGGGAAAGAATGACCCACACGCCCTACCTTTCCAGGGAGTGCAAGAAATCCGTCATGCAGGTTCTGAACATCGCATCTGCCACGTTCAAGGCCCCACACACCACCCCGAGCATGATGTCCGGCTTCTCTGCCTAGGAAAGACTCCAGCTCTCAGTACCCACAGGAAGAGGGAGACCTTGGTCATGGTCACCTGCAGGGAAGGTACAGTGGCTCCCTACCTGCACCTTCTCGGCGATGAGGTAGTCCAGCCACCCAGTGTCAATGTCATTGTTCTGGAAGTTCTCTGTCTCCAGAAGGTTAACAAGATATTCCACAGTGGTCCTGAAGTCACCACGGATAGACAACTCCTTCAAAGCCACCACCATGTTCCTAGAGGAGAGGCATGTGATTGGCTTCTAAATTCACACGGAGCACCAGAGAGGACAGGAGGCAAGCCAGGGTTCTGGGCCAGATGGCCAGGTCTCAGCTTCACCATGGGTTGGCTGGGTGATCTCACACAAATAACTTAGCCACTCTGGGACCATTACCTCATTTGGAAAACAGAGGAATAACCCTGACACCATGAAGTGTTAGGGATAGCTAAGAGACACTCAATATAAAGCATCAGTCACTGACCCACAAACGCCATCTGCTCTGAAGACTTGATTAAAGGACATTACATCATTAACTGTATGAGCTAATGATCGGGAAAGAAAGAGCTGGACTCTCTGGCTGAGAGAAACACTACCACCCCTTGGCAGATGCAAATCTCCTCTGTTGGGAACAGAGCTACCTCTCCCGTCCATGTCGACTCTGCCCAGCTCCCTCTTTCTTCTGCCCCTGTGGATTGGAACTCTGCCTGTGGACCAGCAGCTCCAAAGTTGCAGGAACATAAGGACTGTCTGGGGGAAGGGTTCTAGAGAAGTGAGGTATTGAATGTGCCTCTTCCTGGACAGACTTCCATCTGTGACAGTGTTCCCATGAGCCATGAACAGGTGTGGGGCAGAACCAGTAAGAGCCCCAAAGTGGGGTGAGAAAATAAAGACACACCAGGGAAGTCAAACAAAGGGTCAGCGGGCCACAGGAAAGTCAGGTGAGGGCTGCAGAGATGGCTCAGTGGTTAAGGTGCTTGCCTGCAAAAGCCTAGGGACCCATGTTTGACGCACTAAATCCCATGTTAGCCAGATGCACAAAGGTGAGGCAGGCACAAGGTTGTACATGCCCACCAGGTGGCACAAGCATCTGGTGTTTGATTTCAGTGGCTGAGGCCCTAGTATGCCAATTCTCTCTCTCTCTCTCTCTCTCTCAAATAAAAATAAATAAATAAAATAAAAGTCAGGTGTGTGGATAGAACCTGGATCTAAGTGTAAAATGTAACTCAAGAAGAACTAACTTGCCCCAGTTTTCTCAGAGAATTCCCAACTTAAAACACTGACGTGAGAAAGTGATGGAATCCAAGACAAGTTTTTCCCCTGCTGGACTCAACTAACAATAACAAGAAAACTGTGGGGAGGGGCTGGAGGGATTGCTTAGCGGGTAAAGCGTTTGCCTGCAAAGCCAAAGGATCCAGGTTCGATGACCCAGGTTCTATTTCCCAGGACCCACATAAGCCAGATGCACAGGTGGCGCATGCGTCTGGAGTTTGTTTGCAGTGGCTGGAGGCCCTGGGGCACCCATTCTCTCTCCCTCTCTCTCTCTCTCTCACCTTCTTTGTTAAATAAATAAATAGATAAAAATAAAATTTTTCAAAAGCTGGGGCTGGAGAGATGCCTTAGTGGTTGAAGCACTTGCCTGCAAAGCCTTGGGACCCAGGTTTGATTCCCCAATAGCCACATAAGCTAGACGCACAAGGTGGCGGAATGTGTCTGGAGTTCGCTTGAAGTGGCTGGAGGAGCTGGCATGCCCATTCTCTCTATGTATTTATCTGTCCTCCCCCATCCCTCTCTCTAAATAAATAAATAAATGCATTTCTTAAGCTAAAAGAGAAGATGGAGCTTTTCCCTCCAGATTGAAGGTACAGTATGAGACAGGCTGGTTCAGGTGGTTCCCTTTGGAGTAGTCTGGGCCCATCTCCTTGTATTAACGAAGCCTGCAAATAATCTTCCACGTGCTTCAAGGATCTCAATTTACGGCCCAGTGTAGCATGAATTCTTCTAAGTCGGCAGAGGCGTGCCATGGCTAAAGCTGCCACACTGAGTTAAAATTAATTTAATTCATGGCGAAGCACCCAAGACAGAGTCTAATGCTTTTGAAGTGAAAAGTCTCCGATGCCTTCCAGAGCTTCTTCAGAGCCCTGAAGAGTAATTATCCAGCCGCACGCTGACGTGCGCTGATAAAGCGAACTGAATTTTACCTTCTTGTGCCTGTCAAGCAGGGCATCTACGATGGGGTGCTTGAGAATGTGGGAGTCTTTGGTAAACGTGAGCCTCTCAGCTGTGAAGAACTACGGTGAGCACACAGACTTGGCTGAGCAAGAAACCTAAGCAGCTGTCACGGGCCTAGAGCGGGCAGCAGGATGCCCTGAAGAAATGGAGTTTTAGGAGTGAAGAGAGCCAATGAGGGGACAGTTTATGATTTTTTATTTTGGTTTTTTCTTTTGGTTTGGTTTTTCAAGGTAGGGTCTCACTCTAGCTCAAGCTGACCTGGAAATCACTCTGTAGTCTCAGGCTGGCCTCGAACTCACGGCGATCCTCCAACCTCTGTCTCCCGAGTGCTGGGATTAAAGGCATGTGCCACCACGCCCGGCTCCTTCCTTTCTTTCTTTCTTTCTTTCTTTCTTTCTTTCTTTCTTTCAGGTAGGGTCTCGCTATAGCCCAGGCTAACCTGGAATTCACTATGTAGTCTCAGACTGGCCTCGAACTCACAACATTCCTCCTACCTCTGCCTCCAAGTGCTGGCATTTAAAGGCGTGCGCCACCACACCCAGCTACACCATCCTTTTCTTGAACCGAGCACTCAGCACCTTTTAAACATCTTTGAACGTTCTTTGAGTCTCCTTTAAGTTAGCGCTCTTGCAAGCTCCATACCCAGTGGCCTTGGTGAGCTCACTGCACCTGGTTGGTCTCCAACACAAAAAGAGACTTTGTTCTTAGACTTCAAGGAGAAAGGTGTTTAAAATGGGGTCTACCTGTGACTCACCCTTGGTCTTCCCCATGTTACTGCAAGTGACGCGCGAGGTGAGGGCTGTGTTTGATTCTTAAAAGAGGGAGGCGGGGAGGGCAGGAGGGAGGACTAAAGGAGAAGACAGGCGGGAAGGGAAGAGTGGCCGGCAGGCAGGCAGGAGATACTGACGAAATGGCCTCTTCGCGGTTCTCGCCCCAGGAGAAGCAGTGTCCAAACTGGGAATCGGTGAACTCGTGCAGGCCTCCGGCAGCGGCCACGCTGAAGTAACCCCACACGTTCTTGCTGCTGCGGAAATTCAATTCCTGGACCGTCCCGGAGCTTGGCTTAAATCCCTGTAGCCCGGACAAGGGAAAGTATCATGAAAGCAGTCATTACTCCAGATATCTCTTCATCAGCATGCAGTTTGGGGGCTGGAGAGATGGCTCAGTGGTTAAGGTGTTTGTTTGCAAAGCCTAAGGACCCGAGTTTGATTACTCAATACCCATTTAGAGCCAGATGCACAAGGTGGTGCAGGCATCTGGAGTTTGCAGCTGCTAAAGACCCTGGGGCGCCCATTCTTTCTCGGTCTCTGTCTCTTGTCTCTCTCTCTCTCCTTGCAAATAAATAAATAAAATATATGTTTAAAAAAAAAAAGAATTCAAGGCTGGAGAGATGGCTTAGCAGTTAAGGCACATGCCTGCAAAGCCTAAGGAAGCAGGTTCGATTCTCCGATGCACATGGTGGCACTTGTGTCTGGAGTTTGTTTGCAGTGGCTACTGGCCCTGGTGCACCCATTCTCTCTCTCCCTCTTGCTCTCTCTCTAATAAATAAATAAATAAAAATATATTGGTTTTTTTTAAAAGCATTAAGGGCTGGAGAAATGGCTTAGTAGTCAAGGCATTTGTGAAGCCAAAGGACCCACGTTTGATTCGTCAGGACCCATATAAGCCAGAAGCACAAGGGGCACATGCATCTGGAGTTCATTTGCAATGGGTAGAGGTCCTGGTGTGCCCATTCTCTCTCTCTCTCTCTCTCTCTTTCTCCTTGCAAATAAAAAAAAAAAAATTTAAGAGCATAAAATTAAAAAAGAATTCAGCCAGGCATGGTGGCACATACCATTAATCCCAGCACTTGGAAGGCAGGGGTAGGAGGACTGCAGTGAGTTCAAGGCCACCCTAAGACTGCTTAGTGAATTCCAAGTCAGCCTGGGCTAGAGCAAAATCCTACCTTGAAAAGAAAAGAAAAAAAAAAGAATTCAGCCGGGCGTGGTGGTGCACACCTTTAATCCCAGTACTCAGGAAGCAGAGGTAGGAGGATCACTGTTTGAGGCCAGCCTGAGACTACATAGTGAATTCCAGGTCAGCCTGAGCCAGTGAGACCCTACCTCGAAAAACCAAAATAAATAAATAAATAAGAAGACTCCATTTCTGAAGAGCCCAGGAACCTGGACCACAAGCAAAACCAACATTCATTTCTCCTGCTATAGGTGTGCATGTGTCTGTTTTGGGGTACATCCAGGAGAGAGCTCACTCACTTTAAAAACCGTAAAAGTGCATCAGTGGTGTTGGGATGGGGAGCAAGCAATGGGGTGAACTTGATGACTATTGGAGCTGGCAAAAGGCACACTCTGGTTTTGTGCACAGGACATTTTCAATAAGGAAAATTTGAAAAAAAGCCGGGCATGGTGGTACACACCTCTAATCCCAGCACTCGGGAAGCAGAGGTAGGAGGATCGCTGTGAGTTCAAGGGCACCCTGAGACTACATAGTGAATTCCAGGTCAGCCTGGGCTACAGCAAGACCCTACCTCGAAAAACCAAAAGAGAAAAAAAGAAAAAAAAAGAAAGAAAAGTGAAGAATTGCAGCTGGGGAAGTAACTGAACTTCCCATCTTTCTAGTCCACATGAGATGGTGCTTGGTTGGCAGCTAAGATCTCAAATGAATGTAGCTCCTGGAGCATAAAACTCTTTAGTTATCGGGAGCTCTCATAGCCAACTTACTTGAACATAGTAACTAAAGACATTACACAATGTATATGTGAATCAAAACATCACTATAACTCATTAGCATATCCAGTTTTTATGTTTTATGCATCCATTAAAATGTATTCAATTGGGGGTCTAGAGAGTTGGCTTAGCAGTTAAGGTGCTTGCCTGAGAAGCCTAAGGACCCAGGTCCCGTTCCTAGTATCCACATAGGCCAGATGCACAAGGTGGAGCATGTGTCTGGAGTATGTTTGCAGAGGCTGGAGGCCCTGGCACACCCATTCTCTCTCTGTCTCTCCCTCTCAAATAGGTAAATAAATGAATAAATAATTTTTTTGTTGTTCATTTTTTATTTATTTATTTTAAAGTGACAGAAACAGAGAGAGAGAAAGAGAGAGATAGAGAATGGGCACACCAGGGCCTCCAGCCACTGCAAACGAACTCCAGACGCGTGCGCCCCCTTGTGCATCTGGCTAACGTGGGTCCTGGGGAATGGAGCCTTGAACGGGGCTCCTTAGGATTCATAGGCAAGCGCTTAACCGCTAAGCCATCTCTCCAGACCATAAATAAATTTTTAAATGTATCAACTGTGCTGGGGAAATGGCTCAGTGGTTAAGGTGCTTGCCCACAAAGCCTAACAACCTAAGTTCAATTCCCCAGTTCCCATGTAAAGCCAGACACACAAAGTGGTACATGCATCTGGAGTTCTTTGCAGCAGCAAGAGGCCCTGATGCACCCATTCTATTTCTCTCTCTGCATCACTCTGCTTGCAAATAAATATACTCTTAAAAATAAAAACAAAAAACTGGGTGTGGTGGTACATGCCTTAAGCCCAGCACTTGGAAGGCAGAGATAGGAGGACTGCCTCGAGTTCAAGGCCACTCTGAGACTACAGAGTGAATGCCAGGTCAGCCTGGCCTAGAGCAAGACCCTACCTTGAAAATCCAACAAAATAAATTAATTAATAAAATAAAATGTATTTATTTAAAAATAAAGTAAAACAATCCAGGCATGTTGGTGCACGCCTTTAATCCCAGCATTTGGAGGCAGAGGTAGGAGGATTGCCACGAGTTTGTGGCCACCCTGAGACTACAGAGGGAATTTCAGGTCAGCCTGGGCTAGAGTGAGAACCTATCTCAAAAATAAATAAATAAAGTAAAACACAAATAAATGATGAAGTCAGAGTAAGTCAAGGTATGAAAACGCAATAATGTCAGCCAATTCATAACAAGTCACCTGGATTTGGGCATCAAAGCCAGCTACTCATCCCAAAGATGGTGCCATTGGGAGAGTCAGAAGTGACCTCAAAAAAAAAAGTGACCTGAGCAAGTCCCAGAGGGATGGTAACACCACCCAGAAATAGCAACACGGTCACGTGAGTGACAAGATGTGTCAAGGGTCTGTGTGGTGCCTGGGACACAGCACACATCCAGTGGGCCACGAGCCACGACGTGTGGCTTTTACGCCCGATTTCCCATGTCTAGGAGAAGGCTGAACAGAGGCGTCCCTCCAAGGCTAAGGTCTAGGACCTGCTTCCCTGGGAGACGGCTGACACAGGGACCCACACTTGCCTCATCTGGGTTTTCACTGGTGATTCTGGCTGCTATGACGTGACCTCGGGCGAGGGGCGGGCTCAAGGGCATTTCAAAGGAAATGGGTGTCACACCCCACGGAGACTCTCCATACAGAAGTCGGATGTCCTTCAGCCTGTACAGCGGCACCCCCATCGCGATCTGAATGAACAACACAATCGCAGGTCAGTCACTAGAACCCTGCCCTGAAATGCGGGGTGCAGTGCAGTGGTGGAGGAGGGGAAGGAAGAGGTCTGGCCACACAATTTCTTCTGTTTTTTTTTTTTTTTTTTGAGAATGACACACAGACAGAGAGAAAGGCAGATTAATAGAGAATGAATGTGCCAAGGCCTCCAGCCACTGCAAACAAACTCCAGATGCATGCGCCCCCTTGTGCATCTGGCTTACGTGGGTCCTGGGGAATTGAGCCTCGAACCGGAGTCCTTACGCTTCACAGGCAAGCGCTCAACCACTAAGCCATCTCTCCAGCCCTGGCCACACAATTTCAAGTAGACTAAGCCCATTACATTTGCACGACGCTGTGCCACAGGGTAGCAGGACAGGCAAGGAGGAAAAGAGTCAGCTGGGCACGGTGCCACACACCTGCCATCTCAGCACCTCAGAGGCTGAGACTTGGGTAGAGAGCTCAAGGATAGCCTGGGCTACACAGTGAGACCCTGTCAGGAGGAAAACATGGAGGGAGGGGAAAGCTATATGGCACGATTTGGTTCCCACGGAGCAAACAGTGTGACTGTAAAAAGGACCAGCGTTCATGAAATAACACCGGACCAGGAACCCACGCTTGATGTACAAAGGCGGTCCCTCAGAGCCGCAGGAGGACAGAAGCAAACGTGTGCGGCTGGAAAGTTACAGGAGGTTTCTCGAAGGACACAGGGAGGACTGCCAAGAATAATAAGCAAATCCCAGACGTTCGTGGACACCAGGTTAAACACGTGATCAAATTTAACACCCTGTGCCTCTTGACAGCGGCACTAAGGACACAAAGACACCACTGTAGTGTTCTGCCAAAACACTTGGCGTGAATCTGACTGAGGAGAAATATCCGGGCAGCTCTGAACTGAATTCTTCAGGAGCGCTAGTGTTGGGCAGGTGTGGTGGCGCACACCTTTAGTCCCCGCAAGGAGAGGCTGAGGCAAGAGAATCAGTGTGTGTTTGAGGCTAGCCTGGGGCTATAGAGAGAGTTACAAGTTAGCTAGAGTGAGACCCTGCCTCAAAAACAAAACAAAACAAGGGCTGGAGAGATGGCTGAACAGTTAAGGTGCTTGCCTGCAAAGCCTAAGGACCCAGGTTCAACTCTCCAAGTCCCACGTAAGGCAGACGCACAGTGACACAAGCGTGCAAGGCTGCACATGCGTACAAGGAACGCACGTGTCTGGAGTTTGACTGCAGTGGCTGGCGGCCCTGGTGTGCCCATTCTCTCTCTTTCTCTCTCTCTCTCTAGCTCCCACTCTCAATTTCTCACATAAAAACAATGTCCTGTGAGGCCCTGGTTTAATACCCACATATACCCCCCAATAAAGGTCAATATCAATAATGAAAAGATAAAAGGTTGGAGAAGGCTCCAGATTTAAAAGCCTAAAGAGGGATAAAGCGATGGCTCAGTGGTGAAATGTGCTTGCTTACAAAGCCTGCTGGTCCAAGTTAAATTCCCTGGTACTCACATAAAGCCCGATACACAAAATCATGCATTTGCAATGATGAAAATCCCTGGTACACCCATTCTCAATCTCTCTCACATAAATTAATTAATTAAAACCTTTTAAAAAATGAAAAGACTGAAGACATACAACAATAAAATGTAATGTATTATCGTGGCCTTTTATTTATTTATTATCTGGCTTTATAAAAATAGCCATAGCAGGGCTGGAGAGATGGCTTAGCGGTTAAGCGCCTGCCTGTGAAGCCTAAGGACCCCGGGCTCGAGGCTCGGTTCCCCAGGTCCCACGTTAGCCAGATGCACAAGGGGGCGCATGCGTCTGGAGTTCGTTTGCAGAGGCTGGAAGCCCTGGCGCGCCCATTCTCTCTCTCCCTCTATCTGTCCTTCTCTCTGTGTCTGTCGCTCTCAAATAAATAAATTAAAAAAAAAATTAAAAAAAAAAATAGCCATAGCAGAACACTGTTACACAGTTAGGAACATGCTTAATGCTGACACTATATTAAATTATTAAACATGTAGAGTTAATGTTTCCAAGGGCTTGGACTACATTGTAATATTGTTCCAGAATGTCTTTATTTCTAGGTGCCTTTATACCAAAGTGCTTAGGGGTGAACCACCTGTCACAAAGAAGTCTATTTCTCATCTATCTTCCCATCTATCTCTCGAAAGGTTGATACTGGGCAGGAGAGATGGCTTAGCAGTTAAGGTGCTTGCCTGTGAAACCTAAGGACCCAGGTTCAACTCCCCAGAACCCACATAGGCCAGATGCATAAGGTGGCAACATGTGCCTGGAGTTCAACTGCAATGGCTAAAGGCCCTAGCATGTCAATTTTCTCTCTCTCTCTCTCTCTCCCCCTCTCCCTATCTCTTGCTCTCTCTTTCTCATAAAAATAAAATAAAATAAAATAAAATAAAATAAAATAAAATAAAATAAAATAAAATAAAAGGGTTGATCCCTCTCTCAAAAATTTATACGTGGAGCCGGGCGTGGTGGCGCACGCCTTTAATCCCAGCACTTGGGAGGCAGAGGTAGGAGGACTGCCATGAGTTCAAGGCCACCCTGAGATGACAGAGTTAATTCCAGGTCAGCCTGGACCAGAGTGAGACCCTACCTCGAAAAACCAAAAAAAAAAAAAAATTTATACGTGGTACTGGAGAGACAGCTTAGCAGTTAAAGCACTTGCCTGTGAAGCCTAAGGACTCAGGTTCAATTCCTCAGTACCCACATAAACCAGATGCACAAAGTGGTACATGCATCTGGAGTTCATTTGCACTGGCTAGAGGCACACCCATTCTTTCTCTCTCTCTCTCAAATAAATAAATAAATAAATAAAATATATTTTTTTAAAAAAGCAGAGAGGATCCAGGCATGGTGGCACATGCTTTTAATCCCAGTACTCGTGAGGCAGAGGTAGGAGGATTGCCATGAGTTCAAAGCCACCCTGAGACTATATAGGGAATTCCAGGTCAGCCTGGGCTAGAGTGAAACCCTACCTCAAAAAAAAGGGGGGGCTGGAAGATGGCTGAGCACTTAAGGCATTTGCCTGAAAAGTCAAAGAACCCAGGTTCAATTCCCCAGGACCCACATTAGCCAAATGCACAAAGGGGCACACACATCTGGAGTTCATCTGCCATGGCTGGAGGCCCTGGCATGCCCACTCTTTCTCTCTCTCCCTCTTCCTCTGTCAAATAAATAAATAAATAAAATATTTTGTTAAAAAAGGGGAGGGGCTGGAGGGATGGCTTAGCAGTTAAGGCATTTCCCTGCAAGGCCAAAGGACCCAGGTTTGACTCCCCAGTACACACATTAGCCAGATGCACAAGGGGGCGCATGCATCTGGAAATTGTTTGCAGTGGCTGGAGGCCCCGTTGTGCCCATTCTCTCTCTGTCCCTCTTTCTCTGTCAAATAAATAAATATAAAATGTTAAAGAAAAAAAAAAAAAAAACAGAGAGAAGCTGGGTGTGGTGGTGCACGCCTTTAGTCCCAGCACTTGGGAGGCAGAGGCAGGAGGATTGCTGAGAGTTTGAGGCCACGCCCAAGAACACAGAATGAATTCCAGGTCAGCCTGGGCTGGAGTGAGACCCTACCTTGAAAAAAACAAAACAAACAAAACAAACAACAACAAAAACACAGACAGAGAGAGAAGCGAGAGGAGAGAGAGAGAGCTTGAAGTCCTTGGAGCAGGGCGGCCCCTCCAGGCTCGGTCTCCTGACCTGCAGTTGCGCGGCGGGCAGGTTGACGTCGGCGATCATTTCCGTGCAGGGATGCTCCACCTGCAAGCGCGGGTTCAGCTCCAGGAAGCAGAAGCTGCCGTCCTGGCTGTAGAGGTATTCCACTGTGCCTGCGCTCACATAGCCCACCGTTTTGGCCAGGCGGACGGCACACTGCGGAGACAGACAGGTGTGGAGGGCTTCTAGCTGCTGTGCGGGTCACTGTAAGCGGTGACATCCGTGCCCTCCCCTGTGCCCACGGAGGACCTGCTATGTGGGAGAGATCTGGGGACCTCAGGGAGCCACCATACCTGTGTGATGTTGACAGCATCTGTGGGATGGGCCTTCTTCCCCCTTGCTCGCCAGCACCCACGCCACCCTCCAGCCACCGTGACGCTAGCAAGTTCCTGGGGAATGCCAGGCTTTGCAGCTGCCCCCACCCAGCTCGGCAACGTGTACCTGCTCCATGTACTCGAACACAGCTGGCATGGCGATGGTGGCGGGCGCCTCCTCGATGATCTTTTGGTGCCGCCTCTGGATGGAGCAGTCCCGTCCAAACAGAGACACGGCGTTACCGTACTGGTCAGCCAGGACCTGGACCTCCAGGTGCCGAGCATGCTGGGCCAGCTTCATGAGGAAGATGGGTGAACCTGCGAGCTCTCTCTGCACCTGCAGGGGATGTACGGGTGCTGGGTGCTCATGAGGAAAAGCAGCTTTGGAAGCTGCCAGAACTTTCCAGAAGAGAGCGTTTAACAATAGTGATATGGATAGGATTCCTTCATGCCTCAGCTGATTTTTAACTTTCATTTTAACCTCTCTCAAAGACGTGACTGACATTGTTTTTAAGTCAAACACTAAAAGGGGTAAAATTTCTTCGCAATCCTAAATCCTAAAGATAATGAACTAAGGTGGACACAGTGGCCCGTGCCTGTAATACCAGTATTCCGGAGGCTGAGGGAGGAGGATTAACATGAGTTCAAGGCTAGACTGGGCTACATAGCATGATCTTTTCTCAAAAAAAGCCAGGCATGGTGGAGCACGCCTTTAATCTCAGCACTCGGGAGGCAGAGGTAGGAGGATCACCGTGAGTTCAAGGCCACTCTGAGGCTACATAGTGAATTCCAGGAGAGCCTGAGCTAGAGTGAAACCCTACCTCAAAAAAAAAACACAAAACAAAACATAAAACAGAGCTGGAGAGATGGCTCAGCAATTAAGGCACTTCCCTACAAAACCTAAGGACCCAAGTTCAATTCCCCAGTGCCCAAGTACAACAAGATACACAAGATGGCCCATGCATCTAGAGTTTGTCTACAGTGGCTAGAGACCCTGATGTGCCCATTCTCTCTATCTGCTACATGGGACCCTATCTCAAACCATCCCCCTCTCTCTCTCACACACACACACAAAGTGAAAGGAAAGAAGAAAAGAAGGGAGGGAGGGAGGAGTAAATGAAAGCTGGGGGAAAATGGTTCATTTGCCTAGCCTGAATGAAGCCTTGGGCTCCATCACAGCATTACAAAATTTAAAATCACACACACACCAACCATGGGCTGAAGATATGGCTTAATGGTTAAACACTTGCCTGTGAAGCCTAAGGACCTTGTTTCAAGGCTCAATTCCCCAGGACTCACATAAGCTAGATGCACAAGGAGGCACATGCATCTGGAGTTCATTTGCAGTAGCTGGAGGCCCTGGCACACCCATTCTCTCCCTCTCTCTCTCCCTCTCTCTCTCTCTCTCTCTCTCTGCCTCTTTCTCACTCTGTCACTCTCAAATAAATAAATAAAAATAAACAAAAACAATCTTAAAAATCACACTGACACACACAAAATTATAGACCCAGCTCAATCAAATGTCAGGTTGACCTAAGAGAATAATTTCCTTATACACTGTGCCAACTATACATTGTTAGCCAGATGTGGTGGTACACACCTTTATTCTTTTATTTACTTATTTATTTATTTTTAGTTTTCCAAGGTAGTGTCTCACTCTAGCCGAGGCTGACCTGGAATTCACTATGTAGTCTCAGGCTGGCCTCAAACTCACTGCGATCCTCCTACCTCTGCCTCCCAAGTGCTGGGATTAAAGGCATGCAAAGCCAGGCATGGTGTGCATGTGTATGAATAGCTATGAGTTCAAGGACACCCTGAGACTGAATTCCAGGTCAGCCTGAGCTACAGCAAGACTCTACCTTAAAAAAGGAAGATTATTAAATATAATAACTAAAAAGTAACCTGGGGTCCAGAGATGGAATGAAGGGGTTTGCGAAGTCACGGAAAGGCCCGGGCAAGATGCACTCACTTGTCTGAAAAGCATCGGGAAGTCCTCAGCACTCTCAGCCTTACGGATTCCTTTCCCTCCACCACCTTCTGAAGCTTTGATCATCAATGGGAAACCGATTCTTTCTGCCACCTGGATGGGGAGAACAAACGGGCCTCTTCAGAAAGCGAGACGGGTGCCAACTGATTCCAGGGTGGGCAGAAGGTTCTGGAACCCTGGTCCTGCATGCTCTGCAGTTTACCTCCAAGCCCTCCTCCACATCTTTTATGCGGCCCTGGTCATAAACATCTTCTGGGACACTGATGTGTTTGCCCTGCTGCAGGCCACCCTCTGTCCACTCCAGTGTGAGACCTGTGGAGGCAGAGAGCAAACTGGGGACTCTGAGGACACTCACACAGCGCAGCAGCCACGTCCCAGCTGCTGGGGCCTTTCGCTGCCACGTGATGTCTCATCATCCTGAGGACAGACCCACCCTGAATGTGAACCAAGCTCAATAAGTACACACTGAGAGGATGGCTTAACAGTTAAGGTGTTTGTCTGCAAAGCCAAAGGATCCAGGTTCGATTCCTTAGGACTCATGTAAGTCAGATGCACAAGGTGG
Source organism: Jaculus jaculus (assembly GCF_020740685.1). Classification (NCBI taxonomy): domain Eukaryota; kingdom Metazoa; phylum Chordata; class Mammalia; order Rodentia; family Dipodidae; genus Jaculus; species Jaculus jaculus. The sequence goes on along the minus strand of NC_059114.1, from coordinate 13,813,538 downwards.
CACATGCATCTGGAATTCATGTGCAGGGGGTAACGGCCCTGGCACACCCATATTCATTCTCTCTCTCTCTTTCTCTCTCTCTCTCTCTCTCTCTCTGCCTCTCTCTTTCTAATAAATAAAAATTTTAAAATATGCAGACAGAGTCCCTGGAGAACAAAATGAAACTAACTTTAGAAATAACCTCTATCCTACTCAAAAGAATCCCTGCTTTCTGAAACTATGGAAAGAAGATTTAATAAACAAAAACAAATAAATTTTCCAAACTGAGCTGGGTGTGGTAATGCATGCCTTTAATCCCAGCACTTTGGAGGCAGAGGTAGGAGGATTGCTGAGTTTGAGACCAGCCTGAGACGACAGAGTGAGTTCCAAGTCAACCTGGACTAGAGTAAGAGCCTATCACACAAACAAACAAAAAAATTTCCAATTTTGGAATTTTTTTGTTTTTACCTTTACAGGAAAAATATCACATTGGGGCTAGAAAGATGGTCAGTGGTTAAAGGCACTTGCTAGCAAAGCCTGATGGCTCAGATTCAAATCCCCAATACCATGTAAAGCCAGAGGCACAAAGTGGAACATGCATCTGGAGTGTGTTTGCAATAAGAGGCCTTGGCATGGCCATTCACTCTCTCTCTCTGTGTGTCTCTCCTTGCAATAAATAAATTAAAAGAAAATATCACATCAGATAGGAAATGCCTGAGATTTTTTTCTGTTTATTTTTTAATTTGTTCTAGAAGTTTTATTTTTAGGAATATGTCCAAAGAAAATGATTAAAACATACACATACATAGCTGTAAGACTATTGAAGCTCCATTCCTTTGAGCATGTTTAAAATTAGAAGACAAATTAGGAAACTACCTAAATTGTATAAGTACAGAGGCTAGGAAGTAATTATATAGCATATCTGTATGATGAACTCCTATGTAGGTGTGAGGTGTGGCCGTGCATGCCTGTAACCCCAGCTACAGAAAGATCCAGAATTCAATGCTAGCCTGGGCAATCAAGCAAAACCCTATCTCAAAAGAAAATAAAAAAGGCCAGGCGTGGTGTCACACGCCTTTAATCACAGCACTCGGGAGGCAGAGGTAGGAGGATCACTGTGAGTTCAAGGCCACCCTGAAACTACATAGTGAATTCCAGGTCAGCCTGGACTAGAGTGAGACTTTACCTCAAAAAAATAAAATTAAATTAAATTTAAAAAGAAAAGGTTAGGGATCTAGCTTAGGAGTGGAGTGCTTGACTGGTATGTGCAAGGTCCTGGGTTCAAAGCCCAGTACTGCAAATAATACTAAGAATAATCCTATGCAGGTTTCTCCTTGCTGTTGTTTTGAGGCAGGATCTCACTCTAACCCAGGCTAACCTGAAACTCACTCTGTAGCCCAAGCTAGTCTCAACTTCACAGCAATCCTCCTACCTCAGCCTCCGAAGTGCTGGGGAAAAAAAGGTGTACACACCATACCTGGTGTATGTTGTTTTTGAGCCAGAGTCTAGTCTAGGTTGGCCTGAAACTCACTTGTATAGCCCAGGCTGGCCTCAAACTCATGGTCACCCCTCTGTCTCAGCCTTCCAAGTCCTGGGATTACAAGCATGAGCCACAACACTCGGCTTCCAGCTCGTTTTATACTCCCATTTTCCTTTCTTTTAAATTGTTATTTATTTGAGAGAGAGTGAGGGTAGACAAAACAGGGCCTCCTACCACTGCAAAAGAACTTCAGATGCATGTGTCACTTTGTGTATCTGGCTTCGTGTAGGTACAGGGGACTTGAACCAGAGCCATCTGGCTTTATGAGCAAGAGCCTTTAACCACTGAGCCACCTCTTCAGCCCCTGTCCTCCTACTTTCTAAGTTGGCTACAATAAAGTTGTATATTTAATGGTTTAAAAAAATTATTATTAATTATTTTGGTTTTTCAAAGTTGGGTCTTATTCTAGTCCAGGCTGATCTGGAATTCACTCTGTAGTCTCAGGGTGGACTCGAACTCACAGTGATCCTCCTACCTCTGCCTCCCGAGTGCTGGGATTAAAGGTGTGAGCCACCATGCCCAGCTTGGTTTAAAAATTTGAAACATGGCTAGAGAGATGGCTTAGTAGTTAAGGCTTTTACCTGCAAAGCCCAAGGACCTGGGTTCCATACCCTAGTACCCACATAAAGCCAGATGAACAGGGCAACACACGTGTATGGAGTTCATTTGAAGTGGCTGGAGGCTCTGGCGTACCCATTCTCCCTCTATCTGCCTCTCTCTCTCTCTCTAATTAATTAATTAATTAATTAAAAAAATAATTTTAGCCAGGCATGGTGGCGCACACCTTTAGTCCCAGTACTCGGGAGGCAGAGGTAGGAGGATCACTGTGAGTTCGAGGCTGCCCTGAGGCTACATAGTGAATTCCAGGTCAGCCTGGGCTAGAGTGAGATCCCACCTCAAAAGACCAAAAAAAAAAAAAAATTTTTTTAAAACAGGAAGCTGGGCACAGTGGTGCATGCCTTTAATCCCAGCACTCGGGAGGCAGAGGTAGGCAGGTCGCCTTGAGTTCAAGGCCACCCTGAGACTACATAGTGAATTCCACATCAGCCTGGCCTAGAGTGAGACCCTACCTTGAAAAAAAAAAAAAAAAAAAAAGGACTGGAGAGATGGCTTAGCAGTTAAGGCACTTGCCTGCAAAGCCTAAGAGTCCATGTCCAACTCCCCAGATACCACATAACTCAGACACACAAGGCGATGCATGGGCAAGGATGCACATGAGCATAAGGTGACACATGTGTCTGGCATTCAATTACAGTGGCTGGAGACCCTGGCACACCAATTCTCTCTCTCTCTCTCTCTCTCTCTCTCATAAAGACCAGTCTATTGGGCTTGACTCAAAAGAAAAATAATAAATAGGGCTGGAGAGATGGCTAAGTGGTTAGGGTGCTTGCAAAGCCAATAGACCCAGGTTCGATTCCCCAGTACCCACATAAAGCCAGATGCACAAGGTGGCACTTCTGTCTGGAATTCATTTGCAGTAGCTGAAAGCCCTAGATGACCATTCTCTCTCTCTCTCTCTCTCTCTCTCTCTCTCTCTCTCAAAAAATAAAATAAAATGAAAATTAAAAAAAAAGTAAGGTGGCACATGCTTTTAATCCCAGCACTTGGGAGGCAGAGGTAGGAGGATTGCCATGAGTTTGAGGCCACCCTGAGACTACATAGTAAATTCCAGGTCAGGCTGGGCTAGAGTGAGACCCTACCTCGAAAATAAATAAATAAATAAATAAAAAGTTAGAAATAAAAGAATTTACAAAGCATACTCTTGTCACCCCAACTGGACCTAGAAGATCCCCCAAAGTAATAGTCATGGTCCCTTACCACTTCCGCTCCAGGGCAAGGTTGGGATCTGCAGTGTCTGGGCAACGATGGTTGAGGCGATCTTATCTCCCAGGGCCCACATGGCTTCACTGGGGGGGCCTGCGGGGTCAGGAAATGGGGACAGAATTGGGTCAGCCACCGACATGCAGAGCTGAGAGGCAGCTGAGTGCACAGAGAGAGGGCCAGGTGGATACAAGGGAAGAAAGCATCTGGGATCATGGATCTCCAGGAGCCTGACCTCCCTCGGGGGATCCATTAGGTCGCTATGGCATCAGTCAACTTTCAATGTGCGGACTGTAAGCCTGAACTAAGTTACCCCGAAGCTATGTGGCATACTCAAAGGTCACTTGGAGAGAAGACAAACAGCTGGATGAAGGAGACAGGCTGGCAGCTAGGCTGTGGGGTGGCAACTACTCGAGAGGGAAGGCTCTCGGCGTTCGTGGGCCAGCTGCCCGGTGGTGTGGGCAAACATCTCTCACAGGATAGTCGCCTCTCAGTTCTGCTTGCATTCATCGTTGGAGGATTCAACCAAACACAAGTGGAATTTTTTTTTATTTTTTATCTATTAATTTTTTTATTATTTTTTGGTTCTGAGGTAGGATTTCACTCTAGCACAGGCAGATCTGGAATTGAGAATGTAGTCTCAGGCTGGCCTTGAACTCACAACACTCCTCTTACCTCTGCCTCCTGAGTGCTAGGATTAAAGGCGTGTGCCACCATGCCCAGCTACAGGTGGAAAAGCTTTTTAACTGTATCTGTACTGAACTTACACAGACTTCTTTCCTTGTCAGTATTCCCTCCATAACCAGGTAACAAAGCGTTTACATTGTATTAGGTATTGTAAGAAATGTAGTGATGATTTAAGGTACACATAGGGTTATGCAAAGACCAGGCCTGTTTGTATAAGGGGCTTGAGATGCGGGGGGGGGGGGGTCTCAGAACCCATCTCCTGAGGATACAAGGGTGGTGTACCCTCACAAAGTTAACAAACATTGCCCCAAATAAAATTCCTCAAGCCATGGACAGCATTAGACAATGGATCATTTCATCTAGAGCACAGCGGAGGTGAGGGGACTCTAGTCCCAAAGGGTGAGGGGCATTTGAAAGTCCCAAGAACAGCCTGGACAAAAATGTGGCCGTTTTAGATACATGGCCCTCAAACCTAGTCAGAAATCTGAACCTTAATGCCAGCAGAAACACCAGCCAAGGGTCATCTCACTGTGGCAACCACAGCAATGGCTCCTACGTCCATGGCCTGGCCCACTTACCTATATGCATCCCAGCCCCGCTCACAAGCTCCTCACAAGGAAAAGGTGAGGTGGGAAGGCAAACCTGACCCTCGCTTTTGTTATTAATTAATTAATTTGCCTCTAACACTGCAAACGAACTCCAGTCACACGCACCACCTTGTGCATCTGGCTTATATGGTGACTGGGGAATCGAACCTGGGTCTTTGGGTTTCCGCAAGCAAGCGCCTTAATCGCTAATCCGTCTCTCCAGCCCCCTGACCCTCACTTTAAAGAACAGCATGACGAAGAGCTGTTGGTCCAGCAGCACCCCAGTTCCCACACAGCTAAGGGGGGGGGGGCTAACACACACACGCTACCTAAGAAAGCAATCTCATGTTTGCACAGCAGCTCCGGAAGTTTGGGGTTTTCGGAAGCGTGGCCCCAGCCAGCCCACACGGCCTGTGAACACAGAAAAGGGGGAACAAGGACCCTCTTCCCATCATACCTGAAGCTTCCTGCCATGTTCCGTCCCATCAGCCTCTTGTGAGCTGAAGGGTGGCCCCTGCCCCAGAGCTCAGGGGCATCATCCTACAGCGGTCATCCCAGGCACCCTGACCCATTACCTGCACAGGGATTCTCTTGGCAATGTCCACAATCAGCTCGACATTGGCATAGTTGTTGTTATTGGGCCCTCCTGGAACAGGGACGTACTGATCGGCCATCTTGATGTACTCTGGAATGACGCAGGAGGGAGGAGGAAAGAGCTTGTGGCAGACCAGTCAACTGATCAACACGTCTGCCAACCACCACCCACCCCCCCACCCCCACCGAAAGACAGCTATAAACATTCCAGCACAATGATGGGCAAGCATGCAGGACAACTGTGGTAGTTTGAATCATGTGCCCCATAGCGTCGTGTATTTTGAATGTCTGGTCCCCAGCTGGTGGCAGTTTGGAAGATGGAGCCTTGCCTAGGGAGGGGTGATAGCCCAGCTTCCCCTCACCAGAGCTCAGCTCACTCTCTTACTGCTTTCCTCGATCTGCTGTGGCAAGAAGCGATGTCCAGCTTCTGCTCTGACATCCTTGCCTGCCATCATAAAGCTTCCCCTCAAGATAGTAAGCTAGGGGCTAGAGGAATGGCTTAGCAGTTAAGGTGCTTGCCTGAAAAGCCAAAGGACCCAGGTTCGAGTCATCAGGACCCACATGAGCTAGATACACAAGGTGGTGCATGCATCTGGAGTTTGTTTCCAGTGGCTGGAGGCTGAAGGCCCTGAAGTGCCCATTCTCTCTCTCCCTCCCTCTCTCTCTCTCTCTCTCTCTCTCTGTCTTTCTCTCTCTCTCAAATAAATAAAAATAAAATATTTTTTAAAAATATTGTAAGCTAAAATAAACCCTTCCTCTCATCAACTGCTAGGGCTCATGTAGCCCAGGCTGACCTCAAACTCACTATGTGACCAAGGATGACCTTGAACTCCTGATCCTCCTGAGTGCTGGGATTACAGGTGTAGAACATCATGTCTTGTTTATGTAGTTCTAGGGATCAAACCCAGAGCTTTATACACCCTAGACAAACACTCCACCAACTGAGCTATATCCCTGGCACCACAGTGTTTTGTTTTTAACTGTGATTAAGAAGTATATAACTAGGGGCTGAAGAGATGGCTCAGCAGTTAAGGCGCTTGCCTACAAAGCCTAAGGGCCCAAGTTCAATTCCCCAATACCCACATAAAACCAAATGCACAAGGTGCGCATGTGTCTGGAGTTTGCCGTGTCACCATGCCCTTGCATGTCCACTCTCTCTCTGTCCCTCTCTCTCTGCTTACAAATCAATAAAAATATTCAAAGCCTGGCGTCATGGTGCACGCCTTTAATCCCAGCACTTGGGAGGCAGAGGTAGGAGGATCACTGTGAGTTCAAGGCCACCCTGAGACTACATAGTGAATTCCAGGTCAGCCTGGGCTAGAACAAGATTCTACCATGAAAAAAAAAAATAATATATATATATATATATATATATATGTGTGTGTGTGTATATATATATATATATATATAAAATCTTCCTATGGATTGCATAGGATCCTGAAGATGACCAGTGTGGAACTCCATGTACAGACATGGGAAGAAATCCTCCCAGCCTGCCTTCCTTCAGTGCCTGACAGGCCACCATTATCAGCCACGGGGGAGGCTGCAGTGACGGCAAAGCGCCAGCCAGACACGTTCTTGTCCTCAGTCTTTCTTTCATGTTAGAGAAGATGAAATAACAATAATAATGACAATGATGATGATGATGATGATGATGGGGGCCGGGCGTGGTGGCGCACACCTTTAATCTCAGCAGAGGTAGCAGGATAGCCATGAGTTCGAGACCACCCTGAGACGACATAGTAAATTCCACGTCAGCCTGAGCTAGAGCGAGACCCTGCCTCGAAAAACCAAAATAAATAAATAAAAAAGAAAACTACAGGCTGGGGTCAGTGCCAGGAAGGAACTCGTCCAGGCCCTCTCGCAGAGCACAGGGAGAGTGGGAGGTGCTGGGATGAAGGTCGGTGCAGCAGGGACCGCCCCCAGCGCTCTCTGGGGAAATCACTAGCCATAAGATCTTGTTGTACCAAGGCCCTGTAGTAGAAAAGTCAAGGCGAACCAGGAACCCACAGAGACCAGCATGACTGGGATCTGAAGGATGCCCAGGGGAGAGCCGTACTGGGACTGTCACTCTACTGTGACAAGAGACCCCACTGGGGAATTCTTTGAACTCAGACATGTATCACGTGCTGGTTGTAGAACCAAGCAGCAAGCCAGGTAGTGTCCATGTAGAGGAGAGCCCAGGGCTGCAGGGATGGCTTAGCGGTTAAGGCGCTTGCCGGCAAAGCCAAAGGAACGAGGTTCAATACCCCAGGACCCACGTAAGCCACATGCACAAGGGGGTGCGTGTGTCTGGAGTTCATTTACAGTGGCTAGAGGGCCTGGCACACCCATTCCATTTCTCTCCCCCCCCCCTTGCTCTCTTTCAAATAAATAAATAAATATCAAATAGTGCCACACTGCAGAAGGCTGAGGGGACAGTGCTGAGGTGGCGGGCACCAGCAAGAGCAGCAGCCTCTGAGGCATTTTTGGAAAGGGCGAAACAAGGCCCGACTCCGGGTCTCAAAAGATCCCTTTGGCTGTGTGGAGGAGGATCTCTACAGGACAAAACGCTTGGGTTGAAAAAGCAAATTTCCACCGCTACTTATGGCAGGCTTCTTTTCAACTGAGCTATGTATAAGCAAATAGAAAAGTCAGCAAATGACTGAAAGACCACACAAATGTCTAAAGAAATAGACCCGACACTTCTGGAACACTGACGAGCCCGATTCCCACTCGGCAGGTTTAGACATTTGCTGCTGCTTCTTTTCTTTTGTGGTTTTGGGTGTTTGGCTTTTTGTTTGTTTGTTTGTTTTTGTTTTTGTTTTTGTTTGGTTTGGTTTGGTTGGGTTTTTCGAGGTAGGGTCTCACTCTGGCTCAGGCTGACCCAGAATTAACTATGTAGTCTCAGGGTGGCCTCAGACTCACGGCGATCCTCCTACCTCTGCCTCCCGAGTGCTGGGATAAAAGGCGTATGCCCCCATGCCCGGCATTTGCTTTATTTTTTCAAATATTTTTTCATTTACTTGAGAGAAAGAGAGGAAGAGAGAATGGGTGTGCCAGGGCCTCTTGCCACTGCAAACAAACTTCAGACACATGTGCCACTTTGTGCATCTGGCTTTCCATAGGTACTGGGAAATCGAACCCAAGCTGTCAGGCTTTCCAAGCAAGCACTTTTTTGGGGGGTGGGGAGTTTCAGGGTACGGTCTTGCTGTAGCCCAGGCTGACCTGGAATTCACTATGCAGTCTCAGGGCGGCCTCAAACTCATGGAGATCCTCCTACCTCTGCCTCCCCAGTGCTGGGATTAAAGGCGTGCACCACCACGCCCAGCTCTCTAGCTCAGTTTTAGTTTTGTTTTTGTTTTTCAGGGTAGGGTCTCACTCTAGCCCAGGCTAACCCAGAATTCACTATATACTCTCAGGATGGCCTCGAACTCAAATAGCAATCCTCCTATGTCTGCCCCCCACACACCTGAGTGCTGGGTTTAGAGTCGTGTACTACCACACAAGCATCTTTAACAGCTGAACCATCTCCACTGAGCCATCTCCCCGGCCCCCCATTTGCATTCTGATTTTTTAATTTTTAGATTTTTTTTTTTTTTTTTTTTGGTTTTTTGAGGTAGGGTCTCCCTCTAGCCCAGGCTGACCTGGAATTCACGGGAGTCTCAGGGTAGCCTCGAACTCACAGTGATCCTCCTACCTCTGCCTCCCGAGTGCTGGGATGAAAGGCATGCGCCACCACGCCCGGCTATTTTTATAGATTTTTTTTGAATAAAAAGGTTGCATTCATAGACCCTGTCTCTCTTGCCCCAATTCTGCTGAGGGTCTTAGAGGCACAAAATACATTCGTTATCTAAACACCTTTGAGCTAAATGAAGAGCAAAGAGATCAGGGCTCATTAGAGAGATCCTGGGCTCCGGAGCTCAGGCCGGATGTACCTGGGCAGGTGAAGACAGGATATGTTATGGTGGGGGGAAGGGGTCAGATTCGGGTACCTGCATTGGCTTTGAGGTCCTCAGGGGTCACCATGACCACAAACCGGATGGCACGCTCGTTGCGGAACATCTCGTAGGCCCAGCGGCGCACGGAGCGCATGCACTTGACCGCAGCAATGCCATTGTTGGCGATGAGAACCTGGAGGGGGACCCAGGAAGGAAGTGGAGGTGCGTATCTGCCATATAGAGGGTGCGTGCTGCTGGAGGCTGGGTAGGGGGGTCGCCTCCCAGCTCCCCAGCACCACACACCTCTCTGGTTCTGTGATGCACACCAACACATACTGAGCCTGTGCTCATCGTCCACCCGCTAAGGAAGGGATGATGGAGCCAATGGGATGGATAGACCAGAAGATGGCTTTGGAAGGAGAAGGGGCTTCATGCGGCACCACCGTGACCTCACAACAGCCCCTTGAAAGAGCTTTTATCGGGCTGGAGAGATGGCTTAGCGGTTAAGCGCTTGCCTGTGAAGCCTAAGGACCCTGGTTTGAGGCTCGACTCCCCAGGACCCACGTTAGTCAGATGCACAAGGGGGCGCACATGTCTGGAATTCGTCTACAGTGGCTGGAAGCCCTGGCGCACCCATATTCTCTCTCTCTCTTTCAGTCTCAAATAAATAAAAATGAACAAAAAATTTTTTAAAAAGAAAGAGCTTTTATCTGAGGAGATGGCTCAGTGGTTAAAGGAGCTTGCTCCAAAAGCCTGCCTGCCCAACAGAGCTTGCCCCCCGAGCATTCACGTAAAGCCAGATGCCCAGTGGCTCACTTGTCCATAATCCCAACACTCTTAAGGCACAAGAGAGCAGAGTCAGGAGAATCAGGAAGCTCAAAGGTCAGCCAACCCAGCCTTCCCAGTGCAAATGACAAGAGACCCCGCCTCCAACAAAACAGAAGGAGAGAGCCGACACCCCAAGGTTGGCCTCTGACCTCCACACGTGTGCGATAGCAGGCTAAAGCCCATACTCATGCACATCCTTCTCTCTCTCTGTCTCTCTCTCTCTCTCTCTAAAAACAGAAGGACGCTTGATCATTATCCTGTTTGGAGGCTAAAGGCTCAGGAGGTAGAGGTAGGAGGATCACTGTGACTTCAAGGCCAGCCTGGGACTACAAAGTGAATTTGAATTCCAGGTCAGCCTGGGCTAGAGTGAGAGCCTACCTCAAAAATACATAAATAAATAAATAAATAATAAAAATAAAAAAGGAGTAAGGTGGGTGGGGGGGCTGAAGAGATGGCTCAGCAGTTAAGGTGCTTGCTTTCAATGCCTGACAGCCGTGTTGGATTCTTCAATACTCACATAAAGCCAGATGCACAAAGTGGCACATGCGTCTGAAGTTTGTTCAGAAATGGCTAGAGGCCCTGGTGCACCTATTCTTTGTCTCTCTCTCTCTCTCTCTCTCCCTCTCTCTCTCTCTTTCTTTCTCCCTCTCTGTCTTTCTGTGTTTTCCAATAAATAAACACACACGCACACATAAAATAAAATAAAATAAAATAAAATAAAATAAAATAAAATAAAATAAAATAAAATAAAACCAAAAGCTGAAAACAAATGACAGCACTCCTCTGAAAGAACAAGTCCTTGCAGCCAATCCAATCTGAGGTCAAATCTCAGCTCCACTCGCTACGCCACGACCGTGGACAGCCAGTGTCCAGTCTCTGGATGGCAGTTTGTCATGAATACAGCAGAAAAAAAAAAAAAAAAGAACACAGCCCCTCTCCCAGGCCTTCGTGGGAAGGAACAGGAACAATGAGGAAGCCTTCGCATAGGCCAATGGTTAGCTGCTGCCCTCCCGTAATGGTCACGGCAGAACATGGGTCTCCTCTCCGGAAAGTTCTAACCTCATGAAGACAGGGCTAGCTTTTATGCATCATTCCCCAACGCCCTCAGGAGCCTTCTGACCATGCCAAAGACCTCAGTCTCCACCTCTGTGAAATGGGGCAACACACCATTGCATCAGCCTAGGGGAGGCTGAAAAGCTTCAGTCCCCAGTATGCAAGCAGGTGTCACAAGAAGGTAGCTCTACGCCCTCCCTGTCACATGAGGAAGATGCCCAAAGGTGGACCTCCAACCAGGAAGGGGGGGCCCTCTCCATCCTACCGCAGACCACCAAGCATACAAGACCCATTTTGTACCTTCTCGATGACCCGATTCCCCCCAAAGCGGGTAACAAACTCGGCAGGGGACGCCACCGTGAAGTCTCTGTGCTGGTCCGGCTTCTTGTGTTCTCTGTCTCTCTTCACCAGGTGGAGGCCAGACATGCTCGGCCTGCACAGAGGACAGACAGAGCCATGAGGGAGGAAGCTGGGCCTTCTGGAAGGAGGTGGAGCTCGAATCACCACGGCCAAAACCAATGTCAACAAGACATGTGTGCACACACGCAATCACACACACACACAAACACACACCGGAGACCTGGAAGCAAGCTCAAGAAGGCTCAAGGGCAGGAGGAACTGTCTCAAGGGTCCCATGCCCTTGGCCCACCCCTAGTATAGGACCTCAACTAAATTCTGAAAACTTACAGCAAGGATGGGTGTTCTATGACCAGGAAGGAAGTCTACACACTCGAATACTTTATTCTAATGCTTGTTAAGTGGTACTTGCATTCTTTTCCCTGTGCTTTTCTGAACACGTATTTTCAAAAAGTTAAAGAGCTGACAACAGGGCTGGACAGGTGGCTTAGCGGTTAAGGCGTTTGCCTGCAAACCCTAAGGACTCAGGTTGGATTCCCCAGTACCCACGAAAGCCACACGCACAAGGTAGCACATGCTTCCAGAGTTCATTTGCAGTGGCATGGCTGGAGGCCCTGGCTTACCCAACTCTCTCTCTCTCTCTCAAGTAAAGAAAGAAAATATTTTTTAAAAAGAAAAGAGCTGAAGACAATTTAGAAACATATCATAACAAAATGGAAGCTCTCTGCCTTGCCCCTCTGCGATGCTCACTACAGCAAATCACGGGTCATATTTTTCTGGTATGTTCACATCTGCAAGGTTCTAAGCAACACTTATACACAATCACGCATTGCTTCACGGTACAGATGCACTCCAAGAATGCCGCTAGGTGCTTTCATCATTGTGGGCACATCACAGACTGAACTTGCACAAACTAACCTGTGAAAGCTCAAGGCTATAATCTCCCTTCCTTTCTTCCTGCCCCCTCCCGCCTTAGCAGTAGGCTATAACTTTATGGGCCCACCGTCATGTAAGCAGTTGCTCATTGACTGGAACATTATTTGGTGCCCAACTGCGCTATCTTAGAGGGTGCCCACTAAGACACGTGATCGTCACCTTTTCAGCTCTTATATATTTACCCCATCTATTTCCCTCCCCTAGCCACTCAGTGGGGCTATACTGTCCTTTGGTACTCAGTATTTTATTAGCTATGATAATATTTTTATTTATTTATTTAAGAGAGAGAGAGACTGAGTATGCGTGTGTCAGGGCTTTGGCTGATGCAAGCAAACTCCAAACGCATGTGCTACTTTGTGCATCTGGCTTTTCATGGGTACTGGGAAATCAAACACAGGCCAAGAAGTTTACAAACAAACACCTTTAACCACAGCCATCCTGCCATCTTTCTTTCTTGTCTTACATTGAAAACTTTAATAGATGGGCATCCAGCATTTTGCTTGTATTTCCCATCCCGTCATCTTCTGTCCCCTCTCCCCCGCCCCCACCCCACTGAGGACCCTCCTCTGTCCAAGAAGTCCTTCCTCTGTTTCGTTGTCTCATTCCTTTGGTCCTCCTCCATCCTCCATGGGCTCAGAACAGTGTGCACCTTGTGGTGGGCTCTGGCCACCACTGTGGGGTCATGAATGCACCCGACAGTTCGTGTCAGGACACTGCCCCAAGCACTCCTTCTACCCTGTGGCTCTGACACACTTTCTGCCCCCTCTCACACAGCCTTGGAGGTCCATGACCATTAGAGCTAAGAGTTCTTCCTGTGTCTCTTTCTGTTTGTTTGGTTTCGGCTTTTTGAGGTAGGGTTTCATCTAGCCCAGGCTGATCTGGAATTCACTATGTAGTCTCAGGATGGTCTTGAACTCACAGTGAATCTCCTACTTCTGCCTCCTGAGCACTGAGATTAAAGGCGGGCACCACCACACCCGGCTTTCTTCCTGGGTCTTCAAAAACAAAAACAAAATACATATATGTATGTATATGTATGTATGTATGTATGTATGTGTGTGTGTGTGTGTGTGTATATATATATATGTATATATATATATATATATATATATATATATATATATATATATATGTATATATATACACACATATAGTATTTGAGAGAGAGAGAGAATGGGCATGCCAGGGCCTCTAGCCACTGCAAACAAACTCCAGACGCATGTGTTACCTTGTGCATCTGGCTTACATGGGTCCTGGGGAATCGAACCTGGATCCTTAAGGCTTCTCAGGCAAATGCCTTAACCACTAAGCCAACTCTCCAGGCCTTTTTATTATTTTTTTTTAAATAAGGGTCTCACTCTAGCTCAGGCTGACCTGGAATTCACTATGTAGTCTCAGGGTGGCCGCAAACTCAGAGATCTTCCTACCTCTGCCTCCCGAGTGCTGGGATTAAGGGCGTGCGCCACCACACCTGGCAAATCTGAGAGTTCTGACACACCAGATTCGTTTCCTCTCTTCGCCTTTTCCTAGGTTAAAAATTTTTCCCTTCTCTTGGCACTCTTCACACCTATGGCTGGTTCATCCCACTGGCAGAAGATGCTCGGTTCCCATAGGCCAATTAATTAGTTCCGTTATGTTCCTTAGGTGACCTCTCTCGTCAGCGTTCTGGGCTTCACTTAGGCTGGCATCCTTACCGTCCCTTTTGCCAAGACAGCTCAGTGGTTAATGTGCCTGCCTGCAAAGCTTAACAATCCGGGTTTGATTCCTCAATGCCCACGTAAAGCCAGATGCACAGGGGCGCGTGTGTGTGGGATTCCTTCGCTGGAGAATTCCTTCTGCCTTTCCCCAGGGTAGAACCCCTAGCGTGGAGGACTGGGTGATTGCTTCTTTCTTGAGGGTTCTCCTGTGCACAATAAACATGGAAGAAACAATGCAAGAGAGGCATGCTGTAGATAGAACACATAGTTAGCATCTCTGCTTCCTATGCTCCTTGCAGGAGCGTACCCTCCAATAGTTTCACGTGGCTAACAGGATCCTACACACAATGGCATAGGGTGTGACCTGGGCTTCCTAGTCCTCACCACCCTCAGGATATGCCCTTTGGTGCTACATTGGACGTCCTGCTGACGGTATCCTGTGTGTTGCTCTGGTTTCAGTGGAAGACATCCTCAAGTAGAGTTCTAAGGAAGGGTATGGGAGGGCTGAAGAGATGGCTTAAGTGGTTAAGGCGCATGCCTGCAAAGCCTAAGGACCCAGATTCAATTCGCCAGTGCCCACGTAAGCCAGATGCACAGGTGGCGCGTGCATCCGGAGTTTGTTTGCAGTGGCTGAAGGTCCTGGAGCACCCCACCTCTTTCTCTTTATCTGCCTCTCTCCCTCTCTGCTAAATAGATTAGTTAAATTAAATAAAAAGAAAAGAAACTATACCTAATGTGGAAGAGGTGATGGAAAGAATGTAAGAGCCAAAGGAAAAGGAGGAGTGCTTTGTAATACTGTTTTCCAGACACAAACTGGCCTTGGCATTCATGACTCATGATGTTTGCCTACACAAGACCAGCATACTGGGAGGGGCGGGGGTTGGGGGGAAATGATGACATCAAAACACACCAGGGACTAGTTGGAAAGAAGAAGGGAATTAGGGCTGCAGAGATGGCTTAGCAGTTAAAGCGCTTGCCTGCAAGACCTAAGGACCCAGGTTTGAGACTCAGGGTTCCACATAACCCAGATATACAAGGTGGTGCATACACTGAAAGTTCGTTTGTAGTGGCTAGAGGCCCTGGCGTGCCCATTCTCTCTCGGTGTGTGTCTCAAGTAAATAAAAATAAATATATATTTTTTAAGTAGGGATTTGCCAGGAGTGGTGGTGCACGCCTTTTTAATCCCAGCACTCAGTAGGCAGAGGCAGGAGGATCACCATGAGTTTGAGGTCACCGTGAGACTCCATAGTGAATTCCAAGTCAGCCTGAACTAGAGTGAGCCCCTACCTCAAAAAAACAAAAAAATAAATAGAATAAAATCAATAAAAGTAAAAATTAAAAGTAGGAACTTAGTTAAGGAAGGATTTGAGAGGGGGACAAAAGAGGGTGGTGGAGAGGATTCTGATCATGGTATATTGTGTATATGTTCAGAGGTCGTCAATAAAAGTTTTTTGTTTTTTTTTAAAGCAGAAACTGTACCTAAGAAGGTAGAGGTCAGAGACAGGATGCTAGCCTAGCATGCATGGGGTGCTGGGTCCTACCCCTAGTAGGACAGAAGAAGAAAGAGAGAATGTTTTCTCACGTGAGGTATGATGGCATGTACCAACTCTTGGTAGGCACAGACAGAAAGATCTACACAGAGGCAGAAAGATCTATATAAGTTCAAAGCCATTCTGAGCTACATAGTGAATTCCAGGCCAGACTAGGTGCCACAGAGAGACCCGTCTCAAAAGAGGGACAGAGGGCTGGAGAGATGGCTTTGTCATTCAGGAGCCTGCCTGCGAAGCCTAAGAACTCATGTTCAAATCTCCAGATCCCATACAGCCAGATGCACAGTGATGCAAGCATGCAATGTGGTGTGTATCACAAGGGGGCGCACGCGTCTGGAGTTTGTTCACAGTGGCTGAAGGCCCTGGCGTACCTATTCTCCCTCTCTCTCTCTCTCTCTCTCTCTTTCTCTCTCTCTCTTTCTCTCTCTCTCTCAAAATACATTCCAAAATGAGGGACAGAGAGGAAAAAAGAAAACAAACAAGAGCCTGTTTGTTGGATGCTGAGCAAACAAGGGTTACAAGGAGCGAGAAAGCACTGAACAGGGTAGAGCTGCCTGAACCTGAACTCCACATAGGTGATTTGAGGGGAGACTGATTTTTTTGGGGGGGGTTCCCCAAGTCAGAACCTTTAGAATCTTTCTCCCTCCCCGGTCAGATTCCCCAAGGAAAAGTTTTCTTTCTGGACCCTAAAACTCATCCTCAGAGCCTGGGCACAACGTGGTTTGGGGCCTTGACACCCACACACCTGTTTGGGATTCAGGCCCCAAGTCTTCAGCTCTGCCCATCCACGGCCAGTCCCAAGTCCCTCCACCTTTCCCTCTGCCAAGTGCGATCTGCCTCCCACCTCCCCTCTGGGCTGAAGGGGGCGACCCAGGCGCCCGGCACAGAAAGTCTGAAGCCTCCCCTCCACCCCATTGCTCTTATTTAGGCTTTTCAGGTTCCCCTGTCAGACCCAGCTCCAGAGGCCTCTGGTGATGACAGCCCTGTGCTGCTCCTTGGGGCTTACTGGGGTGACTCTGGATCTGGGAGCTTCTTGGTGCTACTCAGCTGGTTAATGCCTGTTTGCCTCCTTTCCAGCTTCCAAGATGTTGGCGCTAATCTCACCTCCTCTCCTCGAGGTTCTGGTGGATTTCAAAACATAAGCTATAGGGCTGGGGAGTTGGCTCAGCGATTCAGGTGCTTGCTTGCAAAGCCTGATGGTCTGGGTTTGATTCCCCATTACCCCATGTAAAGCCAGATGCACAAAGTGGCCCATGCACGTGGAGCTTGTCTGCAGTGGCAAGAGGCCCAGGCACACCCATTCTTGCTCTTGCGCTCTCTCTCCTCCTTCTCTGTTTGCAAATCAATAAATAAAATATTACAAGAATGACAATAACAGTAAATAACTCTTTGCTATGGCTTGGTGAGGATATTGCTTTATTTCTTACTTTCTTTATTTATTTATGAGAGGATGGGCACACCATGACCTCTAGCCACCATAAACGAACTCCAGATGCATGTGCCGCCATGTGTATCTGGCCTACATGGGTCCTGGAGAATTGAACCTGGGTCCTTAGGCTTCGCAGGCAAGTGTCTTAACCACTAAGCCATCCCCTCAGCCCCTGCTGTTTTGTTTTTCAGACAGGATCTCACTATGCAGCCCAGACTATGCAGCTGAACTGTCACTCCTCCTCAGCCTCCCAGGTGTTGAGATTCCAGGCATGCGCCACACTCAGCCCTTGGGGAGGTTTGACTCCCACACTCTGTCCATCTGGATTAACCTTACAGTGGGGAACTCAGGTGGCAACTAGAGGTTAACCACCCAGGGGGGTCAGCCACCCTGTATTGTCAGGCAACCTTGGAGGCAGTGGATGAGAAGGTTCAAGGGACTGAAGGTTGTGAGGAACTGACTGATCTTCACAAGCCCATCTGCAAGCATCACTACTGTCTGGGCAGGGAACCCCAAATCCAGAAGCACAGGAGTGAGCGGAGAAGAAGGATTCCATCTCACAGAGCGGCACAAAGATGCCTAGCCAGGCACTGGGCATCACCCAGCTTGTCGGCAGGCCTGAGGCACTCTTCCACGTCAAGCCTTCCCTCCCACGGATAGCGGCAGAGGTGGCTCCGTGTCCAACACAACTCCCATCGGGAAAGCCTTCCATAAGCCCAGATCCTGTCCCCAACACCCGGTTGAACAAGCCGGGTGTGGTGGCGCACGCCTTTAATCGCAGCACTTGGGAGGCAGTGGTAGGAGGATCACCATGAGTTCAAGGCCACTCTGAGACTCTGAGACTACATAGTAAATTCTAGGTCAGCCTGAGCTAGAGTGAAACCTTACCTCGAAAAAACCCCCCCAAAAAGAAAAAAAGAACAGAGAAATGAGTCTTGAGATGGCCCTGGTGCCTCGTGCGAGGTACAGGCAGCATCCTCTACCTCTATAGCCTCCCTACCGCCGGACTTCTGGAAGGACGCAGGACGCAGCTGAGGACTTTGAAAGATCAACGTCATCTTGCAAATATGCGTGATGAGCCAAGCGTGGGGGCGCACACCTTTAACCCCGGCACTCAGAAGGCGGAGCTGGGGGGATCTCTGTGCATCTGAGGCCACCCTGAGACTACATCGTGAATTCCAGATCAGCCTGCACTACAGGGAGACCCTACCTAGAAAAAAACAAAACAACAACAAAAACAACAAAAGAGTGGCACATTACATTCCCCAAACCAGCACACTCTATTTGTAAAACAGATTCTGAAGGAGTTAGCAAATCTTTCCGTCTCGAAAGAAAGAAGCGTGTTGACTTAGGACCCGGGGGAAGCCTGACATTTGCCGCCTATCTCAGAAGAAAGAAGTTAGCTTGCTCCAGTCCCTCATCGCCCTCTCCCTCCACCCTGACTGCTAGATAAAAGCCTCCTGCAAATGCTATTGGGCACTTCACGTTTCCAGTCCCGAGACTGCGGAAATGTGAGGTGTCTCTGCGTGATTTTGAAATAAAACTCCGCTTCCAGCCTGAGCTGTCTACCTGCATGTTCCCTGCAAACTCATCTCTAAGACTTTTCCCTTACATGTTTGAGGACCATGATTTGCATATTCCTAACCTAGGGAAGTGGACACTGAAATGTTAACATTTTAATGTTTTATTTATTTATTTATTTGAGAGAGAGAAAGGGAGGAAGAGAGTGGGCACACCAGGGCCTCCAGCCACTGCAAATGAACTCCAGGTGCATGTGCCCCCTTGTGCATCTGGCTTACGTGGATCCTGGAGAATCAAACTGGGATCCTTTGACTTTGCAAGCAAATGCCTTAACCACTAAGCCATCTCTCCAGCCCCTAATTTTTAATATTTTTATTTGAGAGAGAGGGAGAGAGAGAGAAAGAATGTCAGGGCCTCTTGCTGTTGCAAATGCACTCCAGACCCACGCACCACGTTTTACATCTTTATGTGGGGACTGGGGAATTGAACCTGTGCCGCTAGGCTTCGAAAGCAAGTACATTTAACTGCTGAGTCATGTTCCCAGTCCATAAAATGTTAATATTTGGCGGGAGAGATACAGTATGATGGGTTCTCTTTTCTTCTCTTTGCCCAAATCCTAAAAATATTTCCTGCTCTGATAAACTATTTCCAGTAAGAAGAATGCAGTTGGGCTGGGGAGATGGCTCAGACGGTCAGTAAAGCACTTGTTCACAAGTGTGAGGACTTGAACCCAGACTCCCGGAACCTGTGTAAAAGCTAGAAGGCGTGGTGGCCCAGCTGCAATCCCGGAACTTGGGAAGCAGAGACGGGATTACCAGGGACAGCTAGCTAGCTAGATTAACCAGGCCAGCTCTGAGTTCAAGGGAGAGACTGCCTCACCTAAGGTGGACAGCCATTGAAAACAACGCCCAGCCTCAACCTCACGCCTCCGCACGCACACACGCGCACACTCACACCACACAAACACACATAGAAACCATGTAAGTCTGTAACGAGGACATCCAAGACCACAGCCGTCCCAGTGTCTCCTGGACAAGGGATTCAGCTTGCCCAGATGTGAAGTGGGGACAGTAATGCCCTCCTCATCAAATAGTGTTTAATGAAGGTTACAAGGATAAACCAAGAGGAAAAGTAAAAGCTGGACTCTCACTTTTGGTAGAGAATCTTCTCTTTTCAGATGGCAGTGACCTTGGGACGACTCAGAAGGTATCATAGTGATAGAAAGAAATGACCGCAGAGCCTTCCAAGGCTCAGGGTCTAATGCAGAAGAGGTGGCAGAAAGAATGTAAGAGCCAAAGGAAGGGCAGGACTCCATATCAAATGCTCCCTCCAGACACAAAATGGCCTGGATATCCATGGCCTCACAGTGCCTGACACTACCTACCCAAGACCATCATAAGAGGAGGAAAAGATCATGACATCAAAATAAAAGAGAGACTGAGATGGGGAGGGGATATGATGGACAGTGGAATTTCAAAGGGGAAAGTGGGGGGAGGGAGGGGATTAC
This sequence comes from Jaculus jaculus, assembly GCF_020740685.1. Taxonomy (NCBI): domain Eukaryota; kingdom Metazoa; phylum Chordata; class Mammalia; order Rodentia; family Dipodidae; genus Jaculus; species Jaculus jaculus. The sequence continues at coordinate 13,793,532 of NC_059114.1, read as the reverse complement.
CATGGGGTATTTTTTATAATCATGGAAGTTGTTAATAAAAAAAAAGTTAAAAGCTGCTATGTGGCACACTGTATTATTAGCCCCACACAGCTTTGGCAGTGGGATCTGAGATTGTCGAACATGTAGCCAGCAAGAACAAAACACGAGGGGCTGGAGAGATGGATCAGCGGTTAAGACGCTTGCCTGTAGAGTCTAACAACCTGGGTTCGATCCCCTACCATCCACATAAAGCCAGATGCACAAAGTTGTGCCTGCGTCTGGAGTGTGCAGTGGCCAGAGGCCCTGGCATGCCCATTCTCTCTCCTCTTCCTCTCTCCCTCTCTTTCTTCTATCTCTCTCTGCTTACAAATAAATAAATAAATAAAAATAATTTTTAAAAAACAAAAGACATGCCAGGCGTGGTGGCACACGTCTTTAATCCCAGTACTCAGGAGGCAGAGGTAGGAAGATCAACACAAGTTCGAAGCCACCCTGAGACTCCATAGTGAATTCCAGGTCAGCCTGGGCTAGAGTGAGACCCTACGTCGAAAGACCAAAAATGCAAAAGAAGACAGCAGATATGAGCTGAACCAGCTCCACCAAGCCCCCATCTGAACCCTCTTTTCACCTGCCCATGGCTTTCCCTGACCCTGCACTTCACAAAGAGTCAGACACAGGGCTGGAAAGATAGCTTAGTGGTTAAGGCACTTGCCTACGAAGCCAAAGCACCCAGGTTTGACTCCCCAGTACCCACGTAAAGCCAGATGCACAAGGTGACACATATGTCTGGAGTTTGTTTGCAGTGATTAGAGGCTTTGGCGCACCCATTCTCATCCTCTCTATCTTTCCCATAAGTAAAATATTTTTTTTTAATTAGACACTCCCATACATACAAGCAGTAAAAATCTTAGCCATCTGTCTTAAAGCACAGTGAGTCGGAGGCCTGGGAAATGTATGTGACACTGCTGTGATTTCGAAGTTGGTGACAGAGACATGCTACAAGCCCATCGCTGCAAACAGGCAAGAAAATATGCAGTGCTGCCAGGGGAAGCCTAGTCTCCAGGACAGGGGTCATTTTAATTCTCCCTGGACAATGCCAGAAGCCAACCGACACTGGCTCCAGACGGCTTGACTTTCCGCTGGCATCCGCTCCCACTGAAGGGGGCGCGTCTTGAGGGCTGCGCTGCAGCCCAGCGCCCTGACCTTGGTCAGCAGGAAAAAGGGTGAGGGCTGAAAATGTTCCATGGTGCCTTTGGAAATGGTTTCGGGTAGCAATCAACAACAGAGGTGCCAGCCAAATGCCAAACACAGGCAACAAGGCAGGCAGGACTGTCCTGGGAAATAGAAAAGAAAAGAAACATTTTCAAGGGCCCTGCAGTGAACCAGAGCCCAAGGACCTCTTGCTGAACTTCCACATCCCTGTGAAAGAGAAGCTGGTCCTCTCTTGCTCTCCATGAAGACACTGAGGTTCGCAGAGGCCCACAGACTCCAAGTCACACAGCTAAGAAGCAGAAGAGCTGAGCTCCCTACCCAATTCTCTCCAACCTCAGAATCTAATTTGAGACACAAAGATAGCTAGGATAACTGAATATGTCTCCTGTTGACTGTGCTGAAGGAAATAAAAAAACAGCCTTACACATATTGCCTCTGAAATTTAAAAAAAAAAAAAGTGCATGTAGAGTCATCAAGTAAGGGTGATTCTTATCCCTGGGGACATGTGGCAGTCGTAAGTGCCTCTCTTGGTACTTAGGTTGTCGCAACTTAGGGAGTGTGATAGTGGCATGTAATGGGTAGAGGCCAGAAAGATCTCTCAACATCCTACAATATACAGGTCATGTATAAAGAATTATGCAGGGCTGGAGAGATAGCTCAGCATTTAAAACACTTACCTGCAAAGCCTAATGACACAGGTCTGATTCCCCAGCACCCATGTAAAGCCAGATGCACAAAGTGGTGCACACATCTGGAGTTCGCTCGCAGTGGTTGGAGACTCTGGCACACCAATTCCCTCTCTCTCTAATTCCAGAACTTGGGAGGCAGAGGTAGGAGGATCACCAAGAGTTCAAGGGCAGCCTGAGACCACAGAGTGAATTCCAGGTCAGCCTGGGCTACAAGACCCTACCTCAAAAAAGAAAAAAAAAAAAACATTATACAGTCTCAACAAACAGAGCCCTACCTGGGCATGAGCAAGCCTTCCAGGCTTTCAGTCAGGAATCGGCCAGCTCTGGCCCGCTCTAACCCTAGGAAAGCTACTTCAATCTGCTGTGTCTCAGTTTCTCATTCAGTGGAAATATCTGGAGCACCCGAAGCTGTATGTATGTATAATCCTAGCACCTGGGAGTCAGGAGTCAGGAGGATTGTAAATTCAAGAACAGCCTGGCCTCCATAGAGAGACTCTGGCTAGAAAATGTAAAGATAAGGCTTAGGAAGATGGATCAGCAGGTAAAGAGCTTCTGGAGTTTGGATTCCCAACACCCACATAAAAACCAGGAGGGTATGGTAACCACCTGTAATCTCAGTTTTCAGAAGGTGGAGACTGGGGATCCTCAAGGCAAGCTAGCTAGCTAGACTCCATCTAATTGGCAAGTTCTGGGTTCAAGTGAGAGACCTTGAGGTGGACAGTAGTTGAGGAAGATACCAGATGTTAACCTTTGGCCTCAAATGCCTCTCCCCCCCCCGCCCCCGCTCTCTCTATCAAGTAAATAAAGATTTAAAAATAAATAAAAATTGAGCAGGGTGTGGTGGCACATGCCTTTAATCCCAGCACTTGGGAGACAGAGGTAAGAGGATCGCCATGAGTTCAAGGCCACCCTGACACTACACAGTGAATTCCAGGTCTGCCTGGGCTAGAGTGAAACCCAACCTCAAAAAAAAAAAAAAAAGATAAATAAATAAAAATTGAAGCCAGTAGTGGTGGTGCATACCTTTAATCCCACCACTTGGGAAGCCAAGATAAGAGGATCTCTGAGAGTTCAAGGACAGCCTGAGACTACATAGTGAATTCCAGGCCAGTCTAGGCTAAAGTGAGACTCTACCTAGAAAAAAAGTTTTAAATAAAATAAAATAAAAATAGAGGGCTAGAATTTCAATCTTACCTAGCATGCAGGAGACCCCAAGTACCATCTCCAGAACCAGAAAACAAACAGAGTATATGGAAATAGATAACAGAGCCTGGCCCACAGCTAACAGCTCACCCCAGCTAAGCCACTTTGTTCCTGTGCAAGGAAGCTGTTACCTGTATAGTCCTAGCATTATGGAGCCCTCAAATCCCTTACTTTCTCTTTTCTTCCCTAAGACCGGGATGGGAATTCCCAGCTCATGGGAAGGAAGGCAACTTGTGCACTAAGCATTTCTGCTATCAGAAAGCAAGAAGGGCCAGGTGTGGTGGTGCACGCCTTTAATCCCAGCACTCAGGAGGCAGAGGTAGGAGGATCGCTGTAAGTTCGAGGCCACCCTGACACTAGAGAGTGAATTCCAGGTCAGCCTGGACCAGAGTAAGACCCTATCTTGAAAAAAAAAAGAAAGAAAGAAGGGACACTATGAGCTGGAGAGATGGCTCAGCAGTTAAGGCACCTGCCTGCAAAGCCTAACAACACAGGTTTGATTCCTCAGTACCCACATGATGAGATACATACATCTGGAGTTCATTTGCAGTGGCTAGAAGCCCTGGAGCACTCATTCTCTCTGTTTGTCCCTCTTCTCTCTCTCTCTCTCTCTCTCTTTCTCTGCTTGCAAATATATAAATAAAAAAATATTTTTTAAAGAAATAAGGATGGGGCTAGAGGTATGGCTTAGCAGTTAAGGCGTTTGCCTGCAAAGCCAAAGGACCCAGGTTCAATTCCCCAGGACCCATGTTAGCCAGATGCACAAGGGGGCGCACACGTCTGTAGTTCATTTGCAATGGCTGGAGCATATCCATTCTCATTTTCTCTCTCTCTCTCTCTCCCTCCCTCTTTTTCTGTCAAATAAATAAATAAAATATTTAAAAAAAAAACAAAAAAGAAAGAAAGAAGGATGAGTTGGAGAGATGGCTTAGCCGTTAAGCACCTGCCTGCAAAGCCAAAGGGCTCAGGTTTGATTCCACAGGACCCACATAAACCAGATGCACAAGGTGGCACATGCATCTGGAGTTTGTTTGCAGCAGCTAGAGGTCTTGGTGTGCCCATTCTTTCTCTCTCTCTCTCTCCCTCTTTCTCTCTCTCAAATAAAAATAATTTTTTTAAAAAAAGAAGGAACACTTTGTAGCCCAGTAAAAGCAGATAACACTTATCTTACAGACAACTCAAAACTGGGCTCTCAGATAAACAGACACTTGAAAATTTCCCAGGCCACTCGCCCCCTTGATGACTTATGGAAAGACCACCAGGCCAATGGGGAGCAAAGAGAGGCCCCGGGCCAAACCCAGTACCTCGGGTGAGCTAAGAATACTCTCACAGATTTAAATGGCTGGGTAGGGGAGCAGGGGAACAAAAAAAAAAAAAAAAAGAATCTGATCTTGTACCACATGAACATTATTCTAAGTTCCAATTTCAGTACTCGTCAGCATTTGCTTGGAACATGTCCAGTTCTGTTCCATTGTGTAGCTACGGCCACAGGAAACAGCCAAGTAAGTAACTGTAAGGGAGCCCACATGGCCATGAAGGTGAAAAGATTGACTGTTTGGTCCTTCCAGAAAGCAGCACATTGACTGCCAGCTAAGCTGACATAGGGGGCTTTAAGCATTACTGGCACTTGGGCTGGAGAGAGAACTCAATGAGTTAAGTGCCTGCCTTGCAAGCATGAGGACCTGAGTTCAATTCCCCAGTACCCACGCAAAAATGCTGGGTACAGTGACCTGAGCTGTCATCTCAACGCCAGGGAGGCAGACACAGGAGAATCACTAGAGCTCACTAGCCAATAAGAGACCCCATCTCAAAAAAAAAACAAGTAAAATTAAATTAAAAGAGGCATGGTGGTGCATGTCTTTAACCACAGCACTCGGGAGACAGAGGTAGGAGGTTCACTGTGAGTTCAAGGCCTGCCTGGGACTATAGAGTGAGTTCCAGGTAAGCCTGGTCTAGAAACCAACCCTATCTTGAAAGCATTCCTGAGGATGATAGCTGAGGTTGCCTTATGACCACACACACGTGCATATACATGCGTGTACACCTGTGCACAGACATGCATCCATGAGAGATTGCTCAGTGGTTAAGGCACTGCAAAGTGTAAGGACCTGGGTTTGATTCCTCAGTATCCACATGAGCCAGACACACAAGGTGATACACGCAATGGCTAGAGGCCCTGGCAAGCCCATTCTTACTCTCTCTGCTGTTCTCTCTCTCTCAAATAAATAAATATTTTTTTTAAATAGAGGAAGAAGAGGGCTGAAGAGATGGCTTAGTGGTTGAGGCACTTGCCTGAGAAGTCTAAGGACGCAGGTTTGATTCCCCAGTACCCACATAAACCAGATGCGCAAGGTAATACATGTGTCTGGAGCTCATATGCAATGGCTAGAGGCTCTGATGCACCCACTCTCTCTCTCTCTTAAATAAATAAAACTTTTAAAAATGTTCTAAAACTTATAAAATAGAGAAAGAAGGGCTGTAGAAATGACTCAGTGATTAAGGTGCTCACCTACAAAGCCTAAGAACCCAGGTTTAAATCCCCAGGACCCATGTAAGGCAGATGCACACGATAGCACATGCGTCTGAAGTTTGTTTTCAGTGGCTGAAGGCCCTGGTGTGCCCATTCTCTCTCTCTATTTGCCTCTTTCTTTCCCTCCCTCTCTTTCTCACTGTCTCTCTCTCTCAAATAAATAAAATATTTTAAAAAATAGAGAGAGAGAGTGATGCCTGAGATGAACTCGGCATCTCTGGGATGAGGAGGGGTAGCCCAGGCAACTACTTCAAAGACCCTTGAAATTTTAAAGCCAGGTGTGGTGGCACATGCTTTTAATCCCAGCACTCGGGAGGCAGAGGTAGGAGGATTGCCATGAGCTCGAGGCCACCCTGAGACTACATAGTGAATTCCAGGTCAGCCTGAGCTAGAGTGAGACCCTACCTCAAAAAAAAAAAAAAAAAAAAAAAAAAAAAAAAAAAAAGCAAATAAAGCTCAGCTGAGTGTGAGGACCCGTCTTAGATGTACAAGCATCTCTAGTTCTGAACAGAATTCCCACGGCAGTGACATCCCTCAAATTAGGAGACTTGGGCCACACTGAAACCCAAATATTTCTACTCAGCCCCCGCCCAGCTCCCTCACCTTTATTTCATCCCATCCAACCCAAGCCTCTTCCAAGGAGCCTGTACGTAACAAGCTCCACAATCCCGGGTACGCATCCAAACCACGCATAGTTTGTAGCAGGAACGGGACTTAGTTCATGCTTACAGACCCAGGGCAAGTTTCATAAATGGCAGGAGCAGCCAGTTCCCATTCATAAATCGAAGCAGAGAGAGAGAGAGAAATCACCACCAGCCGGCAAACACCAAAAAGCAGCAGAAAGGAGCCAGCAGCAAGCAGGACCCCACATTTGAGCTCACAACTGCTCTCTACACCACCACCCCCCCCAGCACACCTTCAGGCTGGATCCCAGTATCTGAGCCCAGTGACACCTCCTCCAGCCAGGCCACTGGAGATCCAAGTTACAAGCTTTAATAAAACACCTGAGTGTATGGGGGACACACATTCACATTCAAAGCATCACAGAGCCCTTCTCCATTCTGATCCGCACCGAGTGCTCCATGCTCTGACCCCTGACCCCATGGCCAGCATGCAGGATGCACACCACAGTCCTGGCCACTGCGGTGTCTGCAATGCAGGGTCCTAGTGCCACCTGTCACCCCCCCCAGAGTTCCGCTGCAACTGAATTATAACTGTTCTCAGTGTGAATGCTCATGATGGCCAGCCCTCAAGATCAGCATCTCAAACTCCTAAAAAGGCCTGTTAGGGGGTAGTCATGAGCCCTAGGGGTGTAACATCTTCTGATGTCTGGAAAAATGTATACACTATGCTTATCAAACTGCCCAGTAAGCACTTCTCTTAATATTTATACCCGCATATTAACGCTGCTCTCACTTTGGGTAGAGAATCTTCTCTTTTCAGATGGCAGTGACCTTGGGACGGCTCAGAAGGTATCATAGTGCTGGAAAGAAGTGACTGGAGTATTGAGTAACATCTCGATCACATCTTCCAAGGCTCAGGGTCTAATGCGGAAGAGGTGGCGGAAAGAATGTAAGAGCCAAAGGAAGGTTAGGACTCCGTACAACATGCTCCTCCAGACACAAAATGGCCTGGATATCCATGACCTCACAGTGCCTGACACTACCTACACAAGACCATCATAAGAGGAGGGAAAGATCATGACATCAAAATAAAAAAGAGACTGATTGAGATGGGGAGGGGATATGATGAAGAATGGAGTTTCAAAGGGGAAAGTGGAGAGAGGGAGGGTATTACCATGGAATATTTTTTATAATCATGGAAAATGTTAATAAAAATTGAGGAAAAAATAAATAATTTAAAAAAAAAAAAAAGCCCTGTTAGGATCAGCCCAAGTGACCGCTCCATGTCTTGGAAACACATGTTCAAAGTCACACAGGCAGGGTTGGGATAAATCTATCTTTTAGCAACTTTAACCTTACGCTAAGGGCCGGAGAGATGGTTCAGTGGTTAAGCCGCTTGCCTGCAAAGCCTAACGACCTGGGTTCGATTCCCCAATACCAACATAAAGGCAGGTGCACAAATTGGTGCATGCATCTGGAGTTCGTTTGCAGCGGCTAGAGGCCCTGGCATGCCCATTCTCTCTGTCTGTCTCCTCTCTACTTCTCTCTACTTGCAAACAAATAAGTAAAAAGAACCTTAAGCCGAGAGACAAACACTGTCATCACCCAATAGTGCATGCACATCAATACAGGGACCCAATGTCTTGGACCTGCCTGAATTCCTGCAAGTTTATTTTTCTCTGATGAATGTAAAATGATTTTGTTTCAGGAATAAAGTATGTGCAGTTAAATGTGATTCAATACTGCTTTGCTGAACTCATGTAAACAGATTTAAAGGTCAGAAAGGACTGCATCCCCTGGCCACATGACCTGATTTGGGTGAACTCAAGGTCTTGGGAATTTTTGCCAGAAGAAATAGATTAGGGCTGCAAACACGGATAGCCATGACCTCCGTGCTCACTGAAGGACTCAGTACCCTGAGAAGATGAGAAGGTATTCCTCCCCACACGCCGCAGCATCCTTCTTTCAGACACAGCTAACCACAGCACGTCAGAAAGGGTCCCTGTGACTGGGGACATAGATCAGTTGGTAGAATGTGTACCATGCCTGATAGCCCGGGGACTGATCCCCAACACCATGTAAGACTGGGTGTGGTGGAGACATGCCTGTAGTTCCTGCACTTGGAAGATGAAAGCAGGAGGATCAGAAAGTTCAAGGTCAGGGCTGGAGAGATGGCTTAGCAGTTCAGGAGCTTGCCTGCAAAGCCTAAGGAGCCAGGTTTGATTCTTCAGGTCCCACATAATCCAGATGCACAATGCAGGGCATGAACCTGGAGTTCATTTGCAGTGGCTGGAGGCCCTGGCGCGAGTCCCTCACTCTCTCTCACACACATAAATAAAAATAGGTATGTTTTAAAAAGGAAAGTTCAAGGTCATCCTCAGCTACATAGCAAGTTCAAGACCAGTCTGGGTTACATGAGACCCTGTCTCAAAAACAAACAGGGCTGAAGGAATGGCTTAGCAGTTAAGGTATTTGCCTGCGAAGACTAAGGACCCAAGTTCAATTCCCCAATACCCACATAAGCCAGATGCACAGGGGGGTGCATTAGTCTGGAGTTTGTTCACAGTAGCTACAGGCCCCGGCATGCCCATTCTCTCTATATATCTGCCTCTCTCTCTCAAAATAAAAAAATAAAACAGAGCTAGGCATGGTGGCACACACCTTTAATCCCAGTGCTTGGGAGACAGAGGTAGGAGGATTGCCAAGAGTTCAAGGCCACCCTGAGACCACATACTGAATTCTAGGTCAGCCTGAGCTAGAGCAAGACCCTGCTTCGAAAAAAATACATATATATTCAGAAAGGCTCCCTGAAGGCTCTGTTAGTCTGATCTGCAGGAGAAGACGAGCCTCCCGCTCCTTCCCCTGGGCCATAGGCTTCAGGGCTGACACAGCTCACCACCTCTGAACCTTACTTACATCAGGGGCTTAACCGACTTCAGAGTATCTTCCTGCTCCAAGAGTCCTCACTGCTTAGGATACTCATGTGTCATGCCAGCCAGCCAATGAGGCCTGTAGTTTCCCAACTAGGCCACCATTAGGAGGGTAGCTTTTTATTTGTTTAATTTATTTACTTTTGTTTTTTGAGGTAGGGTCTCGCTATCTAGCCCAGACTAAACTGGAATTCACGATGTAGTCTCAGGGTGGCCTGGAACTTACTGGGATCCTCCTACCTCTGCATCCCAAATGCTGGGATTAAAGACAGGCATCTGGCCCCAAGAATGGCTCAATTTTATAAATTAAACATCCGCATTAAAAACAAGGATTGTGGGCTGGAGAGATGGCTTAGCGGTTAAGGTGCATGCTTGTGAAGCCTAAGGCCCTCGGTTGGATTCTCCAGGTCCCATGTAAGCCAGATGCACATGGTGGCACTTGCGTCTGGAGTTCGTTTACAGTGGCCATGGGCCCTGGTGTGCCCATTCTCACTCTCTCTCTCTCTTCCCCTGTCTCTAATAGATAAATTAAATAAAAATAAAATCTTTTTAAAAAAGAAGAAGAAGAATTGCCCTATGACCTTTGCTGGGCACAGGGAGGCGGTTTTACGGTGACTTTTGTTCCTCCTTTTTGCTTATCTATGATTTTTTTCTGAGTTTGTTTGATGAAAGAGGGTCTCACTGCGTAGCCCGAGCCAGTCTCCAGCAGGGCTGGGATGACAGGTGTCACTTTTCTGAATCTTCAACAACAAACACAGCATCGATTTGGGTAGTAAAGTGAAGGCGAAAGGAAGATAAATAAAATCAAGTAGGCGGGGCTACGGAGCTCTCCCGCAGAGATGCAAGGCCGGGCTGCTTGTAGCAAACCACCGGATCCGATCTGGGTCCATTCGTCTAGGCTTCAGCTCCAAAAACTCTCGCCTCCCACAACCGTCCCTTTCTCAAGAAGGCTAAGGGGATGAAGGGGGGGCGGGTACAGGGTGGCCCTTCTCACGGATCAATTTGAGGCACCTGCGTGCTGGGCAGCACCCTTCCAGCAAGATTCCTCGGTGCCAAGTGTGGCCTCCTTGTGCCGCCAGGGCGGGCTAGAGTTTGCAAGGACTCCATCCTACCAAAGTTAGGCTTGCATCTCGTGAGGTGGTGGCGAAGGGGAAAGGCGGGGTGCCAAGAGGACGCACGGCCCCGGTCTGTGAAGGTGGTGGGGGAAGTGGGGTGCATGAGTTTGTTTAAAAAAAAAAAGATAAGAAGTCATTAAAAATTGCAGCTTACTTACTTTACTGCGTGATCAGGGAAACAGACCTTGCATTTGGCAGGGCTCATGGTGACAGAGAGGCAGGCTGATCCCACCCGGCTCCTGCTCGAGGGGTGCAGAGCAGGCACCCTCGGACTCCTGGAAGCGAACCCTGCCCCCAGGGCACTGCGGGGCGATCAGGTCGCGGGCCAGAGCCACAGCAGCCCGGGACGCGCCCTGCGACAGCTAGCCTGCTGCGCTTGCTCCATCCCGTAATGCTCCAGGCGCTGGGGGGGCGGGGCTGACCCGCCAGGCCACGCCCCCAGTCCCGCCTGGGCCACGCCCCCCCAAGCCAGACTCCAGCCGGGTCTCGTGAACGTATCTATGGCAGGCTGCAGCTGACCTTGAGCGTCCAAAGAAAGACTTAAAAATTTCTCTTTCCAGGCAGAGGTAGGAAGATCGCCATGAGTTCGAGGAGTTGAGACCACACAGTGAATTCCAGGTCAGCCTGGGATGGAGTGAAACCCTATCTTGAAGAACTAAAAAAGATCTCTTTCACTGGCCAGGGTGGCGCACGCCTTTAAGCCCAGCACTCAGGAGGCAGAGGTAGGAGAATCACCCTGAGTTCAAGGCCACCCTGAGACTACTGAGTGAATTCCAGGGCAGCCTGGGCTAAAATGAGACCCTACCTTGAAAAACCGAGAATAAATAAATAAATAAAACTCTAAGGCTGGAGAGATGGCTTAGCGGTTAAGGTGCTTGCCAGCAAAGCCTAAGGACACATGTTTAACTCTCCAGGTCCCATGTAAGCCAAGATGCACATTTATACATTTATACAATGGAGTTCTAGTCAACAATAAAGAAAAACGAAATTATTAAATTTGCAGGAAAATGGATAACCTGGAAAGGATTATACTTAGTGAGGTAACTCAGGCCCAGAAAGCCAAGCGCCACATGTTCTCTCTCACATGTGGATCCTAACTACAAATGTTTGGACTTGTGTGTGAGTTGGAATAAAACTCAGTAGCAGAGGCCAGTAAGCTAGAAAGGGGCTATAAGGAAGGGAGGAGAGGGGAGGACTTTAAGGGGATGGTATTGTATATATGTAAGTACATGAACAGAGTAGTGGGGGTGGAAAGGCCTAAGTGAGATCAGGGGAAGAGATTGAGTAAAGGAAGGGTGGGAGAGGGTTAATCAAAATCTAAAAGGGTATGAATAAGCCATATGGAAACCTACTTTTTTGGACAATGGGGTACCTAGGGGCCATAGATTGTTACTAGAAAAATTTCAATGCCAGGGATGGGATACCTTCCAATGAGCTGTTGGCCGGGGAACTCCTTGATGGCCCTGAAACATTACAGGCCATTGCCAAGACCCTTGGTTTACCACCAGGAATAGATGGTAAGACCATATTGCTGAAAACTCCACATGCTTGGGCTGCAAGGCCACTGAGAAATTCTTCTGGAACTGAACTGAAAACCTCCTCCCTGTAGACCAGCTGACAGCCTGGAAAAAGCCATGCTGCATGCAGTTCTATGGGAGAGACAGAAATCATCAGTGGAGATAAACAACAGGTGGACACTGCACTCCTTAGATTGGCCAGCCAGGCAAATGAGCCAACGGGTACAATAGTGGCATGTCTGTTATGGGGGAAACCAACCCCTCTCTACTTGGACTGGAGGCCCGCTCCATGGGAGGGAATACATGCCTGATACTGAAAAACCTATGATGGGGGAAGTCATGAACCCTAGGGGTGTAACGTCTGCTGCTGCCTGGCTCATTGCATGTATTATGCTCACCAAACTGGTGCAAGTCTCTTAGCATTCATACCGTTTATTAATGTTACTGTCACTTGAGAAGCTTCTCTATCCAGATAGCAGTGACCTCTGGGATGACTCAGAAGACACCATGGTGCTGAGAAGAAGTGACAGAGAAGTGTTCAGCACTGAAATATCTCTATCACACCTTCCAAGGCTCAGGGTCCACTGCAGAGGTGGCAGAAAGAATGTAAGAGCCAAAGGAAGGGTAGGAATCCTGACAACATGCTCCTCCAGACACAAAATGGCCTGGAGATCCATGACCTCACAGTGCCCGACACTACCTACACAAGACCCTCATAATAGAAGGAAAAGGTCATGACATCAAAATAAAATAGAAAATGATTGAGAGGGAGAGGGGATATGATGGAGAGTGGAGTTGTGAAGGGGAAAGTGAGAGGGGAGGGGATTATCATGGCTTATTGTCTATAACTTAGAAGTGGCCAATACAAACATCTCTCTGGGCTGGAGAGAGATGGCTTAGCAGTTAAGGTGCTTGCCTGCAAAGCCAAAAGACCCAGATTCCATTCCCCAGGACCCACATAAGCCAGATGCACAAGGTGGTACACGTGCCTGGAGTTCATCTGCAGCAGCTGGAGGCCCTGGCATGACCATTTTCTCTTTCTCTCAAATAAATTTAAAAAAAATTAAATATTTTTTAAAGGCTAGAGAGATGGCTTAGCAGTTAAGGCATTTGCCTAAAAGCCAAAGGATCTTGGTTCAATTCTTCAGGACCCGTGTAAGCCAGATGCACAAGGGGGTGCATGCATCTGGAGTTTGTTTGCAGTGACTGGAGGCCCTGGCGCGCCCATTCTCTTCCCCTTCTTTCTTTCTGTCTCTCTCTCTCTCCCTCCCTCCCTCTTTCTCTCAATAAATAAATACATAAGATATATATCTATATATTTTTTAAAAAACTGTCTTTCCTCCCCAGGTCCCCACAGTAGTAGAATTCTATTTCACAGCCCTACATATTGCTGTAGTTAGCATGCTCAAACATGAGTGATGGGGGTGCGGTGACAAACACAGGAAATTTAAAATGAGAGGTTGCCCCTACCCCTGTCCTGTTAAAGACCCAGGTTGCCAAGTCAAATTGGGCTTCCAAGTTCCTGCTTTTGCTTGCTCTGGGTTTGCTATGTGCACCCCTCCCGTCATATCCCCCACCCACCCACCAGGAGTGGGCCTGTGTCTTTTCAGCCTCAGAACATCTTACTGTTGTTATTCCCAGTAGTCTCAGGGTAGTCTCAGACTCATGGCGATCCTCCTACCTCTGCCTCCTGAGTGCTGGGATTAAAGGCATGCTCCACCATGCCCGGCCTTGTTTTAAATTTTTTAAATTTAATTTAATTTAATTTATTTGAGAGAGAGAAAGAAAGAGGCAGAGAGAGAGAGAGAGAGAATGGGCACATCAGGGCCTCCAGCCACTGCAAACAAACTCCAGATGCATGTGCAACCTTGTGCATCTGGCTTACGTGGGTCCTGGGAAATCAAGCCTTGAACCAGGGTCCTTAGGCTTCACAAGCAAGCGCTTAACCACTAAGCCATCTCTCCAGCCCTTAAAAAAATGTTTTTGTTTGTTGGTTGGGTTTTGAGGTAATGTCTCGCTCTAGTCCAGGTTGACCTAGAATTCACTATGCATACTCAGGATGGCCTCAAACTCATGGTGGTTCTCCTACCTCTGTCTCCTGAGTGCTGGGATTAAAGGTGTGCACCACCACACCAGGATCTTTTTAAAAAAATCTTAAGCCAATAATTTATTTATTTCTGTGTGTGTGAGAGACAGCATAGTTATACCAGGAGCTTCTGACATTGCATACGAAATCCAGACACCTACATCACTTTGTGCATTTGGCTTTACATGGGTACTGGGGAATCAAACCAAGACCAGCAGGCTTTGCAAGAAAGCACCTTTAACTGCTGAGCCATCTCCTCAGCTATGAGACCTTAAAAAAAAGTTTTCAAAATGTATTTTTAAAAATTATTTTTATTCATTTTTATTTATTTATTTGAGAGTGACAGAGAGAGAGAGAGAGAGAGAGAGAGAGAGAGAGAGAATGGGCACTCCAGGGCCTCCAGCCACTGCAAACGAACTCCAGACACGTGCACCCCCTTGTGTATCTGGCTAAAGTGGGTCCTGGGGAATCGAGCCTCAAACAGGAGTCCTTAGGCTTCACAGGCAAGCTCTTAACTGCTAAGTCATCTTTCCAGCCCTCAAAATGTATTTATTTGTGTGCGTGTGTGTCACACACATGCGTGCACACTTGCCACACATGCACTACTTTTCATCTGTCTTTGTTTGGGTCCTGGGGATTTGATCCTGGGCCAACAGACTTACAAGCAAACACTTTAGCCACTGAGCCGTCTCTCCAGATGCACATCCTGAGAAGTAACCGTATGGCAGAGATTTGACCAATATTATCTCTTCCAAGTGATCAAGATTAATAACAGCAGTATGCCATCTTGATAGCATATATTCTGATATGATAGGCAAGAATGGCACTTCCACCAGGCAAGGTGGCACATGCCTTTAATCAGAACATTCAGGAGGCAGAGGTAGGCTGTGAGTTCAGGCCCCACTGAGACTACATAGTGAATTCCAGGTCAGCCTGGGTTACAGTGAGACCCTACCTTGAAAAATAATAATAATAATACTTCCCCCAGACTCCATCACTCTAGTTTAGTTGTGAAAACATACCAGAAAACTAAACTGAGGCCCGTTCTTCATGGTCCCTAGGCTGCGCTTCCACAAGATTATCAGAAGCATGCAAAGTCTGGGAAAGTATTAAAGTCAGGTTCTTTTATGTCCTTTATGTTGAACAAGCTGGCTTCGAACTCCTGAGCTCCGTCCCCGGGCTTCAGGCACCCTAACAGGCAGAACTGCTACTTCTTGGCTGATTTTCCTCAGCCTGCATTTGGTATTAGGGAACAAAACGTGGGAAGGAAGGAATGCTGCACATCCTGTGTACTGTATCGCCTTTATGCAAACATCACCAGCTATGCTTTGCTTTTCTTTCCTTTTATTTATTTATTTATTTATTCATTCATTCATTCATTTATTTTTAAGCAAGCCTAATAGACTAGCTTGTTTTTTTTAATGAGAAAGAGAGAGGGAGAGAGGGCTGGAGAGATGGCTTAGCGGTTAAGCGCTTGCCTGTGAAGCCTAAGGACCCCGGTTCGAGGCTCGGTTCCCCAGGTCCCACGTTAGCCAGATGCACAAGGGGGCGCACGCGTCTGGAGTTCGTTTGCAGAGGCTGGAAGCCCTGGCGCGCCCATTCTCTCTCTCTCCCTCTATCTGTCTTTCTCTCTGTGTCTGTCGCTCTCAAATAAATAAATAAATAAATTTTAAAAAAAAATATGGGGACTTTAAAAAAAAAAAAAAAGAGAGAGAGGGAGAGAGAATTGGCGCGCCAGGGCCTCCATTCACACTCCAGACCCGTGTGCCCCCTTGTGCATATGCACAACATTGTGCACTTGCGTCCCTGTGTGACTAGCTTATGTGAGACATGGAGAGTCGAACCTGCGTCCTTAGGCTTTGCAGGCAAGCACCTTAACATACAGAGAGAGAGAGAATTACAAGATGGTCACAACAGATCGTTAAAGCCAGCGTGTATGGGAGCAGCCAGCTCTGGTGGGAACAAAAGAGCAGTTCATTTTAGAGACAGCAGCCTGGGCGAAGGCCCAAAAAGTGGCCACAGCTGTGGGTGCTCACATGATGACACGGGAAGAGGAAGATGCTCTAGAAAGAGCGTTTGCCCAGGCCACAGGCTTTTAAACATGCTTTTCCTATCCGGGCCTTGCCAAGCTCCTGTTACAGTCTAAGTGGAGAAGGCCATGGAGAGATGTCTTTGTTTCCTAGGCACAGCAGAGGTCAGAGGACTCAAAACCGCAGAGGGCAAACGAAAGTCACAGACACATGTCACCTGTCCTCTCTGCTGTGGTTCCCACATGGGGCAGAGCCTGGACAAAGACACTTTAACCCTTTCCCAGGCCTTAGCTGTCTGTCTTCAAAAATGGGGAAAGAAGCCGGGGCATGGTGGCGTCCGCCTTTAATCCCAGCACTTGGGAGGCAGAGGTAGGAGGATCGCCGTGAGTTCGAGGCCACACTGAGATTACATAGTATATTCCAGGTCAGCCTGAGCTAGAGTGAGACCCTACCTCAGGGGGGAAAAAAAATGGGGAAAGGGCAAAGAGAATCAGCCAGGTCTCTAATCCCTGCTTGTCTTTCTCTCTCTCTCTCTCTCTTTGTGCAGAAACTGAATACTCAAAGTGACAGGAAAGCACACACTAATTAGTGGCTGTTATGGTTTGAATGTGCCGCTCCTTCCTCTCCCCCTCGCCCCCATCAGAGTTCACATGTTGGAAACTGAATCCCCAAGTTCACAAGCTGAGTTTGTGTCTCGAGGTGGGTCCTTTGGAAGGCAGCTAGGGCTAGATGACTTCATGAGGGTGTGACTTCCTGATGGCATGAACTGCATTATGAGAAGAAGAGAGACCTGAGCTGGCATGCTAGCCCTGTCTCTCTCTGGATGCCCTCCACAGGGGCCATGCCCTCGGATGTCCCAGAACCAAATAAACTTCTGTTCTTATATTTAATTTTAGTTATTTGCAAGCAGAGAGAGAGAGGAGAGAGAAAGAATGGGCACGCCAGGGCCTCTAGCCACTGCAAACGAACTCCAGATACTTGTGCCACCTTGTACATCTGGCTTTACGTGGGTGCTGGGGAATCGAACCTGGGTTGTTAGGCTTTGCAGGCAAGTGCCTTAACCACTGAACCATCTTTCCAGCCCTAAACTTCTGTTCTTTGGAACCACTCAGGCTCAGGTATATTGTTATAGCAACAGAAAACAGACTAAAGAACAGATTATCAGGGGAAAAAATAATAAAGGGAGTGTTCTGAATCCTACTCTCACTCAGCATGTTTGCCCACAGGGGTCAGACTTCACCTCCTCAGTGCGCCAGTGGTTATGAGCAAGGTCAGCTGGCTTGCCTATAGTGTTATTAAATGAATATGTGGAGGGGGCTGGTGGCACATGCTTCTGGAGTTTGTTTGCAGAGGCTGACGGCCCTGGCCCATCCATTCTCTCTCTCTTCTTTCTCTCTCTTAAATAAATAAATGAATAATAAACTTTTAAAAATGGAAACCCAAATTGCCTCCCATGCTATAAAAATAAATAAATAAGGCTGGAGAGATGGCATAGGGGTTAAGGCATTTGCCTGCAAAGCCTAAGGACCCATGTTCAACTCTCCAGATCCCACATTATGCAGACGCACAAAGGTGAGGTAAGCACAAGGTTGCACATGCCCACTAGGTGGCACAAACATCTGGAGTTCAATTGGAGTGGCTAAGGCCCTGGTGCACCAATTCTCTCTCTCTAAAAATAATTTTAAAATAATAGTAAATAAAATAAGTAAATACATGGAGGGCATTGATGTGAATGAGCTGCAATAGGCCTCACCATACCAAACCAGAATGGAGTTTCTCCTGCTAAGTGCCATATAATCAAACTAGACTTTGAAGCTAACCAGAAAACAAGAAATTCTCATCAACCTAATCATAAGAAGCCAGTGCTGACATCCTGTACAAGACAAGGGAAGTAACTTGGAAAACTACCTTTCTGATATTTTTGCTTCCTGTTTCTGTTTCTTTCAGCTCTTTTGTTTTTTCTCTCATTTTTTTTTTCCAGGTAGGGTCTAGCTCTAGCCTAGGCTGACCTGGAATGCACTATGTAGTCTTAGGGTAGCCTGGAACTCACAACAATCCTCCTACCTCTGCCTCCCAAATGCTGGGATTAAAGGCATGCGCCACCACACCCAGCTCAAGGATCAAGTTTTGAAGCCAGCCTGGGCTACATAGTGAGATCACTGGCCAGAGTTCTAGGCCAGCTTTGGCTACATGTCAAGTTTGAGGCTAGCCTGGGCAACATGAGATTCTGTATCCACAAACGAACAACAAAAAAAAAATAAAGCAGAAGAAAGAAAGAAAAAAATCAGCCTTGGAGACTGAAAAGGTAGCTCAGTATTAGAGCACTTCTCTAGGATGTATAAGGCCCTGAGTTCAAAACCCCAAAGCACCACAAAAAAATTAATTAAACTAGCCAGGCGTGGTGGCACACACCTTTAATCTCAGCACTCAGGGGACAGAGATAGGAGGATTGCCATGAGTTCAAGGCCATCCTGAGATTACATAGTGAATTCTAGGTCAGCCTGGGTGAGAGCAAGACCCTACCTCAACCCCAGGCAAAAATTAATTAAACTAAAATTCAGCTGTGCAGTCACACTAGTCGTATTTCAAGTGCTCATATTTCAAGTGCTCAGCCACATGTGACTAAGGGCTACAATTTTCAACAGTGTCATTCTAGCATGTTCTATTCAATAGAACATTCAGCGCAGTGGAAATTTCCATTGAACCAGAATGGTCTAGCCTGAAAGTTGTATCTCCCAAGAGCTTCCCAACCCAGTCTGACTCACATTACTATACTAGAACCTCTTGAGATACCTTCTTTTTTAAAAATATTTTATTTATTTGTTTGACACAGACAGAGAGAGAGGCGGAGAAAGAGGGAGAGTGGGCAGCCCAGGGCCTCCAGCTACTGCAAACAAACTCCAGATGCACGTGCCACCTTGTGCATCTGGCTTACGTGGGTCCTGTGGAATCAAACCTGAGTCCTTTGGCTTTGCAGGCAAGTGCCTTAACTGCTAAGCCATCTCTCCAGCCCTGGGGCACCTTCTTACTGCACCCTGCCTTCTTCTTGGCACTGGACACATTGGAAGCCATCCTGTCTGCCTTCCTGTGCATGGGTACATGACCCACCTCCCCAGCCCTCAAAATTACTCAGATCCGCTCAGCACCCACCATGGAAATCCACTTCTCACAAGGCCTCCGCCACTCATCTCGGTGAGCTGGATGAATAAACTGAACTCCCTATCCCTGCTGAAGCTACATCTTTTTTTTAATATATTTTATTTTATTTTTCTTTGTTATTGACAACTTCCATAACTGTAAACAATATCCCATGGTAATGCCCCCCCTCCCCCCACTTCCCCCGTTAAAACTCCACTCTCCATCATATCCCCTCCCCCTTTCGGGCAATCTCTCTTTTATTTTGATGTCATGATTGAAGCTCGATCTTGAGAGAAAGAGTCGGCAGAGGAAGGAGCGCTGGAGGTCACTGCCTGGAACTCACAGGCAGCACCTGAGTATTGCAATCCAACTTGGAACTTGGCCCTGCCATTTCCTAACTGTGTGGCTTGGGAAAGAAACTTCCCCTTCTCTGTGCCTCAGTTTTCTCACCTCTAAAATGGATGGGCCCTACTAGCATCATACCCTCGTGGTGAGATAAACAAGTAGCTTCTCTACACTTCAGGAAGAAGAAAGGTAGGGCGCTCTGGCTGAATCTAAGTGCTGGGTGAAGGATCCTGATGGGCCTAGGGTTAGGGTTAGGGTAACAGTTAAGGCTAGGGTTAGGGTTATATTAGTGTTAAGGCTAGGGCTATGGCTGGTGCTAGGGTTAGGACTTCGGCAGGGCTAGGGTTAGGGCTAAGGCTAGGGCTAGGATTAAGAATAAGGTTAAGGCGGGCTGGAGAGATGGCTTAGTGGTTAAGGCACTTGCCTGCAAAGCCAAAGGACCCAGGTTCGAATCCCCAGGACCCACGTAAGCCAGATGCACAAGTGCATCTCATGAAATACCAACTGTGTGCCAATCTCTGCATACTTTACCGATACCATCCTGCAAGTCTCATCCACACTTACCCCGCAGGGACTGAGGCTGCAAAGACCCATGTCCAAGGTCACGTTGTAGGAGGTAGCAGACCCAACCAATGCTGCCACAAAAACTGAATAACTGTGCCCACGCCGCCCCCCTTTTTTTTTTTTTTTTTTTTTTGAGGTAATGTCTTACTCCAGCCCAGGCTGTCCAGGAATTCATTATGTAGTCTCAGGTTGGCCTCAACCTCAAAGTAATCCTCCTACTTCATCCTCCCAAGTGCTGGGATTAAAGTGTGCCACCACACCCAGCTTTAAGAGCTGTGTTCTTAGGCTGGAAAGATGACTTAGTGGTTAAGGCGCTGGCATGCAAAGCCTAAGGACCCAGGTTCGATTCTCCAGGTCCCACATGGCGCATGCATCTGGAGTTCACTTACAGTGGCTAGAGCCCTGGTGCACCCATTCTCTCTCTCTCCCCCCTTTAAATAAATACATAATTTAAAAAAAAAAAAAAAGAGCTGTGCTCTTTATTCCATACCCTGAGTCTTCTCCTTCTCCCTTCCAGAGGCTTCCCTGAAGGTTAACCTACACAGAACACCAGGTCTTCTCTCTTTTTCTCTTCCTTATCTTCTAGCAACCAGGGGTAAAGTTAAGCTCACTGGAGGAACTGATACACTTGAAAGGGGAAAAAAAGAAATGCAAAATTTCCTCATTTGGGGAGAGAGTGGGTAAAGCTATGCAAAAAAAAAACAAAAGGAGCCCGGAAGGAGGGGCTGTGGGAAGGAAAACAGCACTGTCTCCAGCTGGACAGAGAAGTCAGGGTCATGGGCTTTCCTCTCAGCCCACCTGTGCAGCCCAAGTTTTCTCCCTGCTACTGCTGTATGCTACTTGAATTTTGTGTGTGGAGGAAGGGGAGGTTGATTTAAAAGAAAAAGCCACGCACTGGGGCCCTGCAGTTGTTCCAGCTGTTATGACCCCGCAGTTAGTAATTCCCCAGCAATCAAATTGATGGTGAGATGACAATATTTGAGTTTCTATTTTTTCTCTTAGGTGTTAACTACCTGCTGAATGAACACAGGCACACACGCATGCATGAACGAATGAATGGGTGAGTGCAGAATGAAGACACGAACTCTCTCCAGGAGTCAGGGAGATCTAGTTCTGCCCGCAGGCTTCCATGATCTGCTGTGGTTCTTTGGCTTACATGATAACTAGTTCCCCACAAGATCTTCTTCCTCAGCTGCACTAGAGCTCTAGAAAACCAGTCTCCTGGGGCTGGAGGGGTATCTCAGTGTTTAAAGGTGCTTGTCTGCAAAGCCTTACAACCTGGGTTCAATTCCCCAGTCCCCATGTAAAGTCAGATGCACAGAGTGGTGCGTGCATCTGGATTCATTTGCAGCAGCAGGAGGTCCAAGTGTGCCCGTTCTCTCTCTCCTTCCTCCCCTCTCCATCAGATAAATAAACAAATGAAAATATTAATAAGAAAAAAAGAGGGCTGGAGAGATGGTTTATCTGTTAAGGTGCTTGCCTGCAAAGCCTAAGAACCTAGGTTCTATTCCCCAGTACTCCTGTAAAGCCAGATGCACAAGGTGGCACATACATCTAGAGTTTGTTTGCAGTGGCTAGAGGCCCTGGTGCACCTATTCTCTCTCCTTCTCCCCTCTCTCTCATGAAAAAAAAACTAAAATATTTTAAAAAGAAAGAATTGAGAGCTGGGCATGGTGATGCACCCCTTTAATCCCAGCACTTGGAAGACAGAGGTAGGAGGAGCGCCATGAGTTTGAGGCCACCCTGAGACCACATAGTGAATTCCAGGTCAGCCTGGGCCAGAGTGAGACGATGCACAAGATGATGCCTGCACAAAGTCGCACATGTGCACAAGGTGGTGCGCACATCTCGAGTTCAATTACAGTGGCTGGAGGTCCTGGTGCACCAATTCTCTCTCTCACACTCACTCTCACTCTCTATCATTAAAAACAAAAGGCCAGTCTGTTGGGCTTCACAGAAAAGGAAGAAAGGAAACCAAGCCAGATGTGGTGGCACACACCTTCAATCCCAGCACTCAGAAGGCAGAAGGGAGAGGACTGCTGTGAGTTTGAGGCCAGCCTGAGACTGCAGAGTGAGTTCCAGGTCAGCCTTGGCTAGAGACCCTACCTTGAAGGAAAGAAGGAAAGAGGAAAGTAGGGAAGGAAGGAAGGAAGGAAGGAAGGAAGGAAGGAAGGAGGGAGGGAGGGAGGGAGGGAGGGAGGGAGGGAGGGAGGGAGGGAGGGAGGAAGGAAGGAAGGAAGGAAGGAAGGAAGGAAGGAAGGAAGGAAGGAAGGAAGGAAGGAAGGAAGGAAAGGAGAGAGGGAGGAAGGAAGGGAAGGAGGGAGAGAGGGAGGGAAGGAAGGGGGGAGGGAAGGAAGAAGGGAGGGAGGGAAGGAAGAAAGGAAAGGAGGAAGAAGGTAGGGAAGGAAGAAAGGGAGGAAGGAGGGAAGCAGGGAAGGAAGGAAGGAAAAGAGAGAAAGAAAGGAGAGAGGGAGGAAGGGAGGAAGGAGGAAGAGAGGAAGGGAAGGAGGGAGGGAGGGAGGGAGGGGGAGAGAAGCCAGCCCGTGCCCAGCAGGGCTCCACCCGTGGTTCTGCAGAGGAAGTGTGTGCTGCTCTCACAGCTACCTTGGGGGTTACTGAGGCGAGGAGGAGGAGGGACGCGAGCCCCAGCCTGGCCGCCCCCCACCCCACACACCTCCACCACCAAAGACAAGAACACATTACCGTATAGTGGGCACCTGGGACTCAGGTTCACTTGCGATCAGAGCCGCCTCCGGGCCTAGGGTGCCCAGGCTGGCCCTGCTGCCCTTCCGGGAAGAGTCCCTGAACGAGCCCGCCCCGCTGTCCTCGTCCGAGGAGTTGTCGTCAAAGGAGCCCAGGATGAAGTTGGTCATGAGCTGTCGCTTGATGCGAGCCTGCTTCCTGTCTTCCCGGGACGGGGCTGGGGCTCGCTGGCCCGGGGCTCTGGGTGGGGAGGACAGGCCATTGGTACCTGGGGCCTCTGGGCCTTGGGCTCCTGTCCCATTGGCTTGGAGTTCTGCAGAGGACCAGGTGTCATTGGAAGACAAGGGGTTTCTGGGGGGCTTCTGATGTGAGCGTGGCAGGGAGCTCCTCTGCCCACAGACGTCTCTGGGGTGTCTGTCCGAGGCAGGCTCAGCCTGGTCAGGGATCTGCGACAGAGAGCTTGGGCCACCATGTTCTGGGAGTGGCTCCTGTGAGCTGTCTGAGGCTGGACAGGGCTCCTCGCCCGGAAGGAGGTTCGCGGCCCGCTTAACGTCGTTGGCTTGCTTCGAGTCCGTCATTTTCTCCCAGATTCTTAACCAAGAAAAGGTCAGGCAGGAGACAATCAGGCAGGAGAGAAAAAGAAGCAAGACCATTCAGAAAATCTGTCAAGAGAAAGAAAGAGAGCTGCTGGTCAACGTGATCAAGTGATTTCTCTCCCAAAGCCCCCACTGAGGCAAGAGGTAGGTTGGAATTTCTGTGTATTCGAGGAATACTGGATAAGGCCCCTCTACTGTGGTCTGGGCTTGTTTGGTTTGGGGGGTTTTTGTTGTTGTTGTTTTTGCTTTATTTGGTTTGGTTTGGTTTGGTTTGGTTTTTCAAGGTAGGGTTTCACTCTACCCTAGGATGACCTGGAATTCACTAGGTAGTGTCAGGGTGGCCTCGAACTCACGGCGATCCTCCTACCTCTGCCTCCCAAGTGCTGGGATGGAAGGTATGAACCACCACACCCAACTCTTTTTTTTTTTTTTAATTTGCAAGCAGAGAAAGGCAGAGAGAATGGGTGCACCAGGGCCTCCAACCGCTGGAAATGAACTCCAGATGCGTGCGCCCCCTTGTACATCTGGCTTTTCCTGGGTACTGGGGAATCGAACCCTAGTCGTTAGGCTTTGTAGGCAGGCGCCTAAACCACTGAGCCATCTCTCCAGCCCTAGCCATGTTTCTTAGCCCTTCCGGGTCTCAGTGTCTGGTTTCTAATGTAGATGTAGGTTCTGGTCTGAGTGTCTTCCTCCGAGCTCACGTGTTGGGAACGTAATGCCCAGGGCGACAGTGAAGAGGGCTGGGGCCTTGAAGAGCAATCAGGCACGGGCAGGAATGGATCCAGGCACCGAGGGAAAGGTCATTACATACGGGAGTGGACGCTTTGCCCTCTTGCCCTCTGCTTCTACCATGGGATGACGCAAGAAGAGGAACCTCACTAAGTGCAGACCCTTTGGTCCTGGACTTCCACCACCTCAGAACCGTGTACTAAAGGCATATCTGTTCTTTACAAATTATTCTGTGTTAGGTATTCTGTTGTAACAAAACAGACTCACATCACACACAAGCTCAACATACATAAGCACACGCGTGAAAGAGAATTAAATGAGATATTATACTTTAAAAGAGTCTGTTCTAGCAGCATTGCTCATAACATCAAAAAAAAGTGGAACTAGCCGGGCGTGGTGGCGCACGCCTTAAATCCCTGCACTCAGAAGGCCGAGGTAGGAGGATCGCCGTGAGTTCGAAGCCACCCTGAGACTACAGAGTGAATTCCAGGTCAGCTTGGACTAGAGGGAAACCCTACTTTGGAAAAAAAAAAAAAAAGTGGAAATTGAGAAGGGTGTGGTGATGTACATCTTTAATCCCAGCACTCAGGAGGCAGAGGTAGGAGGATCGCCATGAGTTTGAGGCCACCCTGAGACTACATAGTGAATTCCAGGTCAGCCTGGGCTAGATCGAGACCCCACCTCAAAAAAAGGGGGGCATGGTGGCACATGCCTTTAATCCCAGCACTTGGGAGGCAGGGGTAAGAGGATCGCCATGAGTTCCAGGCTACCCTGAGAATACAGAGTGAATTCCAGGTCAGCCTGGGCTAGAGTGAGACCCTACCTGGCGGGGGGGGGGGGGAGAAGCTGGGCTGGGAAATGAGTCAGTGGTTGAAGATGTTTGCTTGGGTTTGATTTCCCAGTACCCACATAAAACCAGATACACAATACACAAAATGGGGCATGCATCTATGACAAGAGCCCATGGCATGCCTATTCTCATTCCTCTACCTCTCTCTCTCTCTCTCTCTCTCTCATTTTTTCTCTCTTGTTTTCTTTATTTGCAAATAAATATAAATAAAAAAATTGGGCCGGGTATGGTGACACACACTTTTAATTCCAACACTCGGGAGGCAGAGGTAGGAGGATGGCTGTGAGTTCGAGGCCACCCTGAATCTACATAGTGAATTCCAGATCAGCCTGAGCTAGAGTGAGACCTCAAAAAAATAAATAAATAAATAAATAAGAATTGGGACCTGAACATGTTTCAATGCTGGTTCAACTTCTGAACCGATTTTGCAGGCCAGTGTTGCAGCTCAGTGGTGGAGTGCTTGCTAGCATCTGTGAGGTCTTGAGTTACATCCCAGAACTACAGAAAGTAAGTAAACGAATAAATCTTGACCTAGTTACATTCCAGAAGCATTACAGAATCAGGACCCACAGCTCAGGCAAGCCAACCTGTGATGTAAGTGGCTTTTTTTTCCCCTCCTTCTGTTATTTTGTGATCTTAGCACAACACTCTGAAGGGAAAAGGGAAAAGTTCTCAAGATTTCCTGGAGAGTCAAGAGCCAAGAACTTCTTGAACACTTTTGGCAATGAAACTGCTGAAATGTTGGCAAGGGTATTTTTCTCAGTAACACACAGAGCTGCTTTTGTTTTCTTCCATGGTCATCAAGTTTCTTTTTAAAGAAAAGTTCGTGGAAGGTGAATCATCATTAAAGCCACGCATCCCATCCACAGAACCAAAGGACAAACTGCATGGTCATTTCCACTGTTGCCAAAAAGCCCAACACCTGGGCTGGAGAGATGGCTTAGCGGTTAAGCGCTTGCCTGTGAAGCCTAAGGACCCCGGTTCGAGGCTCGATTCCCCAGGACCCACGTTAGCCAGATGCACAAGGGGGCACACACATCTGGAGTTCATTTGCAGTGGCTGGAGGCCCTAGCGCGACCATTCTCTCTCTCTCTCTCTCTCTCTCTCTCTGTCACATTCAAATAAATAAACAAGTCCAACACCCTTTCATGATAAAAAAAAAAAAAATTCAGAAAACCAGGAGCAGAAAAGAATCTCTCAGTGATAGGTTCAGTGCATCAGTGAAGAGTAGCTGACATCACACTACACAGTGGGAGAAAAACAGATTTTCCAGGCTGGAGAAATGACTTATGACCACAGTTCAATTCCCCTGCACCCACATAAAGCCAGATGCACAAAATGGTTCATTTGTCTGGAGTTCATTTAGAGCCTTTAGAGGCACTGGTGCACCATTCTGTCTTTTTCTTTCTCTCTCTCTCTTTCTCTCTTCCTCTCTCTCTTACTTTCCTTGCCAGGCATAGGGTGCACACCTTTAATCCTAGCACTGAACCAATTCAGAGAGAATGATATAGGAGGATCGTTGTGCATTTGAGGCCAACCTGAGACTACATAGTGAATTCCAGGTCAGCTTTTGCTACAGTTGGGCCCTATCTTGAAAAAAAAAAAAGAAGATTTCCCCAAGACCTAGAAGGAAGACAAGGGTTCTGCTTTCACCACTGCTGTTCAGCAAGGCACTAGAAACTTCAGCGCTGTCAGACCAAGAGAAGCCATCCGAATTGGAAAAAAGAAAGGAAACTAAGTCTGTTTGCAGAAGATGCGACCTTATGCACAGAAAACCTCAAAGATGATAGCGATACAGGCAGAGAAAGAGACAGGCTGCTACGGGTAATAGATTACGGTGTAAGTTTTAAAATCACCATGCAAAATCGGTTGTGTTACTGTACCCCAGCAACTAACAAGCTGAAGAGGAAATTAGGAGCAACTACAAGAGCCTGGGGGGGACCGGGGTTCAGTCCTGGCACCCATGTAAAATGACAGGGGGGGCTATGTACACATGTGACACCAACCCTGTAGGGGACAGAAAAAGGATTGCTGGGGCTCACCCGGCGGCCAGTGTGAATGAATACAGCTGCTCTGTGTTCAGTGAGAGACTCCGTCTCAAGGAAGCCACACAGAAGAGTAGCAGAGGAGGGCGCCCGACGTTCTTCACATGGATGTGCACAAAGAGTGTACATCTGCGCACACACACTTGCATACACTATACATACGTACACCACACCACACATACTATACACACACACACACACACACACACACAAATAAGACAAGGTTGGAACCCCCCACACTTCATATGACATACAATAGTTACTTCAAAATCGATTGAAGGGGCTGGAGAGATGGCTTAGTGGTTAAGACGCTTGCCTGCAAAGCCAAAGGACCCAGGTTCAATTCCCCAGGACCCACATAAGCCAGATGCACAAGATGGCGCATGTATCTGTCGTTTGTTTGCAGCGGCTGAAGGCCCTGGTGTGCCCATTCTCTTTCTCTCATCTGCTTCTTTCTTTCTCTCAAATACATACATAAATAAAAATAGTTCTTAAAAAAAATAGGTTGACAGCCTAGATGTCCCTCAACAGATGAGTGGATAATGAAGATGTGGTACATTTATACAATGGAGTTCTACTCAGCGGTAAAGAAAAATGAAGTTATGAAATTTGCAGAAAAATGGATGGGCCTGGAAAGTATTATACTAAGTCAGGTAACCCAGGCCCAGAAAGCCAAGCGCCACATGTTCTCTCTCATATGGGGATCCTAGCTACAGATGACTGGGCTTCTGTGTGAGAATGAAAATACTTAGTAGCAGAGGCCAGTAAGTTAAAAAGGAGACATAAAGGGTGGAGAAAGGAAGAGAGGAGGATACTTAATAGGTTGATATTGTATATATGTAATTACAATGATTGTAACGGGGAGGTAATATGATGGAGAATGGAATTTCAAATGGGAAAGTGTGGGGGTGGGGAGGGAGGGAATTACCATGGGCTATATTTTATAATCATGGAAAATGTTAATAAAAATTAAAAAAAAAAGAAAGAAAGAAAAGAAAAAAAAAATAGGTTGAGCTGGGCATGGTGCCCCATGCCTTTAATCCCAGCACTTGGAAGGCAGAGGTAGGAGGATCTCCATGAATTCATTAGTTCAGTAGTACCTGAGCACTCTGAGTTTCTTTCTGATGCCCAGGCCTATTCTTCTCCCAGGATTTCTCAACCTCAACCACTATTATTTATTTATTTATTTATTTATTTATTTATTTATTTATTTATTTAAGGAGTGGGGGACAGGCATGCCAGGGCCTCTAGCCTCTGCAAGTGAACTCCAGACGCATGCACCACCTTGTGCATCTGGCTTTACATGGGTCCTGGGGAACTGAACCTGGGTCCTTAGACTTTGCAGTGAAATGCCTCAACTGCTGAGCCATCTCTCCAGCTCCCTCATCACTATTATTGACATATGGGGCCAGGAACTTATTTGTGTGGCAATTCCCAGAGAAGTATCACGTACATTACAGTGTGTGGGGCAGTGGACGCGACCTCTACTCAGCAGACGCCAGGACCTCCTGCTCCCCTGGCTGTGAGAGCCAAAAATATCTCCAGAGATTGACAAGTGTTCCATGAGGGACAAAACTGCCTTCGGTTGAGAACCGTGAGTTGACCTAAGCCTCCCTCAATCCCTCCTGCTCCTGGAAGGCTAGAAGCTGCCGGGAGTGGGATTAACTTCCTACCATTGCTCATGTCCTCGCATTTGGTAAATTCTCAAGAAAATATATTAAAACACCAGCAAGAAAGGTCACTGTTCTGAAACCGCTGGACACACCCACGCCCTCAGGAGAAACTCTGAAATTAGTCATTGGCAGTTGGCATTACCAAAAAGGTTACAAAAGATATGCTAAACCGGGCGTGGCAGCGCACGCCTTTAATCCCAGCACTCGGGAGGCAGAGGTAGGAGGATTGCCGTGAGTTCGAGGCCATCTTGAGACTACACAGTGAATTCCAGGTCAGCTTGAGCTAGAGTGAAACTCCACCTCAAAAAAAAAGAAAAAAAAAAAAAGCTATCCTAGAATGTTCCTTAGGCAGAGGGTGTGACAGGGAGCAAGGAGCAAGAGCCCTGCCACTCCCATCACACTTGCTGGCCACACCATCCCCCACCTTCACAGCTGGGCAGCTGCTCTCTTCCTCAGTCTCTCTGTTCGGCGCATCACGGCCAGAGCCAGTGGGCACAGACTGGGTCACACAGATGATATAATATGGAGTTGGGCTATTCATCCGTCATCATCTTCCCTGACCAGCTACATGGCCCTTAGGGACATTTATGTATGGATCTCTGTTCCCAGCTTTGTGCTTGGCATATAGTAGGTGTTCAGTAATTCTGCTGCTATTCTGAGGAGAACAGCTGCCGCTAAAACCCCAAGCTACCTTGCCAGAGTTATGTGAAAAACCTCAAGGGTTTTTTCCCCTTTTTTTTTAATATTTTATTTTAATTTATTTATTTCAGAGGGAAGGAGAGAGAGAGAGAGAGGGAGACAGAAAGAGTGAAGGAGAGAGAGAAAGAGAGAACAGGTGTGCCAGGGCCTTCAGCCACTACAAACCAACTCCAGATACATGTGCCACCTTGTGCATCTGGCTTACGTGGGTCCTGGGGAAACTAACCTTGGTCCTTTGGCTTTGCAGGCAAGTGCCTTAACTACTAAACCATCTCTCCAGCCTTGCTTTTTCTTTTGTTTTAATCTTGTATTTATTTATTAAGAGAGAGGGAGAGAGAATGAATAGGCATGCCAAGGCCTCTAGCCAGTGCAAACAAACTCCAGATGCATGCACCACCTGGTCTATCTGGCTTATCCTGAGGAATCCAGTCTAAATGTTTGGGCTTCGCAGGCAAGCGCCTTCACTGCTGAGCCATCTCTCCACCCCCCTTCTTTTCTATTTGAAGTCATGGCATAGGATCTCACCAAGACAGAATTTTTTCCAAGTGAGTAGACATAGAGAATTTATTTAAGAGAGATACCAAATAACCCCTCTGAATCTCAGTTTCTTCCTCTGCAAAATAGAGATATTGAGCTGGAGAGATGACTCTGAGGTTAAGGTGCTTGCCTGCAAAGCCTAACAACCAGGGTTTGATTCCTACGGTCAGTACCCACGTAAAGCCAGATGTACAAAGTGGCACATGCATCTGGAGTTCATTTGCAGTGGCTAGAGCTTCTTGTGCACCCATTCTCTCTCTCTCGCTCCCTCTATCTCTCTCCTTCCTTGCAAATAAAGAAAAATAAATAAATAAATAATGGAGGGCTGGAGAAATGGTTTAGTGGTTAGGCGCTTACCTACAAATCCTAACAACCCAGGTTCAATTCCCCAGTACCCATGTAAAGCCCGATGCACAGTGGTCCATGTATCTGGAGTTTGTCTGCAGCAGCTAGAGACCCCGGTGCACCCATCCTCTCTCTCTCTCTTCTTTCTATCTCTCTCTGCTTGCAAATAAATCCATAAAAATAAATAAATAAAATAAATAGAGACATTACTTCTTGCTCCATTCATCTGCCTGAGTCACCTCCGAATGACATGTTCACGTCCATGGCATTTACACACACATGAGCCATCCAGTCTGCTCACTGCCTTCAGTTTTCCTCACCGCCACCACTCCCCCCCCCACCCCCCGCCACACACACACTCCTCAGATCTCAGAACCAGCTCTGGGATGTTGTCATGTTCCATGCTTGTCATCTCAATCCCAAGTCACAGTTTGGTAAACTATGGCTCAGTCACTGGCCCCTGCTTAAGCCCTGACTCAACACCCACACCCTTTCCTTCCCGGACACTGAAGACAAAGAGAAATAATCTCTGCATGGCCAGGAGTAGTCTAAGGAAGGCTGAGACACAGTCCTAAAATCAACGCCACCTGGTTGACTGGGCACCTCTGGGTCCGTGAGCAGCAGAGACCAGAAGTGTCTACCCAGCGAACCTCCTCATACAAGTTGCCTTTTGCTGAATTCACACGGGCTGACTCGAAAAACCAGGCGCCTGCCAAGCTATTTTTATTTTGTGTTTGTTTTCCAGTGCCTCAGTTTGAACCCAAGACTTTGCACATGATAGGCAAAGTGCTTTACCACTGGGCTACAGCCCTAGGCTTATTTTTATGTCTTGCAACTCAAACCCAAGCAACAAGCTTGCCCGGTGCCAGCACAGTTGGGGACCCGACCATGCCAAACGCAGGAAGCTGCTGGTTCCAGCAGCCACTGGCCAGCAGCCAAGGGACAGCGGAGCAAGGGCAGGGGGTGGTATGTTCATGCTTTTGCTTTGTGCTCCCCCCACGACAGACACCACCCTTCTGAGCGAGGTCTTGAAGGGACAAAGGACCGGGCATTTCAATGTCTGACAGTCCCCTCTCCCACCCAGTTTAAAACTCCCAAACACTTGCTGCCACTTACCCTCACTGGGCCATGCCCACCAAGTCCCTTTCTCATGTGAGTCCCACTGGGCGCTCACAGGGTGACTAAGGGAACTGGGCCTGCAGAGTGTCACCTTTCAGAGGGAGGCTGTGATGTGCTGCAGCAGGCCACGGGGAGGGGCTTGGGCCAGAGATCTCCGGCAAGGTCAATCCGTGAGTGACACTCTCAGCCCCCACGTGACTTCAAGTCCAGGTACCCGTGGGCTCTCTCTTCTACCCAGGGCTTGCCGGTGCAGAGAGCTACCTCACCCTGGCTTGCCACGTTCCTGTACTTAATCCGCCCTCATACGCAGTCATTTCTCCTGGCCTAAACCTGCCTCTCTGGAGTCGGTTTTAAACGTTCCCATAATCAGGGCACACGCGCAGGAACGCAGGACGGACCGACCCTTGATCATCATCCTTAGACACCTACATGGATGGGAACGTAAGGCCATGGAAATGAAAACAACAGTATGGAGACAGAGGAGGTGGTGCACAGTTCTCTAGCCGTCAGGATGGTGGTGCAAAGTCCTTTGATAACTCCAGAGATGATTAAGTTGATAGACACAAGCCAAGTGTGCTCACTAGGGTGTGAAAAGCTGCCTTGTGGGGATAGCTGATCTACATTCCTGGCAGTGAGAACAGGGTCTCACAAGCCAGTGTTTCTCAAAATCTGCTCCAATTTTTAGCCCAACAAAGGGGGCAGGACATCTAGAGTCTTTGCACGTGAGCAAACAGAAGCCTAAGGTTGTATAGGCACTGGTCACAAAGACAGGACAGGGACCAAGACCCCAAGCTGCTGGATGGTGCTCTATCTACGTGGAAGCAAAAATCAACTTGTCAGCCAGGCATGGTGGCACAGACCTTTAATCCCAGCACTTGGGAGGCTTAGGTAGGAAGATCACCTTGAGTTCGAGGCCCCTGAGACTACAGAGTGAATTGCAGATCAGTCTGGATTAGAGCGAGACTCTACCTCAAAAAAAAAAAAAAAAAAGAATCTAATCTAAGAGGATATAAAGAAGCCACATGGAAACCTACTGTTTTGGACAATGGAATACTCAGGAGCCATAGATTGTTACTAGAAAATTTTCAGAGCCAGGGATGGGATACCTTCCAGTGAGTTGTTGGCCAGGGAGGTCCCTGATGCCCCCAAAACATTACAGGCCATTGCCAAGGCCCTTGGTTTCCCACCAAGAATAGATGGTAAGACCCTGTTGATGAAGACTCCACATAGTTGGACTGCAAGGTCACTGAGAAACCCTGCTGGAGCTGAGCTGATAACCTCCTCCATGTAGACCAGCTGACAGAAAGCTAGAAAACTGCATGCAGTTCAATAGGAGAGAAAGAAATCACCAGTGAAGATACCCAACAGTGGACACTGCAAGCCTTATATTTGGCCAGCCGGGCCAAATGAGCCAACGGGTGCAATAATGGCACGTCTGTTATGGGGAAACCAACCTCCCTCTAATTTGACTGTAGGCCTGCTCCATGGGGGGGAATACATCCCTGATATTAAAAACCTACAACAGGGGTGTCATGAGCCCTTGGATATAACATCTGCTGGTGTCTGGCTAAATGTATATACTATGCTCACCAAACTGCCTGGTAAGCACTTCTTTTAATGTCTATACTCATATATTAATGCTACTGTCACTTTTGGTTAAAGAAGTTTCTCTTTTCAGATGGCAGTGACCTTGGGATGACTCAGAAGGCACCATGGTGCTGAGAAGGCATGACAGAGGAGTGCCAGGCACTGAAATATCTCTATCACACCTTCCAAGCAAGGCTCAGGGTCCATTGTGGAAGAGGTGGCAGAAAGAATGTAAGAGCCAAAAGGAGGGTAGGACTCCTTACAACGTGCTTCTCCAGACACAAACTGGATGACCTCACAGTGCCTGACACTACCTACACAGGACCATCATAATAGGAGGAAAAGATGCTAACATCAAAATAAAAGAGAGACTCATTGAGGGCTGGAGAGATGGCTTAGCTGTTAAGGTGTTTGTCTGCGAAGCCAAAGGACCCAGGTTCGATTCCCTAGTGCCCACATAAGCCAGATGCACAAGGGGGAGCATGCATCTGGGGTTCATTTGCAGTGGCTAGAAGCCCTGGCGTGCCCATTCTCTCTCTGCCTTTCTCCTCTCTGTCTCTCTCTCTCTCCCTCTCTCTCTCTCTGCTTGCAAATAAATAAATTAAGTTTAAATTTAAAAAAGAGAGAGACTGATTGAGAAGGAGAGGGGATATGATGGAGAGTGGAATTTCAAAGGGGAAAGTGTAGGGGAGGGAGGGCATTACCATGGGATATTGTTTATAATAATAGAGGTTGTCAATGAAAAAACAAAGAGTCAAATATCACTGAGCACCCAGATTATCTACTAGAAAGTGGCCTGCGTTCCCTCCTGGGCTCTGCTGCCACTCCCTAGCTGCACAAGCCTTGGGCAAGTTAAACCCTCTCTCTGATCCTCAGCTTTCTAGTCAGCACAGTGGAGATAAGGATGGTACCTGATGGGTACCAGGGTGTGGGTGAGAGTTCAATGGGACAGACCATTGCCTGAGCTCGGGGGTGGAGGAGCAGTCTGGCTCTAACCACCGCACACATCGTCCACCCACACAGTGCCTCAGGCAGACTGCCATGTTCTGCCATCCACAAAGAGTGTTACCTTGGACAAACCACGTCCTCACTCTGCACCCCCCCCCCCCCGCAGTATCCCCTATCTAGAAAAGACAGAGAGGGCTGGAGAGATGGCTTAGCAGTTAAGGCGCCTGCCTGCAAAGCCACAGGACCCAGGTTCGATTCCCCAGGATCCACGTAAATCAGATGCACAAGGGGGCGCACATGTCTGGAGTTGGTTTGTAGCAGCTGGAGGCCCTGGTGCGTTCACTCTCTCTATCTCTATCTGCCTCTTTCTCTCTCAAATAAATAAGTAAACTAAAATATTTTCCCATGCAAGCATTAGGGCCTGAGTTCAGCTCCCCCAAAACTCACATGACTGTAATCCCAGCATTAGGGAAGGAGGGACAGGAGAATCCCTGGGGTCTAAAAGCATGTGGTGTTCAATCTTGGTCACATCTGTGGCAGGAGAGGTGAGCAGGCTGTGGATAAGGTTGTTCAGTTGGTGGAATCATAAGCCTAGAGGAGCTTGGTGTGGTGGCTCATTCCTGTAATCCCAGTGCTCCAGGTGGAGACGGTAGTCTCAGGCCAGCTTGAGTGACATAGTAAGTTACAGACCATTATGGGTGACACAGTGGGACCCTGTCTCATTAAAAAAAAGAGGGGGGCTGGAGAGATGGCTTAGTGGTCAAGACACTTGCCTGCAAAGCCTAAGGATCCAGGCTCGATTCCCCAGTACCCATGTCAGCCAGATGCACAAGGTGGTACAAGTGTCTAGAGGTTGTTTGCAGTAGCTAGAGGCCCTAGCCTGCCCATTCTTTCTCTTCCTCAAATAAATAAATAAAATATTTTTAAAAATTTAAATAAAAAATAAGCTACGCATGGTGGCACATACTTTTTTAGTACCAGCACTCGGGAGGCAGAGGTAGGAGGATCGCTGTGAGTTTGAGGCCAGCCTGAGATTACTTAGTGAATTCCAGATCAGCCTGAGCTAGAACAAGACCCAACCTGACCAAAAAATGAATTAATTAATTTTCAAACAGGAAGCCAGGTGTGGTGGTGCGAGCCTTTAATCCCAGCACTTGGGAGGCAGAGGTAGGAGGATCACTGTGAGTTCAAGGCCACCCTGAGACTCCATAGTGAATT
The DNA here is from genome assembly GCF_020740685.1 of Jaculus jaculus. Classification (NCBI taxonomy): domain Eukaryota; kingdom Metazoa; phylum Chordata; class Mammalia; order Rodentia; family Dipodidae; genus Jaculus; species Jaculus jaculus. Next base: position 13,758,522 of record NC_059114.1, on the reverse strand, counting down.
CCAGGTCAGCCTGAGCTAGAGTGAGACCCTACCTGGGTGGGGGGAGAAGGAAAAGAAAAGAAATCCTCAAAACAAAACAAACCATGTAAAGGCAGCAGCCTGGAGCCCAGCCCTGGAAGGATTAGCGTTTCCATATGTACCACATGCCTCAGCGCTGGGGGGTATGGGGACCGAGGGGAGAATGCTAGAGAAAGCATAGAGTGAGTGCTTCTTTTTAAATTTTATTTTTATTTGAGACAGGGTGGGGAAGAGAGAGTGGGGGAGGGGAGAGAGAGGGAGAGAATGAATGGGCTCCAGGGCCTCCAGCCACTGCAAACGATCTCCAGACGCATGCGCCTCCTTGTGCATCTGGCTTACGTGGGTCCTGGGGAATCGAACCTGGGTCTTTAGGCTTCCCAGACAAGCCCCTTAACCAATAAACCATCTCTCCAGACCACAGTAAACACTTCTATGGCTGGTGCCAAACCCCAAGCACAGTGAGGATGTGCAGCATTAGATGTCTGATACTGGATCAACTCAGGGAGAAAAATACATCTGAGAAAAGTCTAAATTTCAGCTTTCTCCATGTGGGAGAAGGCTCAGAGGACCGAGCACCCCAGGGTCCTCTGGGAGTGTTGACCCAAAAAGGTACAGCCTAGGGCCTAGTACGCTGTAGGTGCTCAATTAATGCAGTAAGCCAAACTACACACTTTCCCCCAAGCGTGTTCCTCTGGCTCAGGCTGACCTGAAATTCACTATGGAGTCTCAGGCCACCTTCAAACTCACCAGTGATCCTCCTACCTCAGCCTCCCAAGTGCTGGGATTAAAGGCATGTGCCACCACACCTGGCTCAAACTGAACTTTTCAGAAAAACTTTCTTTTTTTTTTTGTTTATTTCAGACAGAGAGAGGAAGAGGCAGATAGAGAGAGAGAGAGAATGGGCGTGCCAGGGCCTCCAGCCACTGCAAACGAACTCCAGACATGTGCGCCCCCTTGTGCATCTGGCTATGGGTTTGGGAGAGTCGAGTCTGGAACAGGGGTCCTTAGGCTTCACAGGCAAGCGCTTAACCACTAAGCCATCTCTCCAGCCCAGAAAAACTTATTTTATTTGAGAAAGAAAGGAAGAGAGAGAGAGAGAGAGTGGGCACACCAGGGCCCCCAGCCACTGCAAACGAACTCCAGATGCATGTGCCACCCTGTGCATCTGGCTTTGCATAGGTAATGGGGAATCAAATTCAGGTTGTCCAGCTTTGCAGGTAAGTGCCTTAACCACTAAGCCATCTCTCCAGCCCCAGATCTTTTTTATTGTCATTATTAATCGATACAGTGTAACAGCTATTTATACAGTCCTCACATTATATTGGGCATTAAAAGTCACCTAGAGAGATCCTCAGATCTTCAGTATGGGGGAATTTGTGTAGGTCCCATGCAAATATTATGTCATTTAATACAAAAGATTTTGCCCTTCTGGGTTGGTGGGAAGAAGGAGTTCTAGTCCCCTGTAGATGCTGAGGGATGACTGACTACGGAATTACTGAGTTAGAGGTAATCCGGGCAAAGGTTTCTTGGTTTTTTTTGTTTGTTTGTTTTGTTTTGTTTGTTTGTTTGTTTTTCGAGGCAGGGTCTCACTCTAGCCCAGGCTGACCTGGAATTCACTATGTAGTGTCAGGGTGGCCTCAAACTCACAGCGATCCTCCTACTTCTGCCTCCCAAATGCTGGGGTTAAAGGCGTGCGCCACCATGCCAGGGGAGGGGGGAGGGGGCGCTGCCGCATTTAAAATGTCAGCGCATATGTAGGCCTCACTCTGCCAGGCTCTGAATTAAGCAAGCATCTTATTGTCACCACCCGCCAACCTGGGAGACTGGGACATGCAAAGCCTTCTCTTATGAAAAAAGGGAGCTCAGGGCTGGAGGGATGGCTTAGCGGTTAAGGCATTCGCCTGCAAAGCCAAAGGACCCCCTGTTCAACTAAGCTGGACACATAAGGGACACGTGCACCTGGAGTTCATTTACAGTGGCTGGAGGCTGTGGTGTGCCCATTCTCTCCTCTTTCTCTCTCTCTCTCTACCTCTTTCTCTCTCTCAAATAAATAAATAATAATAATAATAAAGAAGGGGGCAGCCAGGCTTGGTGGCGCACGCCTTTAATCCCAGCACTCGGGAGGCAGAGGTAGGAGGATCACCGTGAGTTTGAGGCCACCCTGAGACTACATGGTGAATTCCAGGTCAGCCTGGACCAGAATGAGACCCTACCTCAAAAAAAAAGGGGGACGGTGGAACTCAAGAGTATGAGAAGCTAAGCAGTGAGCGGCTAAACTGCATCGCAATTCTTCAGTGGCTTCTCATTGTCCTGGTCATTTAGCCCCTCCCTGAAGTCCCTCTTCGCATATGCCTAGAATGTTCTAGAATGTCCTCTTCCCTCCCCTTCCTCGCCTGGTTACCTCTTATGTTTTTGGCTTCAGTGTCCCTACCTCCCACCTGCTATGACACTCTCTGCCTTGTTTGTTTGTTTTTTTCGAGGTAGGGTTTCACTCTATCCCAGGCTGACGTGGTAGTCTCAAGGTGGCCTCGAACTCACAGCAATCCTCCTACCTCTGCCTCCTGAGTGCTGGGACTAAAGATGTGCGCCACCACGCCCGGCCCATGTCCCTTTCTTCATACCATTTACCAGTGCTGAATTTTCACCAGTCCCCTCAGTCACTAGGAGACATAGGATGGAGGCTTCCTGAGGGCAAGACAGGCTCCCCGGCCCTTTGCCGCATCAGGCACTCAGAAATACGGTGCAGGTAGCGGCTCCTCCTTGCGTGGCCCAACAAGCTAACTAGAAGCAGGAGAGCCTGGCACGTCTGTCTTCATTTCTGTGCCACCTGTACTCCAGTGAGACCTAGCTCGGCCCCCTTCAAGGCCAAAGACATGGAGTAAGTCACGGTCCTAAACCTGCAGTCGGCTGGGGACTCTTAAGAGCAAAGCCTCGCAGGGCAGATCCTCCCATAGATGAGACATTTATCCCAGTAGGGAAGGTGCACCCTGGCTCAGGGTGACCGCCATCTCCTGAGGACAGTTTGTCCCTCTCACGCCATTCTCCCTCTAAGCCCCAAGCTCATGTTGCCACTGCCCCATGCCTGTTCTGAAGTGGCCATATTGATGACATTCCCACTCTGGTTTTCAGTGTACTTAACTCTTTTTGCTAATTTTTTAAAATTTATTTGAGAGAGTGAGAGAGGGAAAGAGGCAGACATATATACATACACACAAGGGGAGAGAGAGAATGGGCAGCCAGGGCCTCCAGCCATTGCAAACAAACTCCAGACGCATGCGCCACCTTGTGCATCTGGCTTACATGGGTCCTGGGGAATCGAACCAAGGTCCCTTGAATTTGCAGGCAAATGCCTTAACCACTAAGCCATCTCTCTCCAGCCCTCACTTAACTCTTTTAAAAGTTGTTTAAAAAATTATTTATACGTGTACATGCATGTGTTAGGGCATACTAGTATCTCTTGCCACTGCAAGCGAATGCCAGTTGCTTACGCCACTTTTTGTGTCTGGCTTTACATGGGTGCTGAGGAATCAAACCAGGGATGGCAGGCTTTGCAAGCAAGTGTCTTTAACTGCCAAGTCATCTCCCCAGCCCCACTGGTCTCTCTTTTTATTTGAGCAAGAGAGAGAGAGAGAGAGGGAGAGAATGGGCTCACCAGGGCCTTCAGCCACTATAAACAAACTGCAGACGCTTGTGCCACTTTGTGCATCTGACTTACATGGGTCTTGGGAATCGAACCTGTGTCCTTTGGCTTCACAGGCAAACTCCTTAACCACTAAGCCATCTCTCTAGCCCGTCTCCTTGTCCCCGCTGGTCTCTTTAATTGGTGTATTGGTCCAGGTTGCTGGAGTTGGGGCTGCTTCTGCCCTGGAACTGCGCTTACAGGGACGATTTGCGTCTGTGAGCTGAGCCCACCTTCCTCCCTATCTTCCTGTCTGATCAAGTCACTCAGGGAGTTAAGAGCCAGCCACCTGCCTGCCACTGTCCCAGTTCCTTGAACTGGGCTATTGGGCTTCTTTCCACCCTCAGGACCTTCTGGCTTGTCCCCTGAGACTCATAACAGGTGACAGTCACGTGGGTCATCGTTTACATGTATGAATCTCTCAAGAGAGGAGGAGGAGCTCCATGAGACCAGGTGGGGCTGAAAACCCAGGTGTGTACAGACTCACCATCAACCCGATTTCCCTTCACCCCAGGCCGTCCCAGCAAGCAGCGTCCCAGCATAGACACAGTTGGAGGCAGATCCTCCACAAACCCACAGGCCTGTTGATAATAATCAGTGTAGTCAGGCAGGAAAGATGGCTTAGCAGTTAAGGCGCTTGCCTGCAAAGCCAAAGGACCCAGGTTCGATTCCCCAGGACCCTCACAAGCCAGATGTACAAGGTTGTGCATGTGTCTGGAGTTCGTCTGCAGTGGGTAGAGGCCCTGATGCATCCATTCTCTCTCTTCCTCTCTCGCCTTCCCTCAGCCTCTTTCTCTAGCTCAAATAAATAAATAAATATAAATAATAATAATCAGGCTGGTCTGTGCTGGGTTCTTACTCTGTAGTCTCAGGCTGAGCACTTTAGATTTTTTTAAATTATTTATTTATTTATTTTAGAGACAGAGAAAGAGGCAGATACAATGGGTGTGCCAGGGCCTCCAGCCACTGTAAACAACCTCCAGGCGCCACCTTATGCAACTGGCTTATGTGGGAACTGGGGAATTGAACCCAGGTCCTGAGACTTCACAGGCAAGCGCCTTAGCTGCTAAGCCATCTGTCTTCTCTCCAGCCCCACTTTAGATTGTTCTCTTTCAACGTTCACAGAACCTCTGATGTCCGTGCTCTTGACACACGTGATCTCACACATGGGATGATACCCGGGCACGGGCCAGCCACCCAACAATCAGTACTGTGGTATCTCTGGGTACTCAGCCCAGACTCTGCGAGAATGCCAGCCCTGAGATTCCTAGAATAAACACAGAGCCCAGCTGCTTGGGAACTCCCTCCCTCTGGGGCAGTAAGTTTGCTATTATCCACGAAGGTCTAGAACACTATGGGGAGTGGGCGTGCCCTTTTTGCCGGTCACTGAAAGATTTCTTCCATGTTTCTTTCAGGAGGGTTGAACCCACCTTCAGCGCCCACATAAAGCTTGGTATCCCCAAGTTTCTATACTCCATTTCAAAATAGCCCCATGCAGCCCCAGGATCTCTTCTGTTTTCTGTTCTGACTCAGTCCAACAGATATAAAAGCCACCTGAAGTTCTTCCTAGAAATCCTCAGAGGAAGTCACGGGCAGAGACGGGATGAGACACATGCACCTCGGGTTGTACAACCTGGGACTGGCTAAGTATTTCCACCGGAGACTCAGAGAAGTGGGTATAAAAAGGGGGTGGGACATGAAGTTGGGGCTCAGTGGATAAAGTGCTTTCCTTGCAAGCATGAGTTCCTGAGTTCAGATCCCACATAAGGTCGGACCCCATAATGGGTCCCTACGTGCACCTCAGTGCACCTACGGAAGCTCACAGGCCAGCTCTCCTGGTGAACCCAGCAGTGAACATCTAGGGGCTCCGCCTCAAATGTGATGGAAGTTGACGACTGGCACCCCAAGTTGTCCTTGGATCTCCACATGTGTGCAGTGGCGTACACACACACACATGCACACACACACACACACACACACACACACACACACACACACACAACTACATTCACACATGAACATGTACCTACACAGTAAGAAAGAAAATATTTAAAAATCAAGTCTGGGAGAAGGGGCGATAGCTCAGTGGGCACTGCTCTCAAGCCTGCCAACTCAAGTTCAACCCTCCTCAGTGCCCACATAAAGCCTGGTGCAAAGTGGCACACACATCCGTAGTCCTCGCATGTCTACGGTCATGGGAGGTGGAGCCAGGAGGATCTGGAAGCTTAGAAGTGTCACTAGTAAGAGAGCCTTTCTCACAGGAAGGTGCAAGAGGGCTGGAGGGATGGCTTAGTGGTTAAGGCATTTGCTTGAAAAGCCAAAGGACCCAGGTTCGATTCCCCAGGACCCACGTTAGCCAGCTGCTCAAGGGGCACACGCATCTGGAGTTTGTTTGAGGTGGCTGGAGGCCCTGGTGCACCCATTCTCTCTGTGTGTCTCTCCCTCTTCCTCTGTCAAATAAATAAATAAAGTAAAAATACCTTTAAAAAAAAAAGGGCTGGAGAGATGGCTTAGCAGTTAAGCGCTTGCCTGTGAAGCCTAAGGACCCCGGTTCAAGGCTCGGTTCCCCAGGTCCCACGTTAGCCAGATGCACAAGGGGGCGCACGCGTCTGGAGTTCATTTGCAGAGGCTGGAAGTCCTGGCGCACCCATTCTCTCTCTCTCCCTCTATCTGTCTTTCTCTCTGTGTCTGTTGCTCTCAAATAAATAAATAAATAAAATTTTTTTAAAAAAAAAGAAGGTATGGGGAGGGGATATGATGGAGAATGGAGTTTCAAAGGGGAAAGTGGGAGGAAGGAGGGTATTACCATGGGGTATTTTTTATAATCATGGAAGTTGTTAATAAAAATTGAAAAAAATAAAATAAAATAAAAAAGAAGGTGCAAGAAGAGAAGAAACACTGAGGTTGTCCTTTGACCTCCACATGCATGGCAGGCACATATGTACCCTTACACACATCATGCACACAGGCATAAACAAATAAATAAAAATGCAACAAAATTTAAAAGAAAAAAGTCTTGAGGGGTGGGCCACATAGGAGGCTCTGGATTTGATCCTCAGCATCACTGCCAAAAGAGAACTCAGTTCTTATACGAAACATGCAGTTAGAGAATAAGGCAGCCTAGAAAACATCTCTACTGTTCAGTTTTTATTTTATGTTATGTTATGTTATTTATTTTTTTCTTTTGGTTTTTCAAGGTAGGGTCTCACTCTAGCCTAGGCTGACCTGGAATTCACTGTATCCTCAGGGTGGCTTCGAACTCACGGCGATCCTCCTACCTCTGCCTCCTGAGTGCCTAGCCCAGAACTTGAATTTAAAAACTGAACAATAAATCCAGGCATGGTGGTGTACTGCCTTTCATTTCAGTGCTTGGGAGGCCAAGGTAGGATTGCCATGAGTTTGAGACCACCCTGAAACTACAGAGTGAATTTCAGGTCAGCCTGGGCTAGAGTGAGACCGTACCTCAAAAAAACAAAATAAAGCAAAAACAAACAAACAAACAAAATCCCTCAAATCCTAGATGGGAGCTGGGAATACAGCTCAGTGGTAGCATGTTCACCTAACACCCCTAGGTTCAATTTCCAGCGCTCAGGTCAGGGGGAGTCCAAGCTGGGTGTGGGAGCTCATGTTTGTAATCCCAGCTTTGAAAGCTAAGGCAGGAGGATTGCAGTGAGTTCAAGGCCAGCCTGGCATACACAGTTGAGTTCCCAGATAGCCGTGGCTACAGTGCGCAGCCTGTCTCAAAAGCAAACAAAACAACAGTCCAGAAAATTTCCTTTGGAATAAACACATTGGACTGGTTAATCGACCACCTGTGTAGGAGCCTCTTTATGTTTAAAAATAATAGTAATGATGTTAAACAAGAGAAATGCACGCTACACAAGAACAGAATCAAAAGAGGAGCTTTTTGCCACTGTTCACAGCAGTTCCCTCAGTGCCCTTCCCTCAGACCCTCAAGGGCCACTTTTGCCAGGGACCACTCTGCTACTGCGACACTTCCCCCCTGTTCCTTGGACCCGTGGCTTTAGGTCAGGGACCCTGGGAGGCACAGGCCGACTTACCACTTTAGCTCCTCCACCTTGTTTTCCCCATATCTCCTCAACTGTGTGTTCAGGGTGACATTTTTTTTCAAGCTCCTTGTTTGCCGAGGACCTGAGTATAAGCCTTCTTGGCGGCTCACTGCTGTGACTGTAAATGTCACTTTTAGATTAACCAGTCCCTGCTGTTTAAAAATATCCCCGGAGCATTTAACCTTCAAGGCACTGAGTGGTGGCAGTGACGGTGCCTATGAGGGTGGTGCTGGCCACTCCAGGGACAGTTGCTGCCTACCTCAACCCCTGGCTTTACTTCAAGATTCTCAGGGACATAAGTAAGAGCCATCTAAAGTTTAAGGTGTCCTGAGCAAAAAGAAAGACAGTCATTTTGGCCTACACGTGACAGGCTGCCTACTGCTGGCTTGTTGGCCGACAAGTGAGTCCACAGTGAATGGAGACGCAGCCTCCTGGGTAATCTACCCAACATGGTTTGGGAAAACCCTGTCAAATTGCTTGCACCCCCTAATTGAATATTTTTGATTTCTCGGGACCAGAAGATTAAAGTTTTTTCTCTGTCTCTCTCTTGAGTGTGTGTGTGTGTGATTTCGAGGTAGGGTCTTGCTGTAGCCCAGGCTGAGCTGGAATTCACTATGCAGTCTCAGGGTGGCCTTGAACTCACGGTGATCCTCCTACCCTCTGCCTCCCGAATATGGGATTAGAAGGGTGCGCCACCACAGCTGGCTCTAAAAATGTGTCTCCCTGAGCAGTTAATAGTTGCTGGGGGAGAGGAAAGACATCTTCTTCAGTGGTATAGCCAGTGATAAGCTGTCCATGTTTCAGTAAATAACTCCACACCCAGGCTCATGCAAGCAACCTTCAACTCAGTGGACACACACACACACACACACACACACACACACACACACACACACAAACCTAGTAGGGAACAAGTTCAGCAGGCAGGGGACAAGAGAAGGTAAGGGGGGTGAATATGACTAAAATACATATGCATACAATTTTTTCAGTAAAATATTCAGAGGGGGAGTGGACAAAAATCAACTACAACAAATTGTTTTTGAAAATGCCAGAAGGAAAGGCGTTTAAAAAAATTAAAAAAGGGCTGGAGAGATGGCTTAGCGGTTAAGCGCTTGTCTGTGAAGCCTAAGGACCCCGGTTCGAGGCTCGGTTCCCCAGGTCCCACGTTAGCCAGATGCACAAGGGGGCGCACGCGTCTGGAGTTCATTTGCAGTGGCTGGAAGCCCTGGCGCGCCCATTCTCAATCTCTCCCTCTACCTGTCTTTCTCTCTGTGTCTGTCGCTCTCAAATAAATAAATAAATAATTTAAAAAAAAATTAAAAAAAGGGCCGGAGAGATGGCTTAGTGGTTAAGGCGCATGCCTGTGAAGCCTAAGGACCCCGGTTCAATTCTCCAGGTCCCACATAAGCCAGATGCAAATAGTAACACATGCACCTGGGGTTCATTTGCAATGGCTGGAGGCCCTGGCTCGCCTATCCTCTCTATCTCTCTCTCCTTCTCTCTGTCTCTAATAAATAAATAAAAATAAAATCTTTTTTTAAATTTACCAAAAAAAAAAAAAAACATTAAAAAATTAAGAAAAACTGAACAAGAAACAAAGCTCCCTCTAGGTTCTGCACTGGTTGGTTTGGCCAGGGCTGAGCAGAGCAGAGCAGAGGAAGCCAGCCAATGCTGCAGTCACAGTGTTCTAAGACCCGTGGGACAAAAGCCACCTCCAGGTCCCAACCCCGGCAGGCGGCAGGCCGGGAACACCACACACACACGTGCACTGTGCTCAGAAAGGGGGAACGGCGAAGTGGCCCCGGGATTTCTGTGACCAAGCATGCCTAACAGTGAGGAACCACAGGAGGCCGAAAATGGGCGAGCCTTGAACCTGTTTCCCCGCCACCCTACTGAGGCGGACTCTCCCTCCAGCCCGGGCTGACCTGGAACTCAACTCTGTCATCCCAAGCTGGCCTTGAACTCACACTGATCCTCCTACCTCTGCCTCCCCAGGTGCCAGGATCAAAGGCGTGCGCCACCATGCCCGGCTTGAGCCCTGGGTCTTGCAGGAACCACTTCCGGAATCGTCTCACCTGCTCCTTGGCAGGTGTCACCAGCTGAGCTACTTCCTCTGCGGGCTTCTTTCCAACAAGGACAAAGAATCGACAGATATGGGCTTCTTGGTATTTTCTCCACTGAACTCGGGAACAGGAAGTGCACTTTGTGCCCGTTATCCAGAGTCGTTTTTCATAATCTGGGACACAGTAAGTGGGGGAGAAGTCACGTGCTGGACACTACCCCGGACCTCCTGCCTGTTCTCTGCAAGCCTAGAACAGACCATTAAGACAGCTTCACGCTAATGAAGCCTTGATGAGGGGAGAGATGGGGAAACAGCTCGGCGGCCAAAAACGTTTGCTTGCAAAGTCTGCTGGCCAAGGTTCAATGCCCCCAACCACCCATATAAAAAGCCAGGCACAAAAATGGCACAAGTGTCTGGCGTTCTGTTTGCAGTGGCAAATTAACCCTGGTGCATGGGCACACATACACAGGTATATAAATAAGTAAACGAAATGAAATAAAAAGGAACTTTGGAAACCACCTCTCCCGGAAAGCCATCTGTGACTCAATGGCATTTTAGGAAATTTTAGAAAATTCCATCAAACACATTCCTTCCCAGTCTAGAGGACACAGTTTAGTGGTAGAGTTCTTGCCTAGCATGTGCAAGGCCCTAGGTTCTAGTCCCAACACCACACATACGCAGACACACACACACACACAATCGTCCTTTCTAGTGACTGAGTTAAATACCATCTGGGCAGGATTTCACAGAGGCAAGACTTTGTAATTCGGCTGTAGTTTTTAAAGTATCTTTATCTACTTGAGAATGAGGCAGATAGAAAGCCAATTGCAAACCAACTCCATCTATGCATCTGGCTCACGTGTGTCCTGGGAAGTCGAACCAGGGTCCTTTGGCTTTGCAAGCAAATGCTTTAACCGCTAAGCCATCTATCTCTCCAGCTCTAGGCTGTAGTGTGATCCTGGCTCAATCACTCGTGCCTTTGAGTCTTTCATCGCCATCACCATATGGTTGAGAACATGAAATGATAAACACTAAACTTCTAGCACAGTGGTTTGCTTGTAACACTCTTAATAGCCAGCCCTTTGGGGGGGTGAGGGGTATCATGGGTGGTAGGTACATGCATGTATGAAGGTGCATGATATGGGCAGAGAGGCCAGAGCAGGCTGTTGGGCATCCATCACTCTTCTGCCTTATTTCTCTGAGACAGGGTCTTTCATTCAACCTAGAATTTGCACACACCCCCTTTTTTTTGGCCAGTTAGCCAGCAAGCCCCAGGAATTCCTGTCTCTGCTTCAAACAGCACTGAGGTTACAGGCAGGCACAGCTTTTAATTTTTTTTTAATTTTTATTTATTTGAGAGCAACAGAGAAAGAGGCAGAAAAAGAGAATGGGCGCACTAGGACCTCCAGCCACTGCAAACGAACTCCAGACGTGTGCACCTTTGGCTAATGTGGGTCCAGGGGAATCAAACCTCGAACCAGGGGCCTTAGGCTTCACAGGCAAGCGCTTAACTGCTCAGCCATCTCTCCAGGCCAAGCCCAGCTTTTAATGTAGGTGCTGACCCACCTACATTACCTGTTACCCATGGAACCATCTCCCCAACCCCTTCTCTTTTTTTTTTTGTTTTCTTTTTAATTTGTTCTGTCGAAACAAAGTCTCAGTGTAGCCCAGGCTAGCCTTGAACTCAGCAATTCTACCTCAGCCTCTGGAGTTGCTAGGATTCTAAGACTGAGCAATCATGCTCAGGTGATCCCTTTAACGAAAGGGCACTGCTGTAATCCGACCACAAGGGTGACAGAGGTAGGATTGTAGCAAGTTTGAGGTAGCTTGACCTACCATATTGAGTTCTAGGCTGGCTCCTAAGTAAGATCCTGTCTCCTAAAATAATAGTCAGGCATGGTGGTGCACATCTTTAATCCCAGCATTTAGGAGGCAGAGGTAGGAGGATCTTCAGGAGTTTGAGGACACCCTGAGACTACATAGTGAATTCCAGGTCAGCCTGGACTAGAGCCAAGACCCTGCCCACAAACAAAAGTAGTGTTTTAGAAAGACATCAATGTTGACCTCTAACCTCCACGTGTGTATACACACGTCACACACAAAAAGATTTTCTACATAAAATGTTCTAGGGCTGGAGAGATGGCTTAGCGGTTAAGAACTTGCCTATGAAGCCTAAGGACCCCGGCTGGAGGCTCAATTCCCCAGTACCCACATAAACCAGATGCACAAGGTGGTACGTGCATCTGGAGTTCATTTGCAGTGGCTGGAGGCCCTGGTGCGCCCATTCTCTCTCTGTTACTCTCAAATAAATAAATAGAAATTTAAAAAATTTAAATGATCTATTATGTATTACTCCACAATACTTTTTTCTTTCCTTCAGTTTTCAGTTGTTATAGGGATGTGCTATGACAGGCCAGCCTCAAACTCTAGATCCTCCTGCCTCAGCCTCCCAAATGCTTGGATTACAAATGCATGTGCAGTTTTTGTTCAACGTACTCTTACCCTGAATATAGTCATTATACTGCTTCAGTGCTTTGGTTAGGAGGGTGGAACCCAGAGGCCTGCTGATACACTCACCCCATTATGCATTTAGCTTGCTTTCTCTCCTAACTCCAGGGGACTCCCCTTCTTGATCCTCACAACCTATTTGACGACCATGACAGCTAACGGGCCACCAGGGAGTGACATCCGAATCCCCTCTTCCCTGGACAGGGTACAAGCTGTGGCGGGCACAGCCAGGGTGGGCATACAAGATCCCTGAAGGAACACCTCTTCCTACAGACGCTGTCCCTGTGGAGCCCCAACAGACCCCAACCTTGGACGGCTGCCCCCGGCCGTGTGTCAGCGTGCTCCAGGCCAGCAATGGGCTGGAGCTTACGGAAGCCTTGCAGGGCAGTTGACAAATCCATGGAGAAGGCGGCCCTTCAGCAGGCAGTGGTCGCCCTGGTGATCACAAGTGCAGCTCAACACCACCACAAATGCCAAAGAACAGTTGGTAAAAAGCCAAAACCTCAACAATGTTTTATTATCGAACCCAGGCAGGGGGTAATTCTTCCACGCACTCCACTGAGAGCCAGGATGGAGGTACAAACCCAGAGATACTCACTTCAAGACAACTGTGTGCATATATTATATATATATATAAAATATATAATATATATGCATATATATATATATATATGCATATGTACATATATACACACACACACACATACATATATATACATACATATAGACATTTGCAACTGCCTAAGCACTTTATAAAAACATGACATTTTCCAGTGTTACAGAAAAATAAGTAATCCCAAGTCCATAACAAAACACCATCCTAGGTTGGATCCCCTGTACTATGAAAAGTAAATATATATATATACATATATATATATATATATGGCACTTGACAGTTTGTGCCATGGTAAAAACCCCAACTTTGCATAGTCCCAGGAGCACCCACCCAACCCTCATTTGAAACAAAAACCCCTTTATTCCTGCATGATTCAAAGAGCTGGGGTATAGACCGGTGACTGGCTCCTGCCCTCTGTGGACACTCACGGCAGCCCCTTCTACTACAATCAGGAGCCAGATCCCCCAATTTCTGAGCCAGATTTCCAGAAACTCTCCCAAGAACCTTTGCGCTTCCTCCCAGGGACAGGCCCAAGAGCCCCTAGAAAGACAGGCCACTAGACACCCTGTAACCTATACATCTGACCTATCAGGTAAAAAAAAAACAAGTAGCAACTATGACGACGACTATGAAGGTTGCAGATCCCTCCTCCAACCTAAAGGTAGGAAAGGACTCATTTTGGGTCAAGCCAGCCCTGCCTTGGTCGGGACCTTCCCCTTATCGTTCCTGGAGGGCTCAGAGGTAGACTGTGAAAGGAAGTCTGGCTGCTCTCCCGCAGCCTGGCTCTTGGCTCTAGGAGCAGGGAAACTGTTGGTGACTTTGCAGCAGCAGCAGCAGCTCTTCCACACCCCGGGCAGAGACAGACGCCCTCGGTGCAGGTCACAGCGCTTTCCAGTCGATGGGCTTCTTGCCTGACTTCTGCAGCAGCTCGTTGGCTTTGGAGAAATGTCTACATCCAAAGAACCCTCTGTACACCGACAACGGGGAGGGGTGGGCCGTCTGCAGGACGTGGTGCCGCTTCTGAAAGAGAATGAGGACAAGGCAGGCTGGGGCTGGAGGACCGACTACGGCTGGTCTGCTTCACGCAGCCGTGTGACCCCTCTGCCCGGCTACATCATCCACAGTGATCACCCCCCAGCGTTCGGACAGTTCATGCGATCATTGCGCTTGCAGAGCGGCTTCCTGTGCTGGACTCTGAGGATGCCGAGGACAGGCTCTCCGTGCAGGCGTTCCGTGCTTGGGCCGCACTGCCGGGAATTCCCGCCACGGCCGCACCTGGATCACGTTGGCTCAAGTGCGCCATGACGCACTGACGCACATACACAGACAAAGACAGGCAACAGAGCTAAGGGCCGTGCTGCTGATAAGTAAGCTTAGATTCAGCTACAGCCTCCTCTGAGCCCAGTTACGGGGCTGGAGTGATTGTCAAGTGTCTTACAGTGACAGCTGCCAGGACAAGGTCAAGCGACATATACCAACAGTGAAGGAAGATGCCCAATTTTTCCCCACTTTCTGAAGTGTGGCTCTGGCACTTTGCCCTTGTGCATGGTGGGGACAGGCAGGGGGTGGAGACCGTTTATTGAGGAAAAAGCCCAATACTATAGGGTATGACTTTGCTATCCTGTCAACCACCTCATCGCAAAAATAAGTGTATTTTGATTTTTAAAACATCAATCGTGGTTATCTGGGCTGGGAGACAATGCTCATTTGTCTCCCTTTCCTTTTCCCTCTCCTTCCCTTTCACTCCCCCTCCCTCCCCTTCCTTTCAGAGGCAGACAGAGTTGAGAATTGGCATTCCAGAGCCTCCAGTTGATCCACATGAACTCCCGAAGCATGTGCCACCTTGTGCAACTGGCTTACATGCATCCCAGGAAACCAAACCTGGGTCCTTTACCTTTGCAGGCAAGCCATCCCCTCCAATCCTCTTTTCTATATTTAAATATTTTTAGTCATTTTCAAGGAGAGAAAGAAAGGAGAGAGAGAGTGGGCACACCAGGGCCTCTAACCCCTGCAAATGAACTCCAGATGCATGTACCACTTTGTGCACCTGGCTTTTACATGGGTGCTAGGGAACCAAACCTGGGGCATGAGGCTTTGCAGGCAAGTGCCTTATCCACTGAGGGTTTAGGGACCCAAAGCCTGAAGCTCTGTTGGGGCAGACCCGGCTCACCCACTGCTGCTTTGGGTTCATCTCTCTTGAGGCCCAATACAAAATGGCTAAGTAAGTGTACAAGTCTTTGTGAACAACACTCATGACCTTGTGGCGGACACAGGGTTCATTCCGTACCACTGTCCATTTCCAGTACATCGTGGCTTCTGGGGAGCCCTTTACTTGCCGAATGCTCAAGTCCTCTCCTGCCCCCCTTTCTCTACCTCTGCCCTGCAGTCTCATTCACTCCCTACCTCCCATCTGCTCAGGCTGGTTCTACAGAGAAACGTAGGCATTTCTGGCCCGGGGTAGATGCAGGATTGGGACATTTTTCAGTGACAGAGATGACTGGATTGCCTGACGGACAGCGCTGAACAGGAAAAGAGAAAGATGATCCCAGGACGACATCTGTCCCGGTCCCAAGCTCAGTGACCAGGTACACAAGTAGGCATGTCAGCAGTGACTGGGGAAGAGCAGAGGCAGTCAGCTGGTGAGGACGTAGGGTGCGCAAGGAAGGTTGCACCTGGCCCTGCTGGACTTTTGCAAGCAGAGCTCGAGCTTAGTGGCTGACATTCACTGATGGTGGTATCACAGGGAGGCAACAAATGCGGTTCAGAGGATTTTGTTTCCTCTAAGTCCCCACATTCCTTGGAAGCAGGACATGGGCCTCTTGTTTATCATGTGTGAGCTGCCTCAGGTTCCATGAGTGGCACCAGGGAGGGACCTGTGAGTCCTTGTGCTCAGTGCAGGTTTACACTTGTCTTAGGTGGGGGAGGGAAGGAGGGTGAGAGAGAATTGGCATGCCAGGGCCCCAAGCCACTGCAATCAACCTCCAGATGCTTGCACCACCTAGTGGGCATGTGTGACCTTGTGCTTAGTTCACCTCTGTGTGCCTGGCTTATGTGGGCTCTGAAGAATTGAACAAGGGTCCTTAGGCTTTGCAGGCAAGCACCTTAGCCCCCGAGCCATCTCTCCAGCCCTGGGTTTACGCTTTTATTACCAAGTGTGGTAAGGCAGGAATCGACCAGTTTCTGCTTCACCCAACTCACCATTTCTACCACTTGTCACAGCCTGCTTGGTTTTCAATGGGAAATACAATTCTAACTTAATGCCTCACTACAGACCAGACAGCAATCCTCCCATCTCAACCGCCTGAGTGCTGCTGGGATTAATCATGAGCCACCACACCTGAGTAAAGTTCATTCTGTAACATATTTTCTGTAAGCAGGGATTCCGAGATTCTCCATCTGGAGAGGTATTACACAGACACATACCCTAGGCTTGAGAGATGGCTTCGTGGTTAAGGCACTTGCCTATGAAGCCCAAGGACCCAGGTGTGACTCCCCAGTACCTACATAAGCCAGATGCATAAGGTGGCACATGTGTCTGGAGTCTGTTTTTAGTGCTTGAAGGCCCTGGTTCATCCATTCTCTCTCTCTAATAAAAAAATAAATGAATAAAAATAACTTAAAAAGCTGGGCATGGTGGCGCACACCTTTAATTCTAGCACTCGGGAGAGAGAAGTACGAGGATCACCGTGAGTTCGAGGCCACCCTGAGACTACATAGTGAATTCCAGAGCAGCCTGAGCTAGAGCGAGACTCTACCTCAAAAAAACAAAATGAAGAAAATAAAATAAAATACATTTTAAAAGAAGATGCATACCCTATCGATGGCGCTGCCCTTCTTCTGAGCATAGGAGCCCCAGAGCAAGAAAACAAGGCCGCTCAGGTTCTGATTGAGCCAGGACACCACGGCATCAGTGAACTGCTCCCAACCCCGCTCCTTGTGGGAGTTGGCCTGATGCGCCCGGACAGTGAGGACCGCGTTGAGGAGGAGAACGCCTGCAAACACAGGGCGAGAACAGGGTTAGAAGTGACCCAAATGCAGCAGCAAAGGCTGCTGACAGTGGGTTAAGCACGACCAAACCACTCACTGGCCCGAAGCCACAGCAAAGAAGTGAAACTGGGCCATGAAGTGCTGGGATGTGGCCAGTTGGTGGTGACCTCCTGGCAAGATTCAGAGGACATCTTTATTGGCATCTTCCAGGCTCCAGTAGTAAACACAGGTCATATGTCAACAGAAATATAAAAAAAAAAAAAAAAAAAAAAGTCATAAATGATAAGGAATAACCTCAGAAAATAGGCCCTAATATTTCACTGAAACAAAAACAAAGCACAAGAAATTAAGATTGGGCTGGAGAGATGGCTCAAGGGTTAAAGGCCTTGTCTGCAAAACCTGATGTCCTGGGTTCAATTCCCCAGTCCGTGCATAAAGCCAGATGCAGAGTGATACATGAGCCTGGTGTTAATTTGTAGTGACAGGAGGCTCTGGCATGCCAGTACTTTCTTTTCCTTAGATACAGAAATAAAAAATTAAAAAGAAACGGGCATGTGGCACACACCTTTAATCCCAGCACTCAGGAGACAGAGGTAGGAGGATCGCCATGAGTTCAAGGCCACCCTGAGACAGTAATTCCAGGTCAGCTTGGATCAGAGAAGACACTTCCTCGAAAAACAAACAACAAAAAAGCCAGGTGTGGTGGCGCACACCTTTAATCCCAGAAGAGGTAGGAGGATTGCTGTGAGTTCGAGGCCAGTCTGAGATTACATAGTGAATTCCAGGTTAGCGAGGGATCAAGTGAGACGCCACCTCAAAAAATTAAAGAGAAAGAGAAACCAAGACTAAGCATTCTCTTCTTATGCTGGTTGTAGAAATCTTAGAGAGAGCCATCACACACACATAAACCACGCACGCCAGAGGAGCGGAGGCCACCCATGAAAGGTCAATACCAGGTGACAGGCACAAACAATCAAATTCTGGGACATGGGAAGAACAGTGACGACAAGATCAAAAAGATATTTAAGACGATCTAATCAAGCAGCACAGAAGACTACTGGTCCCGAGCGAACCCGGCCAGGTTCAGCTTACCTTGTCTGGCCCACCCCGACAAATCTCCATGGCCAGGATGAACGAAACCGTCTATGTCTGTGGACAGCTCTTTATAAATGTTTTCCAAACTGAAAACAAGCCAGGGGGAGGGGAGAACACACAAACACACAAAACAAACAAAAATCTTTCTTAAACTCAACAAATCTCCACATAGTGTGAAAGATCAGAGACTTTAAAGTTGGGCCTTGGAAGGGCAAGGCAAGCTTCCGGCACTGCACGAGATAAGCACCCCAAGTTCGTATGACCGGGAAGTCTGCCCATGTCCTCTACTGGGCTCTGTGTTTGGATTCAGTGAACAGAAGAGCACTGAAGACCTAAGCCAAGTAGCCCACCTCCCCATCGAGGAGTTCCGTCTGTCCATATTATGTTTGTCCATACACGTGCAGAACATCCCCCCAGAGCAATGCCTCCAAACCAGGAGTGGCTGTGCTCTTAGCCTTCCTGTAGTACACAGGACAGCGCCCACTCTCCACAGGGAAGCAAGGCCCAGAGCGAGGCCGGGAAGACCCTCAAACAATGGCACCTGAGTGTGGCAGGCGCACATCTGAGAGTGACTGGTGCTGGACCAGGCCATCTGCAAAGCCAACTGTACCTGGGCGGAGGCGGAACCGGCCTTTGGACGCTGAAGCACAGTCCGTGAGCTTGTTTGGGTCCATGGTAGGGATCCTGTCCCAGGATGACAACCTTTACCTGCGGAACACCAGGTGACAAGGAATTCAACACCCCCATTAAGATGAATGAACACCTGCTGAGACCCTCACCGAGGGAAATGACAGGGAAGCTTGCCTTCCTGCCCAACAGGAGAACCCCAATGGCATTAGTCTTCCCAAGACCAAATTCATCCTTCACTTAACAGCCCCGCCTCTTTTCTAACCCCCAGGCTGGCGTAGCAAATAGAGAGAACTGACTTGCTTGTCATGTCTGCCAGCCAGATTCAGTTTTCAAGCTACCCACAAAAACTGGTATGGGCCTCTGGCATTCTTCTGCAGTAGCAAGAGGCCTGGCATGCCCATACACACGTGTGAAAAAACATACATACATTTCCACCAGTACACCTGTTCAGAAACATACAAAGAGACAACCAGGAGAGATGGCAGTCCCATCCTGAGTTAGGGCCCTCCCCCCCACTTACTTACAATGCTGGTGACCAAACTCAAGGGCCTTACACACAGGAGGCAGGAACTCTACCACATTTCTAGTTACCTATGTTAGGGTCACCTGCTGCAGGCTTTGGGTAGCGTTCCAGTCAACACAGCACGGGCAGTCGGCTGATTTCCTATTACACAACGACATTACTCTGAGCTCCCTGCACACAGCCCTCAACTGAGGAGCTGTCAAGCCAGAGGAAAACATTTTATTCTTCACAGGTCTGTGCTCAGCAACTTGACGATGGCCCTCCACCAGCAGGAGGAGGTGCTTGCTGCCCTAGAATCTGGAACTAGTGACACCAGGGTGATGAGGCCACGCCACAGGGCAGAGAGAGTAGGTGGCAAAATGATGCCTGTCTCAGGAAGCATTGAAAAGTAGGCCTGCTCCTTCCCTGTTCTTTCTGGAACCTTCTTTAATGGCCAATGCCCTCTATATCCTTGAAAGCCAGAACCAAAGGCTCTATGCCTTCCCATGACCAGGCACCTGTGGTTCCCACCCATGGTGCTCAGGAGCCTGGCAGAATCGTCCTAGCTCCAGGACTCTGGCCCCAGAGGAAGAACCGTCCTGGGTGAACCACCGGGCTTCCCTGCGCCTGCACGTTCATGCATCATCCCTTCAAAGCCTCAGAGACAGGGTTAATATTTGTTGAGTCTTTTCTGTTTGTATTAATCACTGGTATTCAAAATAAGGCGCAGTAGTCTAAAGAGGGGAAAACCAGCACTGAGCAGGACATAACTTCAAAAACGAAGGAGCTGGATGTTTGAAATTTTTGCCCTGGGGACAACACTATGAAACGTCCTAAGTGGAGGTGTGGCTGCTGTGTGAAGACGGCTTATGTTCCTACTTCACTGTTACTTGATTCAAGGCATTTACCATCCCTGCCGCCTTCTGTACTTAGTTGAGAAGAAAACCAAAACGCCAAGCCCTTTACGTAAGCAGAAAGTGAGTGCATCACAGGGGCCCGGAAGACAGGATCCGCCATCTGCGCCGCAAGTGGATCTGGAGTGGGAGGCGAAAGTGAAGGTGGGGGGCAGGGTATGGCCCTAGCGAGAGCCAGTACCAAACTTCCCAAGACTGGAGTGGGCAGAGTTGCCAACTGGCAACTGGACACAGGATGAAATGGCAAAGACAGGAGCTTAAAAGTGTCACCTAGGGCTGGAGAGATGGCTTAGCAGTTAAGACGTTTGTCTGTGAAGCCGAAGGATCCTGGCTCGATTCTCCAGGACCCACATAAGCTAGACGCACAAGGTGGCACATATGTCTGGAGTTCGTTTGCAGTGGCTGGAGGTCCTGGCGTAATTCACACATACAAACTCACTCTCTGCCTCTTTCTCTCTCTCTCAGATAAATAGATAAATAAATAAATAGAGTCACTACACCAGGTCCATTGGTCAGTCCAGGGTGGGGCACACAGAAAACAAGCGAAAAAGCCTTAACTGCTTTGTGTCTAGGTTTCCTCATGCTGCAGTAGTATCTAGTATCAGCAGGAGTTTGAGCCTAGAGGCCCTGGCGTGCCATACTCACTCTCTGTTTCTAATAAATAAATAAATAAACCTAAGACAACATAGACTACGATGTGGTATTGCCCTCAGCAATGTCTCTACCAATATATATATATACTGGCCAGGCATGGTGGCACATGCCTTTAATCTCAGCACTTTGGAGGTAGAGGTAGGAGGATCACACCGTGAGTTCGAGGCCACCCTGAGACTACAAAGTGAATACCAGGTCAGCCTAGGCTAGAGTAAAACCCTACCATGAAAAATCAAAGACAAACAAAACAAAACAAAACAAAACATATATATATATATATACATACACATATATATATGAATATAAATGTCTCTTCCCTCATCCAGTGGCTCTAGGGACTGTAGAATCTCCCAACAGTAGACTGTACCTGGGCAGGATTTATAAAGCACTTAGATTCATTATGAGCTGGGCATGGAGGCACATGCCTTTACTCCCAGCACTTGGCACGGGTAGGAGAATTACTGTGAGCTTAAGGCCATCCTGGAACTACAGAAGGAATTTCAGGGCAGTCTGGGCTAGAGTGAGACCCCAACTTTAAAAAAAAAGAGAGAGAGAGAGAGATTCATTGTGGAATACATGATTTTTTAGAAGGCTGATTATTTAACTAGGGAATGGTTTTCTGAGCCCTTGTTTTATTTCTTCTGCCAGTAAATTCACCAATGTAAGCTGTGACCATGGTTTGAAAAGAAAGATGAAGATAATATATGAAGAGTCTTGGAAATCACTAATAGATTTCAATTATCCACAAGACTCTTACTGATTGATGGTGATTCAGCTGGACAACATACTTTTTTTTTGTTTCCCGTACCGGGGATTGAACCTAGAATTTCTCATACATGCTGGGCAGACACTCCACCCAAGTCTTCTCTTTGCTACTTAGAAGACTTAGCTGTCCTTGGTCCTCTTTTACGCATGCACACAAGCACTCTGTTTATCTGCAAGCAGACAGGCTGGAGAGATGGCTTTGGGATTAAGGCACTTGCCTGCAAAGCCAAAGGACCAGGTTCAATTCCCCAGGACTCGTGTAAGCCAGATGCACAAGGGAGTGCATGCACCTGGAGTTCATTTGCAGTAGCTGGAGGACAAATATTCGGAGAGAAAGAGAGAACACGCACGTACACCAGGACCAATAGTCACTGCAAACAAACTCCAGATACATGTGCCACTATGTGCATTTGGCTTACACAGGTACTGGGAAATTGAACCTGGGTCATTAGGCTTTGCAGACAAGTGCCTTAACTGCTAAGCCATCTCTCCAGCCCATGTTCTTCTTTTTAGACTTATTTTTTATTTATTTGCAAGGAGAAAGAGAAAGAGTTAATGGATATGCCAGAGCCTCTTGCCACTGCAAACAAACTCGAGATACATGCGTCACTTTGTGCGTCTGGCTGTACATAAGTACCAGGGGAATCAAACGTGAGCCAGCAGTGTGTGCAAGCAGGTGCCTTTACCACAATGACCTCACCCATTTGCTTGTTTGTTTGTTTTTTTGTTCTTTGAGACTGGGTTTCATGTAGCCCAAGCTGGCCTTGAATCTGACACGCAGCCAAGAATGACTAGCAATTACCAATCCTCCTGCTTCCATTTCTCAAGTGCTGGCTTGATGGTAGTGTGTCGCTATCCCTGGCTTCTTTTTGCCCACAACTTATATTTTATGTGAAATTCTAAATATAAAGATGCTCACTGCCTCAGTCCTATGAGCTCATTAATAAGATAAACAAAAACTGATTAATGATCAGGGAAACAACCTGCAGTAATACTTTTGTTGTTTTGTTTTTCTGAGGTAGGTTTTCACAACAGCCCAGGTTGGCCTGGACCTGACGCTATAGCCTCAGGCTAGCCTAAAACTCATGATGATCCTCCTGCCTCAGTAATAGAACTAAAGACATGGACCACTATGTCTGGCTTGATTTTATTGGCAATTTTCATATCTGATCATATTGTAACTTATTCAAATACCTTCCCAGTATCTTTTGTGCCCCTTTGCCACATCCCTCTCTTTTACTGCACCCCTTCCCAAGTAGATTTTCTATTTGATTAAATTTTTTGTCCTCCTCCACCATCTGCAAAGCACATTGTCTACATATATATATTTTTTTTTTCTACTTGCTATCAAAGTAGTATACAGTATAGTTAAAAGGAATAAATATTGGCCTGGAGAGATGGCTCATTAGTTAAGGCACTTGACTACAAAGCTTGACCACCTGGATTTGATTCCCCATGTAAAGCCAGATGTACAAGGTGGTACATGCACCTGAAGTTCGTTTGTACTGGCAGGAATTACACAGGGCTGGAGAGATGGCTCAGCAGTTAAGATACTTGCCTGCAATGCCTAACTGCTTGCGTTCAATTCCCCAGCAACCATGGAAAAGCCAGATGCACAAAGTGGTGCATTCATCTGGAGTTCATTTGCAGTGGCTAGAGGTCTTAGTGTACCCATTCTCATTCTCTCTCTCCTTGCAAATAAATAAGTTAACTATTTTAAATATACATATAGGCCTAGAGAGATGGCTTAGTAGTTAAGGTGCTTGCTTACAAAGGACCAAGGTTCAAGTCCCTAGGACCCATGTAAGCCAGATGCACAAGATGTCGCGTATGTTTGGGGTTCGTATGCAGTGGTTGCAAAACACTGATGCACCGATTCTCTCTCAAATAAATAAAATTTTGAAAACTAAAAGAAAGGCTGGGAAATGGCTTAGCAGCTAAGGTGTTTGCCTGTGAAACCAAAGGAACAAGGCTCGATTCCCTGGGACCCACATAAGACAGATAGATGCACAAGGGGCACATGAGTCTGGAGTTCACTTGCAGTGGCTACAGGCCCTGGCGTGCCCATTCTCTCTCTGTCTCTCTTCTCTTTCCTTGCAAATAAGTAAATCAGCCTGGGCCAGAGTGAGACCCTACCTCATAAAAAGAAAAAAAATATTATAGCACTTGAGAGGCAGAGGTAGGAGATTCACCGTGCATTCAAGGCCATCCAGAGACTACATAGTGAATTCCAGGTCAACCTGGGCTAGAATGAGACCCTACCTAGAAAAACAAACACGTATGTATGTATGTATGTATGTATGTATAAATGAATAAACATTGTTAGGAATGTAGCTCAGTAGTAACACATTGGACTGCACATCTAAGGCCTGTGTTCAACCCTCAGCATCACAAGAAAAAAAAAAAAAAAAAACCACAAAAGGAAGGACAAATCTAGGCTGAAATAATCAACCCCACAGTGTTAGGATTACTTAGTACTAAACTTACTGTAGCTTAACTTCAGTGTCTATAAAGGAAAACTACCTGGGGCTGGGGAAATGGCTCAATGCTTAAAAGCATTTCTTGCCATTTTCTCTCTCTCTCTCAAATAAATAAGATTCCCCTGTATGACCCCCCGCCCCCCAAAAAAGCAGTCAGGCTAGAGAGATGACTTAGAGGTTAAGGCACTTGCCTTCAAAGCCAAAGATCCCATGCCCAATTCCCCAGGACCCACTTAAGCTAGATGCATTAGGTAGTGCATGTGTCTGAAGTTTGTTTGCAGGGCTAGAAGCCTTTGTGCGTCCCCCCTCTACTCTCTCCTTCTTTCTCTCTCAAAATCAAAATAAAACATTAAAAAAAAATAAAGTCATCACAGACTAACTGCGTTCACAGTACCTCTGCCTCCAGAGGGAACATAGAGATGACTGCGGAGGATCCGTGTTTGCTGCAAAACTGCTCCATACAGCAAAGCTTCTGTGGTTGTGTGTTTAACTCTCAAACTTACAGAATACAGTAAAGTCAAAACAAAACAAAAAAGGTCATCAATTGTACTTACATCTCTTATGTCACACATTTGGGTCCATGTGAAGACTTGGTCTGGGGGTGGATAGATGGTGTAATGTTTTCTTTCTTCTGCAACAAATCCCATTAGCTGATTTAAAAGACAAGCTAGATTTAAAATCAGATTCTCATTTGGAAAGCAAAAGAAAGCTCCTCAGAAGAGCTGCATGTAGCCTCATTTGACCATTTTTGATCCAAACTCTTTAAAAACAACATACAAGCCAGGTGTGGTGGCCCACACCTTTAATCCCAGCAGTCGGGAGGCAGAGGTAGGAGTTTGTGGCCACCCTGAAACTACGTAGTGAATTCCAGGGCAGCCTGGCCTAGAGTGAGACCCTACCTCAACAAAAAACCATACAAAGCCAGTAAAGTTGCTCAATTACATCAATTCTCTTGTTTACTCCAGACTGATCAATGTTTATTTGGCCAGATGCTTTAATTTCGCAATGATGCCATTCCCCACCTAATTGCTGTGGGATCTTTTCGTTTGTTTTGTTGACAAGGTCTCACTTGACCCCACAGGGGCTGCCCAACTTGTTCAAAAGCTGAGGCTGGCTGGCCTTGAACTTCTGATCCTCCTCTCTCCACTTCCCAAGTATTGGTATTAACAGGCTTGGGGGTGCTCTGCCAACCTTTCTGACTTAAAGGAAGCCACGGTATCACTTTACAGCCCTTCATTTCAACCCACACCAACGTGCGGATTCAAGTCGCCACACCACTAAATTTCCGCCCTTTTGCAATGCAAAGGGTATTCCAGGCTGGAAAATATGCACCTGTGAGAGTAAACTATCCTCTCCACGCAGACTTGGCGGACTACACTACCAGGCCAGCTGCCTGCATGGAGGACCCCTGGGGGAGCTTCAGCTCTTTCCTTACCTTGATAAAGTAGGGTTTCCCGAACTCTCCACTGAGTTGCCTCTTCCAGCTATCACCAACACCCACCGGCACGTCCCGGGCCGCGAGTCTAAGCAGGGCCGCGGCCTTGTTCTTTTGAATCCGGAACAGCTGTTCTTGACTCAAGGGCGAGGACGGAGGGGTACCGGGCTCATCCTGCCCGGCCCGGGCTTTTTTGGCGGGACAGACCTGTAAGGAGTCGCCGCAGGGACGGGTCACTGACCGCGCCCTTCCTTTCCGAGAAGCCCGTAGGCTCCGCGCCAAACCCACAGGCCGATGTTCTAAGATGCCCATAGGTGCAGCAGGAAGGAGACAAAGCTAAGCGAACCTAGGGCTGGGCCGGCTCGAAGATGGCCCAGCGTGGTGGAGATGCAGCCGCCACCGAGCCGCTGCCGCGATGCCCACGACCGGAGACTGGCAGTCTGAACGCCCCGCCCCGACGAACCCACCACCTGCGTCCTCACGTGGCCTTTTCGCGGCAAAACCTCCAAGTCCCGCCCTCCGCTCCACGCGATTGGAAGATGGCCTGGCCGGGCGCACGCCGATTGGTTCCGCGGTTCCCCGAGGCTCGTCCCCATTGGCTGGCCCGCTGGCAGCATGGAGTCCATGGGACGCCCGCGGTTGTTTTGAACTCACGAAAGGAGCGGTTTACCGACTCGCTCGCCTACCCGTGTGTGAGTGGGGGGGTTGTATGGGGGAGCGGCAGTCTCCCACTTCTCTTTCCCTTTACCCCTGTCCCTCGCCTCCAGTCCCCAAACGAATCGACCCTCGCCGCCTCTCACCACCGCATCGCCGTTCTCCTCAGCTACGGCCGCCACGCGGGACCCCGGGTGAGCCGGCCCGGGGCTGCGGGTGCTGCGCTTGCCGGCGGGGATCGGGGAGAAGAAGGAGTAAAGGGTCTTCTGGCCAATCATGCCGGAGCCCACGACGGACGCGACCTCCCGATGGAGTTCCCTACGGCGCTGGAGAAGAGGCTGCCCGGCGCGCTGCGCATGCTCCAAGCGGAGGCTTATGGGGGGGAGGTCGCGAGTGGGGGCAGCGGAGGCCCAGTGCGCATGTGCGGGATGGGCCAAAGCGCACCCCCTGGGGGGGCAGGAGACGCTGACCACACTGCTGGAGGGCAATTGCCCTTGGGTTTGTTGTATAGCCTGTGTCCTACTCCCCAGTGTTTGAAAACAAAGTTAGTACCTGGGGTGGGAGTGATGTGAGCCTTCCACTAATTAATGTTCCTGGAGCTTTTTATCTACGTGTGGCATTCTCAATCCACTTTTAATTAAAAAAAAATTCTTTTAGGGCTGGAGAGATGGCTTAGCGGTTCAGGCGCTTGCCTGCAAAGACCCGGGACTCAGGTTCTATTCCCCAGGACCGGCGTCAGCCAGATGCACAAGGTGGCACGTGTGTCTAGAGTTCGTCTGCAGTGGCTAGACGTTCTGTAGCACCCATTCTCTCTCGGTCTGTCTCTCTGTCCATCTTTCTCTGTCCCAACTAAAATAATTTTAATTCCTTAAATTTTTTTATTTATTAGAGATGGAATGGGGGCCTCCTTGCCACTGTAAATGAACTCCAGATGTATGTTGCCAGTATGTGCATCTGTCTTAGGTGGGTTTTGGGGAATTGAACCTGGATCCTTAGACTTCACAGGCAAGTGCCTTGTCGGCTAAGCCATCTCTCCAGCTCCTTATCCACTTTTCACTGCCTGCTTTACTGACAGCAAGTAGGGATTATTATTTTTTTTCCCTTCCATTGCTAGGGATTGAATCCAGACCCTTGTGTGTGCTAGGTAAGAAAATACCAGGGGGGGGGAGGTGTTGAAATACCACTGGGCTACATCCTCCTGTATCCTTTTACCCTCCCCCCATTCAAATCATCCACATCTCAATAACAACAAAAACAAATCCAACTGCAGCTTTCACCCCAAGGCTACAGAACCCTCCTATTGAGCTGGGCTCCGTGGTGCATTCTTGGTGGCATCCTTACAATGCAATACTAATCAGCTATAAACTGAAAAGATTGAGCTGGGCATGGCCAGCACTTGGGAAGCAGAGGTAGGAGAATTGCTGTGAGTTCGAAGCCACCCTAAGACTACAGAGTGAATTCCAGGTCAGCCTGGGAGGGAAGCGGTGGGGAATGAAAAGATTTATGTAGTTCCCGGCTAGCCTGTAATTCACAGCGCTTGGATAAGAGGTGTGTGCCACACCCTTACTTGAGGTTTTTGAAAAACAACTTAGAACAAGCAGGCACATCAGTGGTCACTAGGGTGAGAATGGATAGCTAAAAGTTGGGGAATTTTATGGGGGGATGTAATTGCTCTATGTCTTGATTGTGGTGATCAGACAATACTGTACCTTTGTGAAAATTGGCAGTTATGTATTAAGAAGCTTCAAAACAAAGATTCCACCCTGGTTGGAATTCCACAGAGGAAACACAAAATAAAATTAAAGAACAGTACCTAACATTTACTTAGCACAGACTTTCTTGCCCAGCCTCTCATTCAGTCCTCACAACGCACTCCTGAAAAAAGCAAAAGCATCGTGGCCCCCACTTTACAGGTGAGGTAATTTAGACCCAGGGAGGTTAAGTCACTCGTGGAAGTCACCACAGCTGGATGGACTGAAAAAGAACGGATAAGGCTGGAGAGAGGGCTCAGCGGTTGCCTGCAATGGCCCATCCACTCTCTCCCTTTCTTGCTCTTGGTCTCTCAAAATTTAAAATGAAAAAGGACAGATAATGGAAGCTGTGTAGGGTAAGCATGCAAAACTTGTTCACTCCCACCCCACGACAATATGATGTCCCCTTCCACCTATGGACACCAAGGTTAGCCCCAGTGAGACATGACAGCGCACAACAGCTCACACACCAGAGAGGATCCTTCCACACTGAGAATGATCGCATCTCAAGAAGGGGGCGCTGGGAGGCGGGCGGAGGTTTGGGAACCTGCGGGCAGCTCCCAGCATGGCCTGGAGTCCACGCGGCTTTTCACTGCGGACGAGGTGAGCGTTTCCCTGCCAGACCCCGACGCTCCAGTGCACTTTGCAGGACCCCAGGCCGAGCGAGGGTTGAGTCCAGAGAGCCCTCGACAACACCCCCCCACACACACGCACTTTCTAGCAGAATGGGGATGTGCAGGCTAGATTGCGAGTCACTGGCCCCCATCTGCAGATGGCCACCCTCGCTTTGATGTGGGAGCGGGAGGTCCGCCGTCAGCTCCTCAACCTGGTGGCAGGACACACACTCCTTGCTTCTCTGGGTAACTTTGGGCGGTTTAACCCCTCGTCTCGACTGGATGCCACTTTTCCAGCATATAAAGTAAAAGTATGAAGCCCGGAGTGGTGGCGCACACCTTTAACCCCAGCACTCTGGAGGCAGAGGTAGAAGGATCACCGAGAGTTCAAGGTCACGCTGAGCTAGAGTGAGACCTTACATCAAAAGAAAAAGAAAGAAAGAAAGAAAGAAAGAAAGAAAGAAAGAAAGAAAGAAAGAAAGAAAGAAAGGAAAACAACTAGGGAACGTAGGAAAGACACTGGCCTGTGAAGACCAAGGACTCAGGTTCGATTCTCCAAGTCCTCTGTAAGCCAGGTGCACATGGTGGACATGCATCAGAAGTTTGTTTGCAGTGGCTAGAGGTCCTGGCGTGCCCATTCTCTCTCTCTCTCTCTCTCTCTCTCTCTCTCTCTCTCTCTCTCTCTCTGTCTGTCTCAAACGAATCAATAAAAATGCAATCTTTAAAAAAAAACAAGAAAAAAAACAAAGTATGGAATTTGAGATTTGGAATTTCCTAGGAGATAGGATCTTAAGAAACATTTTTAAATACTTTTTCATTATTTATTTGCAGGCAGAAAGGGGTGTGTGTGTGTGCCAGGGCCTCTTGCCACTGCAAACAAACTCCTGATGCATGCCTCCCTCCCACCAAAAAAATATATATATATTGTTTTTGTTAAGGTAGGTTTTTACTCCAGCCCAGAATGACCTGACCTGCAATTCACTATGTAGTCTCAGGCTAGCCTAGAACTCATGATGATCCTCCCATCTCTGCCTCCTCAGTGCTGGCATTAAAAGGGGTGTACCGCCTACTCATCTAGCTCCCACAAGAAAAGAAAACTTTGTGGATAAGTACAAACTGCCCAGTAAACACTTCTCTTAATATTCATACCCTTATATTAATGCTACTCTCACTTTGGGTGGAGGATCTTCTCTTTTCAGATAGCAGTGACCTTGGGATGACTCAGAAGGTATCATAGTGCTGGAAAGAAGTGACTAGAGTACCGAGTAACATCTCGATCACACCTTCCAAGGCTCAGGGTCTAATGTAGAAGAGGTGGTGGAAAGAATGTAAGAGCCAAAGGGTAGGACTCCTTACAACGTGCTCCCTCCAGACATAAAATGGCCTCAATATCCATGACCTCATAGTCCTTGACTCTACCTACACAAGACCATCCTAAGAGGAGGGAAAGATCATGGCATCAAAATAAAAGAGAGACTTATTGAGATGGGGAGGGGATATGATGGAGAATGGAATTTCAAAGGGGAAAAGGGAGGGAGGGAGGGTACTACCATGGGATATTTTTTATAATCATGGAAAATGCTTAAAAAATTGAGAAAAAATAAAATAAGATTAAAAAAGAAAAGAAAAGAAAACGTTGCCAGGCGTGGTGGCACACGCCTTTAATCCCAGCACTCCGGAGGCAGAGTTAGGAGGATCGCCGTGAGTTAGAGGCCACCCAGAGACTACATAGTTAATTCCATGTCAGCCTGGGCCAGAGTGAAACCCTGCCTCGAAAAAAATAAAAAAGAAAAGAAAAGAAAACTTTAATTGCAGAACCAGCCTGGGTGGCCTACTCTGATCCTAGCATTGGGCATTTTAATTGGGAAGGTAGAAATCCAAATCTGTAGGACATGAGTTTGTCTCAAAACACAATTGGTGTGTGTGGATTTTGCAAGCTCATCAGCTGGCTCTGAAAGCCCACCAGGTTCTAGGAGACCCTGGGCCAGGTCATCCCTTTAAGCCTTAATGCCCTCTGCTTCTTTTGTAGGAAAGGTTTTAAACTTTAAAATAAAGACTTAAAAATATAACCACTAGCCGGGCATGGTGGCGCACGCCTTTAACCCCAGCACTTGGGAGGCAGAGGTAGGAGGATCGCTGTGAGTTCAAGGCCACCCTGAGACTCCATAGTGAATTCCAGGTCAGCCTGGACCAGAGTGAGACCCTACCTCAAAAAAACAAAACCAAACAAACAAAAACAAATATATAAACACTGCTGCGTGTGCATTCGGATGGACATTTCCCTCGAGGGCAGAGCCTGGACGTCTCTCCTTTCCTCTTGCCACACCACTGGCCTTCTCCTGCCAGGGACATGCAGGATGGAGAGGTTCCTGATGAAGAGAACCTGAGGGACTTTGTGGACAAAAAGGAGGTGCCCACTGCGCTGGGAGGGTGCCGGGCTCCTCCCCCACAGGTAGGTAGTGCTGAGGAGGGACCAGGCCCTCTGGTTCCTTCCAAGAGGTTGAGGAGAAGGGTGGACATCGTACGACTCAGAACCTCTCCTAGTCACGGGAGAAAAACGACACTGAGTCAGGAATCTTGTCGAAGGACTGCATTCCAATGGGATGTCCTGTCCTGAGGCATCAAACCTGGGTCTTTTGGCTTTGCAGGCAAGTGCCCTAACAGCTAAGCCACCTCTCCAGCCCAAGTATCTGTTCTTGTAAGAACATTTGGGGCAACTTGCAATGTTTTCTGTTTTCTTTTGGGTGGGTTTTTTTTTTTAATGTTTTCTTTTTTCTTTTATTTATTTGCAAGCAGAGAGAAAGAGAGAGAGAGATTGAGAATGGGCACATCAGGGCCAATAGCCACTGCAAATGAACTCCAGACTCATGTGCTCTTGGTGCATCTGTCTTATGTGGGTCCTAGCGAGTTGAACCTGGGTCCTTTGGCTTCGCAGGCAATCACCTTAACAGTTAAGTCATCTCTCCAGATCCTTTTTTTTCCTTTTGGTTTTTCAAGGTAGGATCTCGCTCTAGCCCAGGTTGACCTGGAATTCTCTATGCAGCCTCAGGGTGGCCTGGAACTCACAGTGATCCCCTTACCTTTGCCTTCCGAGTGCTAGGATTAAAGGCATGCGCCACCACACCTGGATCTTTTTGGTTTCTCGAGGCAGGGTCTCACTCTAGCCCAGGCTGACCTGGAATTCACTATGTAGTCTCAGGGTGGCCTCGAACTCACGGCGATCCTCCTACCTCTGCCTCCTGAGTGCTGGGATTAAAGTTGTGTGCACTAGCACACCCGGATGCAATGTTTTTTGAGGAAAGGTTCCCGAGAGGACATTGTGCGCACCAAAAGGCAGAGAGGTGTTGGTTTTCCTCTCTCTTTCCATCTCAGTACTCAGGGAGGATGTGTACTGGATGCTCACCTGTGTCTGGGGGTGGGGGTGTCCAGAGTTTGGAACTGCCCTGCTTCATCTGCACAGGTGCACTGGCCAAGGTCCAAGCCTTTGGGAAGTGGCATGGTGTGCTCGGGAAGCAGGCGACATACGGTGACTCTGGGCTGACCTACACATTTTCGGGCCTTAGCTGTGTCCAGGACCCTGGATCCCAGCTCTAGAGCGTGTTCGGGATCGCGTCTCTGAGGTCACAGGACAGACCTTCAACTTTGTGCTCATCAACAGGTAACGTGTTCCTGTTTGGTGGACGAGGCTTCATACGCCATCCATCTCTTCTAAGAGGGAGAGCTTCCGGCTGTGCCATACTTTCTTCCTTCGTGCAAATCTTTTCGTAGTGCACAAGGACACGGGTGCAACGCTGTGCGTGAAGGGGTTTTGACCGAGCTTGCTCGCAGGTGGTGGAGATGGCTGGGTTAGGTTTCCACAGACCGCCTCGGTGTCTCTGGGAAAGTTAAGGCCCCTAAGCGGAAGGGGCGCAGGCCCAGGCAAGGTCTCTCAGTGGGAGTGCCCTTGACCTTTGGGGCAGGAAATACTTGGCCGTGAGCTGACCTGGGTGCTGTAGGACTCTCAGCGCAAACCTGGCGTCCCCTGGAGGAGCCACTCAGCGCCCATCACAGCAGTCAGCAGTGTCTCAAGACGCTGACTGCAGTGTCTCTTGAGAGGCCTGGCCAGAGGGGAAGGCCACTTTAAATGACACGGTTAGAGCAGGGCCCCGTGTGGCAGTGACGTATGAACTGGTAACTTAACTGGAAAGTTCGAGCTACAGACTTGCAGAGAAGAGCGGAGGGAACCCAGAGTGTCTGTGGAGCAGGACTCCTGATGAGGTTGGAAAGCAGGGAATGGGCAGGAGGAGAGAGTATGGGATGCAAAGAATGTGGTTTTAATATATTTTATTTATTTACTTATTTACAGAGAGAGAGAGAGAGAGGAAGAAGCAGAGAGGGAGAATGAGCACACCAGGGCCTCCAGCCTCTGCAAACGAACTCCAGATGCATGCGCCCCCCACCCTTGTGCATCTGGTATACATGGGTCCTGGAGAATCAAACCGGGATCCTTTGGCTTTTAACCGCTAAGCCATCTCTCCAGCCCCAAGGATAGGGTTTTATTGTACATGTAGGGAGGAATCATTTTATATGCCAGAGCCTTATGTACATGAGCCAGGGGACTAGGAGACGTGGCTGTGGCTGCTTTAGGTGTGAAGTGTGCAAACATGACAGGTAGGCCCAGGGCACCAAGCCAGGCTGCTTCAGACTGGGCTCACGTGGACCCGGCGACGACCTCCAGGCCTTGCAGGTGCACACGACACACACAGCGCAGCTCCGTGCCCACGGCATGGACAGGGGAGGGAAGGGCTTCCTCCGCATTGTGCAGGCTTTCCCACCGCAGGTATAAAGGTGGCTGTGATCACATCAGGGAGCACCGAGATGATGAAAGGGAGCTGGCTCCCGGGAGCCCCATCGCCTCCTTTGGAACCTGCAGGGACTTCCTCTTCCAGCCCAAGGACTCTGGAAGGAAGAACTGCCACCGGGAGGTGGAGGTGGTCAGGCTGCAGCTGGCCCACGGAAGCTTGCTGGTGATGAACCACCCAACCAACACCTACTGGTACCAGTCTTCCTGTCCGCAAGGTGTTTCTGGCTCCACCGGTGAACCTGACATTTCGTAGAATCTTGCCTACTAAGAAATAAATTGTGTTCCCGATAGTCCTTATGTTTTCTCTTCCCCTGTCTGCTCAGAGAGAGAGCTCGGGTTTTTTTTCTCCCCCACAGAGATTGCAGAGGTGGTTTAACAAAAACACAGGGCCTGTTATGTAACCACGGTTCAGGAAGAGGATATCTGTGGTCAGAGATAAAAGATATCAGTTGATATCAGGTGTGGTGGCACACATCTTTAATCCCAGCACTCAGGAAGCAGAGGTAGGAGGAACACAGTGACTTTCAGGCCAGCCTGCGACTACAGAGTAAGTTCCAGATCAGCCTGTGCTACAGCAGTACCCTACCTCAAAACACACACACACACACGCACACACAAAGATACCAGTTGAGTTTTTCCTAACAAAATGCTTCTTTTATTGCTATAATACACAGCAGATACAAAAGTACCTTTAGCAAATACAGAAATCAGCAGTTGCTACGGCATAAACTACTAGTTTAACTTAGGTTTTTCCAAGGAGCTACTGATTTTGTAAATAACTTAAAACTAGCAATCTGATTATTGGGTGGCTACCTAATGCCTAATAATTTACAAAATGAGGAAGTACATTAGCTAGCAGTCAGTTAACACATTGCAATCTTGGCTCAAACCCTGGCCTCTGACCAAACCAAAGAACTGCTTATAACAACCAAGTGTCCCCGGCTCGTCCTCTAAGCCATCTCCTTTCCAAGCTGAGTTCGGCCTGCACGGTGGCTGGACAGTGGCCGCTGGCACCACAGTGGCAGTGCAGTCTAAGGCCTCGCATGATCTGGCATATTCGGGC
Source organism: Jaculus jaculus (assembly GCF_020740685.1). NCBI lineage: Eukaryota > Metazoa > Chordata > Mammalia > Rodentia > Dipodidae > Jaculus > Jaculus jaculus. Next base: position 13,724,182 of record NC_059114.1, on the reverse strand, counting down.
CTTCACCTCAACATCACAGCCAAGGCCTGCATGCCGGGCCAGATTCAACAGTCCTGGCCACTCCTTTCACACTGACAGCTGGCAGGGAGCATCAGCAAGTCCACAGGATGCGCAATGGCTCAGCCACATGACGGCCACCTGAGCTTCTTGCACTTGAAGCCGATGCCAAGGCACATCTGGAAGTGTCCGACTCATAGCCTGACCTTGGATGACTTTTTTCTTTTCTAGGCAGAGTCTCACTCTAGCCCAGGCTGACTTGAAATTCATTATGCAGTCTCAGGGTGGTCTTGAACTCATTGTGATCCTCCTACCTCTGCCTCCCAAGTGCTGGGATTAAAGGCGTGTGCCACCACGCCTGGCTGTTTGAATGACCTTTTGAGTAGGTCTGATTCCAAGTCTCTGGTCAGTTTGAATTTGGTATCTCTTTTAAAAATATATATATATAAATAAAACAAACCTAGCTAAAACACCGGTACTGTTGTGTCATCACAATTCCTCAGGCCCTGGGCTTCATTCATGAGACCTATCTGGAAGAGAAGAAAATGCACAATCTGTCTGGAGAGATGGTTTAGGATTAACACACTTGCCTGCAAAGCCTAAGGACCCAGGTTCAATTCCCCAGGGCCCACGTAAGCCAGATCTACAAGGTGATACACATCATTTACAGTGGCTAGAGTCCCTGATGTGCCCATTTTCTTTTTTAAAAATATTTTACTTATTATTTATTTGACAGAGAGAGAGAGAGAGAGAATGGGCACGCCAGGGCCTCCAGCCACTGTGAATGAACTCCAGACATGTGAGCCCCCTTGTGCATCTGCCTAACGTGGGCACTGGGGAACTGAACCAGGGTCCTTTGACTTTGCAGACAAACCCCTTAACCACTAAGCCATCCCTCCAGCCCTGATGTGCTCATTTTCTGTCTGCCTTACTCTCTCTCTTAAAAATAATACATAAGGGCTGGAGAAATAGCTTAGTGGTTAAGCACATGCCTGTGAAGCCTAAGGACCCAGGTTCAAGGCTCGATTTCCCATGATTCACGTTAGCATAAGGGGACACATGCATGTGGAATTTGTTTGCAGTGGCTAGAGGCCTTGGAGCGCCCATTCTCTTTCTCTCTCTCTCTGCCTTTCTGTCTCTGTCGGTTACTCTCAAATAAAAAATGAACAAAAACAAAATAATAATACATAAATTTATTTTTTTTTTCAAAGTAGGGTCTCACTCTAGCCCAGGCTGACCTGGAATGCACTATGGAGGCTCAGGGTGGCCTTGAATTCATGGCAATCCTCCTACCTCTGCCTCCCCAGTGCTGGGATTAAAGGCGTGTACCACCACTTCTGGCCATAAACTATTTTTTAAAAACGTACAATCTACTCTCTGCCTTAGACCATGGGAAACAAATGCACATTGAGTATGGACCTGGGTAAAATGACATTAAAAGCCAGCTGCAGCAAAACACCAGGAGCTGCTTTCTTCCTGCATGTTGTTGGTCCAGAACTCTATTGACCCTTCCCTTTACAGGAAGAAAGCGAGGTGGAGAGACCGCGGCCCCAGGCCAGAGCCCGCCCTCCCTGACCCAGTCTCAAATCAAGCATCGATTGTCTTCTTCACTCAGCACAAGCTCTGCCTGTGAACCTAACGGGTTCTGCACAGACAATGACTGAGCAAGAAGAGAATGGACCTGTGTAACAGTCACAGATGTCGCCGATGCTCATGTCACCTCCGTTCAGGGACTCCAGAGGGAAGAGCGACACAGAAGCAGCGCACTTTGCAAAGGTGACTGACAGCTACTGAGAGGCTGCGGGAGCGATTCGGCAGGTGAGCCTTGGCTACATATAAACCATCGGAAGATTACAAAAGGCATACAAAAAGGCAGGGAGCTATCATTGAAGAGGTTTTTTTTTTGAGACAGGCTCATGCTACCTAGCCCAGGGTGGCCTGGAACTCGCAGTGATCTTCCTGCCTCAGCCTCCCAGTGCTGGCATTGCAGGCATGCGCCACCACACCTGGCTCAGGAGTCTTTTAACTACTCTTTTGATCTCTGAGTAACTTGGATGAGGGGTTTTCAAAAAGTGTGTATGTGATTCTTACAGGGTCCATGTCTGAGTGGGCTTGCTACAAAAGCAACTGAAAGTAAAAGGCACTTTTCCCTCTAAATCATTGCCTTTAATAATTTCACTAATTCTTGTCAATAGTTTTTATGGGTCTGCTTATTAAAATAAATGATCTGTGCTGAAATGTCAGAGGATTAGACAAAGGCAATTCTCCTTTGAGAACACCTAGCATGTTACAATATAGAAAAGGTGGCTCTGGAATCGGGTTTAATTACCTGTGTCGGATGGATGAGTCAAACACTCTAGACACAATGAATGCCATCCTAACATGAGGACCCCTTCCAGGTGCACCCTGGCAGTCCCATGGGCCTGGCTCCCATGAGGCACCTGTTCTTTGACCACATGGAGGCTGAGGGACTCTCGAGGGGCTGCCTTGCGCGCATACCCGAGGCAGGAGTGTGGACCGTGCCATGGCCCTAGCTACGGAGAAGGTCATCACTCCTCAGACCTGTACTCCTGACCCTGCTGCTGCATCCGGGACAGAACGCGCTCATAGAACAGCAGGTAGGCACTGGAGGACAGGACCTCCTGCAGGCTGGCCTTGCGGACGGTGTCGTCAGAAACCCACAGCCACTGGTTGCTGGTTGAGAGAGGGCTCTTGGCTGAAGGTGGGGACCTTCGGTAAGTAACGAAGTGTCCAGAGTGCATGTCTCCGTGGTGGACGACAACTGCCATCAGGCGAAAGAGGTATGTGGAGGAGCTGCAGGGAAGGAACACTGTGAGCTGCTGACAAATAGAACAAGGGGCTGGAGAGATGGCTTAGCAGTTGAGGTGCTTGCCTGCAAAGCCAAAGAACCTAGGTTCGATTCCCCAGGACCCATGTAACCCAGATGCACATGGTGGCGCATGCATCTGGAGTTTGTTTGCAGTGGCTGGAAGCCCTGGGGCGCCCATTCTCTCTCTGTCTGCCTGCCTCTCTCTTTCTTTCTCTCATAAATGAAAATAAAATATTTAAAAAAATAGAACAAGGTTTGGGGGTAAAACAAAGAAATAAAAGAACCTTAGATGCTGGATGATGGTACACAGATCTACATTTGCTGGCGTGGATGCAAGTGCACTGGGGACACAAGGAAGTGTGTGAGTAGGCGTGGTGTGTACACGTGTATGTCTGCGCTATATGCAGTGATGACTGAAGACAGAATTGCTTAGCCACGTGGTCTCCAGAGACACTTTTCTTCATACTTTATATATACCTGCCTACACGTGTACCTACAACAGTCATGTACCTTCACAATTTTTCTTTTTAAGATTTTTTTTCCCAGTTTTTCAAGGTAGGGTCTCACTCTGGCCCAGGCTGACCTGGAATTCACTACGTAGTCTCAGGGTGGCCTTGAACTCACGGCAACCCTCCTACCTCTGCCTCCCAAGCACTGGGATTAAAGGCATGTGTTATCATATGCAGCTTTAAAGATTTACTTTTATTTATTTATTTATTTATTAGAGAGAGAGAGAGAGAGAGAGAGAGAGAGAATGGGTATGCTAGGGCACCCAGATGCATGTGCCACCATGTGCATCTGGCTCACGTGGGACCTGGAGAATCAAACCTAGGTCCTTAAGCTTCACAGACATGTGTCTTAACCACTAAGCCATCTCTCCAGCCCTCATAATTCTTATTATTAGTTATTTTAGAAATGTGTAAGAAACAGTGAAAATCCACTTTAAAATGAAAGAGAAATGAACCCACATTTCCATTAGTTCCTTTCCCTGTAAGCAGATTGCAGAGCCCGAAAGCGCCGCAGCCCCAGTGTGCGATGGATGAGCTCCTGGGGAGCGCCTCACCTGTAGTCAGGAACAGCCGGGAGAGGGAAGGGCATCATGGGTGGCAGCGCTGGCAACAAAGACGGGGAACAGGCGCCATTCATAAAAATCTGTGTTTTGGGGGTTCCTGGCTGGTTAAGAACTGCAAGAGACAAAAGCCTTAGGTTAATGAAAATTAGCTCTGGGCAAACAAAACATGGTTTTGATTTTGCCTGTTTGGAGACAGCTGGTTATGTGGGCCAGGCTGGCATGGAACGTGCGATGTAGCCAGCGTGATGGTTAGTTTCTGGTTGTCAACTTGGTGGGATTGAGAAACACCATAGAAACAAATCTCTGGGCATTCTGTGCAGGGTTTTCTAGACTAGGTTAATTGAGGTAGGACGACACACTTGAACCATGGACTGGACACCATTCCATGGACGGATCTCCAGTGGCAACACTCCCCTTCCTGACTGCAGATACAGCATGGCCAGAATCCGCTCCATGCTCCTACCTCCACGCCTCTGTGCCTTTCCCACTGCGACAGATGTCACCTCCCACTGCAAGCCGGATTCAGCCCTCGGCCCTTAAACTGATTTTCGTCAGAGTTCTGCCTGACCAATGAAAGGTTAACTAATACTCCCACGCTGGCTTTGCATTCCTGATCCTCTTGCCTTAGCCTTCCAAGGGTTGGGCCCTACCTCAAAACGTGGATTTGATTACTTTGACAAGGAACTTCGATAATGCTACAAAGAAGAAAAAAAAAACCATGGGCTGGAGAGATGGCGTTTAACGTACTTGCCTGCAAAGCCAAAAGACCTCAGTTCAATACCCCAGGGCTCACATAAGCCAGATGCACATGGTGGTGCACACATCTGGAGTTTGTTTGCAGTGGCTGGAGGCCCTGGTATGCCCATTTTTTTCTGTCTCTCTCAAATAAATAAAAATAAAAAAATATTTAAAAAAAATATCATTTTGTATTAAATTTATTCATAAAATTTTCTGCCTTTTGTCTACCTATTTTAATTCCAAACAGGAGACTGTATCTGGCACCAGATCTTCTGCTGGTCTTGTCAACTCTGAGACTCCGTCCTCACTTGCTAATGGCAAGCACTAAGTAAGCAGTCATGAACCGCCTGGGTCCTAACCGACCTGGGCACTATTAACACTGGGGCCTTGGAGGCTTTGCTGTGCCCCCAGGGTCTTTAGTAGTAACCCCAACCTCTCTACCCACTAGAGGCCAGAAATAGTCCCTCCCTAAATGATAGCAACCGAAATGTCACCAGTCATTGCCTACTCCCCTACTGCCTCAAGCCTTCCCTTTAATTCTGTCAGCTTCTAAGGAATAGCCATAGGTCTGGGTACAGGCAAGTTAGTACAGGTGATATGCAAATCCTTTTCCTTCCAGGTATCACATGGAGGGGAGAAGCAGGGGGAGGTGGCTCACACAGCAAGCAGCTCATTGCTGGCATTTCTGACCACAACCATCTTGCTGGGAACATTAGGGGGCCTGCACCCCAGCCTGGGAGAGGAGAAAGTCAGTGTGAAGAGGTCTTCAGCCTAAAACATGGATCAGGGGCTTAGGGCTCCCTATCTGAGCGGTCCCTATGTTAATCTAGTGACACAGTCTCCCTGAAATGATGTCTTGCCAGGTCACGTAGCTATAGTTGTAGAAAGAGAAAAGGCAGGGAGGAGGGAGGGAGGGAGGAAGAAAAGGAGGGCTGGGAGATGGCTCAGCGCTTAAAGGCACTTGTTACACACCTCGGAATTCAGCTCCTCAGCACCAGTGTGAAGCTGGATAGGAAGTGATGCGCGTGACTGATCCCAATGCCTGCTGCAATGGGTGGCACAGCTTTGCAGGCAAGCGCCTTAACTGCTAAGCCATCTTTCCAGCCCCACAAATAGAGCTTTAAAACAAGAAGAAAAGCCATCCCCAGCTATATGGGGGTACAGGAAGCCAGTCCTGACTCTGCTGGGGCAGCCTGCAGGTGGTGAGCTCAGGCTCAGAGTTCTACAAGCCAACGGAGTCTCCTTACCCACAACTCTACAGAATGTGACATGTCGGAAAAGATACCTTCGAGACACTGCCCTAATGCCACACTCTAGGACAGTTCTCCCATGCTCTGCTTGTCCTCAGACCAGTCTCTTCACCTGTGGAACCTCATTTCTCATCAGAAGACAGAGGGCAGTACCCAGTGCCCTTGCCTAACAGGATCCCGTCCTATGAGGACAGTAACGGAGAGACAGTCAGCTTCTCAGTCAATAATCCCATCAGCCCAGTTTGGTGCTTGATGATTGGCAGCCAGGACACTGACCCCTGGTTCTTGTATGCTAGAGATTAATGCATTGAGGGGGATTTAATGGTGTGAACCCAACTGTTTAGTCAAGAAATCAAAAAGCAACATAGCAATCTTTTTTTTTTTCTTTTTCTTTTTGGCTATTCAAAGTAGAGTCTCACTCTGGCCCAGACTGACCTGGAATTCACTATGTAGTCTTAGGCTAGCCTAGAACTCATAGTGATCCTCCTAGCCCTGCCTCCCCAGTACTGGGATTAAAGGTGTGTACTACCATACCCAGCTCAACATAGCAATTTTGAGCATTTCTCCCTATACTTTTCCATCTGTAATGGTTTTAAAAACAACTTGTGAGCTAGAGAGATGGCTTTGCAGGTAAGGCACTTGCCTCCAAAGCCTAAGGACCCATGTTCAACTTTCCATATCCCAAGTAAGAAAGACACACAAAGGTGAGGCAAGCACAAGGTTACACATGCCCACTAGGTAGCACAAGCATCTGGAGTTCGACTGCAATGGCTGAGGTCCTGGCATGCCAATTCTCTCTCTTCCTCTCTAAAATAAAAAAAAATTAAAATATAAAACTGAAAATGATTTGTGTTGTGACTATATAATTTAGCTTCTTTAAGAAATGTTGGGGCTGGAGAGATGGCTTAGCGGTCAAGCGCTCGCCTGTGAAGCCTATGGACCCCGGTTCGAGGCTCAGTTCCCCAGGTCCCACGTTAGCCAGATGCACAAGGGGGAACACGCATCTGGAGTTCGTTTGCAGTGGCTGGAAGCCCTGGAGTGCCCATTCTCTCTCTCTCTCCCTCTGTCTTTCTCTCTGTGTCTGTCGCTGTCAAATAAATAAATAAAATAAAATGAACAACAAAAAAAGAAATGTTGGCTTGGATATACAGCACTTCCTTAGTTTTGCATTGCAAAACAACCAAAACCTTCCCTCGGGGCTGGAGAGATGGATTGGACGTTAAAGGCATTTGCCTGAAAAGCTTAACAACTTGGGTTTGATTCCCCAGCAGTCAGATTACAAAGTAGTGCATGCATCTGGAGTTCATTTGCAGCAGCTGAAGGGCCTGGCACACCCATTCTGTCTCTCTTTTCTCTGTCAATTTCTAGTTGCAAATAAATAAATAAATAAAATATTTTAAGATGCCTTCCCTTGTCCACACCCAATACTACCATTCTCAGGAATTCAATTCCCACTGCACAGGACCCGGAAGGTGGTGATGCCAAGTTCCTCTTTGGGGGAGAATCACCAGAGGTACGCACCTGGCTTTGGGGCCGCTGGCATGTCCTGTAGCTCCAGCACAGGCCCTGGGCTCTCGCCCGGCGTGGGGCCGTGCTGACGGGGTCTGGGTCCCAGGAGGCGGTACTTGTAGATGTCCATCATCAGGAACTCGCTGAACTGAACATGCTCGTGCCTCTTCAGAGGGGTGCCGTGGCTAGACCAGCTCAGCCGCTGAAGGTGGATGCAGAGGCACTGGGGGAGCTATAGGAGGAGGGAAGGGAAGAGCTGAGGTATCTCAGGAGTCAATGTGGGGCCCCAAAAACATAGCCAACCAGGGGCACAGTATGGGCTCACCTTCCCTAGCTTTAACTGCTTGACAAAAGTGGTCCTCTGGTGTTCCACCTTTCCTCCGTTCAGCGTTCCTTTGGCTTCAATCTGCAACAAAGCAACAGCATCTGTGACAGAAGTCCCTGGGTGGGGCGGGTGGCAGCAGCCAGCCTGTCATGGTGACACCTGCATTTCACTGGAAGTCTGCTAACCTGCCACTTACTTGTAGAGTCCCCCTCCCTGCCCTCCCCTAACACACAATCCTCTTAGTCATTGAACAGAAAGAGCCATGGAGGAAAAAGAATGCAAAGATTCCTTGGAATGTTGATAGTGGCAAGTAGTCTTTCTTCCTGAGGTCAGTCAGTGGGGAGGCAGGCCGGGAGCACGTGAAGCTGACACAAATGGAAACAGAGGTCTAACAGAGGGGACAGGGGCTATTCCAGCTCTATGCACGGCACTTAAGTTTTGTTCTTTTAGCACTGTGGGGGAAACCAAATTCCTCAGACATTTGCCCTGCAAACAAGTCAGTAGCTGGAAAGATGCACTGGGCACACCTTGCTGCACAAGCTTAGGGCCAGTCGTGTTAAAGGCGTGCAGGCGGACACTCAGGCCAGTCGGGAGGTGGCATTGGGATGAAGTGCTTACCTTTGTACAGTTGTCACACACAACGTCCCGCACTGACTCGGATGAGATGAAGTGGTGAAGGCAGTGGTCCAGGGTCAGTGGGTGACCCTACAGCAGAAGGAGAACATTGGAACTACTCAAGGGAGAGCTCCACAGGAACAGCAGGTGGCAGGGAGCATCCCAGAGCTGCTGTGTTTTGGGATGCACAGGCAATAAAGACTCACAGAGACCTGAACCTTTCTGAAGAAAGGTGGAGTTCAAACACCCTGTGCTGTGGCTGTGGCAGACTCAGTGAAAGAGTACAACTGTCCAGGCGTGGGGCCGCCTTTAGTCCCAGCACTTGGGAGGCAGAGGTAGGAGGAGTGTGGTGAGCTGGAGGTCAGCCTGAGACCCTATCTCAAAAAAAAAAAAAAAAAAAAAAAAAAACCAGAAAAACGGGGGGTGCTTAGTGGTTAAGGCACTTGCCTGCAAAGCCAAATGACACAGGTTGAATTTCCCAGGACCCAGGTAAATCCAGATGCACAAGGTGATGCATGTGTCAGGAGTCTGTTTGCAGTAGCTAGAAGCCCTAGCAAGCCCACTCTCTTTCTCTCCCCCTCCTTCCCCCTCCCTCCCTCAAATAAATAAAAAAGGACATATCTGTAGAAAACAATGGGATGTCACTCTCTTAAATCTTTGAATTTGACATATTCCTGTATGTTCACAATGCTAAGATGTCTACAGCAAAAAAAAAAAACAAAAAACCCACCTTCTTATTTTTGTTTGTTTGTTTGTTCCTTGTCTCCCATACAGGCCCTGATAAAAGTTAAGGCAGTTTAGCTAACTAACTATGAGCTGAAACCCATCAAATGCCTCAGAGCCCTCTGAGGCTGCTAGGGCTCTAGACTACCAACCCCAAGGAGGTCACAGATCAGTACATACCCACGTGGCAGCTGGAATACTGAGGGAAAGGCTGTCAAAGGTATCGAATCGAACAGGGCTCTGAAACAAATATTGAGGAAGATCCAAAAGGGACTTAGAGTCAACTCAACAGATTGTTGACACATGCCAATGAGGCTGTCTAACACGTCAATGGCCACCATTAACACAACACAATTGTACTTAGAAGAAAATCCTCTGAAAGTAACTTTGTAGATGTACAAGCTACTATAGCAATAGAGGGGAGTTTGAAAGAAACTGTGAGATGAGATACATGACCCAGCTTTATGGAAGGGATGAGTCAAAATTTTGAGGGCTTTCATTACAGTAGTGTTTACAACAGCAAAGATGTGAGCAGCTGACATCTTGAGAGGGTTATCAAGCACACTACAGCATATGGTGGAAGCATGTATGACCAGGCTGGAGACGGCTGTGGTTAAGGCGCTCACCTCAAAGCCCAATGACCCAGGTTCAACTGCCCAGGACCCACGTAAAGCCAGATGTACAAAGCGGCACATGCGTCTGGAGTTCGTATGCAGTGCCTGGAGGCCCTTGTATGCCCATTCTCTGTGTATCTATCTGTTTCTCTCTCTGCCTGTTTGCCAATAAATATTTAAAAAACAGAACAAGCTGGACGTGGTGGTTCACGCCTTTAATCCCAGCACTTGGGAGGCAGAGGTAGAAGGATGGCTATGAGTTTGAGACAGCCAAAAACTATAGAGTGAATTCCACATCAGCCTGGGCTAAAGCGAGACCCCACCTCTAAAATATATAATAATAATAAATAAATAAAGAGAACATGGGTTGGGTGAGATGGCTTAGTAGTTAAGGCACTTGCAAAGCCCAAGGACCCATATTCGATCTCTTTCCAGATCCCATGTAAGCCAGACAGATGCAAAAAGGGGACGCAAACACAAGGTCGCACATGCACCCTACATGGTGAAAAGTGTCTGGAGTTTGATTACAGTGGCAGAGACCCTAGCATGCCAATTCTCTTTCTCACTCTAGATCTCTCTTAAGATAAAGAGAGCATGTGGCCATGTAGTATGATCTTTATGTGACTAAATGTAAAGCCAAGAAAGAGGGTAAACAGAGCGCGGTGCTCCTGCAGGCAGGGAGTGATAGTGAGCACCTTAGACACGCCCCCCCCCCTCCCAGAACCAGTTTAAAATATGGACAAAAAAGCCTGGAGAGATGGCTCAGCTATTTAAGCACTTGCCTGCGAAGCCAAAGGACCAAGGTTCAATTCCCTAGGACCCACGTAAGCCAGGTGCACAAGGAGGCACATGTGTCTGGGAGTTCATTTGCAGTTGCTGGAGGCCCTGGCGCACCCATTCTGTCTGTCTGTCTGTCTGCCTCTTCCTCTCTCTGTCTCAAATAAAATAAAATATAATAAAGAATGAACAAAAACAGAACAATTTCATGGCTAGATAGCTACCTTAAGCAGGCAGACATGAAAAATAGGTCAACTCTACAGTTCTGGAGGCAAAAAGCAGCTATTTTGTAAAACCAAATTGTCAGAAGACAGAGGTCAGTGCTGGCAGAGGGACAGAGCGGTCACAAAGAGGGTGAGCCCCCAAGCTGGTGCACACCCCACCCAATTCCATGACTGTCCAGACCCACAGATGTGCTAGGGCCTCACAGGAGGCTGGCAGAAGCAGCAGCTGGAAGGGGAAACTTTGAACAGTGAATTCACTGCCCAAGGAGGGATAGTCTAGAATCTGAGGCAGGTTAGCTGCCTGTCAGAACCAAGCTTTTAATTCTTTCTTTCCTCTCTCTCTCCCTCATTCATTCATTCATTTTCGCTCTTTCTTTTCATTTTTGTTTGAAGTGGACTCACCTGTAACCTAGACTTGACTATGAACTCACTATGTAGCCAAGGCTAGCACTGAACTTCTGATTCTCCGGCCTCTGCCTCCTGAGCGCCAGGATCACAGATGTGCCCATCCAGTAAAACCCATTTCCTAGCTGGGTGTGGTGGCACGTGTCTTTAATTCCAGTACTCTGGAGGCAGAGGTAAGAGGACTGCCATGAGTTCAAGGCTATGCTGAGACTACACAGTGAATTCCAGGTCAGCCTGGGCCAAGGCTAGACCCTATCTTGAAAAAACAAATAAAGAAAAAGTAAAGCAAATCATTTTCCTTCATAGAAACCTAATAGCATCCAGTGTCTACTACAATGTTAAATACGCACTAAAATGACAAGGGGGTTGTAGAGATGGCTCCGTGGATAAAACTCCTGCCACAAAATATGAGAACCGGAGTTTGGACTCCCAATTCGCCTTGTAAATGTTGGGTGGGTGTGGTGGGTGCCTACTACCCCAGCATATGGAAGCCTCAAACAGGGGACCCTTGGGGGAAGCTGACTAGCAAGATAAGCTGAACTAGAGAGCTCTGGGCTCAAATGAGAGACCCTGCAGTAACTAAAGAGGAGACTGGCAGGGGAAGACACCAATGAGAACCTGTGGCCTCCCCATGTGCTTCCCCAACACACACACACACACCCAGATAGCACTAAACAGATGAACCCGTAACCCATGCTAGAGTGAGAAAGAGCTAGGTGTTGAAACGTGCACAAGTACCTCACAGATGAATTACAAATGTGCAAGAGGGAAAGAGGAAAAATAGATATGATGAATGGATAACAAAAAAATCTCAGCGAAAAAAATGTTTAAAAGAAGAAAATGGAAGTGGGGCATGGCACATCTCTAATCCCAGCACTCGGGAGGCAGAGGGGGCGGATCGCCATGAGTTCAAGACCACCCTGTGTCTGCACAGTGAATTCCAGGTCAGCCAAGGCTACAGTGAGACCCTTCCCTGAAACCCCCCCTCCAAAAAAGAAGAAGGAAATGGAAGCGTTGTAACTTTAAAAGGCTAAATGGGGCCAGGGAGATGGCTCAGTGGATAAGAACGTTGCCTCACAAGCTTGAGGACCTGAGTTTGAGCCCTGGCACCCATGTAAAAAAATCAGGCATGGTGTGTATATCTAACTCCAGCAATGGATAATGGGCGGGGAGGTGGATCTGGGTCTTGCTGGTCACCCAGTCTAACTGAAAAACAGTAAGGGCCATGCTCACTGAGAGCCTGTCTCAGACAAGTAAGGCAGGAGAGCGACAGAGGAGGACATTCAACACCCTCTGTGCGGCGTCTGCATGTGTGTGCATGGAGTGCACACTCCAGCATGTATCACACCACACACGGTATACTCCACATACCGTCCACACACAATAGCTGGATCATCCTAGATACGTGGAGAAAAAAACACAGATGAATCAGAGACTGCAGATGGAAAAGACTTGAAGATAGGTCAACAGAAATGACCTCACTTGAACACAAAGATTGACAAGAAATGAACACTGCATCCTCCAACTGTGGAAGGATATCAAGTGGGCTAGCACGTGAAGAATGGACATAAATTCTTGTGTGTGTGAGTATGTGTGTGTGCGTGTGCTGACATGTGTGCCTGTGTTCATGCATGTGGAAGCCAGAGTCAAGTATTAGGTGTCATCGCCTCTCTCCCTTCAGCTTGATTCCTTGAGACAAGAGTCCCTCACTCAACCTGGAGCTGCCCTCTGTAGTCAAAATGGCTGACGAGCAAGCCCCAGCAATTCTCCAGTCTCCCCTTCCCACAGGACTGAGTGTACAGCTATGGTCAGCTGTTTATATGTGTGCTGGGGAATCAAACTCAGGGAAAATCAGGTCCTCTCGGGCCCTCATGCTTATGCAGCAAATGTTCTTACCCACTCAACCACCTTCCCAGCCTCCATAAACTCTTGGGGAAAAACAAACAAAACAATGGCTACAAAATTTCCAAAGATAAAAAAACTTAAGTGTGATGATTAAAGAAATTCAACAAACCCTATAAGGATAAATATTAAGAAATCCAAATCTACATACAGGGTAGACAAAAAGAGAGAATCTTGTAATGTGAATAAAACATGGCCCTCTACATACAGAAGAACACTGTGACTTAAAAAATCAGGAGGGGCTGGGTATGGTGGTGCACGCCTATAATCCCAGCACTCGGGAGGCAGAGGTAGGAGGATTGCCATGAGTTCAAGGCCACCCTGAGATGACAGAGTTAATTCCAGGTCAGCCTGGACCAGAGTGAGACCCTACCTCGAAAAAAAAAAAAAATCAGGAGGGGCTGGAGAGGTGGCTCAGCAGTTAAGGCACCTGCCTGTGAGGCCTAAGGACCCAGGTTCGATTCCCCAGGACCTACATAAGCCAGATGCACAAGATTGCGCATGCATCTGGAGTTTATTTGCAGTGGCTAGAGGCCTTGGTGCACCTATTCTCTCTATCTTCCTCTTTCTCTCTCTCAAATAAATAAATAAAAATATTTTTTAAAAAAGAAAATAGTTGAGTGTGGTCATACATGCCTTAAGAAATGAGGACTAGAAGAAAACAGAACAATATTCTTCAAATGATTAATTAGAAATAGGCCACATCTGGGAAGATGGCTCAGTGGTTAAAGGCGCCTTCTTGCAAAGCCTGCCAGGCCAGGTTTGATCCCCTGTACCCACATAAAGCCACATGCACAAATATTACATGTGTCTGGAGTTTGTTTGCAGTCCAAGAGGCCTTCACATATCCATTCTCATTAATTTTCTCTTTCTGTCCTTGTAAATAAATAAATAAAAATAGGCCAAAGCCCAATATCAGCAGTGCTATCTATGCCAAATGCTGTGTCCAGAAACATTATTCAATCCAGGCACACAAAAACAGTTTCAAAGAAAGTACGCACAAGTCTGGAGTTTATCTGCAGTGGTTGGTGGCTTTGGTGCGTCTAGTCTCTCTCTCCTGCCCCACTCTGCCGGGCATGGTGAGGCACGCCTTTAATCCCAGCACTCAGGAGGCTGAGGCAGAGGATCACTGTGAGTTTGAGGCCAGCCTAAGACTACATGATGAATTCTAGGTCAGCCTGGGCTAGAAAGAGACCTACTTCAAAAACAAAAAAAAGGGAAATAAAGAAATATGAGTTCATCTACCACAGACCTATAAGAACTATTAAAACGGGACTGGACAGATGGCTTAGCAGTTAAGCGCTTGCCTGTGAAGCCTAAGGACCCTGGTTGGAGGCTCGATTTCCCAGAACCCACGTTAGCCAGATGCACAAGGGGGCGCACGCATCTGGAGTTCGTTTGCAGTGGCTGATGGCCCTGCCGCACCCATTCTCTCTCTCTCTCTCTCTCTGCCTCTTTCTCTCTCTGCCTGTCACTGTCAAATAAATAAATAAGTAAAAACAGTAAATATTAAAAGGATCTCCAAAGGCTGAAGGAGAAAACATTGAATGGACCAAAGAACACAAAAAATGGGAATGGTGGACTGGAGAGATGACTTAGCAATTAACACACTTGTCTGCAAAGCCAAAGGACCCAGGTTTCATTCCCTAGGACTCACATAAGCCAGATGTACAAAGTAGCGTATGCATCTGGAGTTTGTTTGTAGCAGCTAGAGGCCCTGGTGCACCCACTCTCTTTCTCTATCTGCCTCTTTCTCTCTCTCAAATAAAACTCTAAAAATATTTTTTTAAATGGTAATGATAGCTGGGTGTGGTAGTGCACATCTTTAATCCCAGCACTAGGGAGGCTGAGGTAGGAGAATAGCTGTGAGTTTGAGGCCAGCCTGAGACTACACAGTGAATTCCAAGTTAGTCTGAACTACAGTGACCCTGCCCCCAAAAAATGGGGTAGGAGAAGAGCTGGAGAATGGCTCAGCAGTTAAAGATACTTGCTTGCAAAGCCTGATAGCCTGGGTTTGATTCCCCAGTACCCATGTATAGCCAGATGCACAAAGTGGTACACGCATCTGGAGTTCTGTTTGCAGTGACAGGAGCAATAAATAAAATATGTTTTAAGTTTCCTAGCTGGGCGTAGTGGTGCACGCCTTTAATCCGAGCACTCAGGAGGCAGAGGTAGGAGGATTGCTGTGAATCTGAGGCCAGCATGAGACTCTACAGTGAATTCCAGGTCTGCCTGTGCTAGATGGAGACCCTACCTTGAAAAACCAAAAAGAAAATTATATATACATATGTATATAAATACATATATTTGCAAAGAGAAAGCCCTCCCTAGTGCTAGAATATGCTGTAGGCTCTGTGAGCACAAACCTAACCTCAGCACTGGAAATCCTGCCCGTCCACACGGGTCAATGGAACACCAGCCCTGACCAAAGGCATGTCGGGTCCAGGCAGTCACAAACGCCGTCTCTGAGGCCAGCCCATCTTCTCCAGACTTTTCCCGAATCCTGTCACAAGAAAACGCCAAAGCAAGGCAGGCATTTACTTACCTGGTGTTCACAGTGTTTGCAGACCATATTGCTAGTAAGTCTTCCGTGAAAAGGGTGCTGGGACTTCCAGTGGCTGGACGTGGGGGGGGGAGACCCTGGAATGCAAAGTGTGTTTTGATCGGCCACATTAGCTCTCTGGGACAGATGGTAAAATTCACCCTCCTTTTTAGTACATTGAAGACACTCTCCCCCTAAAAAAATGTTCTTGAAAACAACAGTGAAAGTGTTCTCCTCAGTGACTTCTGTCACACATGCCCTGTGCTGCACAGACTTTCTACAGGCGACTTCTGAAAAATGGAACAGCTGTACTTTTTGGCTTATTTGTTTTTGTTTTTTTGTTTTTCGAGGTAGGGTCGCACTCTGGCTCAGGATGACCTGGAATTCACTATGTAGTCTCAGGGTGGCCTCGAACTCATGGCAATCCTCCTACCTCTGCCTCCCAAGTGCTGGGATTAAAGGCGTGCACCACCACGCCCAGCTAGCTGCACTTTTTAAAAGGACTTGTGTTAGGGCTGGGGGAGAAGGCTCAGTGGTGAGTGCTTCATGTACAAAAAAGACCTGAGTCTGAGCCCTAGCATCTGCATAAAAGCCCAGGATTGGGCTGGAGAGATGGCTCAGCAGTTAAGGTGCTTGCCTGTGACACCTAAGGACCCATGTTTGATCTCTCTCCAGATCCCATGTAAGTCAGATGCACAAAGGAGCCAAGCACCAGGTCACACATGCCCACTAGGTGGTGCAAGGGTCTGGAATTCAATTACAGTGGCTGAGGCCCTGGTGTGCCATCTCTCTCTCTCTCTTTAAAAAAAATGAAGTCAGGGCTGACTGCACATGCCTGTAACCTCAGTGCTAAGGTGGGCAGAGAAAGGAGTATCACGGGAGTTCCCTAATTGGCCTGTCTAACTGAGAACCCGGGAGCCCAGGTTCACTGAGTCTGTCTCAGGAAACCAGGGTGGAAGAGCAGCGGCGGACGCCTGACAGCACTCTCCCGTGTCCTCCACACGCAGGTGTAGAGGGTGCCATACAGGCACACGGGCACACACCTCACATGCATGCACAAACATCGCACAGACATGCTTAGAATATTGGACAGGTCAAAAGAAGGCAGCAGTGGGGAGTGTTTCATAAACTCCTGGGGGGATCCCCAAAATCAAGTTCTGCAGAGCTGGGGCCTTCTTTGGCTGGGTTGGGTCGGTGGACAAGGCACTGGTGAGAAGTACTTGTTCTGCAGACACGCAGGCCTGGCTCTGCTTCCTGTCAGCTATGTGGCCTGGAAAATCTCAATGTCTTTGCCTCCCTCCCACCTTCCCTCCACCTACCCAGGGAGACAGGGTCTGGCTCTGTAGCCCAAACTGGCCTGGAACTCACTATGTAGCCCAGGCCCTCAAAGTCACAGCAAGCCTCCTGCCTCAGCTCCCCAAGTGGAGGGATCACAGGCACTAGTCACCACACCTGGCTCCTGTATATCTCATTTGCTGCCAACAGGGATAATTATCACCCCATGGTCGTTAGCGTGGACCTCGCAGGGCTGTGAGGCTCAGATGAGAACTGCGAGCCCTGGCACACAGTAAGGGCTCTCAAGACACCTGTTCCTACTACGCTAGTGCCCAGAGGAATTGTGTCAATTTTACTTTCCTAAGTCTACATCTTAAGAAAGCAGACTTTCTTTTGTTGTTGCTTTTAATATTTTTGTTTTTATTTATTTATTTGACAGAGAAAAAGAGGGAGAAAGAGAGGGAGGGAGGGAGAGAGGGAGAAAGGGAGGGAGGGAGAGAGGGGGAGAGAGAGAGAGAGAGAGAGAGAGAGAGAGAGAGAGAGAGAGGATGGGTGTGCCAGGGCTCCAAACACTGCAAACACACTCCAGACTCATACGCCCCCTTGTACATTGGGCTTATGTGTCCTGGAGAATCAAACCTGAGTCCTTTGACTTTGCAGGCAAATGCCTTAACCACCAAGCCATCCCTCTAGCCCTTGTTGCTTTTTCAAGGTATGGTCTCGCTGTAGCCCAGGCTGACCTGGAATTCAATATATAGTCTAAGGCTGGCCTGGAACTCACAGCGATCCTCCTACTTGTGCCTCCCATGAGGGCTGGGATTAAAGGTGTGCACCACCACGCCCAGGCTAAGAAAGCAGGCTTTAAAGGAGAGCTACGATAGCTATCAAAGTTAGGCCAAGTGGAAAGGCTGAGGACAAGACAGATTCATCTTACTGGATTCTCCCAGGATCTAAACTCAAGGCAGCAGAAGGAAAGCCCCTGTGTGCAGTGGGCAGCATAGAGTCTTTCTTCTAGAAAACCCGAACAGAGCTGGGGTAGGAGCACCACGGAGACTCACTCAGAGCCTTTTCCAACACACGAGTGCCTCGGCAAAGATCTCACAGTTCAAGCTGAGCTAGTCACCAGCAAAAACTCAAACCCCGCTTTCTTAGAGCAAGCAAATTACTATCACATCTAAACAAGTACACATCTTCTATGTCACATTTCAGTGAAAAACACCCACCTCTCGTGTGGCAGGTTATTTGCCTGGGAGGTATTTCTGACTGCTGCTGTAGGGGAAAAGGAGAGAGAGGTTGAAAACCCAACTTTACACTGCCCTCACCACCCCGAAACCTTATGAGTTTCTAAGCTGGCTGTATCACTCAAAATCCACTTTTAACACAGTTCACAGTTCTAAAATGAGCCTTAACTCTACACTACAGTTCACTACAGTGAATCCTTTATGCAGATTAATACAAGCAGATTTCTTTTCTCTGAGATACAGCACTTTGCTGGTTCCCAACACCAACAGTGTTTCAGAGAGATGAGAACTCAGGGTTTCTATGGACCCTCCATTGACAAGGAAATATAATACACCCTTTCTTTTTTTGTTTTGTTTTGTTGTTATTATTATTATTTTTTGGATTTTGAGGCAAGGTTTCACTCTAGTCCAGGCTGACCTGGAATTCACTATGAAGTCTCAGGGTGGCCTCAAACATCACGGCAACCCTCCTGCCTGTGCCTCCCGAGTGCTGGGATTAAAGGCCTGTGCCACCACGCCCAGCTCACCCTTTCTTTTCAAAGCCGAACTGCAGCAGCGAATGATCTTAAAGGGTCTGACATTCCTAGCCAAAGGCACCACCCACAGAGGATGTAGTTTAAGTCCCTCCCCAGCCTCACTGCCACTGAATCATACATAGAAAGATTAATACTAGGGTTTCCCATGCTCATTGAACATGCACAAAATGGCACTGGAAATATCAATGGCTTACCTCTAGGGAATGCACATCGAACAAATGTGTGACCCGTGGCTGACGGTCTCGTTCGTCTTCCAGTGACGAGGTAATGACATGGAATAACTCATGGGCATCCTGTCCAAGGGCAAGGCTTTCCTCAGAGGGCCCACAGGCAAGGGCAGGACCAGCACCGGCCCCGGTGTAGACCAGCAGGCAGATCCCAGTCAGTGGGGGAGAATCAGCTTTCTACCCTCTCAGCGTCCTGCCCACGCTAGACATCTTCCCAAGCGCAAATCCTCACCACCAACTTCCAGCCCCGCAAGGAACGGGAAGGGAGGCGGGGTGGCAGCCTCTCGCCAGCAGCCTGTGCCAGCTGCCCTCAGCGGCCCTCGGCTCCATGCACCCACTCCACCCAAGTCCTAAGGAGCCTCCACTCTTCTTAACAACCATGGCAATGCTGGGTGCAGTGGTGCACGCCTTTAATCCCAGCACTCGGGAGGCAGAGGTAGGAGGATCGCCGTGAGTTCAAGGCCATCCTGAGAACTAGGGAATTCCAGGTCAGCCTGGGCCAGAGTGAGACCCTACCTGGAAAATTTTAAAAAACAAAAAAAACTGTGGCAAAACACAGGCAACAGAAAATTTAACGCCTTGACCCTCCTTTCGGGGTCCAGCGCAGCGGCTTAGCACTGGAGTACGTCCACGCCGGTACGTAACCACAGCCCCATCTGCTGCTGGCGCTTTTTCACCTTCCCAGACGGAGCCTCCATGCCACGAGACAGTAATTCCCCGTTTCCCTCTCCCAGCCCGGCGGCCACCACCTGCCTTTCCTCTAGAAGCCTGACAACTCGTGTAAATGGCAGTACCAGTCCTGCCAGTCCTTCTGTGACAGGGTGACACAGTGCACACGGGCACTGCTCTGGGCACCATGTCCTCAAGGCTTATCCAGGTTGTAGCATTTTTGAGAATGTCTTTTTTTTTTGTCATTTGTCTAAGAGAGAAAGTGAGAGCAAGAGAAAGACAGAGAACTGGCACATCAGGGCCTCCAGCCACTGCAGTCGAGCTCTAGACACATGTGCCACCTAGTGCGCACGTGCAACTTTGCACGCTTATGTCACCTTGGGTGTCTGACTTACATGGGACCTGGGAAGTCGAACAAGGGTCCGCAGACTTCGCAAGCAAGTACCTTAACTGCTAAGTCATCTCTCCAGCCCCAGAATGTCCTTTTTAAACACTGAATAAGGGCTGGAGAAATGGCTTAGGGTTTCAGGTGCTTGCCTGCAAAGCCAAAGGACCCAGGTTCAATTCCCCAGGACCCATGTAAGCCAGATGCACAAGAGGCTGCATACATCTGGAGTTAGTTTTCAGTGGCTGGAGGCCTTGGCACACCCATCTCTCTTTCTCTCCATCTGCCTCTTCCTCCCTCTCTCTCTTTCAAATAAATAAGTTAAAAACAAAGACAGACAAGAAAAGAAAGAAAGAAAGAAGGAAAGAAAGAGCCTTTTCCAGTCTGGAGAGAAGGCTTAGCAGTTGGTAGCCTGCAAAGCCAAAGGACTCAGGTTCTATTCCCAACTACCCATGTAAAGCCAGATATGCAAGATGATGCATGTGCCAGGAGTTTGTTTGCAGTGGTTAGAGGCCCTGATGCACCCATTCTCATTCTCATTCTCTTTTCCATATATAAATAAAATAAAATTTTAAAAAGAATTTTCCAAATGGAAATGGTAAAAATTTCAACATATACTTGGATTCATCGAGATGCATTTTAAGAACAGATATTCCCCACTTTGTATTTAGAAAAGACTTCAGATTCAGACAGAAACAAGAGATCATCTCTAAGCCTAGGGGTGCTACAAAGCACCCTCACATCTCTTTGTATATCTCACAATTCCTCCCATTCCAGCCTCAGTGAGGAGAGGTCCAAAGAGCTGCCCCTCCCTTAGACAGCAGACACAGCCTACGCAAAGTGGGACAAGGCCACCTTGGAGACGTGGCTGGAGGATGTACCGGAACACCAGAGCTGAATCCTCTCATCCCTAGAGTCGGTCCCTGTTGGCCTCAGCCTTCAACCACAACCAGGCGAGGAGAGGTGCCAAGTTCTAAAGAGCACGGCGAGGCTGCAAAAGGGAGAGGCGAGTGGCGGGAAGACAGCCCATGGCTGCAGGGGACGCCTGCCTGAGGGTTTGGGACAGTTAAGCTAATCTCTGAAGATGGATCTTCAAAGACAAAGGGTATGGGCCAAAAAAAGAGTGAGAGAGAGAGAGGAAGAAAGAGAGAGAGTCTCCCCTGAACCTAGGAGCCTGTAGCGTGGAGCCCCCACCTCGCTGGAGCAGCCAGGTTGTCTCTGCCAGCCACTGACGTGAAAAGTCGCAGGAAAGCTGTACAACCCCCTGGCAGCTGTTTATGCCCCATCCTGCCAGCCTTCCTCGGCCAGGTGACCCAGCTGGGAAGAAAGTTGGTACTCCGGTCCCAGAACATTGAAGTTACCAAAAATGTCAAAGAAAAGCAGTGGAGGGCTGGAGAGATGGCTTAGCCATTAAGGTGCTTGCTTGCCAGCAAAGCCGGAGGACCCAGGTTCAATTCCCCAGTACCAACATAAAGCCAGATGCACAAGATGGCGCATGTGTCTGGAGTTTGTCTGCAGTGGCTGGAGGCCCTGGTGCTCACGCGTGTGTGCGCTTTCTCTCTCTCTCTCACACACACATACACACGCATGCATGAGCACACACACACACTCTCTCTCTCTCTCTATCTCTCTCTCACACACACACATACACATGCATGCATGAGCACACACACACACTCTCTCTCAATCTCTTTCTCTCACACACACATACACACGCATGCATGAGCACACACACACACACTCTCTCTCTCTCTCAAATAAATGAATAACATATACTTCTTTAAAGCAATGGATGTAACTCAGGGGTACAGCACCTGCCTGTCATGATCAAGGACCTAGGCTTGGTCCCTACCACCAACGCCACCACACACACAGAGGGTCACAGTCATTGTTGCGGCGAGGCCCTCACTCACTAGGGAAATGATTCTGCCCTGTTGCCTAGGGTACTCACCTGTTCTTCAAAGGAAGAAATCTGCCATCTGTACATTCTTAAGACATCCAGCAAGCAGCTTGCATCTAAGACCTCATCCTCAGTGACTTCTTGGCAGGACAAAGCTGGATATGAAAAAAAAGGCAAGACAATTACTAAACCAACAGCACAACAATTAACCAGAAAACCCTGCACAGCACACTATGTGGAAGTCAGTTAAAACTGAAGGACTTTAATATTTTTAAATTTTATTTGTTTACTTATGAGAGAGAGAGAGAGAGAAAGAACATGCACAATGCCAGGGCCTCTAACCACTGTAAATGGATTCCAGATGTATGTCCCACCTTGTGCATCTGGCTTATGTGGATACTAGGGAATCGAACCTGGGCCTTTAGGCTTTGCAGGCAAATGCCTTAAATGCTAAGCCATCTCTCTAGCACAACTTTAATTCTTTTATTATTTATTTACTAATCTATTTGTTAGTGAGAGAGGCTAGCCATGCCAAGGCCTCCAGCCACTGCAAACGAACTCCACACATGTGTGCCACCATGTGCATCTGACTTACATGGGTTCTGAGGAGTTGAACCTGGGTCCTTAGGCTTTGTAGGCAAGCCCCTTAACTGCTAAGCCATCTCTCCAGCCCTGTTTTACTATATTAAAAAAAAAAAAAAGGGCCAGGTGTAGTGACACATGCCTCTAATCTCAGCACTTGGGAGGTAGAGGTAGGAGGACTAGCATGAGTTCAAGGCCACCCTGAGACTACATAGTGAATTCCAGGTCAGGCTGGGCTAGAGTGAGACCCTACCTATAAGGACAAAAAAAAAAGTGAAGCAGGAACAGGTGACTGCAAAGTTAACAAGCTACGACACACTGTTCCCAAACTTCTTTGCCCCTGGGATCCTGATTTCCTGTCTTGTGTAAGCCACAGAACATATTTCTAACCCTTGCCTGAGAAAGATGCCGGGATGTGGGGTTATTAGGCCACTTGGTGCTGAGCATGTTGCAAGCCCTTATTGGGCAGTTCCAGACTTCTAGAAGGGTCTCACTGCAGCGTGAGAACATACTATACAGTGGCACCGTATAACCTATTTTGAGAATGACCTTATTTCTTAGGTGAAAGAACATTTTTTTCCTACTTTTTAACGTTCTTTTTTTGTTTGTTTTTCGAGGTAGGGTATCATTCTAGCGCAAGCTGACCTGGAACTCACTATGTAGTCTCAAAGTGCCCTTGAACTCACGGTGATCCTCCTACCTCTGCCTCCAGAGTGCTAGGATTAGAGGCGTGTGCCACCATGCCCAGCTGCTTTTTACTTCTTATAATTATGTGGGGCTAGAGAAAGGGCTTAGTGGTTAGGACACTTACCTACAAAGCCTAAGGAGTCATGTTCAACTCTACAGGTCCCATGTAAGCCAGATGCACAAGGTGACAAAAATGTGCAAGGTTGCACATGCACACAAGGTGGCACAAGTATCTGGAGTTAGGTTATAGTGGCTAGATGTCCTTGTGCGCCAATTCTCTCTTTCTGTCTGTCTCTGTCTCTTGCATTAAGAAAAAAAAAAGGGGCTGGAGAGATGGCTTAGCAGTTAAGCGCTTGCCTGTGAAGCCTAAGGACCCCGGTTCGAGGCTCGGTTCCCCAGGTCCCACGTTAGCCAGATGCACAAGGGGGCGCACGCGTCTGGAGTTCGTTTGCAGAGGCTGGAAGCCCTGGCGCGCCCATTCTCTCTCTCTCCCTCTATCTGTCTTTCTCTCTGTGTTTGTCGCTCTCAAATAAATAAATAAATTAATTAAAAAAAAAAAAAAGTATGTTGGGCTTGCCACACTAAACAAACAAACAAAAAAAAAACTTATGTGACAGTGAGTCTCTTTTTTCTCCCTTAGAAAGATAGATGTTATTAAACTGAAAAATTTTAATTTAATTAATTAATTTATTTATTAGAGAAATGGGGGCAGAGAGAGAAAGACAGAGAGAGAGAGAACAGGAATGCCAGGATCCCTTGCCACTGCAAACGAACTCCAGACACACGCACTACCTTGTGTATCTGGCTTATACAGGTACAGGGCAATCGAACCTGGGTCCTTAGGCTTCACAGGCAAATGCCTTAATTGATAAGCCACCTCTCCAGCCCCAAACTGACAATTTTTTTTTTTTTTTTTTGGTTTTCCAAGGCAAGGTCTCACTCTAGTCCAGGCTGACCTGGAATTAACTATGTAGTCTCAGGGTGGCCTCAAACTCATGGTGATTCTCCTACCTCTGCCTCCCGAGTGCTGGGATTAAAGGCATGCGCCACCACGCCCAGCAGCCAAAACTGACAATTTTTTAAATAAACGATTCCATCTTTCATTTAAAAAAAAATAGTATCATGGGCTGGAGAGACGGCTTAGCGGTTAAGGTGCATACCTGAGAAGCCTAAGGACCCAGGTTCAATTCTCCAGGTACCACGTAAGCCAGATGCACATGGTGGTACATGCGTCTGGAGTTTGTTTGCAGTGGCTAGAGGCCCTGGTGTGCCCATTCTCACTCTCTCTGTCTCTAATAAATAAATAAATAATTTTAAAAAAATCTTTAAAAAATAGTATCAGGGGGCATTGGTGGCACACACCTTCAATCCCAGAACTCAGAAGCAGAGGTAAGAGGACTGCCATGAGTTCAAGGCCACCCTGAGACTACATAGTGAATTCCAGGTCAGCCTGGACTAGAGTGAGACCCTACCTCAAAAAAAAAAAATGGTATTGACTTTTGGTTGTTTCTCCTCCCACCCCCAAATGTGATATTTTTCTACAGAAGACTACGAAGCCTTCCTCTGGACTACTCTTTAAGTGTGACTGGCCCGTCAAGTTCCCACTGCACCTTTCAGGAGGTTCAACAGTGTCAAGGACAAGTACTGGTGTGGGGGAGGCTCCTGCTGGTCCCTGGTGTACTGGGTGGTGAACTCTTCCAGCCACTTGATGAACGCAGGGCAGGCGGACAGGCCCTGCAGCAGGGAGTTCATGAAGCAGGTGTTTCCCAAGTTGACAAGGCCAGGCACAAGCCCTAGAACAAAGCGGACGGGAGAAGCATGGGACAGCACATCAGACCAACATTTTAAAAAATATTTTATTTTTATTTATTTATTTGACAGAGAAAAAGGGAGAAAGAGAGGGAGAGGGAGACAACATGGACGCACCAGGGCTCCAGCCACTGCAAACGAACTCCAGATGTGTGCGCCCCCTTGTGCATCTGCTTAACATGGGGCCTGGGCAATCGAACCTGGGTCCTTTGGCTTTCCAGGCAAACGCCTGAAGTGCTAGACTATTCCTCCAGCCCAACTTTCTTTCCTCCCATTTGGAGTCCAGTGTTTCTGCACTGGTCCTTAAATTTTGGACCTCCAACATGAGCAGGTCCTTCTCCGCAGAGATCCGGCTCCGGCATCCCGTCTGCACCCAGGCCCAGGTTCCACCCCTGCCGGCCGCATGCAGCAGGAGGACAGGTCACTGTCCCAAGTGCTCTCCAAAACCCTTCACGGGATCTGGCGCCGCCTGGCTCATTACTAAACGCACAGAGCGGTAACCGCAGCCTCTCTCCCGCTCTCCCATTGTCCTCTTAGGTCAGAAAGCAATGTTTCTCAGAACAGACAAATGAGCTCTTGTTGCTCCCCCAAGACAATGGCTGTCTTGTAACAGTCACTGTGAAGACGTCACTCTACCAGTCTGATCAGTCTTTCTGCAAAGAGAATAACCTGCTATAATTCCCTCTTCTGCTGAATATGTGTGTTTTAAAAAATGTTAATGAAGAAAGGGTCTCTGTGTAGCCAAGGCTGCCCTGGAACTCAGTATAGATAGCCCAGGGTGGTCTCACTTTCAATATTCTCCTGCCTCAGCCTCCTAAGTGCTGGGACTACAGGCACGTGCCACCACATCTGACTGGGAAAGCTTTTCAGTGACAGTTACCATGTATATAGTATGAGAATTCATAATGAACCCAATTACAACTATCCCTGGATTTAACAATGAGCCAATCTTGTAACAGAAATAACTTATTTTGCTACTTCCCTCTTTCCCTCCTTTTCTCCCCTCTTTCTCTCTCAGTCTGTCTCTCCACTGAACTTGTGCACCAGGGCCTGCGGCGCATGTGCCACCGTGTGTATCGGGCTTCTGTGGGCTCTTGGGAATCAAACCTTTGGTTTTGCAGGCGAGTGCCTTAACTGCTAAGCCATCCCTCCAGCCTTCCACTTAGTTCTTTTTTCAATTCACTTATTTATTTACTTGAGAGAAAGAAAGCAGCAGAAAGAAAGAGAGAGAATAGGCATGCCAGGGCCTCCACTCACTGCAAACAAACTCTAGATACATGACCCCCTTGTGCATCTGGCTTACGTGGGTCCTGGGGAATCAGACTGAGGCCCTTTGGCTTTGCAGGTAAATGGCTTAACCGTTCAGCCATCTCTCCAGGCCCCTCCACTGAATTTTAATCAATGTTAGGTAGAGCAGCATAAAAAGAGGGCATTTAAAAGATAAAATAATGTTGGGCTGGAAGAATAGCTTAGCAGCAATTAAGGCATTTGCCTGCAAAGCCAAAGGACCCAAGTTCAGTTCCCCCAGGACCCATGTTAGCCAGATGCACAAGGTGGTAAATGTGTCTGGAGTTCGCTTACAGTGCCTGGAGGCCCTGGTGCACTGGTCTCTCTTCCTTTCTCTTTCTCTTCCTCTCTCTCTGTCTCTCTCTCTCTCTCTCCTTCTCTTTCTCTCTGTGTCATATAAATAGCTAAAAATAAAATTTTTTTTTAAATAAAGAGAATTTTTTTTTTTTTTTTTTTTTTTACTAAGGAATAAACTCACTTGATACTTTCACTGGTTACTAACAGCTACTAGACAACCACATGTGACAATCAGCCACGTGGAAACTGCAAACACAATTGCTGCATTAATGAGAATACTCAGACAAGCAAGCCACTTGAAATGTATCATTACAAAGCAAGTCATTTTTTATTTTCATTTATTTTTGAGGCAGGGACTTATACAGGCCTGGTACTCTCTAAGTAGTCCAGGCTGCCCTCAAACTCATGGTGATCTTCTGCCTTAGCCTCCCGAATGCTGGAATTTCAGAAATACAAAAATGCCCAGCACAAAGCACGTGTTAAACTCAAGTGCAGGGAGGCACTGAAATAATAATCTTTGCATATAGAGTGGAAAATAAGGAGTGAATGTAAAAGTACTGTTTCTGAAACTAAAGTCCTTATTTAGTTTTATTCTTTTTTTTTTCTTTTAGTTTTCCAAGGTAGGTTTTCACTCTAGCCCAAGCTGAACTAAAAATTCACTATGTAGTCTCAGGATAGCCTCGAATTCACTGCAATCCTTCTACCTCTGTCTCCCAAGTGCTGGGATTAAAGGTGTGTACCACCACGCCCAGCTTTAAAATCCTCGCTTTATTTTGTTGTTGTTTTTTTTTCTTTTTCTTCTTTTGTTTTGGCTTTTTTTATTGACAACTTCCATACTTACAGACAATAAACCATGATAATTGCCTCCCCTCCCCCAAAGTCTTAGATATAAAATATCCAAGATTAGCTGAGCATGGTGACACATGTCTTTAATCCCAGAAACTCTGGAAACAAGAGGTACGAGGATCTCTGTGAGTTCAAGGCCAGCATGGGACTACAGAGTGAGTTTCAGGTCAGCCTGGGCTAGAGTGAGACCCTACCTCAAAAAAATAATTTAATTAATTAAGATCCAAGACAACAACAATGGCCCGTTCCCTCAGCTCTCCGTAGCGCATTCAGGCGAAAGGATTCGCGTCACATCCACAGACCATGAAGCAGGGGCCCATCTTTACCTTTTCTTCGCTTCTTCCTTTCCGTAATGGGACCCCAAATAACATAGATTCCTGCTGCAAGGGCAGCAGCAATTCCACCGATTACTCCCCAGTTCCTCATGACTTTAGATCTGAAAAGGAAAAGATGTCACTGTCCTCCCGTATCACAGGCACAGCGCGCAGATACGCAGCCACCAGCAAGCAGGGTGACATTTTGCCAAAATAACCCAAGCCACGAATTCTATAATATGAGTAATATGTAGTAATAATAGGATTACGCCTGAAAATCAGGCTGTTTAAACATTAGGATGTGAAATCTAAAAGAAAAGCCCACCTCAGAGGAAAAGCTGGATTTTCGTTCCACTCTGTCTCTTGCTCCAGGGCCATCCTGGCCACCAAGACCCAGTGCATGGACCTGGGGGCCTGTGCACTGCGGTGCCCTGTGCCTGGGTCACCGCTTGGCTTCCCCCGCACTGGCATCTCCTCTCTCTACTTCTCCACGTGGCCTGTGGCCTACGCCGTGGACTGCTGCAGCCTGTGCTCCTGGAACCCTTCTGCGGATGCATTTTCTTTTCACTTTTGCACTTATCACCTTCTGACAGAATTCACTTATTTACTATGCTTGTG
Source organism: Jaculus jaculus (assembly GCF_020740685.1). Classification (NCBI taxonomy): domain Eukaryota; kingdom Metazoa; phylum Chordata; class Mammalia; order Rodentia; family Dipodidae; genus Jaculus; species Jaculus jaculus. The sequence continues at coordinate 13,695,986 of NC_059114.1, read as the reverse complement.
TCCTCCCACCCTCCTCCCTCGCCCACCCTCCTTCCCCTCTCTTGACTAGAACACAGAGTCCCTGCCCTCAGGCCTTTCCGCTAAAGCAAGTCTCTTAGAGATCTGTGTCTATTTTACTGACAGATGCATCCTCGGTGTCGAGATCATTCCCAGGACACAGTAAGGTCTCAGTACTATTTCCTAAAGGACTGAACGCTGAGAAAATGTATAGAAATAGATTTCTTTATGGTGCTGGGTATCGAACCCAAGGTTTCCCCATGCTTGGCAAGCGATGTACCACTGAGCCACATCCCCAGCTCTACTCATTCTTACTTTTTTTTTTTTGAGACAGAGTCTATTTTTTCGAGGTAGGGCCTCTCTCTAGCCCAGGCTATCCTGGAATTCACTATGTAGTCTCATGGTAGCCTTGTACTCATGGTGATCCTCCTACCTCTGCTTCCCTAGTGCTGGGATTAAAGGTGTGCGCCACCACGCCTGGCTGAGACAGAGTCTTGATAAATTACTCGGGCTGGCCTTGAACTCATTCATAGTCCTCCTATCTTGGCCTCCTGAATAGCTGACATCGTAGGCTTGCAACACCAGGCTCACCTTTAGAAATGTGTTTCTTAGGCTGGGGAGATGATGCATTGGTAAGAGTATTTGTCGTGTAAGCACAAGGAGCTACGTTTGATTCCCAGCACCCACATAAAAGTCAGGAATAGGGCAGCAGAGATTGCTCAGAGATAAGGCACTTGCCTGCAAAGCCTACGAACTGGGGTTTGATTCCCCAGTACCCATGTAAACCAGGTGCACAGGGTGGCACATGCATATGGACTTCATTTGCAGTGGCTGGAGGCTCTGGTGCATCCGTCCACAATCATTCATTTTCATTCCTTGCAAAAATTCTTAAAAATAATTTTTAAAGTCAGATGTGGACTGGAGAGATGGCTTAATGGTTAAGGTGCTTGCCTGCGAAGCCTGAGGACCCAGGTTTGACTCTTCAGGTCCCATGTAACCAGACGTTCAAGGTGACACAAGTGCATACGGTCACACATGCACACAAGGTGGCACATGTGTCTGGAGTTCGATTATAGTGGACGGAGGCCCTGGTATGCCAATTCTCTCTCTCCCTGCCTCTCTTACTTTCACTCCCTCTCATAAAAAAGGGGAGACAGTCTTTTGGACTTGCCTTAAAAAAAAAAGTCAGGTGCAGCCACACATGTCCATAAACCCAGTACCAAGGAAGGTAGACACAGGCTCACTGGTCAGCCAGTCTGACTGAAAAACAGCAGCTCCAGGTTCGGGAGAGACTGTCTCAAGGTGACCCCATGGAGGTGTGATAGAGGAGGACACCCACCATTCTACTAGACTCCACGCATGTGCACAGGGTGCACACATCTGAACACACAGGGGCATACATACTCAAAATACGCGAAAGGCAACATAGATTTCTCTTTTAGAATGCGAAACATACAATAGATGGAAAAAAAACATATACTAAAAGAGCTTCTGGGGCTGGAGGGATGGCTTAGCGGTTAAGGTGTTTGCCTGCAAAGCCAAAGGACCCAGGTTCAATTCCCCAGACCCCACATAAGCCAGATGCACAAGGTGGCACATGCTTCTGGAGTTCATTTGCAGTGGCTGAAGGCCCTGTGAGCCATTCTCTCTGTCTCTCTGTCTTAAATATATAAATAAAAATATTTTTTAAAATCTTCTGGATAGTTATAAAATTAAAAGATTAATTAATATCAGGCTTGATGTGAATTCTGCTTTTTTTTTTTTTTTTTTCCGAGATAAGGCCTCACTCTAGCCCAGGCTGACCTGGAATTCATTATGCAGTCTCAGGGTGGCGTCAAACTCATGGTGATCCTCCTACCTCTGCCTCCCAAGTGCTGGGACTAAAGGTGTGCGCCACCATGCCCAGCTTGATGTGAACGCTAAAGTCATTCCTTTCTACAAATGAAGAAACTGTACCAGTAATTTACACTTTTTTTAAATACAAAGTTGCACAGCTTCACCAAATAAAGCACATCATATATATCACGTGTGTGTGATATATACCTGCATGTGTCATATATGTGAATATGCAGATATTGAGATCACATGAATTTTTTTGTTTTTGTTTTTTTTTTATTTTTATCATTTATGTACAAGGAAAGAGAGAGAATGAGAATAGGTGCACCAGGACCTCTTCCTCCTGCAAACAAACTCCAGATGCATGCACCACTTTGTGTATCTGGCTTTATGTGGGTACTGGGGAATTGAACCCAGGCTATCAGGCTTTTAAGCAAGCACCTTTAATGGCTGAGCCATCTCTCCAGCCCTGAATATGATTTTTAATTTTTTTTATGAGACAGAATTTGCATGCCAAGGCCTTTAGCCACTGCAATCAAACTCCAGATGCATGCACCATCTTGTGTGCATGTGTGGACCTTGCACATTTGCATCACCTTGTGCATGTCTGGCTTACGTGGGATCTGGAGAGTTGAACATGGGTCCTTGGGCTTTGCAGGGATGTACCTTAACTGCTAAGCCACCTCTCCAGCCCTTTAAAAAAAAAAAAATCTATCTATCTATCTATCTATCTATCTATCTATCTATCTATCTATCTATCTTTTGGTTTTTCAAGGTAGGGTCTCACTGCCTGGCTGACCTGGAATTCACTCTGCAGTCTCAGGGTGGCCTCGAACTCACTGCGATCCTCCTACCTCTGCCTCCTGAGCGCTGGGACTAAAGGTGTGCGCACCACACCCAGCCCTTTAAAATATTTTTATTGGGGCTGGAAAAATAGCTTAGCAGTTAAGGCACTTGTCTGCGAAGCCTAAGGATCTGAGTTCAATTCTCTAGGTCCCAAGTAAGCCAGATGCATAAGATGGTGCATGTATCTAGAATTCATTTGCAGTGGCTAGAGGCCCTGGCACACTCATTCTCTCTCTAAAAAAAATAAAATAAATATAAATATTTTAAAAATTACATAAATTTTGTTTTGTTTTTGAGATAGAGTCTTGCTCTAGCCCAGGCCGACCTGGAATTCACTATGTAGTCTCAGGGTAGCCTTGAACTCAGCAATCCTCCTACCTCTGCCTCCCCCTTGCTGGGATTAAAGGCGTACACCACCACACCCAGCAAATATTTTTATTTCATTATTTGTGTGTGTGAGAGAGGGAGTATGCACATGGGCAAGCCAGGTCCTTCTGCCACTGCAGTTGAAGCCCAGGTACATGTGCCACTTACATGGGTACTGTAGTGTTGAACTCAGGCTGGCAGGCTTTGCAGGCAAGCACCTTTAACCACTGAGCCATCTCCCCAGCTCATGAATATGGTTTTGACCTCAGCCCAGTAAACATTAACTCAAAGCAAAGTCACTGGTGATAATGGTTACTGTCATACAGCAGTCAGCATTTTCCTCGTGTCAGAAATGGCAGGCGAACTTCAAAGCTTTGTTCTTCCAAGTCAAAAAAGAAAGAAAGAAAAAAGCAAAGTGTAATCTGGGACTGGGAATTTAACTCAGTGCCAGGACACTGGCATAACATGTTTGGGTTTAAAAACATGAAGTTCATGAGAGAAACTGAAGAGCAGTGTTGAAAAGGATGGGAGAGATTTTCCCAGGTCCACAGCAGAGCATGGGAACAACAAAAACAGGAGTGATGAGTCTGGAAACTCCACTTCCCTGCAAAATGATATCACGAGGAGAGTGATAGAGTCCTGGAATGCGGAGATCGGCTCTTTCAATTTTATTTGTTTACTGGGGGTGCACGGGGCCTCTAGCTACTGCAAACCAACTCCAGAGGCACGGGCCACCGTGTGCATCTGCCTTACATGGGTTCTGGGGAGTTGAACGTGGGTCCTTAGGCTTCACAGGGAAGCGCCTTAACCACTAAGCCGTCTCTCCAGCCCAGGGGACCTGGCTTTTCCTCCCAGCTCTGCTCTCAGGTCAGATATCCAACCACAGGCAAGGCCCACTCAAGGCCTGCTTCCCACCCACATGTTGCAGCCACTGGACAGGATAGCTACTGAAGGCTTCCTGCACGGACAGCAAGCTCTTTAGAGCTGTTGCAATCCTCAAGGAAGCTGAACTGAGCAACAAGCCTCAGTCATTTAAGGTCAGCAATGAGGTCATGGTGCTTGGCTCTCAAGCCTGGGTTCCTTGGGAGAGTGACTTAAGAGAAGAGAAATGGAGGATGCAGACAATGGGGGGGGGGGTCCTAGCAGGAAAGAAGGGGTCTTAAGTCTTAACAGGATTGGACAACTTTTTTTTTTTTTTCGATGTAGGGTCTCACTCTAGCTCAGGCTGACCTGGAATTCACTCTGTAGTCTCAGGGTGGCCTCGAACTCATGGCGATCCTCCTACCGCTGCCTCCTGAGTGCTGGGATTAAAGGCGTGCGCCACCACACCCAGTTTAGGATTGGACAACTTTAACAGATGAAAGGGTTTTGGTTTAAGGGACCCTGGCAACTCTTTTATTTAAAAATTTTTTTAATTTAATTTTATTTATTTGACAGAGAATGGGTGCACCAGAGCCTCCAGCCACTGCAAACAAACTCCAGATGAGTGTGCCACCTTGGGCTTATGTGGGTACTGGGGAATTGAACCTGGGTCTTTAGGCTTCACAGGTAAGAGCCTTAACCTCTACACCTTCACAACTCTTTAGTCACACGAAGGCTTGGGCCACATACAGAAGTGACCATTTCTAGCAGAATGGTGGGGCGCTGACAGGAATATTGACAAGATAGGGGAAGGGTATCTGCAAACCTGGGACACAAGTTAGTGGGAAGCAAAGGGAAAGCCAGGCAGTCCAAGGACTGGTATGGTTCAGGGCCCAGGAGTGTTGGGGTATCCTTAAAAGATTGAGGGGGTCTTGCAGGTCTAGGCGGCTCTGAAAGGCTTGGGGAGGGAGGGTGGACGGGCATTGATAATTTTGGGCCCAGACAAGCCTAGGGGGCCGGCCACGCCACGATGCAAAAGCAATGGCGAGGTCGGAATGGGGGGGCCCACTGTCAGATTCGGGGTGGCGGCAGGACTGGATGCCCCTGAGTGGCCCGCCCCCCTCCCACCTCAGGACGGGGATCCCAAGCCCCTCAGGTGGCAGAAGGCTCGGGAGCGCCCATGCGGGCTCCCGAGCGACCCTGACCGGCGTAGGAGGGGGCGGCCGGGGCAAGGCGGCCCCAGGCCCCGCGACTCCGGCCGCCCCGCCCCGCCCCCCGCAGCTCACCTGAAGGCCGCCCCGGTCCGCAGGAAACGCAGGATGGCCTTGTCGGCCGCCGTCTTCGCCGCCTGAACCCGAGAACTCAGCATCGCGGCCGCGCGGGAGGCCGGCCGCCGCCGCCGGACGGAGAGCTCCCTAGGCTCCCAGGGCGGCGGAACCTGCGGCCGCGACCCCACCTCCTCGGGAAGTGGGGCGGGGGGGAAAGGTAGGACGAAGGACAGGCTGCTCGGCACGACCGGAAGTCGCTCCTGCCGGAGCGCAATCGCCGACGGACGACGTCTCCGCTTTCCCTTTCCCCTTAGCAACGCACGCTGACTTCGGTTGCTAAGGAGCTCTCCTCCCACCCCGCCCCATCATGCCAGCCCCGGCCGCTGCAGATGTTCCGCCCAGATCCCGTTCACACGTGCACACAGAGAGTCGGCCTTCCGGAGGGACGGCTGGGTCGCGTTCCAGCGTGCAAACGGAAGTCCCCGCCCTAAAGCGTGCCAGAACTCGGCCACCTGGGGCTGATTTAACCCCTCTCCACCTTCTCACCGGCTTTGCATCCATCATCTCCCCTGTTCCCTTCTCTTAATCTAATAAACGCTCTCTAAACTTAAAAAAAAAACAAAAACAAAAACAGGCAGGGGAGATGGCTCGGTGAGTAAGGAGTTTGTCTGCGAAACCTAAAGATCTGGGGACTGGAGGCATGGCCGTTTGCCTGCAAAGCCAAAGGACACAGGTTCGATTCCCCAGGACCCATGTTAGCCAGCTGCACAAGGGAGCGCACGCGTCTGGAGTGCGGTTTGCAGTGGCTGTCCCTCTCTCTCCATCCCTCCCTCTTCCTCTGTCAAATAAATAAATAATAAAATATTTGAAAAACCTAAAGATCTGGGTTCGGTTCCCCAGTACTCACCTAAAGGCAGATGTGCACAAAACGGGCCATGGCTCTGGAGTTCGTTTGTGGCAGCTGGAGGCCCTGGCACAAAAAGGGAAGGAAGGAAGGAAGGGAAGGAAAGAAAGGAAGGAAGGAAGGAAAGAAAGAAAAAAGGAAGGGAAGGAAAGAAAGAAAAAGAAAATCCTGCTGCTGCTCTGGGGTTTGATTCTCCAATATCCACATAAAGCTGGATGCAATTTGCGGTGGAAGCTCTTGCAGGCGTGAGTGGGCACCCACATGTAAACAATAATAGTAATAGAAGCTTGTGTTGTGGCACAGGCCTGTACTGGCTGAGGCCAGAGGAACACAAGTTCGAGGCTAGCCTGGGCTGCATAGCCCTTGTCTCAATAAATTCGTACATGCATAAAGTAGCAGATTTTTTTTTTAAATTTTTGTTTATTTATTTGCAAGCAGAGAGATACAGAGAGAGAATGGGCGTGCCAGGGCCTCAAGTGCTGGGATGAAAGGCGTCTGACGCCCCTGGATTTTGTCAGCTTGACATAAACCCTTCCTCTTATTACTTGTGTCTGGTGGGATGTTTGTACCAGCAGTGAGGAACTGACTGCAACAATTGCCGCAGGAAAAGCAAACCTGGCCCCTGAATCTCTCTGGCTCCCCTGATCTTCGTGTGTTCCCTCCTGCATGTAGTTGCCTGAAATGGACCCGGTGCAGCCCCCTGCGGAAATGTGGTTTCATCCGTCCCCTGCATCCATCCTCAGAGGACGTGAGCCACCACCCCTTAGAACAATGTGCACGCTCATGCTCATGGCAGCGCTATTCATATTAGCAAAATATGCAAGCAACCTAAATGCCCAGCCAACTGAGGAATGGATAAGAAAATGTGCCATATAAAATATCTGTCCTTGGCCGGGCATGGTGGCACATGTCTTTAATCCCAGCACTCAGGGGGCAGAGGTAGGAGGATTGCTGTAAGTTCGAGGCCACCCTGAGACTACATAGTGAATTCCAGGTCAGTCTGAGCTAGAGTGAGACCCTACCTCGAAAAACCAAAGAGAAAAAAACAGAATTAAAAAAATCTATCCTTATATATAATGGAATATTACATAGCATTAAAAAGAGATGTTGCCATTGTGCCAGACACAGAAAGCACATATACATTTTTTAAAAATAAAGAGGAGCTGGAGAGAAGGCTAAGTTGTTAAGGCACTTACTTGCAAAGTCTGACAGCCTGGGTTCAATTCCCCAGTGCCCATGTAAAGCCAGATCCACAAGTGGTGCATGCAAATGGAATTCGTTTACAGTGGCAAGAGACCCTGGCATGCTCATTCTCACTCTCTCTGTCTTTCTTTCTCCCTCTTGCTCTTTTTCTCTCATGCTTTCTTCTTGCAAATAAATAAATAAAGAGAGCTGGGTGTTCTGGTGTCCACCTTTAATCTCAGCACTCTGGAGGCTGAGGTAGGAGGATCATTGAAAGTTTGAGGCCCACCTGGGGAATCTCAGGCAAGCACTCCATCAGTGAGCTACCCACCCAGGTCTACAAACACATTTTTTTTAATAATTTTTTTTGTTCATTTTTTATTTATTTATTTGAGAGCGACAGACACAGAGAGAAAGACAGACAGAGGGAGAGAGAGATAATGGGCGCACCAGGGCTTCCAGCCTCTGCAAACGAACTCCAGACGCATGTGCCCCCTTGTGCATCTGGCTAACGTGGGACCTGGGGAACCGAGCCTCGAACCGGGGTCCTTAGGCTTCACAGGCAAGCGCTTAACCGCTAAGCCATCTCTCCAGCCCTACAAACACATCTTAACAATAGGAGAAAATGCCTACAGCAAGAAGCAGGAAGCAAGACTGTGTGTGCCTTCTGTGTGAGCTATAAAATGAAGCACGTGTCTATGAGAGAAAAGAAACAATTTTTCAGAAGCTCAAATTCAGGGCTAGAGAGACGGTTTAGCATTTAAGGTGCTTGGCTGCGAAGCCTGAGAACCCATGTTCAACTCACCAGGTCCCACGTAAGCCAGATGCAGTGATGCAAGCATGCAAGGTCGCATATGCACACAAGGGGGCGCACGTGTCTGGAGGTCGAGTGCAGTGGCTGGAGGCCCTGGTAGGCCAATCCTCTCTCTCTCTTTCTTTTTCTCTCTTTCACACAGACATTTTTTTTTTTTTTTTCGAGGTAGGGTCTCACTCTAGCCCAGGCTGACCTGGAATCCACTATGTAGTCTCAGGGTGGCCTTGAACTCACAGCTATCCTCCTACCTCTGCCTCCCAAGTGTTGGGATTAAAGGCATGCGCCACCACATCCAGCACACACACATTTTTTTAAAAGTTCAAATTCACGGAAGTATGGGAAAAAAAAATAGCAGTTACCACAAATGTAGAAATTAAGGACATGTAGGCCAAGGGATACAAAATAGCATATATGAACCAGTACAGAGAATTGAAGTACACACAGTCCAAAGTTAATAAAATTGTGTCCCCCCCCCCCACCAGAGGTAAGGTCTCACTCTAGTTTAGGCTGACCAGGAATTCACTGTGCAGTCTCAGGATTACCTCAAATTCACTGTAATCCTCCTACCTCTGCCTCCTGAGTGCTGGGATTAAAGGCATGTACCACCACACCCAGCCTATTTTAGGGTTTTTAAAAAATATTTTTTTATTTTATTTATTTGAGAGAGAGAGAAAGAAGCACATAGAGAAAGAGAAAGAATGGGCATGCCAGGGCCTCTAGCCACTGCAAATGAATTACAGACACATGCACCACCTTGTGCATTTCACTTAGGTGGGTACTGGGAAAATTGAACCTGGGTCCCTAGGCTTCACAGGCAAGCACTTTAACCACAAAGCCATCTCTTCAGCCCTATTTTTTTGTTGTTGTTGTTCATTTTTATTTATTTATTTGAGAGTGACAGAGAGAAAGAGAAAGAGGCAGACAGAGAGAGAGAATGGGCATGCAGGGCCTCCAGCCACTGCAAAGGAATTCCAGACACGTGCGCCCCCTTGTGCATCTGGCTAATGTGGGTCCTGGGGAATCGAGCCTCGAACCAGGGTCCTTAGGCTTCACAGGCAAACGCTTAACTGCTAAACCATCTCTCCAGACCTATTTTAAGGTGTTTTTATTTTTAATTAAATAAGGAGATTTTAGCTGCTGTTGTCACACACACAAAGTAACTATGTGAAATGACAGATATGTTCATCTGCGTCACTATAGCAACCAGTGTACTTCCTACATGTGTCCCATAATGTTATATAACTCTCCATGTTGTGAGCCCCAAGTATTCACAGTAGAATGTACTACAACAACCACTGCTGTTCACCGAGCTTCACAGAGGAGCACCAAGGTAAGGAGGAGCCAGATGGGCACTGGGCAACTCTGTGCCTCTCTGAGGAAAAGTAGCTCAACCCTGGCATCTCACCATATAGCCTAAACTGGCCCAACTCCACCTCCTGAATGCTTGGTTTACAAATATGTGCCACCCATTATTTCTTTCTTTCTTTCTTCTATTTTTTATTTTTCGTTTTTCCAATGTAGGGTCTCACTCTAGCCCAGGCTGATCTGGAATTCACTGTGTAGTCTCAGGGTGGCCTCGAACTCACGGCAATCCTCCTACCTCTGCCTCCCAAGTGCTGAGATTAAAGATGGGTGCCACCACTCCTGGCTTCTTTCTTTTAATTTTTATTTATTTATTTGCAAATAGAGAGAGAGAGAAAGAGAAAGAACAAGAGAGAGGGAGAATGGGTGTGCCAGGGCCTCCAGCCACTGCTAGCCACCTCCAGCTGCGTGTACTATTCTGTGCAAACGGTCTCATGTGGAAACTTGGGGAATCAAACCCTGGTTGTCAGGCTTTTGTGGGAAAGTGTCTTAACTACTGAGCAATCTCTCCAGCCCTGTTTTTAACAATTTGTAGGGCACTCTGGCCAACAACAGCAGAATGCACCTTCATCTTGAGTGACAACATGGAACATTCTCTACTATAGACCACATACTCGAGAACAAAACAAATCCCAACACGTTTACAGGACCAAAACATATCCAGTGTTCTCTGACCACAAGGAGATGAAGGTAGAAATCATAACAGATGAATATTTGCGGAATTCATAACCAACAAAATCAAACCAACATTCCTGAGTAACCAAAGGTAAAAGAATTAACAAGACAAATTAGAAAATACTTTAAAAACTCATTTGCATGGGTGTGTACAGACTACCAGGCCCTCTTGACCATACAAGGGAACAGCAGACACTTGGGCTATTTTTTGTGTCAGGCTGACATGGGTGCCTTGGGAATTGAACCCAGGTCATCAGGCTTTGTAAGCAAGTGCCTTTAACTGCTGAGTCATCTCTCCAACTGTGGTTGTTTTCTTCAGTGTTGCTGTGTTTTTGAGGGTTTTTTTTAACTTTATTGCTGGGCATGGTGGAGTACACCTTTTTTTAAAATATTTTTTGTTCATTTTATTTACTTATTTGAGAGTGACAGAGAGAGAGGGAGAGAGAGACAGATAGAGAATGGACGTGCCAGGGCCTCCAGCCACTGCAAATGAACTCCAGATGCGTGTGCCCCTTGTGCATCTGGCTAACATGGGTCCTGGGGAATCGAGCCTCGAACCGGGGTCCTTAGGCTTCACAGGCAAGCGCTTAACCACTAAGCCATCTCTCCAGCCCATGTTTTAGGTTTTTTTTACTTATCTTTTTTTGTTTTCAGAGACAGTCTCGCTCTAGCTCAGGCTAGCCTTGAACTCATGTTGAGCTGTCTGCCTCAGCTTCTGGAGACCTGGAATTATAGGTGTGAGCCACCACACTTGGTTTGGGATTTTAAAAATCAGATTTAAGTTCCAAATCAGGGAGGTGAGGACATTCTTCTTGAGGAATTTAAATCACAGCTCCCTTTGTAAAAGGGAAGTGCTATTCTCTTAACTAGTAGACAATCATCTTAAAAGTAGGATATAGGGGCTGGAGTGATTGTTCAGTGGTTAAGGGAATTGCCTGCACAGCCTAATGACCTGAGTTCGATTCCCTAATACCCACATAAACCAGATGCACAAGCTGGCCCATATACCTGGAGTTCTTCTGCAGAGGCTGGAGGCCCTGGCATGCCCATTCCCTCTGTCTCTGTTTTCTCTGATTGCAAATAAATAAATTTAAAATAAGTCAGATGTAGAATACAGTTGATTTGAGAACTGCTTAGGGTGTAACCCATGCCTTTGATTTTCAGTATTTCTTGCTAAGAGGCAGCTTGTCAGCCCAGCCTCTATTTTTAACATATTCGCTTTTGTTTTAAGAACCTGAGGGGTCGCTAAGCATGGTAACGCACAGCTTTAATCCCAGCACTTGGGAGGCAGAAGTAGGGGATCACCAGGAGTTCAAGGCCAGCCTGGAACTACAGAGTGAGTTCCAGGTCAGCCTGTTCTAGAATGAGACCTTACCTTAGGGGGAAAAAAAAAATTAAAGGGGATGGAGAGATGGCTTTGTGGTTAAGGCACTTGCCTACAAAGCCAAAGGATTCCAATTCAATTCTCCAGGACCCACATTAGCCAGATGCACAGGGGGACCCATGTGTCTGGAGTTCTTTTGCAGCGGCTGGAGACCCTGGTGCGCCCATTCTCTCCCTCTCTCTTTCCCTCTGTCTGCTTCATTCTCTCTCTCTTTGCATCTCTCTCTCTCAAATAAATAAATAAATAAAATATGTTTTTTAAAAAAGAATCTGAGGTGGGTGGGGGGGATCACGATGTATTGCTCTGGTGTGAAGTAGAACCCATCTGGTTGTTGGCCTGTTCCCATTATCCAGACAGATGGATAATAAAGCAGCTTTCATAATATTCCTGTTTGCTTAAGGATGTCTCGGAGGTCAGGAGTCTAAACACACCCAGGCCCAGTCTTTTTGTTCTGACAACCTCACCGAGCTGTCCTCAGAAAAGGGTGATTCTCCGAGCCATCACTACCCACAAAAGTACCCAGGAACATGTTAGCAGACTCTGGGACCTCAGCTCAGATGGGATGAATTAGAAACTACAAAGAGAGGGCCCCCTGACCTCTCTGCTAACCAGCTCTCCCCATGATGCCAATGCATGTTCAAGGTGAAAATCACCCTTTCAGAAAAAAACACCATCGTCTCTAAGAAAGCAAAGAAGAGGTTACTCACACAATAAGTTCTTCAGTACAACTAATTCTCTACACCATCACCATCACTATTATTATTATTATTTTTTTTTTTTTTTTTTGAGGCAGGGTCTTACTCTAGCCCAAGCTGACCTGGAATTCACTATGTATTCTCAGGGTGGCCTCGAACTCATGGTGATCCTCCTACCGCTGCCTCCCAAGTGCTGGGATTAAAGGCGTGCACCACCACACCCGGCTTGTTTTTGTTTTTTCAAGATAGGGTCTCACTCTAGCTCAGGCTGACCTGGAATTCACTATGTAGTCTCAGGATGGCCTTGAACTGACAGTGATCCTCCTACCTCTATCTCCTGAGTGCTGGGATTATGGCGTGCGCCACCATGCCCGGCTCATCATCATCATCATTATTATTTTGGTTTTTCGAGGTAGGGTCTCACTCAAGCCCAAGCTGATCTGGAATTCACTATGCATTGTCAGGGTGGCCTCGAACTCACAGTGATCCTCCTACCTCTGCCTCTCGAGTGCTGGGATTAAAGGTTGATGCCACCACACCTGGCCTTACATTATTTTATCAGTGTTTCTTGTGTGCTAGACGCTCTGCTCCCAGTCTTCAGGGGGCTTTTCTGCAATACCTCCAGAGAGGAGTCACACACATGCACCGGTGCACAAAGCTTGCAACAGCTGCAGCCTGGACACTGTAGGAGCGACAGAGGGTCTTAGCTGCTTCTGTCCAGAGAGAAAGCCAGCCCAGGGGAGGAAGGTGCCCTTTTCTCCAAGGAGCTGATAATCCTCTTAGCAGAAATCCCTCAATTTAAAGGTTGGGAATGAAGTTTTAAAGTAATTAGTTTTTTATGACCATATTTATTGATATGTAATTTGCTTGCCATGCAAAGAGCTCACTTCAAGTGCACAATTCAATGTGTTGTAGGATAGTCACAGGGTTGTGAAAAGGTCGCATCTAATTTTAGGACTTTTTTTTTTCCCTTACCCTTAGCAACCTATTCCTTGGCAACTGATGTTCTTCTGCTTTCTGTCTATTTCCCAGGCTGGATATTCAGTATCAGTGGAACCATGTAATCATCGTGTAATGGTTAGATCACAGGTGTGGTGAGATCACAGGTGTGGTGCCTCCTACCTTCCACACCTGCTCTGAGGTGCTGACAGGCTACAATGTCTGTACCCCTCTTCCCCCTTCTCCCTGCCATCTGGGCTGCATGAGCGTCCTATAATTAAGCCTGCTGCTTCCTGGTGTGGGACCGCCCCTGTCCTGCAGAAACTTCTAAGAGGGGAACTGACGGCTTTCGCTCGTTTCTGACATGTCCTGTCTTGCACCCTGCTGCCACCGTGCTGTCTGAAGCATTAAAAACCCTACTAATGGGGCTGGAGAGATGGCTTAGCGGTTAAGCGCTTGCCTGTGAAGCCTAAGGACCCCGGTTCGAGGCTCGGTTCCCCAGGTCCCACGTTAGCCAGATGCACAAGGGGGCGCATGCATCTGGAGTTGGTTTGCAGTGGCTGGAAGCCCTGGCGCGCCCATTCTCTCTCCCTCCCTCTATCTGTCTTTCTCTCTGTGTCTGTCGCTCTCAAATAAATAAATAAAAAATGACCAAAAAAAAATTTAAAAAAAAACCCCTACTAATGGCCAGAGAGATGGCTTAGTGGTTAAGATGCTTGCCCCTGTGCCAACATAGGCCAGATGCACAAATGTCCTTCCTTCCTTCCTTCCTTCCTCCCTCCCTCCCTCCCTCCCTCCCTCCATCCTTCTTTCTTTCTTTCTTTCTTTCTTTCTTTCTTTCTTTCTTTCTTTCCTTTCTTTCTTTCTTTCTTTCTTTCTTTCTTTCTTTCTTTCTTTCTTTCTTTCTTTCTTTCTTTCTAACAAGCACGGCAGACTGGCCTTCTTTTTTTATGAGAGAGAGCAAGGGTAAGAGTAACAGAGATATATATAGAGAGAATTGGCATGCCAGATCCTCCAGCCACTATAACCTAACTCCAGACATGTAAGCCACTTTGTGCACACGTATGACCTTGAGTATGCATCACCTTGTGCTTATGTGGGATCTGGGGAGTTGAATATGGGTCCTTAGGCTTTGCAGGCAAGTACCTTAACCACCAACCCCTTTCTCCTGTCCCCACATGTTATTCTTTTGTATGACTGAATAATATTGCTGCGTGGTATGATGGGTGGTGTGTGTATGCATCGTGTATGTCCACGTGTGTGCAGCATGCAGAGAAGAGAACTTCAGACGTTCTCTCTTCTATCATTCTTCCCCTTGTTTCCTCGAGATGCAGTCTCTCACCGAAGCTGGAGCTCCCATTTTTGGTCAGACTGCCCAGGCAAGCCCCAGAAATTCTTCTGTCTCTACTCCTGACAGCAGTAGGTTTGCATGTGTGGCCATACCTAGAGCTTGGCTGTTGTTTTGAAGCAGGGTCTCACTCTAGCCAGGGCTGACCTGGATCACTCTGCAGTCCCAGGCTGGTTTAAACTCATGGCAATCCTCCTACCTCCAGAGTGCTGGGATTACAGCTGTGTGTCACTCCACTGGGACTAGGCCTAGCTTTTCTTTTTTCCTTCTCCTTCCAAGGAGGGTCTCGCTCTAGCCCAGGCTGACCTGGAATTCACTCTGTAGTCTCAGGGTGGCCTCGAACTCATTGCGAGCCTTCTACCTCTGCCTCCCAAGTGCTGAGATGAAAAGCATGCTCCACCACGCCCAGCCACAAAAGATGTTTTACCTACTGGGCCGTTTCCCAGCTCCCTGAATAATATTCTTTTACATGTATACTAACACGCGTTGTTTATCTGTTCCTCTGGCAGTGGACATGGTTTGATCTCACTTTTCAGCTATTGAGAAAATGTTGCTGTTAAGAATTAGTGGACAACTTCTGCTTAAGGTCTGGCTTTCAATTATTTTGGGGCTGTGGATAGAAGTGCAGGTAGGCGTCACTTAGTAACAAAGACATTTGAATCCATCGTTGAAAACGTCCTACATTGCCCAAGCTTCCTTGCCTGGCTAGGTGCCACGGTTTGAATGTAAATGTCTCCCATAGCTTTTTGTGTTTTGAATACTTGATCCCCAGCTGGCAGCAATTTGAGAAAGTTGTGGGGGCTTTTGGGAGGTGGAGCCCTACTAGAAGAGGTGTGTTAGTGGAGGGAGACCTTGCGTTTAGGGGTCTAGCCCACTGGGTGCTCAGAGTTCACTCACTCAGATTACTTCTTTCCCGCAGCTGTGGAGATGTGACCCAAGCTTCCTGCTTAAGTCTTCCGTGCTTTCCCAACCATGATGAAACTTCCCCTCAATACTGTTGTGGTAGCCGGGCGTGGTGGTGCATGCCTTTAATCCCAGTGCTCGGGAGGCAGAGGTAGGAGGATCGCCATGAGTTCGAGGCCACTCTGAGACTACATAGTGAATTCCAGGTCAGCCTGAGCTAGAGTGAGACCTTACCTCGAAAAACAAATAATAATAATAATAATAATAATAAATTTTAAAAAACAAACTGTGGTGGTGCATGCCTTTAATCCTAGCATCCAGGTGGTCAGCCTGGGCTAGAGCAAGACCCTACCACAAACAACAACAACAGAAACAAAGAAACCGTAAGCCAAAATAAACCATTCCCTCCCCTAAACTGCTTCTGGTCAGGTGTTTTGTTCCAGCCACAAGCAGGTAGCTGTAACAAATAGCTTAAGTGTTTGGATGGGATATCTTTTATTTATTTATTTATTTATTTATTTATTTATTTTTTGAGGTAGGGTCTCTCTTTCTCTAGCTCAGGCTGACCTGGAATTCACTATGCAGTCTCAGGCTGGCCTCAAACTCATGTCAATCCTCCTACCTCTGCCTCCCAAGTGCTGGGATTAAAGGTTTGTGCCACCACGCCCAGCCCTTTGATATCTTTAGGTTAGTGTCTATCCCCAAATCAGTCATCTGTGGCCAGGAGTCATGTGTTACTGGATGTACAGACAGTGTACAGATGTGGGGAAGATTTCTCTAGAAATGATTATGGGTCAGATGAGCTGTAACTGGTGCTCAAGAAACAAGGTAGGGGCTAACTGATTCCCTCAGTGGTATGGGACCCATAGCTGGAGCTGGGAAACAAGTCAGAACCATATCCAAACATAAGCCCACTCTGTAGTATCAAGCTACCAACAATCACGGGCTACAAGAGGGTCTACACCTATTAAATTCTCTATAAAAAAAAGTAAGGGTTATCTCATTTGTCCTGGTGCTAACCTACTCTCCTTTAGAGAATCTGCTTCTCTTTTTCAGATACATGTAGATCCTAAGGAGAGAGCCACCCCATCATACCTCAATAAGGCCCCTGCTGAAACTAAGAAAAATGGGCGAAACAAGCAAGAGTGCTGTTTTCCTGATGAACCGGATACCAGCACAAGGGCGAAGGAGACCAACACAGAGAAAAATCAACTCCTACCAAATCAGAGAGCCAGAGCCTCAGAGGCCCCCACACCTCATCACTGAAGCAGACCAAAAGTGAACCCAACATGGCTCAGGAAAATTTTGTGGAAGAGGGGGCAGGAAGAATGTCAGAGCCACATGTTGGGTCATGATATGCAGAGACATTTATCTTACCCATAACTGTGGGCTAACTCCACAATGCATGACCCATATATCTCAACAAGGAGGGGCCAAGGGGAGAGGGTAGGTCACAGATGAGCCTAATAATGGTAGCAAACTGACTGTATTTACTGAATACAAAACTACTTAATTAAATAAAAAAAAGTAAAATAACCTCAAGAGTATAAAAAAAAAAAACTAGGTAGGAATTAGCCAGGAGTAAACTGATATGAATTAACATGGTACCTGGCACCTAGGTATTGTTCATTAATATTTCCTGGATAAATTAGAATATATTTGAGTTTTAGTAACTGCTGTGATCATTTGAATGTGCAATGTCCCCCCAAAGGCTCTTGTACTGAAAGCTTGGTCTACAGCTGGTGGCATTGTTGAAGGTAGTGGGAACTTTAGGAGGTAGGAGCAGGTGGAAGAAGTAGGTTTCTGGGAGTGTACTTTAAAAAAAAATTGGTTTTTGTTTTTTCAAGGTAGGGTCTCACCCTAATTCAGACTGACCTGGAATTCAATGTGTAGTCTCAGGGTGGCCTCAAACTCACAATGATCCTCCTACTTCTGCCTCCCACGTTCTGGGACTAAAGGTGTGAGACACCATGCCAAGCTAAAAAAAAAAAAATATATTGACAATTTTTATACATGCATATAGTGTAGTTTGAACAGTCTTCCTTCAATGTCCCCTGTCATCCCCTTTCCATGGAACCCTTCTTCTTCCCATTTTGTCCCTCTTCTGCCTTGATGTCTTTTTTCTTGGTGTGTGTGTGTGTGTGTGTGTGTGTGTGTGTGTGTGTGATAGAGATGTCTTATTAGTGCTGAGTACTCACAGTCACTTATTCTTAACTTTTTTTTTTTTTTTTTCATGAGGTAGGGTCTCACACTAGCCCAAGCTGACCTGGAATTCACTCTATAGTCCCAGGCTGGCCTCAAACTCACAGAGATCCTCCTACCTCTGCCTCCCAAGTGCTGGGATTAAAGGCGTGCGCCACCATGCCCGGCTATTTCCAGTTTTGGGTTTTTTTTGGTAAGTGTAAGTGTTGGGGTGGGAGACACTTGACTCCTGTGTTTGTATCTCCTTTTTATGACTGCTGTACTGACCCAAGTCTGCCACGTTCCTCTGCCATGATGTACTACCTCAATATGCACCAAGTGACAGGGACTAAAACTCCCCCAAACCGTGAAACAAACAAACAAAAAAATCTATTTCCTCATTTAAAGCTTTTATCTCAGTTTATCACTTTGTCACAGTCATGGAAAACTAACATGCTCAATAATTGGTTTTCAAGCTGAAGAGTTGGCTTAGTGGTTAAGGCACTTGCCTGCAAAGCCTAACAACCAGGTTTGATTCCCCAGTATCCACATGAAGCCACATGCATAAAGTGGTGCACGTGTCTGGAGTTTGTTTGCAGCCGCTAGAAACCCTGGTGTGCCCATACTCTCTGTGTCTCTCCCTTTTCTCTATCTCGCTCTGCTTGCAAATATATATATATTTGGTTTTTCGAGGTAGGGTCTCACTCTAGCCTGGGCTGACCTGAGATTCACTAGGTAATCTCAGGGTGACCTTGAACTCATGGTGATCCTTCTACCTCTGCCTCCCGAGTGCTGGGATTAAAGGCATGTACCACCATGCCATGCCAAAAAAAATTTAAAAAATATATAATATATATATAAATATATATAAAATTTTTTTATTTGTTTTTCGAGGTAGGGTCTCAGTCTAGCTTAGGCTGACTATGTAGTCTCAGGGTGGCCTTGAACTCATGGTGATCCTCCTACCTCTGCCTCCCAAGTGCTGGGATTAAAGGCGTGTGCCACCACAGCCAGCTCAAAAAAATGTACTTTTTTAAAAAGGCTTGTTTTTAAGGAGGCAGACTCGAGAGACAGACTGGGTTTTAATTTCAGATCAATCCTTACCTCATTGACTAGCCTTGTACAAATTATTTGCCCTACTCACAGATTTCTTCCTTCATCTGTAAAATGGAGATAAAACCAGGCCTGTGCCATACCAATGCTTGCTAAGATTAACAGACATGCCAGATGTGGTGGCGCACACCTTTGATCCCAGCACTTGGGAGGCAGAGGTAGGAGGATCGCCATGAGTTCAAGTCCACCCTCAGACTACATAATGAATTCCAGGACAGCCTGAGCTAGAGCAAGACCCTTCCTTGAAAAGAAAGAAAGAAAGAAAGAAAGAAAGAAAGAAAGAAAGGAAGGAAGGAAGGAAGGAAGGAAGGAAGGAAGGAAGGAAGGAAGGAAGGAAGGAAAGAAAGGAAGGAAGGAAGAAAGAAAGATTGACAGACACACACAGGTGAAGAACATGCCTTGGTGCCCAGGACACTCTTGATTCTGGGTTTTTAGGCTCTTTCTTTTTGTCTTTCTTTCTTTCTTTCTTTTTAAAAAAAAAGAGAGAAATGGGTATTTCAAATGAACTTTAGATGCATGCAGAACTTTATGCATCTGGATTTAAATGGGTGCTGGGGAATTGAACTGGGGTTGTTAGGCTTTGTAGGCAAGCACTTTAACTGCTGAGCATCCCTCCAGTCCCCTCAGCGGTTTTTTGTTTGTTTGTTTTCTCGAGGGAGGGTCTCACTCTAGCCCAGGTTCGCCTAAATCTCACTCTGTAGTCCCAGATTGGCCTTGAACTCACAGCAATCCTCCTACCTCTGCCTCCCAAGTGCTGGATTAAAGGCATGAGCCACCATGCCTTGTTTCTTCAAAAAGTTTTTTAAATGTTGTGCTTAGCTTTGATTTTCATTTTTTCCTTTTCTTTCTTTCACTGTTATTTTGTTTTTTTAAAAAATATATTTTATTTTTTAAAATTTGTTTGACAGACAGAAAGAGGGAGAGAGAGAATGGGTGTGCCAGGCCTCTAGCCACTGCTAATGAACTGCAAACATATGCACCCCTATGTATCTGGCTTATATAGGTCCTGGGGAATTGAACCTGGGTCTTTTGGCTTTGAAGACAAACACCTTAACTGCTAAGTCATCCATCCCTCCAGCCCTATTTTTTTTTTTTTAATATTTTAGCCAGGCGTGGTGGCACACACCTTTAATCCCGGCACTTGAGAGGCAGAGGCAGGAGGATCTTTGTGAGTTCAAGGCCATCCTGAGACTACATGACTACATAGTGAATTCCAGGTGAGCCTGGGCTAGAGTGAAACCCTACCTTACAAAAGAAAACAACCAAAATTATTTATTTGCAAAGATAGAGAAAAGACAGAGAGAGAATGGCCATGCCAGGGCCTCTTGCCTCTGCAAACAAACTCCAGATACATGTGCCACTTTGTGCACCTGGCTTCACTTGGATATTGGGGAAATCAAACCCAGACCATAAGGCTTTGCAAGCAAGCACCTTTAACTGCTGAGCCATCTCTCCAGCCCTGTTATTTTGAGACAGGGATAACGGTATGTATCCCAATCCAGCCTTGAACTTGCTGTGGGCCCCAGTCTGTCCTCAAACTCACAATCCCCCCGGTTCAGCTTCCCTTGTGCACACGGGTCACCTCACCACACCACTAAAAAGGAGTCGATAAACCGCATCTGTGTGCCGAGGCGCTGTTTTAGGTACTTGAGGTGGCTTCGTCTGTGAAAATCCATGGGGCTGAGGTTGTAAAGAGGGCAGACAGGAGAGGAGAGTGAGCAGTCACACTCAGTAGGATGAACCAGGCGTGGTGGCGATCGCCTTTAATCCCAGCACTCCAGAGGCAGAGGTAGGAGGACCACAGTGAGTTCGAGGCCACCTTGAAATTACATAGTGAATTCCAGGTCAGTCTGGGCTACAGTGAGACCCTACCTTGAAAAAAAATAAAATAAGATAAAAATAAAAACAAAAACAACAAAAAAACCGGCAGGATGGGTCCTGAAGGCAGGGACCTGATGACTCATCTGTGATGCCCCAGAGTCAGGGCTATGAAAGTCACAGCACAATGTTTGCTGAGCAGAGGTTACCTCTGGCCTTTTCATCTGCTTCTTGGTTAATTTCAGTAGTCTTTCAGTCCCATGATGACAGTAGATCCAGTCAATGCTGTCAGAAGCCCAGGGCCTGTTACCCTGTGTGGCACACAGCAGGTGCTCAATAAACAGTAGCTTAATGTATGTGTCCATTTCAAAAAAAAAAAAAATTCTTGTTTTCCATCCCCTGCGTTTATTATAGGAATATATGATATTGATGTTATTGGATTCCTACAAATAAACATTTAAGGAGGTTTCGTTTGGGCTCAGGGTGTGCGCCGTAGTACCCGGACAGCCATTTCACAGGCTAATGCGCCCCCCCACCTTAGGCTCCCATTTCACAGGCTAATGCGCCCCCCTTAGGCTCCCCCAGCCAGCGGCCCCTGCAGCCACAGAGAGAGAGGCTCGGAAGGGCTCGCCCCGCCCTCCGCAGCTCGCTCGGTCCTCCCCTCTTCCTCCTCCTCCTCCTCCTCCTCCTCCTCGCCTCCCACTCTCCGCGGTCTCCTGGCGGCAGAGGCTTTTGTCTCCAGGGCTGATCCCTCCCCCCACGTCTCCCCCAACTCCCCCCGACACACACAGCTGCCTCCCCGGGAGGAAGAGGCGCGGGAGCTGTCCATCATCCCGGTGCTGAACCCCGGAGCGCTCCTCGCCCGCACGGCTACCATGTAAGGACCATGCAAAGGGCTGGTCCTGGCGCAGCGCGGACATGGAGGAGGACTTATTCCAGCTCAGGCAGCTGCCGTGAGTACCATGGGGCGAATGAGAGGCAGGCAGGCTTTCTCCGGGAGGAAGGAAAGCCTGCAGGGGAGCGAGGGGTGGGGGTGTGTGTGCATCACGGCATGGCTTCTTGGATTTAAAGGTAACTGTCAAGAGAAGGAAGAAATTAGGCCTAGAGGAGACAAGCCGTTTTCCAACCCCAGCAAACCCAGCTTTGGTTTCTCCAACTCGCTTCTGTCGGGAGCTTGTGGGAATCACTGAGTGTGGTGTTTTGTTGTTGTTTGTTTGTTTGTTTTTTTCTCCCCCTTCTAATTGCTCTCAACCCTAGAGGGACTTTCGAGGTCTATGCTTTAAGACAAGCGTCAGCTGCTATTGGGAGATGTGGGCTGAATGGGTAAGAGCGTGGGATGGCATTTGTCCTTCGCAACCTTTCTCCTGCACCGTGAAATCCCTAATTCTTCTGCAAGGTCTTTTCAAAAGGAATGACGGGAGGTTGCAAGCTGCTTTCTGAAAAGCTGGGGTTTCTTCCTAGAGGAAAGGATTGGGCAAAGTCTGTTGTTTATGAAGTCTGTGAATGAGAGGACTGAGTGCTGTGGCGGAAAGCTCTTCTGAATGAAGGGTTTCAGGCACTCGCTGGCTGGAGTAAGACTCGCCGCTGGGCACACCAGGAATACGCTCCTTTGAGGAGAGGACTCCCTCAGAGATACCAAATTTACTCCAACAATCTTTTTTTTGGGGGGGGGTACAAACAGGCAAAGAGAAGGACAAGGGCCTTGTTAGGGGGCTTGCCGATTTTTCCTACCACAAGCAGATGGTGATTTCTTAAGCAAATTCCAAGGCAATGAGTGGGGGTATTAAACAGAACATTCCCGGAGGTTTCTGTTTTAATTTTTAGAATCACTAGTTATTTGGATTGTAAAAGTAGAATCTATTTGGGTTTGTTGGAAAGTGTACATTCTTGGTAGCACATGTGTGTTTTCTTGACTTAAAAAAATGGTGTGTGTGTGTGTATGTGTGTTACTGAGGAATTCTCCCAAGGGACTTTAAGTGTGACTGGTACAGCTCTCTGAGGCTCTGTATGCTGAAGGGGGTTGTAATTCAATGTTTACTTCTCAATTGGTATAAACTTAACTTTCATTATGCAGTTTTTGGGTTTTTTTGTTTTGTTTTGTTTTTGTTTTTCGAAGAAGGGTCTCCCTCTAGCCCATGCTGTTCTGGAATTCACTATATAGTCTCAGGCTGGTCTTTAATGCACAGTGATCCTCCTACCTCTACCTCCTGAGTGCTGAGGTTAATGGTGTGCACCACCGTGCCCGGCTTTTATTATCCACTTTTAATTAATTCAATTTTTCTTTTAAGCTTTTATTAATTGAGCCATAAACGACACAACTTATGACAGTTTTCATTTCACAAATGCTAAAGGACTCCTGTTGATAATATCCTGAAGGCCCAAGACAATCAGAATGTCAGAGTATGCATTCCTCAAAAAAAAAAAAAAAAACCTCTGCCATGCCTACTGAACATAAACACCATGTTCCAAAGCAGCACTGAGACTGGAGAGATTGCTCAGCAGTTAAGGCACTTGCCTGAAAAGCCTAAGAACTTGGGCTCAATTCCCCAGGATCCACATATAGCCAGATTCACAAGGTGGCACATGCTTCTGGAGTTCATTTTCAGTGGCTAGAGAACCTGACACACTTATTCTCTCTATATCTGCCTCTCTCTCCTAAATAAATAGTATATTTTGGAAAGAAGCAGAACTGTTCTCCAAAAAAAGTAATTCAAAAATAAAAATTGGTCCCCCTAATATCTGAGTATTCCCCAATATCTGACTCCCCCTAATATCTGACTGCTGCTCTCACAATGCATAACCCACAACCCCATGGGGAATACCAGCAACCCCACTGAGTGGGGACCCCAGCAGAATAGGGGGAGGGAGGAAAAGGATGGTACCAACACATGATGTATCCATACTAAATATGTCTGTAATAAAAAATGAATTAAAAATAACAATAATAGTAATAAATTGGGACTCATAAATGTGTATTGGAACTTAAGATTTAGTACAATATTTTGCAGACATTGTCAGAGCATGTGAACTTTATGGATGATTTATATACATTTAATCTACTATCATGAAGACATGATCTTATCATAGCAATTCTTTCTTTCATTAAAAAAAAGACTAAAGGGAAGGGACTGGAGGGATGGCTTAGTGGTTAAGATGTTTGTCTGTGAAGCCAAAGTTCCCAGGTTCACTTCCCCAGGACCCATGTAAGCCAGATTCACAGAGTGGTTCATGCATCTGAAGTTCATTTTCAGTGGCAGGAGGCCCTGGTGCACCCATTCTCTCCATCTACCTCTCTCTCTCTCTCTCTCTCATAAATAAAAAATATATATTTTAGAAAAAGATTAAAGGGGCTGGAGAGATGACTGAGAAGTTAAGGTGCTTGCCTGGGAAGCCTAAGGATTCAGGTTTGATTTCCCAGATCCCATGTATGCCATATGCATATGGTGGGCACATGGGTCTGGAGTTCGTTTAGAGTGGCTGGAGGCCCTGGTGTGCCCATTATCTCTCTCTCTCTCTCAAATAAACAAACATATATATATATACATATATATATAATATTTTATATAATATATATATTAATAAAACAGTAAAGGGCTGGAGCGATGACATTTAACAAAAGTTAAGACATTTGCCTGCTAAGCCTAAGGACCCAGGTTCAATTCCCCAGTACCCATGTAAAGCCAGATGCACAAAGGGGACGCATGAGTCTGGAGTTTGCAGTTGCTGGAAGCCTTTGTACACCCATTCTGTCTTTCTTCCTATCCACCTCTCTCTCTTTCAAATAAAGAAATAAATGAGTGGTAGAGCACTGACCTATCGTGCCTGAGGTCCTGGGCTAGATCCCCATGCACCAGTAATAAGTAAAACATACATATGTGAGTGAAAAGAGGAAGATTTTTCTTTACTTATTTAATTAAGTTCAGCTGAGTATAGAGTTACTCACTAGAAATCCTAGCACTCAGAAACCTAAAGACAATTTCTAGGCCAACCTGGGCTACATATGTTAGGAGACCTTGTCTCAAAAAATAAGGGCTGGAAACCGGGCATGGTGGGATACGCCTTTAATCCCAGCACTCGGGGGGCAGAGGTAGGAAGATCACCATGAGTTCGAGGCCACCCTGAGACTACATAGTGAATTTCAGGTCAGCCTGGGCTAGAGCAAGACCCTACTTTGAAAAACAAAAAATGGGGGAGGGGGGAATGGAGAGATGGCTTAGCGGTTAAGGCACTTGCCTGCAAAACCAAAGGATCCCAGTTCGATTCCCCAGGACCCACGTAAGCCAGATGCACATGGCGACACATGCATATGGAGTTTGTTTGCAGTAGCTGAAGGCACTTGGGAGACAGAGGTAGGAGGATTGTTGTGAGTTTGAGGCCAGCCTGAGATCTAGGTCAGCCTGGGCTAGAATGAGACCCTACCTAAAAAAAAGAAAATAGAGCTGGAGAGATGGCAGGGTGATTAAATGTGCTTGCTTGCAAAGTCTGATCACCCAGGTTTGATCCCCAATGCCCACGTAAAACCAGATACACAAAGTAAAGTAAGCATCTGGAGTTCATTTGCAGTGGCAGGAGGCCCTGGTGCTTCATACTCTCTTTCTGTCTCTCTCTAAAATAAAAAAGAGTATTTTTAAATTTTTATTTATTTATTTGAGAGAGAGAGAAAGAGAATGGGCACACAGGGCCTCCAGCCATGCAAACAAACTCCAGATGCATGTGCCACCCTGTGCATCTGGCTTACATGGGTCCTGGGAATTGAACTGTGGTCATTTGGCTTTGCAGGAAAGTGCCTTAACCACTAAGCCATTTCTTCAGGCCTAAAATAAATAAATAATATTTAACAAAATAAAGTATGTTTTTAATTTGAATATATTATAAGTATATAAATAAAATAAACACAGTTCAATAATAAGCCTAAGAATGAAAAGTCTCCATCCAGTTCTATTCCCCAAAGTTGTTTTTTGATTATTTTTCTTGATGTTTATAGATTTAAGGAAATATAATATTTATTAGAGAGGTCAAATAGTTCATTGTTTGAGAACACTGGCTCTCAGTCAAATGAACTTGAGTTTAAATCCTGACCCTGGCCACTTCTTAGTAGGCCAGTTAATCGTTTTGAGACCTGAATGTTCTAGCTATAAAACTGGCATCATTAACCAGGGTGTGGTGACGCACACCTTTATTCCAGCAGTTGAAGGGCAGAGGTAGGAGGATCACTATAAGTTCGAGGCCACCCTGAAACTACATAGTAAATTCCAGCTCAGCCTGGGCTAAAGTGAGACCCTACCTCAAAACAACAACAACAACAAAACTTGGCATCAGGGGGCTGGAGAGATGGCTCAGTGATTAAAGGCACTTGCTTGCAAAGCCTGATGGCTTGAATTCAATTCCCCAGCACCCATGTGAAGCCAGATGCACAAAGGGGGGCATGTGTCTAGAGTTCGTTTACAATGGGGGAAGGCCCTAGATACTTACTCTCTCTGTGTCTTCTTTCTCTCCCTCTCAAAAAATTCAATAAAAAATATTTTTAAATTGGAATCATAGAGATAAGAGAGTAGCTCAGAAGTCATGTGTGACTAGTATATACAGGCCCTAGATTCAATTACCAGCAGCTTTTGAAAAAAAATTAGCATCATTGAAAAAAATCAGTATCATGGGGGCTAGAGAGGTGGCTTAGTGGTTAAGGTGTTTGCCTGCGAAGTCTAAGGACCCAGGTTCGATTCCCCAGTACCCATTTAAGTCAGATGCATATTGTGGCACATACATCTGGAGTTTGTTTGCAGTGGCTAGAGGCCCTAGCATGTCCATCCTTTCCCTCTCTAATAAATCAAATAAATAAATTTTAAATGGGTATCAGGATATGGGCTGACCAGCTGGTTCAGTAGATCCAGCATCTGCCATGTCAGTGCGAGGATTGGACCTGGAGCCACAGACCTCCTGACAAGCCAGGTGCGGTCATCCACGCTTGTGACCCCAGGGCTCCTACAGCAAGGTGAGAGGTGGAGCCAGGAGGAGCCCATGACGCTCGTGGGCCAGCTAGCCCGGCAAATGCAGTGGCAAACAGCAAGGGACCCTGCCTCAAACAAGGTGGGCGGTGAGGGTCCACAGCAGAGGTTGGCCTCTGACCTCTGCGCCTGCACCACGGAGGTGCACACCCACCCTCACACACACACAAATAAGTGTGACAGTAGAATTCGTCTCATATGGCTACTGTGAGGATTAAACAAGACGTGTGCCAGGTTCTTGCGTGACACAAAGCAATGGACACATGTTAGCTACTTTCCATTTTCATTGTTACATACGAAGCATCATGTATAAAAGCAAAATAGAGGGCTGGAGAGATGGCTTAGTGGTTAAGGCACCTTCCTGCAGAGCCTAAAGACCCAGGTTGCAGTCCCCAGTGGCCATGTAAAGCTCGATGTATAAAATGGTGCACGCAGCTGGAGTTCATTAACAGTGTCTGGAGGCCTTGGCGTGCCCATTCTCTCATTCTTTCTCTCTCAAATAAATAACTTTTTAAAGAACTTTTAAAAGCAAAATATGTAGCTTCGCTATTGCTAGACTCCCCAAATTAAAATCTGAAAGCCCCAAACTACATTTGAATGAAGCCAAAATTGGATTTGAAATGTGCTGACCACCATTTATATTTAAAAAAAAAAAAAAAAGAGTAAGCTAAAAGAACCAGCCATGCAAATGTGAGTGGGCTACAAATCACGACTTCCATGTTTTTTTTTTTTTCTAACCATAGCCTGCATAGATTATGCACAGATTGCAGGCAACAGATTTCCCAAGAGCAATATGGTTTAAAAAAAAAACAAAACTCAGCGCTCCTGGTAGAGGGCTGGCAAGAGCGGACTTTGGAGCCGACTCTGTCCTGCGGGAGGCCAAGTGTTAACAGATCATAAGCCACTCCTAAGCAGATTGAAGGGACAGGAGGGGAAGGGGATGAGAGTGGGTATGAAAACAATCCTTTCTTGCGCTGGGAGGCATTTGGTTGGCACACAGCTCTGGGTGGCCCATCCGAGACCACAAGCAGCCCTTGTCTGTCACCTGCTGTTTGCTCACAAAGATCCGCAGGTATGGCAGATTCAGGAAGCTAAAATTCTGTGGCCGATTCTGCCCTGTCGTGTGCCCTTATGCAAGGCAGATTTTGTTAGATCCTGTCCGTCCCAGGGTGAGGATTTCTTTTTCAGTGCTGAGGAAGAAGCCTGGGGCTTCACACATACGAGGTGAACATACCACAAAGCTGCCTCCCTAGCCTTCAAATGACTTATTTCTTTTAGAACAATTATTTATTTGCAAGTAGAGGGAGACAGAGAGAAGAGTGACAGACACAGAGAGAGAATGGGCGCACCAGTGCAGCCATCCACTGCAAATGAAGTCCAGATGCGTGTGCCACATTGTACATCTGACTTTACATGGTTATTGGGGAATCGAACCAGGGTCATTGGGCTTTGCAGGCAAGCACCTTAACTGCTAAGCCATCTCTCCAGCCCTTCTTTCTCTTTTTTTTTTTTTAAATATATTTTTGCTGGGGGCTGGAGAGATGGCTTAGCAGTTAAGCACTGGCCTGTGAAGTCTAAGGACCGCGGTTCGAGGCTCAATTCCCCAGTACCCATGTTAGCCGGATGCACAAGGTGGCACATGCATCTGGAGTTCGTTTGCAGTAGCTGGAGGCCCTGGTGCACCCATTCTCTCACTCTCTCTCACTCTCTCACTCTCTCTCTCTCTCTCTGCCTTGTTCTCTCTCTGTCACTCTCAAATAAAAATAAACAACCATATACATATTTCATTTATTTATTTATTTATTTTTTGCTGGGCATTGTGGCACACACCTTTAATCCCAGCACTGGGGAGGCAGAGGTAGAAGGATTGCTGAGAGTTGAACTCCAGCCTGAGACTACTGAGTTTCAGGCCAGCCTAGGCTAAAGTGAGACCTACCTCAAAAAAAAAAAAAAAAATATATATATATATACACACATATATATATATATATATGAATATAAAGCCAGGTGTGGTAGTACATGCCTTTAATCCCAGCACTCAGGAGGCAGAGGTAGGAGGATTGCCATGAGTTCGAGGCCACCCTGAGACTACATAGTAAATTCCAGGTCATCCTGAGCTAGAGTGAAACCCTACCTCAAAAATACAAAAAGAAAAAAACCACACAAAAATTATTAGAAAAAAATGGACACAACAATGCCTCTTGCTGATACAAATGAACTACATTCACACGTGCCACTTTTTGTATCTGGCTTTACATGGGTACTGACTGGAAGATTGAACCCAGGTCCTCCTCTAACCACTGAGCAATCTCTCCAGCTCTCAAATGATTTCTTTTTTATACAATATTTTTTACGTATTTGAGAGAAAGAAAGAAAGAGGGAGAGGGAGAGAGAATGGGCAGCCCAGGGCCTCCAGCCACTGCAAAGGAACTCCAGACCACTTTGTGCCACTTTGTGCATCTGGCTTTACGTGGGTGTTGGGATATCAAACCTAGGTCACAAGGCTTTGCAAATAAGTGCCTTTAACTGCTGACCCATCTCTCCCAGCCTCTCAAATGCTTTCTTGAAAACACATTGTTCAGACCTTGCAAATTATGTAAATTACAGGACTGCTTGTGGTCTCATTAACAGATTCATTCATTCACTCACTCATTCATTCAACAGTTTACTTCAGTACCACCTCAGTTCAAAGGACCACTGAGGATGTTGCAGAAGAAGTAAGGTCTTTGCCTTTAAGGAGCTGCCATCTACAAGTGTGATATCCAATATGGTAGCTACTGGCCACATGTGGCTATTGAAACAAACTTAACTTAAAGAATATTTATTTTATTTTATTTATTTATTTGAGAGAGAGAGAAAAAAAATGGGTGCATCAGGGCCTCTAGCCACTGCAAATGAATTCCAGACACATGCGCCACCATGTGCATCTAGCTTGTGTGGGTTCTATATAAATTTAAAATTTTAAAATTTATATATATATAAATTTATATATATATAAATTTGATCATGTTTCTTTGCTAGACTTTTTAAAAAAATATTTATTGAGAACAACAGAGAGAAAGAGGCAGAAAGAGAGAGAGAGAGAGAAAGAAAATGGATGCATCAGGACCTCCAGCCACTGGAAATGAACTCCAGAGTGCTCCGCCTTTTGCACCAGGCCTACATGGCTCCTGGTGGCTCCCTCTGGCCTCTGTGTTGAGAACGGGCTGTAACAAGGCAAGGGCAGTGGTGGAGAGACATGCCAGGAGACCGTTGCCATCCATCCTGCTGAGAGCAGCTAGGGACCTGAGCAACAAGGTTATGGTAGAGGCCGAGAAAAGGGGCTGGAGCCCTGCATGAAGCTTACAGACAAAGCCAGCACGGTTCCCTGATGGGCTGCGCGTGAAGCGTGAGTGAGCCAGTAGGCACAAGGTTGACTCCGAAAGATTTGGCCCCATGGGGTCGGAGGAAAGATCATCAATTGAACGAGAGAAGCTGAAACAGGGCAGAGCAGAGGGGAGATCATGAGTTCAAGTTCTTGGGGGGGACTGGGGAAGTGGCCCAGTGGATGAAAGGGAGGCTCTGTAAAAGCCTGTAAAAAACCCTGTAAAAGCCTGGTGCAGTGATGTGTGTCTGTAATCCCCCCCACCACCTGCGGTGAGACAGGAGGCGGAGACAGGAGAGTCATAGAAGAGTGCGGGCCTGCTCACCTGGCAGATGCAGCAGTCAGCAACACAAGGGACCCTGCTTCCAACAAGGTGGTAGATTAGGATGAGACCAGAGGTTATTCTCCGATCTCCACGTGTGCCAGCATGCACACGCACACGCTCACACACGAGTTCAAGGTCAGGCATGTGCTTTCATGCGGTTACAGTTGTCCTCCTGCCTTGACAAGCACATACATGCATACACACATACATTAAAAAAACTCAAACAGGGCTGGAGAGATGGCTTAGCGGTTAAGCATTTGCCTGCAAAACCTAAGGACCCAGGTTTGACTCTCCAGGTCCCAAGTAAACCAGATGCACATGGTGGCACATGCATCTGGAACTTGTTTGCAGTGGCTAGAGGCCCTGGCATGCCCATTTCTTTTCTCTCTCTCCCCATCTTTCTCTGTCAAATAAATAAATAAATAAAAATTATATATATAAATATAAATATAAAATATATATATCTCAAACAAGAGCCAGGCATGGTGGTGCACGCCTTTACTCCCAGACTTGGGAGGCAGAAGTAGGAGGATCACCGTGAGTTTGAGAGCCTACATAGTGAATTCCAGATCAGCCTGAGCTAGAGCAAGACCCTACCTCCAAAAACTTAAAAAAATTTTTAAGATTAAAAAAAAAACCTCAAACAATCGTGTGGTAATTGACATCTCCAAATCCATACATGCTAGCCTCACATCTGGCATTCTGAACTTCCAGTTAATTGAAAAATAAAACATTCTTTTTTTAATCTGCAAGAAAAAAGAAGAAGAAGAAAGAAACCTTAAACAAAAGCTGGGCATGGTGTTGCATGCCTTTAATCCCAGCACTCAGGAGACAGAGACAGGAGGATCGCCATGAGTATGAAGACAGAGTGAGTTCCAGGTCAGCCTGGGCTAGAGTGAGACCCTACCTCAAAACACCTGCCCCCCTCCAAAAAAAAAGAAAACTCAAACAAAACCAAGGCAGAAAATACAGGTGTTGGTAAGAATGTATAGGGATTAGAATTCAAGTACACTGTTGGTAGAAAGTGAAATGGTATCAATACTGTGGAAAACAGTATGTGGTTCCTCAATTTAAAGTGGAATTCCACTTCTGAATATACAATCAGTGATCTGAGCCAGGCATAGTGGCTCATGCCTTTAAATCCCGCACTCGGGAGGCAGAGGTAGGAGGATCACTGTGAGTTCGAGGCTACCCGGAGACTACATGGTGAATTCCAAGTCAGCCTGGGCTAGAGTGAGACCCTACCTCAACAAAACAAAACAACAACAAAATTCAACCAACTAGGGATCAGAAATACTTGGAAAAAAAACTTGTCTGTATTGAACATGCACAGGCTTTTTTCTTTGTCATCCTCCAAACATCATGACATAATGATTATTTACATGTCAATTACATTGTTTTAGGTCTTTGGAGCAACTTAGAGAGGATTTAGAGTACATAGGAAGGCCGGGCATGGTGGCGCACACCTTTAATCTCGGCACTAGAGAGGCAGAAGTAGGAGGATCTCTGTGAGTTCGAGACCAGGCTGGGACTACAGAGTGAGATCCAGGTCGACCCGGGCTACAGTGAGACCATACCTTGAAAATAAATCAAAATGAATAAATAAATAAATGCTATGCCACTTCCTATGAGGGACCTGTGCATCCACAGACTCTGATTTCCAGGGAAGGTCTGGAATCAATCCCCTACAGATACTGAGAAATGCTAATTTACCAGGTAGTTGAAAGCAGGGTCTTAAAGAGATGTACCCTTGTTCATAATAGCATTATTTACAATACTTAAAACATGGAAACAGCCTATGTCCACCAACATAAAACTAGATTAAATAGGGCATGCCTATGCAATAAGCTACTTTCAGTCTGTGAAAGGAAGGTAATTCTCTTATAGTTGGAGCCATCATGGTCACATGTTAGCATTATAACATCTCTAGCCACCTAAAAGATTAGTGCTCTTCCATTTCCCCACGGGGTATTTTTTTATATAACTTTTAAAAAAAGGTTTTACTTTTATTATTTATTTATTTATTAGAGACAGAGAGAGAGACTGTGAGAGTGAGAATGGGCATGCCAGGGCCTCTAGCCACTGCAAACAAACTTTAGATGCATGCACCACCATGTGCATCTGGCTAACATGGGACCTGGAGAATCGAACTAGGGTCCTTAGGCTTCGCAGGCATATGCCTTAACCACTAAGCCATCTCTCCAGCCCCCATGGGTTTTTTGTTTTGTTTTGTTCTTTGTTTTTTCAAGGTAGGGTCTCACTGTAGCCCAGGCTGATCTAGAATTCACTATGTAGTCTCAAGCTGGCCTCGAACTCATGATGATCCTTCTACCTTTGCCTCCAAAATGCTGGGACTAAAGGTGTGCACCCCCACTCCTGGCTCAATACTAATTTTAAAGGCTCTGGTTGACAACAGGGTGTGGCGGCACACGTCTTTAGTCACTTGGGAGGCAGATATAAAAGGACTGCTGAGAGTTCAAGGCCACCCTGAGATTACATAGTTAATTCCAGGTCATTCTGAGCTAGACTGAGACCTTACCTCAAAAACAAAATAAGATTTTGGCTGACAAAATTTGTATGTTTGTTTTAAAATATATGCACATTGTCATATAGAGACATCAAGCTAATTCATACATGTATTACCTCATAGGCTCATTTTCACATTTTGCTGTGGTGAGATCACCAGTCACCTAACCCGCTGTTGTTAACTGTAGTCACTGTGTTGCTGGACAGCAGAGCTCTCTAACAGATGCCTTCTGTGGAAGTGAAATTTGACGATCTCCCAAATTCCTTCCCTCCCCAAAACCCTGGTACCCACCACCATTCTGCTCTCTAGTTCTGAGTTCAACTTTGTGCGTTATGTGCGTCTATGCCTCTAAGTGATGGGATTACTGTGGGCTGCCACACCCACCCAGCATTGTTTTAAATTTATTTATTGGAGAGACAGAAAGGGAGGGAGGCAGATAGAGAGAATGGGCACGCCATAGGCCTCCAGCCACTGAGAAGAACTCCAGACACATGCGCCACCTTGTGCATCTGGCTTTACGTGGGTGCTGGGGAATCGAGCCTGGGTCCTTTGCCTTTGCGGGCAAGCGCCTTAACCACCAAGCCATCTCTCCAGCCCCCCTTCAGGTTCATACAAGGTTTCATCTTATGCCCACACAGAAGCATTGTGCGTATCTATCACATTTTCTTTGCCCATCCGCATGTCCACTGACAGTCACATAGGTGCCCGTACTTTGGCTATTGTGAATCAATGTTTCAATGATGACATGATTATTGTCCTTGAAACTGCCTCACATAAACAGCTTGGGCCAAGGTGATCCTGGGAAGGATCTGTGCCTGAGTCCTAGCGGCGGCCCTGAGCAGGTCTGTGTCCTCTCATTGAGAACACCTCTGTGTGGAGACAGTGGTTAGCAAAGACACCCATGAGACGGCCTACTGGATCCAACTCCCCTGAGATTCAGTGGGACAAAAGGGGGGGTTCCCTGGCCAAGGAACAGACATGAGAATAAATTGTCATCTACTCTAGGCTACAGTAGGTAGTTATTACAGTGGCTCAACCCACCCCAACTCCCCTAAGCCTTTACAAACTTCAGCCTCAAAGCTGCTCCCATTTCTCCACATGAAACACATTTTCACGTCAACCAGTTGCTAAGGCATGTGGGCTTCAGTGGCTTGGGGGAACGGTATGGTGGGCAGGGGAGGCGAGTCTTACAAAGAGGCCATGGGCTGAGTAAGTTTAGGTCTTAGGGGTGATTGTTCCAGGGACCTGTGGTCCCGAGAATGACTTTATTGACCTAGCCATGGGGTCGTCTCTGGACTGTCTAAAAGAATCCTGCAGATTAGAGGTGGGGTGTTGCTCTGTGGTACAGCATTACCTAGCATGAGCAAGGCCCTGGGTTCCATCCTGGACAACTGGAAATGAAGGGAGGGGTGCCTCCGTCACCAGTAAGGGCCGCATCAGCTCTGAAACACTGGCTGTAAATGCTCTAGATGGGAGTCCGTGGCTCCATTCTGGAGTAGGTGGTGGCTCTTGTGTTTATTATTATTATTATTATTATTTTGGTTCTTCGATTTTTCAAGATAGGGTCTCGCTCTACCCAGGCTGACCTGTAATTCTCTATGTAGTCTCAGGCTGGCCTTGAACTCACGGCGATCCTCCTACCTCTGCCTCCCGAGTGCTGGGATTAAAGATGTGCGCCACCACGCCAAGTTTCTTGTGTTACTATTAACCCTAGATCCCTTTCACTCCTCGGTGTGGGTGTGTTAGTAAACCTTCTATCTTTGTGACCAAATTGCCCAAGAAAAACACCCTAAGAAGAGGAAAGGGTTATACAGGCTCATGGTTTTGGAGGCTCTGGTCCATAGTTGGCTGGCTCCATTATTTTGGGACCATGGTGAGGTAGAGCCTTGGTGACAGGAGCATGTGGCAGAGAAAAATGTCTACCTCAGGGAAGCCAGAAAATGAGAGAAAGGGAGGAAGAGAGGGAGGGAAGTAGGGAGGGGGGGGGAGAGAGAAAGGAAGGAGCTGAGTCCCAATGTCCCTCTCGTGGACACACTCCCAGTAACCTAACTTTCCACTAAGCCACCACCTCCCATCAGGGCCCACCACAGGCTGGTGGCCAAGCCTTAAACACATGGGCCTTTGGGAGTTATCCCAGATCCAAACTACAGCCTGAAGATTTCTCAACCTTGGCACTATTAGCATTTGACACCAGACCACATTTTGTTGTGGGACAGTTGTCCTGTGCACTGTAGGATATTTAGAGGGTCCCTTGGCCTCTACTCACCCAATGTCACAAGCCATCCCCCACTTCACAGCTGGGTTATGACAGTCAAAACTCTCCTCCCCCCCCCCCCCGACATTGCCCTTACCCCCTGCAGGGCTAAACAACCCCGGTTGCAAAGCAGTGCTCTGTGATTCAGTCGTGACCTCCAGAGCATCTCAGCTC
The DNA here is from genome assembly GCF_020740685.1 of Jaculus jaculus. Taxonomy (NCBI): domain Eukaryota; kingdom Metazoa; phylum Chordata; class Mammalia; order Rodentia; family Dipodidae; genus Jaculus; species Jaculus jaculus. The sequence continues at coordinate 13,660,848 of NC_059114.1, read as the reverse complement.
TCTTTAGAGGTCACGTCTGCCTTCAGCCCTGTTGGTTCCCGGGTACTTGTCCACATGCCTCTTCCATGACCCCCCAGCGCTCCCTGAGTAAGACTGTACGGTCCACGGGGGCAAGAGGGCAGTCTGACAGAGAAGTCCTTCACTGCACGGTTATTGAATGACGACAGAATACACATTTACAGTGATGAGGCCCCTGGGAAGCCGTGGCTCTGACGACTTCTCCACTGATGTCCCATCCAAGAATGACTCCCTAGGCTCTCTACTCGGACAGACCTGGTTTCAAATCTGATTTTCCTGCTAACTTGGGCCTTTTCTTCTCAAGTCTCAGTTTTATCATCTGTAAGGTGGGGGTAGCAAAGGGACCTACTTCTTTTTTTTTTTCGAGGTAGGACCTCACTCAAGCGCTGACCTGGAATTCACTATGGAGTCTCAGGGTAGCCTCAAACTCATGGCAATCCTCCTACCTCTGCCTCCCATTTTTTAAAAATATTTCATTTATTTGAGAGAGAAAGAGAGGGAGAGGGAGAGAATGGGTACACCAGGGCCTCCAGCCACTGCAAACGAACTCCAGACGCATGTGTCACCTTGTGCATCTGGCTTACGTGGGTACTGGGGAATTGAACCTGAGTCCTTTGGCTTTGCAGGCAAGTGCCTTAACCACTAAGCAATCTCTCCAGCCTGGAGCCTACTTCTTTTTTTTTAATATTTTATTTATTTATTTGAGAGCGACAGAGACAGAGAGAAAGACAGATAGAGGGAGAGAGAGAGAATGGGTGTGCCAGGGCTTCCAGCCTCTGCAAACGAACTCCAGACACGTGCGCCCCCTTGTGCATCTGGCTAACGTGGGACCTGGGGAACCGAGCCTCGAACCGGGGTCCTTAGGCTTCACAGGCGAGCGCTTAACCGCTAAGCCATCTCTCCAGCCCTGGAGCCTACTTCTTAAGGCACATATTCCTTAACCTGATGGGCATCAATACTTAGCAAAGCTGCCAGCATGGGCCGAGGGCCTCATAGGTGTTGACTATCACTGCCTCGTCCTCACTACTGTGAATTGCTTGAATGTGAAATGTCTCCAAAGGCTCCCATGTTTGAACAATTGGGTTTTCAGCCAGTGGCAACGTTTTGAGAGGTTGCGGAACATTCAGGAAGTGGAGGAAGTGGGTCAACGGAGTAGTGGCCTTGAGGTTTATAACCTGGCCCCATCTCTGTTTCCGAATCTGCCCAGCGAGCAAGCTTCTGCTGCTCCACCTTCCGTCTGGTGATCGACTCCAACCAGGAGCCCAAACAAATCCTTCCTTTCACTTTCTCCTTTCAGGTGCTCTATACCACAGTGCTGAGGAAAATACCTAATGCAATTCCCTTTTCTCCAGAATATAAATGAGCACTCTCTTACCCAGACAGCAAGCTCACGGCTTCTCAGTCAAGGAGCGACAGCAAGACAGACAAAATCCACGCAGCATGAAAATTTCCACTCACGACAGACACTCAGACATTCAGGAATAGAAGGAACATTAAAGGGCATAACCTCCAACTTCTCATATTCCATCTCTCTGGTTTAGGGCGAGGGGGGCATTCAGTGGCGATTTTTAAACTTCTGTGGATACTATCAGCATCTCATTAAGATTCCAGTCCCAGAGTCCCACCTGCAGATCTGCTTGGAAGTATGGCCCATGAACGACCAGCGTTTTAGACAGCTCCTCAGGAGAGTTCTTGGCCTCTGCTAGAGGACAGTGGTTGATTGGTTAAGACCATGGGTACTTGAGTGGGGTATGGTGACACACGCCTCTAATCCCACCACTTGGGAGTCTGAAGCAAGAGAATCAGGAGTTGGAGGCTAGCCAGTCTCAAGAGGAAAAAAAAAAAAAAAAGATCACAAGGGATGGAGTGCCGAGCCCAGGGTCACAGTACACTACATACTATCTAGGGGACCTGGACCAATTGATGGAACCTCTCTAAGCCATCTCAGTTTATTTACCTATAAACTGAGGTTGATAGAATCCTTCCGATCGTTGAAAGCATTCTGTAAAATGGTGTTTAGCACTCAGGTCTGGATGTGGCCTGATAAAGTGAGACATCAATATTACATATGATTCCTCCTGAGCCAGTCACATGGACCCCTGCCTGTCCTAGAAAGCCTCTCATAAAGGGGAGTCCACTGCCTCTTTTTTAAAATAATTTATTTTTATTTATTTATGAGACAGAAAGAGGCAGAGAGAGAGAGAAAGAACGGGCACACCAGGAGTTCCAGCCACTGCAAATGAACTCCAGACACATGCGCCACCCTGTGCATCTTGCTTACATGGGTCCTGGGGAATCAAACCTGGGACTTTTTGGCTTTACAGGCAAGTGTCTTAACCACTAAGCCATCTCTCCAGCCCTCCACAGTCTCTAATAACAGCTTTCTCATCTCTGGACTGTTCTGCCTGAGAAGCTGCTGCTCCTCCTCCTTCTTTTTCTTCTTCTTTTCTCAGGGTAGGATCACATTCTGGCCCAGGCTGACCTGGAATTCACTATATAGTCTCGAACTCACAGCGATCCTCCTACCTCTGCCTCCAGAGTGCTGGGATCAAAGGTGTGTGCCACCACACCCAGCATGAAGGCTCCTCCTTACACTGATTGGAAGTCAGCCTCCTGCTTCCTGGCACCCACTCATTCAAGCTGTGTTCTTGGGGCTGGGGGTCTGTGTTCAACAAGCACCTTCCTTCAGCTGTCGGAGCATTCCCTGAGGGGTGTCTGCCCAAATCCCACAGGCTGGAGGGGGCCAGGCTAGCCTTGACGGAGACTAGGCAAGTCCATATGTCAGTGAACTTGGCAGTTTCTGCTGCTTCAAATGCACAGCAACTAACCTCATCCATCAGTCACCGTCAGCCCACAAAGAAGCCCAGTGGCACTTAACCGAGACATCTGGGACGAAGCCAAGAGGTGCTGGCTAGCGGTCTCCCGCGGAGCTCCTCGGTCACAGTGCAGCCCCCTCTTGCCAACGTCTCGCCAGGAAGGTAGCTTCCTGTGTCACCGGAAGCGTGGGGAAGGAGATGGAGTAATCCTAAACAAAAGCTGTCACCCTTCACTCCACTGCCTTGTAGTCCAAGCCACCAGCACCGTCACCCACTTTCCTAGCCATCTTCTGGTGTGAACCCCATCTTTGGCCTCCCATGTTCAGCCGATATCTTGGGGTCTTGCTGCTTGCATTATTTACTTTTGTTCTATTAAAATATCTTCTTCGGCTGGAGAGATGGCTTAGCGGTTAAGCGCTTGCCTGTGAAGCCTAAGGACCCCGGTTCGAGGCTCGGTTCCCCGGGTCCCACGTTAGCCAGATGCACAAGGGGGCGCACGTGTCTGGAGTTCGTTTGCCGAGGCTGGAAGCCCTGGCGCGCCGTTCTCTCTCTCTCCCTCTATCTGTCTTTCTCTCTGTGTCTGTCGCTCTCAAATAAATAAGTAAAAAATTTAAAAAAATAAAATATCTTCTTTATTTATTTGAGGGAGAGAGAGAGAGACAGAATGGGTACTTCAGGGTCTCCAGCCACTGCAGATGAACTGTAGATGCATGTGCCACCTTGTGCATCTGGCTTACATGCATACTGGGGAATTAAACCTCTTTCCTCAGGCTTCCCAAGCAAGTGCCTTAACTGCTAAGCCATCTCTCCAGCCTGCACTTTTTTTGTTGTTGTTGGTTTTTTTTTTTTTTTTTTTTTTTTTTTGGTTTTTCAAGGTAGGGTCTCACTCTGGTCCAGGCTGACCTGAAATTAACTCTGTCATCTCAGGATGGCCTTGAACTCATGGCAATCCTCCTACCTCTGCCTCCTGAGTGCTGGGATTAAAGGCCTGCGCCACCACGCCTGGCCAGCTTGTACTTTTGTAACTTTGTTTTTTTTTGGTTTTTCAATGTAGGGTCTCACTCTAGTCCAGGCTGACCTGGAATTCACTATGGAGTCTCAGGGTGGCCTCAAACTCACGGTGATCCTCTTACCTCTGCCTCCTGAGAGCTGGGATTAAAGGCATGCGCCACCACACCCAGTTTGATCTTGAGCCCTTGATTCTTCTGCCTCCACCTCTGGACTGCTTGGATTCCGGGCATGCACCCCCAATTCCAGTATATGCAGCGCTGGGGATCAAACCCGAGACTTCATGCATGTTAAGCAAGCATTCTTCCAACTGAGCTGCATTCCCATGCCCTGGTATTACTTATTATAGTCTAGCTGAAGACAAAAACAACTTTAGGGAGAAAGTCCTGATTCTGGCTAAGGAGTTTCTGAAGTTGGGCTGGAGAAATGGCTTAGCCATTAAGGCACTTGCCTACAAAGCCTGAGGACCCACGTTTGACTCTCCAGATCCTACGCATGCCAGATGCACAAAGGTAAATCAAGCGCAAGGTCGCACATGCCCACAAGGTGGCACCAGCATCTGGAGGTTGATTTCTGTGGCTGAGGCCCTGACACGCCAATTTTCTCTCTCTTGCTCTCTCTCTCTCTCTCTCCCTCTCTCTCTCTCTCTCTCGGAAATAATAACAATAATAAAGAAAATAAAACGGGTTTCTGAGGTTTTTGTCTCTCACGGCAGAGGAGGTCTTCAGGGACAGCTCATCTTGTAGAGGTGGAAATCCTTTTCCACCATGTTGGTTTTATTTTTTTTAGAATTTTATTTTTACTTACTTATTTGAGGCAGAGAGAGAGAGAGAGAGAGAAAGAGACAGCAAGAACAGGTGTGCCACTGCAAACTCCAGATGCATATGCCACCATGTGCATCTGGCTTATGTGGGTTCTGGGGAATCAAACCTGGGTCCTTAGGCTTTGCAGACAAGGCGCCTTAACCCCTAAGCCACCTCTCCAGCCTATTCTCCACCATATTTATTGAGATGTCATAAGAACCGGGAAGTAGAAACCAACACAGGAAGGAGCCAGAGATAATACACCCATGGGGACCTTTCCCCTGTGACCTACTTCCTCCAGCGAGGCTCCCAGCTCCCTAAGGTTCCACAGCCTCCCGAGATAGCGCCACCTACTGGGAAAAAACACATTCAAGGGCTGGAGAGATGGCTTAGCAGTTAAACGCTTGCCTGTGAAGCCTAAGGACCCCAGTTCGAGGCTTGATCCCCCAGGACCTGCATTAGCCAGATGCACAAGGGGGCGCACGTGTCTGGAGTTCATTTGCAGTGGCTGGAAGCCCTGGCGCGCCCATTCTCTCTTTCTCTCTCTCTCCCTCTTTCTCTCTCTGTTGCTCTCAAATAAATAAATAAAAATTAAAAAAAAAAAAAACGCATTCAAAACAGGAGCCTGTGGGAGCCACGTCAGATCCAAACCCAAGCTTTGTCCCCAGCAGCGCTGCCTAATTCTTGGTCAAGGCTCAGCTGTCAGTTTGCCTTGTATAAATCAACAGATCCCGAGGCCTCCTGCCTACTCTGGTCACCTCCTTCTGGTAGGTTCACGCAGGGCTGTCTGCCTCGGGCCACATTTACCTGCCCCAGTCACCCCAGAGCTAAGTGCTACTTGACTGGTGACAAGCTCTGACCGTGTTTGGAGCTTGCTGGGATCATTCAAACCCTAAGTCGGCTCGTCCTTCCTGGATAAAGCCCTTCCAAGGAAATGCCACCAGAAGCTCTTGTCAGGCTTTCCCTGCCTCTTGACTGTCCCTGCGCCTCCTCAGATGGCTTTGCATCCTTTTCGTGATCTCTTGGACTGTTCATACATAGACAATAATATATTCTCTCTCTATCTGCTGTGTGTGTGTTACATGTGGAGGCTGGATGTCCAGTATTGTCCTCAGTCCTTCTCACCATATTTATGGAGGCAGAGTCTCTCTCTCTCTCTTCCTCTCTTTCCCTCTCTCTCTCTCTCTCAACCTTGAGTTCACTGGTTCAGCTAATCTAGCCAGCCAGCTCGCCCCAAGGATCGGCCTGCTTCTGCCCCCCAGTGCTGGGATTACAGGTGCATGCTGCCACTCCTGGTATTTACGTGGGTGCTGGGGATCTGAACTCAGGCCTTCATGTTTGTATGTTAAGTGCTTTGTCTGTGTTTTAAATTTATTTATTTGAGAGAGAGAGAGAAAAAATGGGTGCGCCAGGACCTTCAGCTGCTGCAAACAACTCCAGATGCATGTGCCCCCTTGTGCATCTGCCTAACGTGGCTCCTGGGAAATCAAACCTGGGCCCTTTGGCTTTGCAGGCAAACAGGCAAACACCTTAACTGCTAAGCCATCCCTCCAGCCCTCAAGTGGCTCTTTATCTTGGCTCTACTTAGCTTCCTTCTCAGAGACACTCATGTGCACATGGGTGTAAGAGGATGTGTTTGTGCGTTCCTGTATCGGTCATCTCCCCACGGCAACCTTCCACTTTACAAGGGCAAGGACCATGTTAGCATTGTCATACTTTGGGTCCCAGAATTCAGCACACAGCCAACTCTCAATAAACACTTAGTAAACAAAAATAAAGATGGGCCTGGCTTTGGTGGCGCACGCCTTTAATCCCAGCACTCGGTAGGCAGGGGTAGGAAGATCGCTGTGAGTCTGAGGCTAGCCTGCATCTCCATAATGAATTCCAGGTCAACCTGGGCTAGAACCACACCCTACCTCGAAAAACCAAAATAAAAAAATAAATAAAGGAAAAGATGGTGTCAATCTCTTCAAGATACACTGGTCAGTGACTTCTGTTTGGAAACACTGTGAGGCAGGAATTACCACCTGCACTTAAACACAATGAGACAGTATCAGAAAGTTACAATAATTTACCCATGGTCACACAGCTACTGAACTATGTGGGTAGGGGGAGTGAAACCCAAGTCAGTCTATGAGACCACCCTTGGTCTCTCTTTCCTATGATATAGACTCCTTGTCTCCATGCAAGACCCTAAATGCCACCCTGTGACAATGACAGCTCAGTGTTAAGCATCCTTGGTGAGTCTGGTATAGCCACGAATTCAAGAAATGCACGTCCAGAAGATTGGATGTAAAGATAAACTTCCCTGTTGAAATCGCCTAATCGCGTCATGGGCTCTGATAACAGCTTGGAGGCATTAATATAAACAAGATCTTTCATGCGATGGCCATTTCCTCGAGGTTTTATTTTTCTTTTTTTTTCTTCCTTAAGTAGCAAAATCATGCAAAATAAATGTTCCTCATTATTCTGGTAAATTAGAAGCTATATATAATATGTGTAACAAATGCCAAGAGCTACACACAACAAGAGCCAGCCTGTTTGGAAGCCTCGTGTCCTTAGCATATGTCACTGCTATTGGATGTCTTCCATATTTTGCCTCCCCCTCCCCCCACACCCTGCCTTAGGAAAGCTTGGCTCATGTATTGAGAAATACTTTTAGGAAACTAGCTGATTCAAAATGTAGTCTGCTTGTAGAATTTATTTGTCAAAAACCTCTCCCTTTCTGTTGAAAGCCAAATTTTTATTATTGTTATGATTGTTCTTAAAAACCCTTATTAGGGCTGGAGAGATGGTTTAGTGGTTAAGATGCTTACCAGCAAAGCCAAAGGACCCAGATTCAATTCCCCAGGACCCACATAAACCAGATACACAAGGTGGTGCATGTGTCTGGAGTTCATTTGCAGAGGCTAGAGGCCCTGACATGCCCATTTTTTCCTCTCTCTCTCAAAAAAAAAGCCTAAAATAATATTTTTAACATTTTGCATCATCACCACATGTGGTGGCACACACCTTTAATCCCAGCACTCAGGAAGCCAAAGTAGGATTGAGAGGCCAATGTATAAGGATTGCTGTGAGTTTGAAGCCAGTCTGAGATTGCATACTGAATTCGAAGAGGTCAGCCTGGGCTAGAGTGAGACCCTACCTCAAAAAATTTATTTTTAAAAAACTACAGACTGGGGGCTGGAGAGATGGCTTAGCAGTTAAGGCATTTGCCTGCAAAGCCAAAGGACCTTGGTTCGATTCCCCAGGATTTATGTAAGCCAGATGCACAAAGAGGCACGTGCGTCTGGAGTTCGTTTGCAATGGCTGGAGGTCCTGGCATGCCCATTCTCTCTCTCTCTCTGCCTCTTTCTCTCTCAAATAAATATAATAAAGTTAAAAAAAAAAAAAAACACTGCAGACTGATCTAGGTGTGGTGGCGCATGCCTTTAATCCCAGCCCTTGAGAGGCAGAACTAGTAGGATTGCTCTGAGTTCCAGGCCACCCTGAGACGATGTAGGGAATTCCAGGTCAGCCTGAGCTAGAGTGAGACCCTACCTTGAAAAACCGATAAAACAACAACAACAACAAAAAAAACAAAAAACTAAACTAAGGACTGCTAACCCATCACCTATGATTCATTTGGCCATGAATGGATTAACACCAGTTTTAAAAGGGACAGAGGCTGCAAGTTGTATCTCTTACACACATATGTGCTCGCTTGACTTCCACTATAGAATGATCTAGCAGATCCTTACCAGATCACCATGAGTTTGAGGCCACCCTGAGACTACATAGTGAATTCCAGGTCAGCTTGAGCTGGAGTGAGACCTTACCTCAAAAACAGCAAACAACAACAACAACAACAAAATCCTCACCGGGGTCTGGGGAGATACTCCGTGGGCCAAGTGAGCATCACACAAGCATGAGGATCTGAGTTCAGATCTCTAGCACCCATACAAAATGTTGGGAACATGCCTATAATCTCAGAACCAGGGAGGCTGAAACAGGAAGATCCCAGGAAATTACTGATTAGCTATTCTAACCAAATCAGTGTGCTCAATGGTCAGTGAGAGACTCTGTCTCAAAAAGTAAGGTGTGGGCTGGAGAGATGGCTTAGCGGCTAAGCGCTTGCCTGTGAAGCCTAAGGACCCCGGTTCGAGGCTCGGTTCCCCAGGTCCCACGTTAGCCAGATGCACAAGGGGGCGCACGTGTCTGGAGTTCGTTTGCAGAGGCTGGAAGCCCTGGCGCGCCTATTCTCTCTCTCTCCCTCTATCTGTCTTTCTCTCTGTGTCTGTCGCTCTCAAATAAATAAATAAAATATTAAAAAAAAAAAAAGTAAGGTGTGTGGAGGGGGGGGCGGAATTGGAGAGATGGCTCAGCAGTTAAGGCACTTGCCTGCAAAGTCCAAGGACCCAGGTTTAATTCCCTACATAAGGCCAGACACCCAAAGTGGCACATTCATCTGGAGTTTATCTGCAGTGGTTTGAGGCCCTTGCACACACATCCTCTCTCTCCTTGCAAATTAAATATTTTTTTTAAAAGAAAATAAGGTGGGGGCTGTAGAGATGGCTCAGCAGTTAAGGCACTTGCCTACAAAGCCTGACGACCAGGGTTCGATTCCCCAGGACCCATGTAAAGCCAGATGCACAAGGTGGCCCACGCCTCTGGAGTCTTGTTCTCAGTGGCTAGAGGCCCTGGTGTGCCCATTCTCTGCTTCTCTCTATACTCTCTGTCTCTCTGTGGTGGCTTGAATAGATGTCCCCTAATAAATTCCGTTTTATTCAATCCTGTAACTTGGCTGGAGGAGGTGTTCCTGGGGGCAGATCCGAATTCCAGTCTAAGATGTGCAGAGTGCTGAGTTCTGCCTGGAGGTCCTGACGTGTGCTTGCTGGTGCTGGTGGTGGTTCTTTTGTCTCTCTCTCTCTGCTTGATCTGTGAGAGGGGGGACAACTCCTTCCACCATTATGGAACTTCCCCTGGATCTGTAAACTTCAAATAAATGCCATTCCTCCCATAAACTGTGCCTGCTTTGGAAGCTCATCCCAGCAGCTGAAGCTGCCTGCTACAGGATTGGTACCAGAGGGTTGGCTGTTGCCGAGCGACGAACCTGACCATGTGGGTTTTGGTCTTTTGGAACTTGTGTGCCGGAGGAATGGGAAACTTGGTGCTTGCAACTGAAGAGACCTTCTGGAGTAGAAAGCCAACTTTTGTGGACTATTCTGATGGGAGTTTGAAAATGCTGAGTGCCGAGAGAATTGTATTTGGAGGCTTGGCTTATGAACTTTCTAAAGGGAAGGAAAGACTGCAGAAAACTTTGTGGGAACTGGGATACTGGAATAAGGAGTGGCTGCGTTCTGCTGCCCATTCCCAGAGAGTCTGATCAAGTTTAACTTGTAATGGACTGATGTGCCTTGCTAAGATATAGAACTCAGAAGTTTAAGATGTAAACTTGGAAAAACTCAAGCAAGTTTAAAATTATGGCACAGAGACAGGTTTCTGAAGCTGCTATTGTCAAATACATTAATATTTGGAAGGAAGATGGCCCAACTACTTTACATTGAAACGACGGAAAGGATGCCTGAGGAAAGTCTATGATAGACATGCAAACTCTTTTGGAAAAGCGTTGACTGGGGAAGGAGACTGCTGTTCCGAGTTTATGATTTATGTTGTCCCTGAATTAAGAACATGTCTGTGTCCTGCAACCTGGTATTGGTTTCAGAAGCATGAAAAATGCGTGGAGTGGGTGGGTCATGAAGCGGACATGATGAATCACTGATGAGATGCAACATGAGGCGACAGGCAAAGCCATTGGAAGATGGGCGGTGGTTTGCAGTGGAGACCCAAGGTTGCATATACCAGGACTGTGCAAGGACTACCATGGAGGCTGTGGGCTAGGGATGGAAGTTTTCCCTGGCTACTCAGCCCAGCTGCAAGGGTGGAATTGGGAAATCTGGAGACTGTCAGTCACTGATAATGATATCGGACTTGAACTGCAGATGTTTGATGTTTGCTTGATGATCATTGAGTTTACATTATTCCAGTCTCTTTTTAGTATGCCTTATAGCAGTTGGAAATGTCCACTCTGTGCCTTTATATGTTGAAAGTACGTAACTTATTTTGATTCTATAGGACTCATAGCTAAGAGACAATCTTAAATCTCAGATGAGACTTGGGACTTTAGAACTATCTTAAGTTGATAAAGACTATGAGGATCTTTGAATTTGGACTGAACACAATTTACAATGTGAGATACTTATGAATCTATTGGGGGCCAGCGACAGAATGGGGTGGGTTTGGATGGCCCCCAATAGATTCAGAAGTATTATTCAATCTTGTAACTTGGCTGGAGGAGGTGTTCCTGGGGGCAGATCCGAATTCCAGTCTAAGATGTGCAGAATTCTGCCTGGAGGTCCTGACGTGTGCTTGCTGGTGCTGGTGATGGTTCTTTTGTCTCTCTCTGCTTGATCTGTGTGTGGAGGAGGCACCTTTCGCCATTATGGAACTTCCCCTGAATCTTTAAACTTCAAATAAATGCCATTCCCCCACCATAAACTATACCTGCTTTGGAAGTTTATCCCAGCTACTGAGGCTGCTTGCTACCCTCCGTTTGCTTGCAAATAAAATAAAAATATAAAAAAAATAAGGAATGTGGGTATAAACTGAGGAAGATATCTGATGCCAACCTGGGTTCTTAGACTTCACAGGCAAGTGCCTTACCCGCTAAGCCATCGCTCCCACCCTGTTTGTTTGTTTTTGATATGGGGTCTCACTATGCTATCCAGACTGTCCTAGAACTCTTGGCTTTAAGTGATCCTTCAGCCTCAGTTTACCTAGTATCTGGGGCTTCAGGCGCACTCCTGTGCCTGAAAAGCCTAAGCCCCCGAGTTCAATTCTCCAGTTCCCATGTAAAGCCAGACGCACAAAGTGGTGCTTGCATCTGGAGTTCATTTGCAGTGGCTGGAGGTCCTGGAGTGCCCGTTCTCTCTGTCTGTCTCTGTTCTATGTCTCTTTGCTTGAAAATAAATAAAAAATAATTTTAGTATTTTATTTATTTATTTGAGAGCGAGATAAAAAGAAAGAGGCAGATAGACAGAGAGAATGGGCACACTAGGGCCTCTAGCCATGGGAAACAAAATCTAGACACATGAAATACCTTGTGCATCTGGTTTATGTTGGGACTGGGGAATCAAACCTGGGTCCTTAGGTTTCACAGGCAAGTGCCTTAACCACTAATCCATCTCTCCAGCTCCTACCCCTGGATTTAAAGGACCCCTGTAATCTCTATCTGCAGCCCCAAGGTTGCCCTATAGACACATCTCAATAACTGCTGATCTTATTGTGCAAGTACTGTGGTGTGTGTAAGTATAGCGTGTGTGTGTGTGTAAGTATAGTGTATGCACATGCTTGCAGATGTGTGCACTCTTTGTGCACGTGTAAAGGCTACAGGAGGGCATCAGGAGTCCAACACCATTGGCCGAAAGCATAGTTTCTTCGTCACCATTCCTGGCTTTTTATGTGGCCACTGGGGATTGAACTTGGGTCCTCATGCTTGTGCGGGGCAGCAAACCCTGTCATTACCCGCTGATCAGTTTCTCCGGAGAAGCCTATGCACCACCTTCCAAGCAACAGTCCCAGCTTCAAGTAATTTATCCTTAATCCCCTGCTGTATTCCAGCTGCAAGAGACGCCCAGCCCCCAGCTTGTAGGGACGTAGGTCTGAGTCCTACACCTCTCAGGTGAAGGGTGACCTGCAGGCACCTAGCTCAGCCCTCAGGGACGCGGGGGACCGCAGCATGACTGCTTCAAGATGAAGGCTTGAGTTGCTGCAGAGGTATGTGTCTGCCTCGGCGTCAGGAAAGCAGCAGGGTCAACAATGTCAGCAGCACTAAGAACTCAGAACTGCAACTGCCCAGGCGTGAACACCTGAGTTTGCACCCTCAGCACCTGTGCAAAAAATCCCAGGGCTAGAGAGATGGCTTAGCGGTTAAAGCACTTGTTTGCAAAGCCAGAGGACACAGGTTCGATTCCCCAGTACCCACGTAAGCCACATGCAAAGGGGGCGCTCACGTCTGGAGTTCGTTTGCAGTGGCTGGAGGTCCTGGCACGCCCATTCTCTCTCTCTCTTTCTCTGCTTCTTTCACTCTCTGTCAAATAAATATATAAATAATTCCAGATTCACCAGGCATGGTGGTACACGCCAGTAATCCCAGCACTTGAGAGGCAGAGGTAGGAAGATTACTGTGAGTCCTGAGACTACATAGTGAATTCCAGGTCAGCCTTGTACCTCAAAAAAATAAAAATAAAAACAGGGCTTGAGAGATGGATTGGCAGTTAAGGCGTTTGCCTGCAAAGCCAAAGGACCCCAGTTTGATTCCATTCCCCAGGAGCCACATAAGCCAGATGCACAAGATGGCGCACGTGTCTGGAGTACATTTGCAGTGGCTGAGGCCCTAGTGTGCCCATTGTCTCTCTCTCTCTCTTTCTTTCTCTCTCTCTCTCCCTCTCCCTTTTTCTCTCAAATAATAAATAAATAAAACTAATTTTTTTTTTGACAAAGGTCTCACTCTAGTCCAGGCTGACGTGGAATTCACTATGTAGTCTCAGGGTGGCCTCGAACTCTGGGTGATCCTCCTACCTCTGCCTCCCGAGTTCTGGGATTAAAGGCGTGTGCCACCATGCCTAGCTTAACATTTTTTTAAAAAATTTTAAAATTCCAGACTTGGGGCTTAGGAGATGGCTCAGCAGTCTAAAGATGCTTGCTCTTAAAGCCTGCTGGTTTTAATTCCCCAGAACCCATATAAAGCCAGATGTGCAATATGGTACTTACATCTGGAGTTCATATGCAGTGACAAGAGACCCTGGTGTGTCCTCTCTCTCCCTCTCTCTCTCTCTCTCATATCTCTCTTTAATAAATAATAAATAATGTATTTTTTTATATTTTTTATTTATTTATTTGAGAGCGACAGACACAGAGAGAAAGACAGATAGAGGGAGAGAAAGAGAATGGGCGCGCCAGGGCTTCCAGCCTCTGCAAACGAACTCCAGACGCGTGCGCCCCCTTGTGCATCTGGCTAACGTGGGACCTGGGGAACCGAGCCTCAAACCGGGGTCCTTAGGCTTCACAGGCAAGCGCTTAACCGTTAAGCCATCTCTCCAGCCCTAAATAATGTATTTTTAAATCCAGGTATGGTGATGCATGCCTGTAATTCTAGTGCTGGGAAGGTGGAGGCAGGCAGATCCCTGGCGCTTGCTGGCCAGGCAATGTCAGAGGGCTCCAGGTCAGTGAGAGACGCTGTATCCAAAGAAGTGTACGGCAGTCCTGAGGAATGACACCCGAGGTCTTCCTCTCACCTCCATGCACGTGTGCACCCACATATGAGGACATACCCGCACATACACCAAATGAGAAGGAAGTGAGGGTACGTGAGAAGATAAGAAGGAAGAAAGGAAAGGAGGGAAGGAAGGACGGATGGATGAAGGGCAGGAAGAAGCTATAACTTGAAGGAGTGGATTGCATGGCATCACAGCCAGACAAATAGGCAAAGTGCCAAGTGAGGAGAGTCTCTAGAGACAAGACAAGAGTAGGTTTCAACCAGTCAAGAGACATTAGAAATACAACTTTTATGTGAACTCTCCCAATGTAAAATTTTTAGCCAGGCATGGTGGCGCACACCTTTAATCCCAGCACCCAGGAGGCAGAGGTAGGAGGATAGCTGTGAGTTTGAGGCCACCGTGAGACTGCATAGTGAATTCAAGGTCAGCCCGAGCTAGAGCTAGACCCTACCTGGAAAAAATAAAAATGTAGCCTTTCCTTTCAATTAGTGCTTAACAAAACAAAATTGAGCAACTGCCGGGCATGGTGGCGCACACCTTTAATCCCAGCACTCAGGAGGCAGAGGTAGGAGGATTGCCATGAGTTCAAGGCCACCCTGAGACTACATAGTGAATTCAAGCTCAGCCTGGGCCAGAGTGAGACCCTACCTCGAAACCCCCACCCCCCCAAAAAATTGAGCAACTTAGCAGAGAGTGGTGGCCCACATCTTTAATCCCAGCACTTGGGAGGCAGAGGTGGGAGGGTTGCAGTGAGTTTGAGGCCAGCCTGGGACTACAGAGTGAGCTTTAGGTCATCCTGGGTTACAGTGAGACCCTACCTCAAAAAAAAATTTTTTTTAAGTTTTATTTATTTATTTATCTGAGAGCGACAGACAGAGAAAGAGGCAGAGAGAGAGAATGGGCGCGCCAGGGCCTCCAGCCACTGCAAACAAACTCCAGGTGCATGTGCATCTGGCTAATGTGGGTCCTGGGGAATCGAGCCTCAAACCGGGCTCAAACCTGAGGCTTCACAGGCAAGCGCTTAACCACTGAGCCATCTCTCCAGCCCTTCAAAAAAAATTTTTTTTTTTTTTTTTGGTTTTTCGAGGTAGGGTCTCACTCTGGTCCAGGCTGACCTGGAATTAACTCTGTAGTCTCAGGGTGGCCTTGAACTCACAGGGATCCTCCTACCTCTGCCTCCCGAGTGCTGGGATTAAAGGCGTGCGCCACCACTCCCGGCTTCAAAACAATTTTTAAAAGAGCAACTTTTTCTAAGTTTAGTGTAAGTTTATGCAACTTTGCCCAGCTGTTAACTTATGTAACATACAGACAGATAAGTGGAAATTCTGAAACAAAGTTGTGGTCATGTGCTGCACAGCCCTCTGTGATGGATTTTTATACGTAGGACAGTGACGTTACCTCCTAGCTCTATTTATGGAAGTTCCCCCTAAGATGTTCACACAACTAGGAAGTTGCCTATTGACGCATTCTAAGAATTAAGCAGAGGCCAGGTGTGGTGGTGCACACCTTTAATCCCAGCACTCAGGAGGCAGAGGTAGGAGAAATACCGTGAGTTCAAGACTAACCTGAGACTACACAGTGAATTCTAGGTCAGCCTGAGCTATATAGTGAGACCCTACCTCAAAGAAAAAAAAGGGGGCTGGGGAAATGGCTTAGTGGTTAAGGTGTTTGCCTGCGAAGCCTGAGGACACCAGTTCGATTCCCCAGGACTCACAGCCAGATGCACAAAGGGCCACGTGCATCTGGAGTTCATTTGCAGTGGCTGGAGGCCCTGGCACACCCATTCTCTCTGTCTCTGCCTCTTTCTCTGTCTCTCTCTGTCAAATAAATAAACAAAATATTTAAAAAAAGAATTAAGCAATGCATGATTGTCCTAAGCCATATTTTGGTCTAGAACAAAGATATCCTTATTTGCTGGGAAATAACCCTCTACCTTGCACATGTATGCACAAACAAGCACGCGAGCACGCACACACATATACACACACTCCACTGCTATGCAACACCCAACCTGTCCAGTTGCACGTGGCAGCTCTGACAGAACATGCCTGAAGTTGTCATGCCCCCCCACCTCTGCCTAGCCAGCTCAGTAGACATGCCAACCCCAAAGCCATTGAACTCTCAGACCACGAGAAAACGCCTTTCACCTGTCTTGAGTACAGGAGCCGGGAAGCCAGGCCACTGGGAGGGGGATGTTCTCGCCATCTTGGTCACATCGGCCTTTTTCTCTAGGGTGGTGAAATTCCGTCGCACAGGAGAGAGTGCAAGGTCAGAAGACGACACGGCTTCTGGAGACCACGAAGTCCAGATTGAGGGCGTCCGAGTGGGCCTAGAAGCAGTTGAGCTGGACGATGGGGCAGCAGTGCCCAAGGAGTTTGCCAATCCCACAGATGGTGAGAAACCCCTACAGCTGGGGCATCAGCCTGGGTCACGGTCAGGGTTCTGGGGCACCCAGGTGGCCTCCGTTGGTGGTGGCCTCGGAAACTTCTTGTGAGTGGGCAGTTGGGAGGGCACAGAAAGCCCCAGGGTGACACTGGAAGTGTGGGCTGGGTCTACTTGGCTTATTTCAGCAGGAGGGTTACATCACAATCCCTGCCAGTCCCTTCATGGCACAACACTTCCTTGGCTGAGAAGAGCAGTAACAATAGTGTGATGATAGCGGTGATGACAATGATTCAGTGTGATGATGATGATGATGGTGATGATGATGATACAGTGTGATGATGATGATGATGGTGGTGATGGTGATGATACAGTGTGATGATGATGATACAGTGTGATGATGATGATGATGATGATGGTGATGGTGATGATACAGTGTGATGATGATGATGATGGTGATGATGATGATACAGTATGATGATGATGATAATGGTGATGATGATGATGATACAGTGTGATGATGATGATGATGGTGATGATGATGATACAGTATGATGATGATGATAATGGTGATGATGATGATGATACAGTGTGATGATGATGATGATGGTGTGATGATGATGATACAGTGTGATGATGATGATGATGGTGATGATGATGATACAGTATGATGATGATGATAATGGTGATGATGATACAGTGTGATGATGATGATGATGATGGTGATGATGATGATACAGTGTGATGATGATGATGATGATGGTGATGATGATGATACAGTGTGATGATGATGATGGTGATGATGATGATACAGTATGATGATGATAATGGTGATGATGATGGTGATGATGATGATACAGTGTGATGATGATGATACAGTGTGATGATGATGATGATGGTGATGATGATGATGCAGTGTGCTGATGATGATGATACAGTGTCATGATTATGATGGTGGTGGTGATGATGGTGATGGTGATGAAGACAGTGTGATGATGGTTATGATGCTTGTGGTGATGAAGATGATATAGTGTGATGAGGATAATGATAGTGATGATGATGATGGTGACAGTGTGATGATGATGGTGGTGGTGGTGGTATGATGATACAGTGTCACAATGATGATGATGGTGATGAAGATGATACAGTGTGATGAGGGTGATGATGGTGATGATGATGATGGTGGTGGTGATAATTGTGGTTACAGTAATGGAGGTGTGGTAGTGAGGGTTATGCTGACAGAGGTGATGGTGGTGGTTATGGTGAAGATGATGGTGATGACCGTGTGGTGCAGATAGGATGCTACTGGTTATGATGATTGTGATGATGGCAAGGATGATGGTGCTATGGGAACAGCTGACAGTGAAGACTTATCTTGTTCCTGAGACCAGTCCTAGTTCACTACATTACTCCTCTCAACAGTTTTAACATCCATAACCATCATCTTTCCCATTTTTCACATTAGGAAACAAGTACAAAAGGATTCAGGTTTTTAAAATTTTATTTTTATTTTTATGAGAGAGAGAGGAGAGAAAGAGAGGGAATTGGCATTCAGGGCTTCTAGCCACTGCAATTGAACTCCAAATGTGTGTGTCATCTCGTGCACATGCGCCCCCTTGTGCATCTGGCTTAAATGGGTTCTGGGGAATCAAAACTGGGTGCTTAGGCTTCACAGGCCAGTGTCGTGACCGCTAATCCATCTCTTCCCCCCCAGGATTCAGTGTTTTTTTTTTTTTAACCTGAGGGGTCACAGTCAAGCTGGATTTATACCCAGGTGACCTGACCTCAGAGCTCACATTTTCAGCTATGACTATGCTGCCTTTAAACAGAATTGACCAGATAAGAGACCCAAGATGGTTCTGTGGGATCTGGCCTCAGACCTTCTTCCCACCTGCTGCTGATGGATGAAAACATTCCATGTAGTCCCGAATGGCCTTAGATTCCCAACAAGAGAGACTTAGTGAGTAAAGCGGAAGGCCTGATGATCAGGTCTAAGAAGGGGACATCAGCAGTGGTAGGGGGTCAAGCCTTTGTTCTGTCGAGGTCTCTCAGCTTACAGCTCTGTGATGTGCGAGTATAGACCCTGGGGCAAGTCCATGGCATCCTGTGCCATGGAACGAGTGCCAGCCCTGAGCTCACAGGGCTGTGGCAGGATTCAGTGACACAACACACATCAAGCTCCTGGTCACAGAGGGCACTCAGTAATGATCTCATAATATTATCACAATTCTTCTTACTGATGATGTGATAGAACTCAATCGACTTTCACCTCAGTGCCTTTGTTGGGCGAACTCCGAACCTGGTAGTATGCTAAATGGTAGCTCACAATCTGGAGAAAAGTGTGATTGTCACAGAAGCCAGTTTAAACTCCATAAAGGACACAAGTCCCAGTAGAGACTGATGGGATTCTCAGAGGCAGCCTATGGAAGGGCCACCCAACATGCTCCTTTAACCTTTTCTATTTGTAATGAACTTTTTATTTTGGAATAATTTTAGATTGACAAAAACAACAATGACAACAACAAAGACAAAAAAAGCACAGATTATGTGTTAATCAGGTCTCCATGGCTGTAACAAAGACCTGACAAAGTGATCTTAAAAGAAAAAATGAGCCAGACATGGTGGCACACACCTTTAATTCCAGTACTCAGAAGGCAGAGGTAGGAGGATTGCTGTGAGTTCAAGGCCACCCTGAGACTGTAAGGTTACAGTTCATCATGACAGGAACCTGAAACAACTTAAAGCAAGCCCACGGTGAGGAAGCAGAGTGGTGGATGCCACAATTTAGCCAGCTCCATATAGTCCAGGACCCCAGCTGATGGAATGATGCCACCCACAGTTAAGGTGGGCCTTCCCACTTTAATTAACCTAATCAAGATAATCCCTCCAAGACACTGAGGCAAATGAACTCCAGAAGCACGCACCAGCATGGCATCTGGTTCACGTGGATCCTGAGGAATCGAACCTGGGTCCTTTAGCTTTGCAGGCTAGCGCCTTAACCGCTAGGCAATCCCTCCAGCCCCACTTTTTTTTCTTTTAATGCTGGGTGTTAAATGTAGGAATGTTGGGCCTTTCTCATGCTAGGGAAGCACTCTACCTCTGAGCTACATCTTTAGTCCCTGGACATTCTTCTTTTTTTTTTTTTTTCGAGGTAGGGTCTCACTCTAGCCCAGGCTGACCTGAAATTCACTATGGAGTCTCTGGATGGCCTCGAACTCACGTCGATCTTCCCACCTCTGCCTCCCGGGTGCTGGGATTAAAGGTGTGTGCCACCACACCCGGCATCCCTGCACAATCTTTATAGCAGTTGAGTCTATTTCATGCTTGGGTACTTAACTTACATATAGTAGATGTAGGATAAATGTACTTGCAAAGCTGATTCCTGGGTTCAGTTCCCCAGTTCCCATGTAAAGCCAAATGCACAAAGTAGTGCAACGTACTGCATGCATCTGGAGTTTGTAGCGGCAGGAAACCCTGGCTTACCTATATACTCTTTCTCTTTTTTCTCTGTCTCTCATAAATAAGTACACAAATAAATAAAATACATATAATAGATGTCATAATTCTGTTTATTCAAACCCCTCTTGGTAGACACCCTTGGTTTGCCCCTTTTCTCTGTGGCAAGCAATGTTGAGTGGGAAGGTGTGTCTTCACACGTGCTAGACTGCTTTCCCAGGCTAAGTTCTAGAAGCATGATGTGCAGCAGGGAGTTAGTTTGGCTGGTGACCACCTCAGACACCCCACAATAGGACCGACACAAGACGCACTGATCCCTCCCCCCCTCCACCTTCCTCTCCCCAGATACGTTTATGGTGGAAGATGCGGTGGAAGCCATCGGGTTTGGAAAGTTTCAATGGAAGCTGTCTGTTCTCACTGGCTTGGCTTGGGCAAGTATTTCTTTCTTTCTTTTGGTTTTTCAAGATAGTGTTTCACTCTAGCTCAAGCTCTCCTGCAATTAACTATGTAGTCTCAGGGTGGCCTCGAACTCATGGCAATCCTCCTACCTCTGCCTCCCGAGTGCTGGGATTAAAGGCGTGCGCCACCACGCCAGGCTTGGGCAAGTATTTCTGAGGAAGTAACCTCCCACGTGCTCGGAGAGACCGGTCTCTCCTCCCCTTGCTGCTCCGCTGTGTCCTCACGGCCTGCAAGGATTGACAGCTCCGGCATATGGAACCTTTGCCTGAATTCCAATCAGCAAAGAACCCATATCCATGTGGGAGGTGGGATTGGCTGCTAGAACTTTCTGTATATTTGGTCGGGCACTGGGGCAGGTGCTGGAGTGGCCAGCTGTGCTCTCTGGGGCCAGCTGTCCCCGGGACTGGGCAACGTTCTGCTCTCACGGTGTCCCTTTCCCCGCGCAGATGGCTGACGCTATGGAAATGATGATCCTCAGCATCCTGGCACCGCAGCTGCATTGTGAGTGGCGGCTTCCCAGCTGGCAGGTGGCACTGCTGACCTCGGTAGGCAGCCCAGTGGCTCTCCCTGGTTGCGTACAGCTCTGGTCCTCTGGGTGTCCTGTGAGATGTGCCCCGTCTCTGCTGCCAAGGGATCTGCAGAGATGACTCAAGCCCTGTGACATCAGCTTCCTTTAGTCCCCTCCTTAAGTGACATACCCTGGCAGGTTAACACTCAGATCTGCCTCACCCAGGGCCCTGGCTCCTTGCGAGCCCCGGACATCCTGCCTGGTTGCTGAGAACTTGGAAGCTGCCTGTGCATGTCACATACACCTTACAAGCCTCGCCTTTTCCAGCTGCAACTGGGAGAAGCCATCTTCCCTCCCACGAGGGGACATGAGGACTAGAGCTGACGTAGCCCCTGACATGCAGCAGGTGTTAGTAGTAAATGGTCGGTGACGCTGCGCTCTGGAAATAGGCTGAACAGACAAGCAAAGCAGAATGCTCAGTTTTTGCTGGGGGAAATTTCTGGAGAGCTGGCTTAGCAGTTAAGGCACTTGCCTGCAAAGCCAAAGGACCCAGGTTCAACTCCCCAGGACCCACGTAAGCCAGATGCACAAGATGGCACATGCATCTGGAGTCTGTTTGCAGTGGCTAGAGGCCCTGGCTCACCCATTCCCTCTCTCTATCTGCTTTTCTCTTTCTCTCTCTCAAATAAATAAATAAAAATATTTAAAATAAATAAACTAGCCAGACGTGGTGGCCCACGCCTTTAACCCCAGCACTCAGGAGGCCAAGGTAGGAGGATCACCAAGAGTTCAAGGCCAGCCTGAGATTACATAGTGGTTCCAGGTCTGCTTGGGCTAGAGCAAGACACTACCTCGAAAAATCAAACAATAAAAATAAAGAAATAAACTGGGTGTGGTGGTGCATGCCTTTAGTCCCAGCTCAGGATTAAATTTGGGAGACAGAGGTTGGAGGATCACTGTGAGTTTGAGGCTACCCTGAGACTACATAGTGAATTATTCCAGATTAGCCTGGGCTAGAGCAAGCGAGACCCTACCACAAGAAACCCAAATAAATAAATAAAAGGAGTGGGGAAGCTAGTTGGGATGAGGGGGAATCAGCAGGAGTAGGAGATTACAGAGAGGGTAATGGGGGAAAATATAATCAAAATACATTATATATGCTTAGCACAATGTCAAAAACAAAAGAGCTGGACATGATGGTGCACATCTTTAATCCCAACACTTGGGAGGCTGTGGTAGGGAAATCGCTATGAGTTCAAGTCCAGACAGACTACATAGTGAATTTCTGGTCAACCTGCGCTAGAGTGAGACACTACCTCAAAAAATAAAAATAAAAATAAAAACAACCCAGATGTGGTGTCAAACACCTTTAATCCCCTCATTTGGGAGGCAGAGGTAGGAGGATCACCGTGAGCCACCCTGAGACTACAGAGTGAATTCCAGGTCAGCCTGGGCTAGAGTGAGACCCTACCTTGAAATATATATATTAGATAGATAGATAGATAGTACCCACCCATGTGATTGTTGGCAGACCAAAAAGGTGGTGTTTGCAGGCAGGTGTCATAGCACACACTTCTAATTCCAGCACTTGGGAAGCTGAGGCAGGAGAAACATGAGGTTCAACACCAGGGCTGGAGAGATGGCTTAGCAGTTAAAGCTCTGGTCTACAAAGCCAAAGGACCCAGGTTCAACTCCCCAGGACCCATGTAAGCCAGGTGCACAAGGTAGCACATGCGTCTGGAGTTGGTTTTGCGGTGGCTGGAGGCCCTGACGTGCCCATTCTTTCTCTGCCTCTTTCTCTCTCCCTCTGGTTCTCTCAAATAAGTAAATGTAAATTAACCATAAAAGGGTTAATCCAAGCAGACCTGGAACCACTATGTAGTCTCAGGCTGGCCTCGAACTCTTGGTGATCCTCCTACCTCGGCCTCCTGAGTGCTGGGGTTAAAGGCGTGGGCCACCACGTCTGGCTAGTTTATTTATTTTAAATTTCTTTATTTATTTATTTGAGAGAGAGAAAGAGAAAAGCAGATAGAGAGAGGGAATGGGTGTGTCAGGGCCTCCAGCCACTGCAAACAGACTCCAGATGCATGTGTCACCTTGTGCATCTGGCTTACGTGGGTCCTGGGGAGTTGAACCTGGGTCCTTTGGCTTTGCAGGCAAGTGCCTTAACCGGGCTACATAGAGAGGACCTGTCTGACAAAAAAAAAAAAAAGGAACAGTGAGCCAGCAGTGACGGTAAACATGGGCTCACGGTGTCACTAAGGAGTGGTGTCCTGGTTTGGTTAGCTCTGTCACTGTGAGCTGCTAACAGAGCCTGTGTTTCCACCCACAGGTGGTGTTCGTTGGCATGATGTCCAGCTCCACGCTCTGGGGAAATATCTCAGACCAGTACGGCAGGAAAACAGTAAGGCATCTCTTCTCCACCCACGTCCTCTGTGTTCTCTGTGTGACGGCGCTGGCGCACAGAGAATCCGCTCTGTCTGCGTCAGCAATGGGGTGCTGGCTGCGGAGCAGTGTTGGGCCTCCCTTTGTCAACCCCAGCGGGATGGGGTGCCGGCCCTGGGAAGCTGTTCCTACAGGGTCATCTGTCTTCCTTGTTCAGCCTTAGGTTCCTGCTCCCCAGCTTGATTCACCCCTAGAAAGGTTTGAGTTTGATTTTAAAAATATTCATATCCCTGCATTTGGGAGGCTGAGGCAGAAGAATCACTGCAAGTTCGAGGCTTGCCTGGGTTACATAGTGAGTTCCAGGTCAGCACAGTAAAACCCTGCCTAAAAAAAAAATAATTCATAGATGGGTTTTCAGAAATAACATCTATTATTGTCGGGCGTGGTGGTGCACGCCTTTAATCCCAGCACTCAGGAGGCAGAAGTAGGAGGATTGCTGAGAGTTTGAGGCCACCCTGAGACTACATAGTAAATTCCAGGTCAGCCTGAGCTAGAGTAAGGCCTTGCCACCACCCCCCCCCAAAAAAAAAAACTAGGGCTGGAGACATGGTTTAGTGGTTAAGGCGCTTGCCTGCAAAGTCAATAAAAACAGGTTCAATTCCCCAGGACCCACGTAAACCAGATGCACAAGGTGGTACATGTGTCTGGAGTTGCTTTGCAGTGGCTAGAGGCCTTGGCATGTCTACTCTCTCTCTGTCGGCCTCCAGAGTTCCTCCTTTAGCCTGACCTTAGCTGCTACAGACAGACCAGAATTCTCCCTCAGAATTCAGTGTATCACTTGGACATCCACATGTCATAGACAAATAAAGCTGAGGGGAGGGGCTCACGGGTAGTTCACCAGGTCTAGTGACAGGCAGTGGGCATGATTTAGGGACATACACTGGGCATGGTTGGAGGGAAAGGAGAGAAAGTGTCTGTCCTCAGAGAGCAGAGCTCCTCCTGGTGTGGAGTCCTAACATGACCTCAGGAAGCAAGGACCAGGCTGTGATTAGAAAGCCTCCCAGGGGCTCCTCCAGAGGCCAGCCTTGGCAACCACAAAACCACTCCTGTTTGGCCTTGGCCCAGCAGGGAAGGTTCCCTGAGTGGGTCAACTGTGTGACTTTGCCAGGCAGTCACATATAACACATTAAGACTCAGTAAGCCATTGCCGTAATCAGCTTCACGTGGCTGGGATGAACTTCCAAACCAGGTACAGTTTGTGGGAGGAACAGGAGTTAGTGAAGCTTACAGATCCAGGGGAAGTTCTGTAATGGTGAAAGAAGGTGACCTTTTTCACAGGTCCACGCAGAGAGAAAACCCACCCTCAGCATTTACTAATACCTGCTGCATGTCAGGGGCTACGTCAGCTCTAGTCCTCATGTCCCCTCGTGGGAGGGAAGATGGCTTCTCCCAGTTGCAGCTGGGAAAGGCGAGGCTTGTAAGGTGTATGTGCCAGGCGTAGGCAGCTTCCAAGTTCTCAGCAACCGGGCAGGATGTCCGGGACTCGCAAGGAGCCAGGGCCCTGGGTGAGGTAGATCTGAATGTTAACCTGCCAGGGAACATCACTTAAGGAGGGGACTAAAGGAAGCTGATGAGGGCTTGAGTCATCTCTGCAGAGCCCACTCCAGCAACCCCAGGCACAGTTCAAGCACTGTAATTACCTGGAAATTCCAGATCGGCCCCCAGACACACCATAGGGTTGGACCCCAGAATCCACCCACATTAACACCTCCTCCAGCCAAGCAGCTGAAAATCTAATATTTTTTTATTTTATTATTTTGTTTGTTTGTTTTCCAAATTGGGTCTCACTCTAGCTCAGGCTGAATTCACCATGTAGTCTCAGGGTGGCCTCGAACTCACAGCGATCCTCCTACCTCTGCCTCCCAAGTGCTGGGATTAAAGGCGTGCGCCACCACAGCTGGCCAATAAACTGTAATAAAACTGGATCTATTGGGGGAAATTCATTCAAACTAGCACAGCAATCTTGATTCCTACAGTAGCGCCTGGGTGTTTGTGGCAGATGTGGGCAGGTAATGGTGATCACGAATCCATAGGGTTCATGTCCTAGTGCCCGCCCCTCATGGAGCAAGACAAGTTGCTTCACTTCTCTGAGTTTCTTTTTTCCTATATACAAAATAGAGGTGGTAATAGGAACAGAAAGGGTGGTTGGAATAAGTCTTTGCATTTAAAAATAATAATAATAATTTGCCAACAGATGGTAACGCACGCCTTTAGTCCCAGCACTCAGGAGACAGAGGTAGGAAGATCACTATGAGTTCAAGGTCACCCCGAGACTACATAGTGAATTTCAGGTCAGCCTGAGTTTGAGTGAGAGCCTACCTCAAAAAGAAGCCAAAATAATAATAATAATAATAAATTCTCTGGGGGTGTTGGTGCACACCTTAGCCCCAGCACTTAGGAGGCAGAGGTAAGTCCTGGTGACTTCTAACTAGAGCTGAGTAGAAGCAAGCAAGACAAGCTAGCTCTCCTGTGTATGCAATCCCCACCTGCCCCTCCTATATTGACCTGCGTCATAACTGTGTATTCTTCTTTAAAAATATTTTTAATTGGGGCGAGAGACGTGGCTTAGGGATTAAGGCATTTGCCTGCAAAGTGAAAAGATCCCGGTTTGATTCTCCAAGACCTATGTAAGCCAGATGCACAAGAGGGGG